>NC_071512.1:62449519-63119206 GCF_027887155.1 Malaclemys terrapin pileata | reverse complement strand
CCAGATATTGACCCAGGCCAAAAAGACTGAGGAAAATATTCAGAGAGCCAAATACATATAGAATGATAAATGTTAGAAAAGAAGGTACCTCTTATACCAATGAATCCAGCTGACTGCCATTGTAGGATCATTCTCTACAGTGAATTCCCTACACGCGTAGACAAGGTGTTAATCAAATTTTCGGTAAGACGCTAGAATATTTGTCCAGTGAACACCACAGTGCTTTCCCTAAATAATTTTTAAGTGTTCTAAACACGTGTCTTATGCCAGGTGTTACTGACAAGAAGAAGAGCTGGGCTCAAATATCTAGGAGTTTCTCTTGAAATTAACAAATGTACTGGCTCAAGCCCCTGCCCAGAAACCTGGAAGAACCTAGATTGCTTTCCTGAATGGCCATACTGGGTCAGACCAAAGGTCCATCTAGCCCAACAGCCTGTCTTCTGACACTGGCCAATTCCAGGTGCTTCAGAGGGAATAAACAGAACAGTTAACTATCAAGTGACCCATCCCCTGTCGCCAATTCCCAGCTTCTGGCAAACAGAGGCTAGGGAAATACTTCTCCCATCACAAACAATGGATCTGTGTATAAAACAAAGAAACCTTTATTGAGAGAGAAAGGCACACTATATTAATTTGGTGAAACAATACATCAACTACATGTTTATACAGAAAGACTCCCACCCCCAAATTCTCTTTCGCCAGTCCTTTGCCTCAGTTTCCTCACCTGCTGATACGTCTGTCTGGTGGACAAGTGTCACATTGACACCTAATTTCCCCTCACCTCCCACTTTCTCTTCTGTCAACCCCACTCTCACCTTGGCGTTAGTGATTAGTGAAGGGCATGTCTGCATTACAGCCCCTGCAGCTGTAGTGCCATAGTGTAGACACTTCCTACATTGACAGAAGGGGTTTGTCCACTCATATAGTTATTCCATCTCTCTGAGAGGTAGTAGTTGTGTCGACGGAAGAATTCATCCATTGGGCTCACCATGTCTACACTAGGGGCTAGATCGCCCAAAGTACAGTGCTCAGGGTGTGAAAAATTTCACAGCCCTGAATAACGTAGCTTAGTCAATCTAATTTTTAAGTATAGACTAGGCCAAAGTCCAGAAATGGGGAACTAACTAGCGCAGGTCCATCTCCAGCCCCTAGGGGAAAATGCTGCCTGACTTTTGTGAAGAGCTGCCCTGCTACTGGCTTGTCATCACTTTCCCATGCAGAGTATTTCACAACCTGACAGTTTCACAGTAGGAAATTTCCCCTGCTGTTCAGTCTAAATTTTCCCTTTCTTAATTTCATCACATTATTTTCTTTAGCAACCTTCTTGTACTGTCCTAATTGTTTGTATGATAGCACCCAAACACCCCAATTTCTACAAAGACTTTATGATGCTAGGCACTGTATAGAATAAATGGCGACCCCTATCCTGCAGAGTTTACCATCTAAATTTGAGACATAATACACCTGTGGGGTTTACACAAACAGCATAGAGAACGGACAGACCAGGATAAGATTAAGAATACTGCATAGTTACATATGGCACAGATAAATTGCCTGACAGTTACCCTTGGATTCTGGGGAACTAATAGCTTGCTCAACAGCAGGAGTTGGAACCGAATGGTATCTGGCAATCACAGGAACATGGAAGTGATACTAGACCTTTGTTCAACTACTACCCATTACATTGAGCATTTGCTTTGCCTTGGTCACTCAAGGCAAGGATTGTTCTTTGGTAAGAAGTTGTTTTTTTTGGGTTTTTGTTCTTTGTTTTTGCCAATGAGCATAAAAAGGGTTGCCTTGTGGTAAAGGTGATAGACTGAAACATCTGGGGTCAACGCCTGACAGATTTCAGGTGGTGCTCGGGCTAATCATGTAAGTTCTATCTGCCATCTTTAAAATGGGGGTGAATAGTTCCTGTCCTTCCCTTTGTCTGTTTTATCTATTTAGACTGTACACTCTAGAAGGCAGGGATGGTCTTAGTATGTGTATATACAGCACTGAGCACAACAGGGGCTCTAGCTGCTAGTGTAATCCAAATAGTAAGTACTAACAACTTTATTTTGGAACCCTGGCAATGAACATGAAGAGAAGCATGACAAGATATTTAATATGAGCACATCACTTACACATGCAATGAGACTGCATTGTAATTGTTGTTAATGGGCAATTTTCTACCCAACTATCTAGAAACATCAAGTTTACAGATAGCAATAGCAAGTGTTTAGTTTTTTTTTTTTAATTTCCAACTTTTCTCAACTGTTAGCTTTAGTAAAAGCCAGAAAACTTACACATCGTAAACCTGAGCACCTCACAATTTGCATAGAACATTTAACCATAATGCGTTTTGCTGGACACATCCAGAAGTACGACCAAACACATGCATGTTTCTACTCTTGCATGTGCATAACCATATCAGAATAAGAGCAAGGAGTCTGTTCTGTTTCTAGCACACATACATAGGGTATTCATACACCTGCATAAAACTGAGATGAAGTATATCCTGGAACATGGCCTCAGAAGGAGAGTTGCTATTCTCTGTACTTCATTGTGGAAAGGCTTGTATTGAAAAGAGCATCTGAAGTCCTGAGTTTCACCCTCTTCACAGTAAACTATTTTTATATTCTGCTTGTAATATTCTTCTATTGGTCTTCCAGTGGGATAAAAAACAGTAACAATTTTTCAGCTTGTCAGCACTTCGACTACCATAAAAAGAAGCTCCATTGTAAAGAACCAGTATGTGTCATACAAAAAGCTAACTAATCAATATATAGCACGTTGGAGATTAAATCTTGACAACTTGGTCACTGCTTTACCACAACTACCTAAGCAGCAGCAAGTGTGTCCTTTACTGCTGTCAGTACTGCTTGAAACTCATACATATACTCCCAGTGGTCCTTTTTCAGTATGGGAAACACTACATTTCTTCTTTAGAATGACAGCAGTTGACTTCTGACTGAGTAAAAGGACCCTAACAGGTCACATTAATCAATCCTGATATTCATAAGGCAAAATCTAGTAATATAGCTTGGGATCAAAGTTAAAATACTGCAGACAAATAGGTAAGTTTACAAGTTCCCATAAATTTCAGTGTACAACCCAATTTTACATTGTGTGCAAAGTCTGACAATAGCTCAATTGTTGCCAAAATTTTGGTAACAGAACTATTTTTTTTAAACAACCAATTCATTACTATGCATCATTTATCTGAAGCAAGTTTTCTATTGCGTTTCAATGATATGTCCATTCATGCTGTCAAACAAGCTGTTGCAGCTTCAGTCCAGATCAGTGTGGGGAGAGTGAGATGTTTCCTTATTTTTGTTCTCCCGTGCCCAATTTGCAAAGTTCATCACTGATGTTCATGTTGTAGGAAGATATTTGTGCTTTGAAATGATTACTGGGCACTACTTTTAGCTGAGAAATCTTGAAATTACTAGTTGGATTCTAGTTAGTAAGATACACATTTTGAAATTCTTTATATCAATGTTAAAAATTAGTAAGCAAGTTTGGATAGTCTATTCAGACTATAGTATAGTAAAAATGGCAAAAATAACCCAATATGGATGCAATTATATCACTATAAAAGTGCTTTTATACTGGCATAGCTATTCAGGGGGAGGGGGAATATTTACACCAGAATCATTCACCTTCACATCAATATATAAATGTACCCCCACATGGGCTTTTATCAGTATAACTATTTTAAGAATTCATACCCCTCTAACCAAAATAATTATACCAGTACAACTTTCAAAGCCTCAGAAGGTTCTTTTCAGTATTTAATGTGAGTTTTAGTGGTAAAAGGTGCTGGATGTAATAATACAAGTTTTCCTATACCAGTCTGCCAACAAGCCTTAACCCTGACCTGGAGGGACCCCTTCTACAAAGATCAACATTTCACTTACGTCCCCCACAGGGAGGCTGGGAATGTTTTACTACCTATCCCCGTAGAGAGGAAAACTTGGCCACTCTTATAGGAAGAACACAAACCTAACAATCTCTGAGTGAGATTTTTTTATACCTGGGAGACATGCCACAGTGAAAATTAAACCTGTCAGATTAGATATGTGAAGAAATAAAATGTGAAGTGGTACTACATCCTTCACCACTGGCCTCAGGCTACACATGTGACTCTGCAGAGAAACCTAAGAACATAATGCAGGGACATTTCTGGGAGTGAAAGCTTATCCCAGTCTAGTCTAGTGAAGGGTATGAAAAAAAACTGGAGGCTGCCTAGTCCCATTCTGGGAGGAATGATTTAATGGTATCTCTTTAAAAAAAAAAAAAAAAAAAAGAGATTCTGATTTAGGGCCCGAGCCAAAACCCACAGACTGCAAACTCTTAAAAATAAGAGAAATATAACCATCACATCCCTTGAGTATCAACATAGGCTTTAATTTTCAGTCTACCTGCTGAGTGCTTATATCTCAGTAGGCAACAAATGGATAGGTGTCTTAAAGATTAGTACCAGTCTCAAAATTGGACCCCAAAATGAACAGGCAGCCAGTGGAGGGCACAGCTCTCGGCCATCAGTCTGGCTCAGATAGGTCATGCTTGCTAGGTCCTCATCTAAGATGACAGTGTAGTTCCCTGGCAAGCTGGAAGAGTTTCCAGCTACTGTCACTTCTTGCTTAACAAGGAGCAGTGATGAATCCACTGAAACTCTATACTTTGCACTATTTTGACTATCAGAGAACAGATATAGTTAATGGGAGGGGTAAGGTTACTGCTAATTGATCCAAGTACTTCCTTCTTCCTACCGGATGACTTTAGCCTTTCCTGAATCAGATGCCTACTGTCCAGTTTCACATGTCTTGCGGCCATTAATATATGCAGTGTAAACATCAGTAGAAAAGATGAGAAGCAAATTGGGAGCACTGTAGTCCATCGAGTCACACGTCTTCTCCTCAGGAACTTATATGGATTGTGTGTTAAAAAGAGGAGGGAACTGAGCTGAATCTTAATCCCCTCAAAGAAATGCAAGAGGAAAGATCAAAAACTTTATAATGCTTCACTATCTATTCCTACTGAATCATGTTTGCATTTCAGGATATAACTAAGCATATAAATCTCTATCAAAAGGTTTCAGAGTGGTAGCCGTGTTAATCTGTATCAGCAAAAAGAATGAGGAGTACTTGTGGCACCTTAGAGACTAACACATTTATTTGGGCATAAGCTTTCGTGGGCCAAAACCCACTTCATCAGATGCATGGAGTGGAAAATACAGTAGAAAGAAAGCTAATTTCCCCCCTCCTGTTACTCACACCTTCCTGTCAACTGTTTGAAATAGGCCATCCTGATTACCACTACAAAAGTTTTTTTTCCTCCTGCTGATAATAGCCCACCTTAATTGATTTCTCTTATTAGAGTTGGTATGGCAAATCCCATCTTTTCATGTTGTGTGTGTGTGTGTGTGTGTGTATATATCTCTTCCTACTGTATTTTCCACTCCATGCATCTGATGAAGTGGGTTTTAGCCCACGAAAGCTTATGCCCAAATAAATTTGTTAGTCTCTAAGGTGCCACAAGTACTCCTCATTCTTTTTATTATCAAAAGGAACGCCTGTCATAATTACAACAGGGCACAATAGTACATCTCAGGAATAGAATGCCCTCCAAGAATGGAAGCTCAAAGCAACTGCAGCACACTGTTCCCTGACTGAAAATCAGTAAAATATTAGTGGACTAGTCTTGCACTGAAAGGAAATTACAAATTCTATTCAGATGAAATCCATTAAAGCCTGCACTAAAAAGCAGGTTCTAAGGCAAAACCTTTGCTCATTTGTCTATTGATTGAATCAGGATATTAATGATCTGCCTATTATTATTTGTGGAGGGCAACATTGATTTAGAGCTGCCAGTAATAATTTATGTATACTGTATCTTGACCTGGTTAGTGGGATAATTAGTGTATGAGTATCTTGGATTAAATCAACTATTGGGAAAACAACCAGGAAGGCAAGACAATAACTTGACATAAAACATCCACATCCACACACACACACAAACACTTGGGGGGTTGTTACAAAACACTTGAGGCATAATGCAAGGGCCTTTTAATTTGATGCTCTAGCTCCACTATCTGCAGAGTTCAAACTGGTTTGGGGGAGCATATTAAAGCCTGGGAATTTGAGAACAAAAGTTCTGACTGGATTTAATAAGAGGTTCTTAAAGTCAGGGGGAGAATGTGTTAAGAGAAGAGACTGAGTCCCAGACTCCCAAAGGTTAGAAAGAGACAGATCTGCCAAGGACTCTAGGTAAGATAAACATACATGTAAACACCCTAAATTACTTCTGAAGGGAAGAACTGCAGATGCTAAACTCAATTAGATCAGATAAGCGAGCACAGTTGGTGCAGACAGCTGTAGTCCAGGACCCTATCTAAGAGTGTGAGAAATCATCTGATTCCCCCCACCAGGAGAGGTGAAGACATGAGGACTGTGAGCTGAGGGTTGCCCTAAATGGGTCATAGATGCAGCTAAACCTGTAACAATCACAGCATATATTTAAACACGTTTAGATGAGAAGATGCACTGGTCTGTGCTAGCGCTATCAAACTACTTGAGAACACACAAACTAATCCTGTGAGATTAATAAATACTTGAGGTATCCAATTTTCAATTACAGCCAACTCCCTCCGCCAAGTTAAAACATACAGCCTGATGTTTTCTTTCAAAGCAACAATAGCACTTCAAGTCCCCTCACCAGTGATGTCACACTACCAGTGCCCGGAGTCCACAGTAACCTTTCGGTCACACTTTATATTAAGGTGCCATTTATAAATGGCTAACAAATTATTAATAGCTGTTCTAAAGAATGTTACCAACATCAATAGTATGTTAAAGATGATTCTAAGTACATCAGTAAAAGCTATTATAGATCATAAGCTATAGTGGATCACAAAATATAGCAATAAAGAAAAGTATTGACCGGTTGGACTAACAACTAATCAATCATTTACTAACCCTTTTAAAACCATTTTTGGAACCTTTATACTAAGTGTGATCAATTTTTTCTAAGATCTAAAACAATTGCCCAAGATTCAACCCTTACACTTTTATAAAACGTCTCCTCCATCTCAACTTGCTACTCTTCATTCCTGGAAGATTCTAGATAATCTCTCATTTTAAAACTCTCAGTCTTTAGGACACTGGGTAAATCTAGGCCTGAGTGAAATCAGTGGGAGTTTTGCCATTGATTTCTGCATGGCCAGGATTTCAACCCACCCCCATAAACAATCTGAGAAGGCAGCAGCTGGAACTGAAAAACTCTAGTTCACATAGGGCCACTCAAGCACTTTCATTAGGCAGGCTCGGCAAACTAGATTTAAAGTTAAGCTTCATTTTTTGCTTCCTTCGTTGCTTGTTATTTTAGACAAATCTGCACTCAGAACTTCAGGCAATTACAGTTTCAGGAAGATTTACATTTGACAATTTCAGGAATGTACACAAGCATGGTAATCAGGTTTTCTGACTTTGGGATAAGTGAAGAGTAGATGGAAAGGGAATTTACAGATGCAAATAAAATCCATGAACAGTAATACTTTTTTATATAGATTTTATATATTACCTCAGATCTTTTCCAGCTTTACATGTAAACTAGCTTATGGATTTAAATTTCAAACATTTGAGAATATTCTTTGGATCTGCACTCATTTACAAATCTTAAAACAACTTCTGTTTAAAGAAAAATGAATGCAATGAAGTCAACTTAGAAACACTGCCTGTCAACATTTGCTTCTTACCAAAATGTGTTCTACTTCAATAAATAACCATTTTCTCTCAGTTTACAGCAATTATATTTCTCACCAGCAGAGAGAAAAATGGAAGTCAACAGCAGCCCTCCCATACAAGTTACATTGCAGTATTCTCTATACTCACTGGCACCAAGCAGAGGATTGTTGGACTCAGCACACCATACTTACACTGCCAAAAGGAAGGCGCTTCACTCCAACCTCTTCACATTTTAAATGATTTCCTTCCACTCCTTATTACCTCAGGATTTACATACAAGGTTAAAGGTCTTCGGGTAAAGAAAAGACTGCACAGCAAACCAAAAAGATAAATGTGTACTTACAATTTCTAATGAAGCATGTATTCGTCCAGACAAATGAAACTGACAGGACCATAGCACCTTAAAAAACTGGTGCTACATAATTTAGAGAGCTACAATTTGATATTCACAGAATCCAATCTATATGGCACATTTTTCCACAAATGATTTCTTTTAGCATTCCAGGTGAACTTTAACCTGTTAGGCCAACAATTTCTTCAGGCAGGGATTTTTAATTTTTCATGAACACATTGGTTTAATAAAGAACTTGGCATTAGTTATGGCTTTTGAATTAAAATGAGCACAGCCTCACAACATTAAATTTTAAACCCACCATCCATTAATTTTGACTAGCTTATTTTTGTACAGTGTTAGCAAGTATTAGCAACTAAGTGCATATTTGATTGGGTATGAGAATGAAAAGTTAGAACAATAAAACTTATTTTTGAAAGTCATTGAAGAGAACAGTAATATTTTATACAGTGATTGAACACAGAATGAAAGCCAAAAACAAATGTGCTGTTCAGATAAACATTTATCTGACATCAAATATCACATTATCCTTGATCATAGGTTCAGCTCCTTTATGAACTTAATACATAGTACACTTCCCACATATTACTCCTTATCTGTATTCAAAAATAAGAAGTTTACAGTATTGTAGAATAGTTCTATAAATCATGTAGCTCAAGCACTGGCTTTTAGCATATCCTTGTAGAATTATCTTGATAGAAAAAATTCCCTGCCAATAACTATATAGTAGTTAAGCCTATTCAGTTGAAGGTGCTGCTCCGTTATTTCTTCAGGTATACAAGTCCATTTAAAAAGAAATTACCTCTGTATTTACTTAAGAAATCTGCTTCTGCCACTTTGTTCAGTGCAGTGTTCAGAAAGCTCAAGTAGTGTACAGACAGTTCTTGCTTTGTATAAATTATAAGCAGTAATATTTTTAATATAAATTGGTATTTCAAAAGATCCCTATTGGCAGCTATAATATTGCTGTAATTTTTTTTAAACCCTGGCAGTATGGAACCCCGAATATCACACTGTAAGCCAGTTTCCATCTTGCTTTAGTACTTTTTAAACAATGATAGTAGAGGTGTTATTGTTTAGATATTTCAAAGCAGTTTTGATTATTAAAACAGTACTAGAATAGAGAGGAAACAGTCAATTTGATATTTGAACCCTATACTGCTTGTGTCATTTAACTTTTATGTAAAACGACAGTCAGTAAAATAGCTCACATTCTCACTTATACATTTTAATTTTCAATACAGTTTACACAATTTGTACACGTCTCAGCACTGCAAGCTCTTAAAACTGCTTACCAATAGGAATGCAGCTCACTTAAATGGCAGATAGTACAGCTTCTCCAGTTCTGGTACCAGTTTTCCTTACACTTCATTAATTTGTAGATAAATTAAGCATAAGGTGATCTCAAACACCTGATCTGTTGTAAAATGATGCTGTATGGGTAAACTTTAAGTCCAAGTAGTTTCATAATGTGTGTATAAATGTATATATAGAAAGACAGCAGGAAAGCTATTCTGTGAGGACTTTATCCAACTCCCACTGAAGTCAATGGGAACTAATTGCACAATGACTTAGATAAATACCTCACTACCTTCATGAATGAAGAGACATAAAAGTGCCATCTCCTTCATAAATATGTTTTAGATCGTAATCACAAATTATATTGCAAATAGAAAATTCCAAAAGCTTAAAAGTCTGGCTTTGAATCCACAAAAAATGGTACAGTTCAACCAACAGATTTCACACATTCTGCTCTCCTGCCAGTTTCACACCTGCATCACTCCACTGACTCCAATGGACGTACACCAGTGTAAGTGAAATCAGAATCAGGCTGTCTTCCAGTGTGCCACATTGAGCTTGAGCATTGCAGGGTCTGAGACTGACTGATGAGCTGTAGCACCATGTGCTTTTAACACACAACACAACAAACAGAGGATGGAGAAGAGAATGTCAATTGGACTTTGCTTATTTAAAAAAAACACAGTATAATCTGTAAATTATAATGCATGTGAGCAGTACATGTACATACCAAAACCTCGTGGGAAAAGTTGCAGCTGCCCATTATAGTAGTCTTTTAAAAACTAAGTACGTTGCCTGCATACATAGTACTGACTAACTCTAAAAAATTTCCTATTTCTGAGCAGCAGAAACAGAAATATTAGATGCCCAGAACTTCAGCAGTATGAAACCCCAAATTGTATTGATCATTTCTTCACAGTAAAAGTGCTGTGCTAAAGACAATTGTTCCCTAGTTTTATCCAAGGTTAAGAGATACAAAGAAAGGAAAATTCTGGTTAATTCTGTGAAACAGAATTAGTGGGAGAGTCAGTGACCTGGATCTGATCAAACCTCTTAAACCAGTTAAAGGAACTTTCTAAAAAGGATTTTATTTCATTATTTTACAGTCTTTAATTGTTTGCTCTTCTCAGTGATTTTGTGATATCCATTCAAAACTCCACTCTTAGTGCTACTGATGTGGATTTTAACTGCTATGAAAAAATTTTAATTGGGAGATTTTTATTTTTCCTACTTTTAAATTTAAAAATTGTAGTTTTAGTACAGTTGAGATGAAAATGTTAAGTATCACCAAAGCCATTGGGACCTCAGAGCCCTGGTATGCCAGTATGGTTCTAAAACTTCTGTAGGAGCTATGCTTCCAGTTATATTAAAAAATGAAGATAAAATGTGAAATAAAAGCAAAAGAAAATGAATATGTAGAATATTTTACTTTTGTCAAACCTCAAATGCAAAGCATAAGAAACATGGTTCGGAATTTAAGAGCAGAAATATAAGCACATTTTTTTCTACCCCAGAAAAGTCCATATGTATGTTATAGTATTTAATCATTCTATTATATCAACTGGTATACTATATTAAATTATGTCATAAAGTAAGTAGTTACCATAAACTCATACAAATACCAGTGTTTTCTTGCCTTAGTGATGCTCATAATCTAGATCAAGCAAACGTGTTCTTTGGTAACTGGAGTCGGTTTATTTTGAGTACAAGTGCAGTACTGCTGGAAGGCTACATTAGCTGCTCAGATCAGAAAATGGCAACTCCTGGAGACAAGGTTTGGGCTACTTTTGTCATAAGGGAAAAACATTAGAGGTTATCTAATGTACTGGCATTAAAAGTATTAATTCTGTGTGGTGACTTAAAAAAAGCAAACTCTCCCTCGTTCTATTTATTGTTTAGTCTATACAATGTTTGGACTCTCATATATAAAGTATTTGACAGGTGGTAGTGTACACATACACACTTTAAATTTTAAATTAAAGGATCTGTGTGGAGGATGGACACTTTGTGTTAACACTATTTGAATATATTTGTAATAAAGTTTAAAGATTTGTTAAACTGGAATATTATAAGCCCAAAGAAGTGGTTCTTGATTTTTCATCATCCCTTTTTCAACAAAACAGAATATACAGTACATATACAGGTTGACATTTTGATTTATCCAAAACAATTGTCACTTTGCTTAGTTTTGCAAGTCCTGTAGACTAAAACATAATACCATTCACAACAAAATATTTTCAGTAAGTGAAACAATAAAGCAAAGGAAACCAGAGCTAAACTCAGAAGCAAAGTCATTTTGAAAGCCTCATAACATCTATCTATCTATCTATCTATATATATATATATATACACACACACACACACACACACACACACACAAACACTCTAACCTTCAGTGAAGATCGACCTATTTTCTAATGAGGAACAAAAACATACTGTTTAAAAATTTTGCTAACTTAACAAAATGGGGAAGAAACTGCTGCTATCAAAATATACAATTTGATTTGCAGGCTAGAAGGCTAACATTATTAAAAAAATAGTTTTAAGCAAAACACTTTTGCTTGTAATAACAGCAGGTATCAACCTGCCATAGCACGAAGCATCCAAACAAGATCTTATAAAAGATTAAACTGTGACCCTTTCTTCATTTGTAAAGTTCCTGACAAATGCATACAGTGAGAGCCTTAGTCTCCAGATTGGAGCATCTTTCATATTTCTCAATCACACTCCACGAAATGAATGGCAGCCAGAGGATTCAGAATCTCAAATGGGATTTGTGCTTTACCATGTACCTGCAATGTTAACAAAAAACAGCATTAACAGCATTTTCTGGTAGTTCTACAAAGTGTTCATTCAAGGAACAATGCTGCACAGTAGGGAGAAAAATAATATTATTTTAAAACCTAATTCTGAGAACATTAATAAATGTTAAAAGATCCAAAAAAAGATTCTTCATGAGTCATGAAAGTTGTGTACAATGCTGTGTTCCATATGTCTGAAGGGAGGACAGTCAAATGTTTCCTCCCAGGGAACTCTGGCTTGGTTTATAGACCACAGAAATGGAGGGCTGGAAGGGACCTTGAGAGGTCATCTAGTCCAGTCCCCGCCTCTGAGGCAGGATCAAGTAAACCTAGACCATCCTGCTGACAGGTGTTTGTCTAAACTGTTCTTAACCTCCAATGACAGATTACACATCTTATCTTGGGAGCCTATTCCAGAGCTTTATTATCCTTATAGTTAGAGATTTTCCTAATATCTAATCTAAATCTCTCTTGCTGCAGATTAAGCCAATTACTTCTTGTCCTACCTTCAGTGGACATCCAGAACAATTAATCACCATCCTCTTTATAACAGCCCTTAATGTATTTGAAAACTTGTCAGGTCCCCACCCACACCCCGTCTTTTTCTTTCTTTCTTTTTTTTTCCTGAAGACTAAATATGCCCAGTTTTTGTTTAATATTTCCTCATAAGTCAGATTTTCCAAGACTTTCATCATTTTTGTTGCTCTCCTCTGGACTCTCTCCAGTGTCTCTACATCTTTTGTACAGTGTGGTGCCCAAAACTGGATGCAGTGCTCCAGCTGAGGCCTCACTAATGCCAAGTAGAGTGGCACTTCCATGTCTTATTTACAACATCCCCATTAACGCACCCAAGAATGATGAGTTTTTGCAACTGCATCACATTGATTTATATTCCATTTGTGATCCACTAACCCCCAAATTATTTTAATCAATATTACTGCCTAGCCAGTCATTCCCCATTTTGTAATTGTGCATTTGATTTTTTTCTTCCTAAGAACAGTACTTTGCACTCCTCTTTACTGAATTTCATCTTGTTGATTTCAAAGACCAATTCTCCAATTTGCCACGGTGGTTCTGAATTCTAATCCTGTTCTCTGAAGTGCTAGCAATCCCTCCCTCCTTGACGTCATCCACAAACTATATAGGCATACTCCTCTCCATCATTAAGTCATTAATGACAATACAGAATAGTACTAGACCCAGGACAGACCCCCGTGGGACCTCACGAAATACATCCCACCAGTTTGACAGCACACCATTGATAAAAGACACCGTAACTGGTGTTCTTTGAGATGTGTTGCTCATGTCCATTCCACAATAGGTATGCGTGCTCGCCATGTGCACCAGTGCCAGAAATTTTTCCCCTAGCAGTTCCTGTAGGGGAGCGCCCCAGCGACTCCTGGAGTGGCGCTACCATGGTGCGTTATAAGGGGCTCTGCGCGCTCCTCCCACCCTCAGTTCCTTCTTGCCAGACAACTCCGATAGTGGGGAAGGAGGGTGGGATGTGGAATGGACATGAGCAACACATCTCGAAGAACACCAGTTACGGAAAAGGAAACTGTCTTTTCTTCTTCGAGTGATTGCTTATGTGTATTCTACAGTAGGCGATTCCAAGCTATAACTGTTGGTACCATATACTGAACGAACAAGCAGTTTTGGGGACGAGCTGCAGCAAAGCTGGAGCAGAGCTGTTCTGAAGCACCTTCACTGGCAGCAAGAAGGAACTGAGGGTGGGCAAAGCGCACATGGAATATACATGAGCAATCACTCGAAGAAGAAATGTCTTTTCTTCTTCGAGTGATTGCTCATGTGCATTCCACAATAGATGATTTCAAGCTATACCTGTTGGAGGTGGGTAGGAGTTCACAGACACTTGGGATGGAGCACTGCCCTGCCGAACTCAGCGTCCTCCCTGGTCTGGAAGACTATTGCATAATGCGAAGTGAATGTGTGGCCCAATGACCATGTAGCAGTCCTACAAATGTCCTGAATAGGGATGTGAGCTAGCAGGGCGGTTTACGAGGCTTGCACCCTTGTCGAGTGCACTCTCACAATCGGTGGCGGGGGAACTCCTGCCAGGTTGTAACAAGTGAGGATACATGAAGTGATCCAGCTGGAGAGCTGCTGAGTGGAGATCGGCTGATCCTTCATGCATTCGGCCGTGGCGATGAACAGCTGTGAAGACTTCTTGAACCGTTTTGTTTGTTCCAGGTAAAATGCCAGGGCCCATCTCACATCTAGCATGCGGAGACGGCGCTCCTCACTAGATGTATGGAGCTTGGAACAGAGCACTGGAAGGAAAACGTCCTGGCTCATATGATAGGAGGAGACCACCTTGGGGAGGAATGAAGGGTGTGGGAAGAGCTGGGTATTTCATAAAGATAAGGTCGTGTACAGGGGTTCGGAGGTCAGGGCTAGCAGACGTGATTGCCACTTTCCATGAAAGGTAGAACCAGGAGCATGTGGCAAGTGGCTCAAATGGAGGCCCTGTCAGCCTGGCCAGAACCAAGTTCAGGTCCCACTGTGGGACCGGGGGCCTAACCTAAGGAAAGAGGCGATCCAAGCCCTTAAGGAATCGACCGGTCAGGATGTGAGAAAATACTGTGCGGCCCAGGACTGGCGGGCGGAAGGCCGATATGGCTGCCAGATGCACTTTGATGGACGAGGATGCTAGGCCTTGGGTTCTGAGATGAAGGAGGTAATCCAGTATAAGCTGGAGTGGGGCAGCCACTGGTGAGATGCCATGATCGGTGGCCCACCAAGAGAACCTTGACCATTTTGCCAGCTAAATAACAGTCCAAATAGGGAAAGCTACAGCAGAGAGCTGGAGCACAAGCAGTTCCGAAGCACCTTCACTGGCGGCAAGAAGGAACTGAGGGTAGGGGGAGCATGCAGTGCCCCTTATACCGTGCCATGGTGCCGCCACTCCAGGAGTCGCTAGGGACGCTCCCCTACGGGTACTGCTAGGGGAAAAACTTCCGGCACCGGTGCACGTGGCGAGCACGCACTCCTATTGTGGAATGCACATGAGCAATCACTCGAAGAAGTACTACTCTGAGTACAGTCTTTCAAATAGTTTTGCGCCCACCTTATAGTAATTTCATCTGGATGACATTTCTGTAATTTGCTTATGAGAATGACACGTGAGATTGTGTCAAATGCCTTACTGAAGACATTAAATTACATCTGAAATTATAAGACTATAAGAAAAGGAATCTAAAGTTCATTTTGATCAGTCATTTCTGGGAAGCCTTTAGAAACATTTGTGCAGTTATTTGTGGAAGATGTTGATAGGGAGATAAAAAAACAATCAAGTTTGGAAATGAGTGATTTCACTGGGATTTTCAGAGAAGCCTGAAGGAATTCTAACTTCAATGGGATTTAGGTGTCTTAGGCAGTTTTGAAAATCCCAGCCTTGTTTACATATTTTGCTGTTAAACAATCACAGTATCAAAATCAAACTAAATTTACACATTGATACAATAGGCTCATCTGTTTTCTTAACGTTTATTGAACTGCTACATGGGAAATTGTTCATAACACTTGTTCCTCAAGCTCCTTCTCTACATTATGAAAAAATTGTAGGTATGGACTTAGTATTAGTAGATGGTTCAGCAGCAGTTTTACCATCACATTCTTTTGAATTAAACTGACACTTTTCATTCCAAGAAGACTGGTTATTCCCCCTAGGTCTATCTGTACTTTTTTGGAAATTTAAGGTGGCTTTGCAGTGTCATAATCATGAATAACAAGCAGTATTTTGTCTCCAAGATATTGCTTGGATCTTTCCTTGACACCTTATTCTCCCTCCCCACAAAAAACTCATAGTAAAAGTTTTCAGCGTATTTACCTGTCCAAAGTTTCCCAGAAACGTAGGAATACTGGTCTGTCCAAGTGCCGTTTGTGATAGCTTAATTCTAATACTGTCACATCCCATTTCTGTACATTTGGATCTAGACGTACTTCATCATACTTGAGATGGAAAGCTTTAACTACAGGACACAAAGGAGCAATAATTAGATTATAATCATTCTCATTGGACAAAACAAAAAATTCTTCAGTTAAGAATGCACACTAGAAAATATAATTAAGGGCACACACTCATGTCTACATAGGGGACTCATGACCCAACTCTCTTAGTATACATCAGGGGTGGCCAATCTGAGCCTGAGAAGGAGCCAGAATTTACCAATGTACATTGCCAAAGAGCCACAGTAATACATCAGCAGCCCCTCATCAGCTCTCCAGCTCCTCCCGCCCACTGGCAGTCCTGCTGATCAGTGCCTCCCCCTCCCTCCCCGCACTTCCTGATCAGCTGTTTCATGGCATGCAGGAGGCTCTGGGGGGGGAGGGGAAGGAGCGAGGGCATGGCAGGCTCAGGGGAGGGGGCGGGAAGGAGTGGAGTGGGGGCAGGCCAGGGGTTGAGCAGTGAGCATCCCCTGGCACATTGGAAAGCTGGCGCCTGTAGCTCCAGCCCTGGAGTTGGTGCCTATACAAGGAGCCACATATTAACTTCTGAAGAGCCGCATGTGGCTCCGGAGCCACAGGTTGGCCACCCCTGGCATATATCATACTAGCAATGCTATGATTATGGGTGAAGTGGCAGTCCCTATTTTTAATGCACAGAGATTCTTGGAAAAATAGCTCACTGAGCTGAACGCAAGTCAAACACAATTTTTGAGGGGGGGAGGTTGGAAGGGTGGGGGGGGCTGACATTCTGTTTAGCCATTTCTGAGATGAAAATCAGTAAATTTAACCTGAGTTGCTTGAAAGTGAAGTACTAGAAGATCATTTAGTTTGCATAAATTTAACTTTTTGTGCATAAACAATCCTCTACACAGCAAATCTATCAGCCTACATGAAAGAGTTATTATTTTGACTCAGTGCAAAAGCATTAATTTTCTGAACACTATAGGAGGTCAATAAAATAATTTAAGGAAAGGAAAACATAGCATTGCTTTATTCAATAGCCTGCTAGAATTACTTACAATCACAGTATCAGTATCTGCACAGAATGCAGATCACAATTATAACAAGAATCCTACTACTGGAGCTGGTATGTTCTGTGTTCACAATGTTGGGCTCAGAAAACATTATTTCCCTCCCAGAAGCAGAATCCTCCTCCTTTTACTCCCCTTATTACAACTGCTCTGTCTTAGTGTGTACATTTGAGGTTGAGATTTTAACTTCAAATACCACACAAATATATAGTAGGATTCCGCCTCCCACTCCAGGCTGTTGCCTTCTCTCCAGGCTTGCTTCACTTCTTATTACTGGTGTCTACTGAAGACATAATGACGTGTTTATCAGAGCTGAGACTCGAGGACCCATTACAACACTTTGTAACACTGATGCACCAATAGTGACCAACAGAGCTTTTATTCTGGACTACAGCTGCTGCCCCATCCTGTCAAAGGAGAGTACTGTTCTCACACTGCTGTGGTTGTGGGTAGCCACTGATCTGAATAGTGCTACCCTGCTCAATATCAGTATTCCTGTGGGTGGCTCTTGGCTCCTCGTGAACTGAGCATGCTGCTCTAGTGATTTTCAATAATGCATTCATGAGTCTCAACTCTGATACACACTCTACATCTGCAAAAGAAAGGAGTTAAAACTGATGAGGCTGCTTCCCAACCAAGGACAAGTCTACCTTCATAATGCTAAACATACATTGAGCTCTGTAGCAAGATAATATTCACTGTTTACATATTCATTTGTATAAATGGTATCTTATGCTGTGATATCGGCGGATCTCAAATTATTTTAGGTCAGTCCCAATCAGTATTATGACAGAACTTCAAGGTAATCCTAAGGTGCTGCAGGAAGTGTTTTTAATGATTCAGTGGCTGACACTTACCTCTGAGTTGGTATTTGGCTAATGCACCAACATGACATTAAGAGACACAGTATTAAATATTTTTTTTATATATCTATATCTATCTATATATATATATACACACACACACACACACACACACATTGAGATTCTTGGAAAAATAGCTGTGCATTAATAGTGTGTGTGTGTGTGTGTATATACATATACACACACACATACACACTGTGTGTGTGTACACACATACACAATTGCAAAATACCACCATGGAATGGATATATATACAGGTATAGATATATCTCCATTCCATGGTATTATTTTGCAATAGTAGGGAAGTTACCTGTCTCTCTCTTGGCCAAATTCCAATTTAGATATTACATCCAGTCTTTAATATTTAAAATTACCCCTGCAACTTCAACTTGATAAGGTATTCTGATGCATTTCCTGTCCTAAATGGTCTGGAACTTTGCTTTGGTGTTCAACAAATGCTGCATTCCAACCCAGTAGGGAATGAATTTAACTGGGGGTTAGGTGAGTGAATAGACAGACACATGGTTTTCATAAACTCTTTGCTTACTTTGATATGGCAGCAACTAAGTAACACTGTCACTTAGATACAGTATAACTGTAGTCTACAAATAGAAAAAAATCAAAACTAAGTTTAGAATCAGTGTGCTTTCAGTTCACATATGTTGTTTTTTCAAGAGGATTTTATAGCATTTAATTTCTTATTTGAAATTACAACTAAAATAAAAAAGGTTGTGATTCAGAAGGAGCTGAGACAATATGAATGTCTTATGCTATACTGGATCAGTGGTCCATTTAGTCTATTATCCTGTTGCCAACAGTACAGAATGTTGAACGCTATAAAAAAGTATCAGACCCTGCCTTCCACCATACCTGTAATTGTGTAATACAGGGACAGAGAGGGGAGATTTCTCAGACATGAGAACAGATAACCTAGGTCCAGGATAATGAGGAGTACGCTGACTCCTTAAAGACTAAGGGATTTATTTGGGTATAAGCTTTTGTAGGTTAAAAACAACACTTTGTCGTCAGATGCATGGGGTGAAAATTACAGATACAAGCATAAATATCTATTAGCACATGACGAGAAGGGAGTTACCTTACAAGTGGAGAACCAGTGTTGACCAGGCCAATTCAGTCCGGATGGATGTGGTCCACTCCCAATACTTGAGGAGGAGGTGTTAATACCAAGAGAGGGAAAATTGCTTTTGTAGTGAGCCAGCCACCCTCCAGCCCCTATTCAAGCCCAAATTGATGGTGTTAAGTTTGCAAATGAATTGTAGCTCTTCAGTTTCTCTTGGAAGTCTGTTTCTGAAGTTTTTTTGTTCAAGAATAGTTACTTTTAAATCTGTTATTGAGGGAGATTGAAGTGTTCCCCTACTGCTTTTTGTATGTTACCATTCCTGATGTCTGATTTGGGTCCATTTATCCTTTTACGTAGAGACTATCTGGTTTGGCCAATGTACATGGCAGAGGGGCATTGCTGGCACATGATGGCATATATCACACTGGTAGATATGCAGGTGAATGAGCCCCTGATGGTGTGGCTGATGTAGTCAGGTCCTATGATGGTGTCGCTAGAGTAGATATGGGGACAGAGAAGGCAACTGGGTGTGTTACAGGGATTGGTTTCTCTGTTAGTGTTGGTGTGGTGTGTAGTTGCCACATTCTAAAGGTCACTATCCTCCGATCCCACTGAGGAGTACCAAAAGAAACTACACTATCTACTCAAGAAACTCCTTGCTACAGCATGGGAACAAATCAACACCCCTAGGGCCCCGACCAGGGATATTCTATCTGCTCCCCAAGAGCCATAGACCTGGAAATCCTGGATGCCCCATCATCTCAGGCATTGGTACTCTTACAACAGGATTATTTGGCTATTTGGACTCTCTCCTTAGACCCTAGCTACCAGCACTCCTAGTCATCTTTGAGACACCACCGACTTCCAATGCATTGGTGATCTTCCTGAAAACACCATCCTGGCCACCATGGATGTAGAAGCTCTTTACACTAATTCCACACGAGGCTGGACTACAAGCTGTCAGAAACAGTATCCTTGATGAGGCCACGGCACACCTGGTGGCTGAATTTTGTGACTTTATCCTCACCCACAACCATTTCAGATTTGGGGACAACTTATACTTTCATGTCAGCGGCACTGCTATGGATACCCGCATGGCCCCACAGTATGCCAGCATTTTTATGGCTGACTTACAACAATGTTTCCTCAGCTCGTCCCCTCTACTTACACTACATTGATGACATCATCATCATATGGACCCATGGGAAGGAGGCCCTTGAAGAATTCCACCTGGATTTCAACAATTTCCACCCCACCATCAACCTTGGCCTGGATCAGTCCACACAAAAGATCCACTTCCTGAAGACTACAGTGCAAATAAGTGATGGTCACAAACACCACCCTATATCGGAAACCTACTGACTGCTATACTTACCTACATGCCTCCAGCTTCCATCCAGGACACATCACACGATCCATTGTTTACAGCCAAGCCCTAAGATACAACCACATTTGCTCTAATCCCTCAGACAGAGACAAACACCTAGAAGATCTCTATCAAATATTCTTAAAACTACAATACCCACCTGGGGAAGTGAGGAAAGATTGACAGAGCGAGACAGGTAGTCAGAAGTCACCTACTACAGGACAGGCCCAACAAGGAAAATAACAGAACACCACTGGCCATCACGTACAGCCCCCAGTTAAAACCTCTCCAGTGCATCATCAATGATTTGTTATCACAGGCCTTGGGAGGCAGGCCAATCCTCGCTTACAGACAGTCCCCCAACCTGAAGCAAATACTCACCAGCAACTACACACCACACCACTGAAACACTAAGCTAGGAACCAATCCCTGTAACCAACCCTGTTGCCTTTTCTGCATGCATCTGAAGAAGTGAGTTTTTTACCCATGAAAGCTTATGCCCAAATAAATCTATTACTCTTTAAGGTGCACCGAACTCCTCGTTGTTTTTGTGGATACAGGCTAACATGGTTATCCCTCTGATACTTAGGTCCAGGATAAAATTAGAAGGTTTAACTGTACATGCTACTCGGTTCAAATCTTCAATCTCAAATGCCTAAGCTACAATACTTGCTTTAATATTCTGCAGTAGGTAGTTCCACAGACTAATTATGTGCGCATTGAAGCTTATTTCATTCTATTTTATTAAGGTTGCAGCCTTTTGATTTCATTTTCATTTGTGTAGTATAGGAGAAGAAAAAGGAACATCTGACCAGACTTTTCTAGGTCATTCTTTTATAGAACTCTAGCCAGATCTTCACTTGCAGTTTTCTTGTCCAGTACACCAGCCCTTCATCTTTCCTTCCCACCCAAATCTTTAACCAAACCCATCTAGTCATTGTCATTGCCCTCCTATATTCATGGATCATTCTGTAGCAAAATGTACCTACATGCATGAAAAATGTAAACTTACAACACTAACATATGCACAAAATAAGGGCCTCAAGTTGCCCTTTTTGTACAAAAGTTCTCATTTCTTTATATTAGACAATTAAGAAGTTGCCTCAATAAATAAATCACCTTATGTACTAGATTGTCAAGTCAACTTCAAACCTTTTGAATGAAGACTAAGAATGAGTAAAGCTAGTTTTTTTCATATCTAATGATGCCAAGCCTTTCACAATAAGCAGATAAAGAATAGATAACTGCATACCAAGACAATGCATTTACAAAGAAAATCTCTGACTGTTAAACAGAACCTCTGAGTTAAGGTTAAAGATTTCTGAACAAAAGTCAACCCACTAAAACTGACCTTCAGGTTCAACAGAAGCACATTAACATGTTAAAGCAGGAAGACCTTTAAAATGGCATTCAAATAAAATATTTATGTAGATTCAAATGGCAAAATATTCAACTTTTCATTTGATATGTCCATTTATGGATGTAAAGAGTATGCCGGTAAGAAAATTGTTATTTTTATATGAGTGTCAGTCCAAAAATACAGTCAAAACAGTTTCACAAGAAGGGCCAAAAGCTGTAGATTGAAAAGAAAACAAGGAATAAGGAGAGTAATATTTTAAGCTCCATTCAAGAAACTTTACAGGATTTTAACCAGCATAAAGTGACTGAGACAGTAAAACTAGTTTGATGTGATCTGGGTAGAGTCTAATCCATGATTTACTAGATGCATTTAGATCTATTTGCTTAGATTTTATGGCCATCAACTTCTTATTTTCCAAAATTTAAATCTACAGTAACCAGCTTTAAATCTCTGTTAATCGTCATTCTGGAAATGGGTCAGGTTGCCTCTGACAGCTTTTAGCTTCTATAAATGCTGGCAGATTACAGGTTCGAAAATGGACTGTTGCAGAAGCTGCTGATCATATTTAGTTAGGCTATTAAAGAGATTGTATAGGGGCACAATGATAAATGGAGCCAGGTAGTACCAGCCAGCACTCGCTCTTTTGAATAGCCTAGAAAATACTAAATAATTTGTTTGGAAGAAGGAATAAAGCTCTTGTAGGAAGATCTAGAGATACTCTTTTTCAGGAAAATATTTTTGAAATATCTACCATGTGAGCCAATCTGGTGCATTTCTAAGGTTAAAAAGTGTGCTTTTCAGAAGTATTTTTATGAGCCAGGGAGAAAAGTAATCACATTCCCCTTTCAACTTGAACGCATGTATGTCTCTTAGGCAGACAACATTCTATATGTTGTAACTCTCACAACCCCTTCTTAGTTTGTGCCTTCAGACTAAACTCTTTGGGGCAGGGACATTTTTCTAGCATAGCTTACTGTGTTATCCCTTTTCCTCTTTCATTTTCAGTGCCTACTGTTAACTTGTCCCTTTTCTCGCTTTCACGTCTTCCTTTCTCCATGTTCTCAGCTCTCATTCCTCTCCCTCAGTCTTGCTTCTTTTTCTCAGCTAGCATCCTTCCCTCATTTCTCTTCCACCAACTCATTACTCTCTTCTTGCCTCAACTAGGGCAGTGGTAGCAGGACCTAGGGATTTTTAACTATAGCTCAGAAAACACAGGGCAAGAGTGAGTGTGTGGAAGAGGATTCTCAGCCTGAAGGCTGTAGCAACACCACAGGGTGGATATAAATCAATGATTTTTTGATTGTTGTTTAAATTATAGTAAACTTTTCTTTTTAAAAATAAACCTGTTTAAAATATGAATTAAATACAAAGTATCTTAAGGCCTAAACATATAATCTCTTAAAACACTTAAATAAAAAATAAGTACCATATATACTCGTTCATTAGCCCGTTCGTTTATAAGCCGACGCCCCAAGATGGTAAGGTTTTTGCTATTTTTACCTAATCACCCTTTCATAAGCTGACCCTATATTTCAGGGGTTGGCAAACGTCAGCTCCTGGCCTGTTAGGGTAAGCCTCTAGTGGGCCTGGACATTTTGTTTACCTGGAGCTTCCACAAGCACGGAGCCCCTCAGCTCCTTGTGGCCGAGTTTGCCGTTGAGCCGCAGGAAGTGGCGCCATTTCCCGCAGCTCCCATTAGCTGGGAACGGCAAACTGCGGCCACAGGGAGCTGAGGGGCTCCGTGCTTGTGAACGCTCCAGGTAAACAAAACAACAATGTATTAGATATTCAATTCAATGATTCCATAGAGTTTAAAATCAACACATTTTGGTGTATACCTGTTTATAAGCCGACCCCCCGCTCTTTGATGCGTCACTTTTTTACCAAAAACATTCAGCTTATGAACAAGTACATATGGTATGCTGTTTTGTGTGTTTAATTAAATTCCAGCTACCCTTCTAATGTAACTTGACACAAATCATGAGCAAAAAGTTAATTATCCCATAAATAATCAATGTATCATTCACCACTTTCTAACATACTAAGAACATACAGTTAATAAGCGTATGAAAATATTAGGCTATCCAATTGCTTAAATTAAAGTATATAGTTATAGTGTTCCCTCCTCAGTACCAAGATGATGTACCAAATCTAGTGTAAAGGCTGGTTTTAGTTGTAAATCAAGATGTTTTAACAATTATATCAGCCAATGAGAATGCAACTTGAAAAAGCTGATTAAAATAGATTTAAATCGAGGTTTTCCACTGCAGAATCACTCAATCCACTTGCAACAGCAGCAGATGAAATGGGAGTACAGATCAGAGTAAAGGCCTGGAGTTTCCTTAGATGTCGCTCCACATGTTGCAATCAGAAGAGTAAGCATCAGTTTGTGCTTGCCCATGTAAGCAAACAGCACTGGCCTCAAGGCACATTAGGCAAATTCCTGGCTGCAGAGGAGTGTAAATCTACGGCCTGCATGTCATCATCAAATATCAGCACACTAACTGCCTTTCATCTAGCTTGTACCTGAGAAGTAGCTTTACCTATGTCAGAGCTTAAAGTTTTAGGAAGACATCTTATTTTATACAAATGCCAGGTTTATAAAATACACATAGCAAAATACAAACTGACGTAGCAAACTGATCATGACAAGTATTGGAATTTGAAGACCGAAAGGAGCTGATTGCAACCCTGTAATACTCTACATTTTACAGGGTGTTTGTGAGAACAGAGAAAATGCAAACTTGTGCACTTGCTATTTCAGAAACAACTGGTGAGTACTGTGAACTTCATGAAGCAGCAAGATTTGAGAGTTGCTGGGTTGGGGTGGACGGATATAGTTTTTGGGCTGTCTTGGAGTAAATGAAGAGAGAAGTTGTCTGATGGTCCCTGCCTGGGTGAAGGCTAGAGGAGTAGCAGTTTTGTAACAGCAGACCTTCTTCTCAAGGAAGATTCGGAGCTCAGACTTAGTTAACATATGTTATCAGTGTTTCTGGGGATAAAGGGAAATCAGAGCTGTTTGAGTCATTAAGGGGTCTCCCAGAAGTGGATTAGAAGTCAACTGCTCTGTAGCAACAGCTCCCTCATCTTCAAGAAATCTACCTAGTTGAAAAACTTGTTTTCCTGAAGGTGTGTGGAAGAAGTCAGGGTGCTAGTTCATTTCCTAGAGGAAAGGGAGCTGCAGAGAGCAAGAATCATACTTTCCAAAGGTGCCAAGACACTAGCTCCCAGCTAAACATGGACTACTGGTGGGTATGCACTGATGATAAAAACATGGAAGAGCATTTATCTGTAAGTAGAAGCTTACTTTTTGCAAAAATATCAACAGGCGATCCATCGGACAATAGCCATGGCCAGCCTTTAAACTGCCAAGCAGGACCCTGCACAAACACAGCGACTACACGATCCCTATAAATAAAGGAGAAGGAGAGACACACGTTAAAGGACTTGAGTTTTTAGTCACAGTAAATCCCTAAAAGGAAAAAAAAAAAATCTCTATTATTCATATGACACAGGTTGTTGTCAAAACGACTGTGAGGGCAGCATTGTACATTAGCAGTTTCTCTTTATAATGTCACCATTATAGCACATTAATGACTGCTGTGCTTCCAATACAGCTGTTTTTGCCACATGTAAGTCTCTTCACCATTCACACACTATTTTTGTATGTAATATTTCTGGACTTATGTCTGCTTTTTGTTGTATGTAGCTCAATTTCAAACTTTGTATTTATCAGAAAGCAAATCCTGTTCATTTCTTGAGATTACTCTTTAGGATTTTTTTAAAATGCTTTGGAATTTAAAAGATAATCCCCTATGAATTGTATTGTAAACTAAATGGGATGTAGCAATTTAAAAATGCTTATTCGGCACATGCTTTAAACTTTTAATTCAAAAAGTTTATTGCAACAGGACAGACAGCTGCAACAATTTAACCCACATTTTCATAGTGTACTTTTTATGAATATACATAACTACCACCTGTAGTCGAAGACAAATCTATTCACTGTTAATGCAGAAGATAAAATTCACAAATAGCAAGTTCTTTGAGACAGGCATCATCTCTCTGCTATACATTTGTACAGCAATAGGGTTGGGGTCTCTAAGCACTACCACATTACAAATAAATAATCCCATAATCTAATTCCTAAATTTACATTATTGTAAGGATTTCAAAACCCCAATGAAGAAAAATAATCAGGTCTCTGAAATGATAAAAACACATGGCTATACACTTAAAAACATTTCTCACATTAGCTGTTACGAAGTTGAAACAATAAAACTTTAACATTAATTCCCTATCACTGATTCCACTCTGGGAAATCAATCACAAAGACGGCTTTACCTTTGTCAAAAATGTTTACGGTCTATTGAAGATGCAAGCTGCCTTTTGGTACTTCGGCAGCTATTATTATTTTCTGTTTGCCTGCTGCTCCCAACACAGAGAATGCCTAATTATCTGGAGAATTAGATCTTATTTCCTTTTAACATCCTGCTTTAAATGTTACAGACCACTAGGTCTTGTACATGCCTTAAGTATTCTTAAACTGGGAGGATAAAGAAAGAATATTGGTTATTTGATTAATCAATACTAAAGGGCTGTCTTTTTACAAACCCTCCTGAAGTGTAAAAGTACTGACAGATACTGTTTCAGCTTTTTACAGGCTCTCACAAATGGGCCTGCAGGTTAAACAAACAAACCTCTGACACATTTGCAAAAAGATGCCCCGTGACTGGATCTCTCCCTTCACAGAGCTCCATCTTGAAGTGTATGGTCAGTGTCTCTGACCATTATGCACATTAGCTTAAAGCTGATGCAATTTATTTCCAGCTTTTTTTTTTAATTTACAGTCAGAAATATAAGGCCCCAACATTTTCCTTCCAAATAAAATTCATTGGCCACAGACAAGGATTTTTCTTTCAGAAATGTAACATGCTTGAGCGAATGAAGTAATATAGTAGCTCGGATCCTGAACAATTCAAGTACTACTTTCATACTCCTGGAGGGTTTCGAACAAAAAACATGGAAGTTGCTATATAATTGTTATCCAGCCATTTCTACACACATTTGTTAATGTTTTATGCACCGATTAGCTTGGAGTTATTCTACTAGCTCATTTCAAGATCTGTGTTCTTGTTCTGAAAAAGAGAACTAAAAGTGTAAAAAAATAATTCAAAATAGCAGCTCTGCTTTACCAATCTTGCGGCATAAGTTTCAGAGGCTGGTCTACCACTCGATAAGGTACAGTAACGCTGACTGTTGTGCCCCCAGGCTGCATCTGGTCCTTCCTTCTCTGTATTAAAGTTTCATTTTCTCGTTGACAGCCTTGTTTTTTCTTTTCATCGGATGGTACAAACCTAGGGAACAAAGAGGCACTTAGCAGACCCATGTTATTTGTTTGCTATAGTCAACAAGAGAAGTAAACAAACCATAACCTCTTCTGATAATGCAAGTCATCTGACAAGATCAAAGGAGAAGTTTAACAGGGTTAAAACTATTCTTTAACTCGCTATGCTTTGTCTCTGAAATGCCTCTGTATAGCAAAAGGGCATGCTAAGAAAGCTTGATCTCTAATTTTACAATTTTCTCAGAATATAGGTGATTTAAGTATTTTTAGTAGCAAAAAATAATAAAGTATTAATATATGGAGCTTTTGCGCTACATATTTATAGATTTAAGTATTTAGACAGTTTGTGTCATTAAAAAAAAGTTTATCAGATCTTTGTCCCAGACATGCAAGAAGACATAAGATGCAAGCGATGTGGTTTAATTAGGCCACAACTTTATTAACGTAACTCATATGGGAAATATTCAGCAATAACTTATTCAATGCAGGTCATCTCTACATCCTTAATCATTTCCACCTGTTTAAGAACTCCCATCTGCCCCCACCCAGTACTGGTCCCAGACAGTCTTTGGGATTCCACCATCCCCCCCTTACATGAGGGTTAAGGTCTGGGGGAAAAGGGTTGTCTCCCACGCTGTACCAAACATTAGGAGACTCACAACATTCTATGGAAGATGTGAATTTACACCTCCAAAATTCTTGAAGACTAAAGCATTTACCCAAAATTCCTTTGACAATCTATTACAGTAATTATTGAATCCTCTACTTTTGGGCTATTATACACATCAACAGACCATGGATTATACAAATCTTAGACAACAGTAACATAGACCTTTGATATAACACTACCTTGTAAATATATATTGTGAATTCAAATCATGAAGCCATTATGCTCACCTATCAATACATACTATCGCACAAAGGGTTCTAACCTAAATACCGACCATTTCATTTGAATAAATACCAACACCATAAAGATCAAATTCAAATCAGATAAAATTAGTGGAGGGAAAGAAATTCTAAATCAGTGCTTGCTGGCAGGATGTGGCCTTCCATGGCCAATGATAGTCCAACTAAAGAAACCCAGTAGTCATTGCAATCCTCGACTCCTGAATGCAACAGCAGTCACTGTCTTTGTACTCATGTCAGAATTTTTATGTTTTTGAAAACAGCACTCTTTATACTACAATTAAATTGCATCTTAAACATAAAGGGCTATTTAAACAATTGTGACCACTCATGGATCACCCTATGAGACCATTCATGAGTTCTTACTTCCTGATGTACAGATGGTTACAAAACAGTATGACTAAAGGGAGCAGAGTTGATTTTTGAAAATCAAAGTGTGAGTTGTTGCCACACCTCTGGGGTCTGCCAACTTACCTACATGTGATGCGCTGGATGGGAAGTCAGAAAGCCATGGCAATAACAGGGGGACACCAGCAGTTTACCCACAACAACAATTTAAGTAATGTCAGGAAGCTCGTTGGTGCACATTTTATAGCTTTTGGCTATAGGAACTTGATTCTATACATCCAAATTATGTCTTAGCACGAACCCAAAAATTTGGGTTTTTATCATAATGCTAAAGTTAAAGATGTTTTTTATTTTTCATCTAGTTAGTACTGATAAGACAGAGATGAATTATTTAACCCAGTACAACAATTCTGGATTTTTGAATGCCTAGTCTGAGGTTTTGGGGTCTCCCCCCCCACACAAATCATGCTCAATTATGCATGAAAAACTAAGACGATATTATTCTCATGTTTTAGATAATCTCTTAAGGACAAAATAAATCTTCCTAGCCCCAGTCCTAAAAATGCTCCATACATTTGAAGAAGTCTCTTTAACTTGCTGTAAATAAAATGCATGGAGCAGTTTGAAGAACTGTGGTCTTAGATCCCAATAATAAATAAATAAATAAATAAATTTATATATATATATATATATATATATATGTGTGTGTGTGTTTTTAATCAGTAGACCCCAACATGCTTTACAAAGGAGGTATTACTGTCCCATCTGCAGATGGGGAAACTGAGGCACAGAGGTGAAGTCAGGAGTCCACAGTTATCCAGAGGCCAATGCAAAGCTGAGGATAGAACCCAGATCTCCAAGTCCCAGTGCAGAGCTCTAACTACCAGAAAACAATGCATCTCCAAAATGAAAATATTTTATACTAGTAATCAGTTTAAATTTCTTTCTCAAAAAAATGCATGTTTGGGAGGATCAAAATATTTTGTGAATTTGTGTCAATTTTGGCAAATTGTTTCAAAGAATTTTTTTTCATGTCAAAATGAACCATTTCAACATTTTCAAAATGAAACTTTCAAATTTTTGAACTAGATTCACAAGGAAACTTAGGTCCCATTCACAAAGCCCTGAAGAAGGAAAAGATGGTGGTGGTGCCCCCTTAGACCGCAGTGTCCAGGCAGCACTCACCTGTCCTGGGGGATGTGAGAGACTAAGATTTGAATCCCTACTCTAAAGCAGGAACTTGAACCCACTGCACCCCAGGTGAACAGGATGGATAAAAACTGATATTATAATAAACAGAACACTGGATTTTTTTTATTTAAATAGTTTTTTTAATTTAACCCTATTTAACATTAAATCTATGTTAAGGCCTACACATATTAAAATAATTTAAATTAAAAACAAAATAAATATTAAAACATGTTTGCTGTCAAGTTTGAAAGAAGGGGAAGTCTCTGAATGGGTGAAAGTCACCAGATAAGCACCTGAAATCAGAGTTTGTTGAAATGTTAAACTAGCTTTTGAAAGCAACAGCCTCTTCTACAGCTGCAGAGAGAGTATCTTCTTTTCAATTTATTCAACTACTAGTTCAATTTGGTGACTAGTACATTCAAAGTTAAGAAACCAGTTGGGACTTGAAAAAACCAGGAACTCTTACCTTCTTCCAATCTACGAATAAAAAGTAGGTGTGAGAGGGTGAGATCTGCTAGTTCTAAAATCTTGAAGGACATAGTGACCAGAAACAATCAGTTCAATCAGTATAATTACAAATAATATTTTCCTGATTTAATAAATCAGTTACTTTTAAATGCAAACATGTTTTGATAAAAAAAGTCTTAGCATGTAAAGTAGTTTTATTTAATAAAAGTCTAAAATGCTGTTTTTGTGCATTTTAATGGAATTTGGATTTCTTTAGATCTTGAAACAAAATTAGAAGTAAAATTATTATAAAATATTAATCTGGTCTAGTAAATAAGAAATGCATTCATTGTTCACCATCTTCTAAATAATAAAAAATTAAGTATCTGAATAAATGTAAGTTAAGCTATATAACTGCATAAAAGAGTATATAGACATAGTGCATTCTCCCAGTTAGCAAAAAGCAGCATCAAATTTAGTATACAGGCTATATTTAGTTGCAAATGAACATATTGCAATGGTTATCAACTAATGAAAAATCAATATTTCTTTAGGAAAAGAAATAAAAAGTATAAATGCAAAACAAGATTAAAATAAATTTAAATCAAGATTTCCATCTTGACCATTTAAATCATGATTAAAATCAGTGATTTAAATTGCCTCGACCCTGCAGGTGTGTGCTCTAAGAACATCTCTCCTGTTGGAGTTGTCCTACTTTGTATAAAATTTTAAATATTCATTGGGCAAGAAAGAGAAAGGATGACTCTCTAAATGTGGTTAGGGCATTCACCTGGGATAGAGGTCACCCGGGTTCCAGTCCTCACTCCAATTAATATTTACTGCCCCCACATCCCTTCTCGATTTTGTGAATGATGCCTAAGGGTACGTCTAACACTGCAATTAGACACCCGCAACTGGCCCATGCCAGCTGACTTGGACTCTCCGGGCACTGGCTAAGAGACTGTTCATCTGCAGTGTAGACGTTCAGGCTGGAAATCTAGCCTTGTTAATCTAACCTTGTTTCCAAGTTCTCTTTGTTTTTATTAAAAATGGTGAAAACTTTCCGAAATCAAAACTGAAAGCCTTTCAGATTTCTTAAAAGTTGTGAAATTTTCAGGTTGACCCCAAACTATTCCTCCCTCCTCCCCACCCCCGAACTGCCAACAATCTGAAAAATCAGTAATTCATATACCTTTAACAGCAATTATGGTTCATGCTGGATTCTTAGTACCACAGCTAGAGAAACATTTATTTTTTGTGTAATTACAAATAGTTAAAAAAAGAAAATCAGAATGTGTTCCACTTTTAATGCCAAGATAAATCAGAAGTTCTGGTGCTAAATTTTGGAACATATTATCTTGTACGTAATTAGGAAGATAAATAGTTATCAGAAATAAAGTAACATTTAAAAATGGGCTGCACTCTTATTGTTTCATGCTGACAGAAGAATGTTACATTAGTTTTTCAATTTTTTCTCTTGCTTAATTTACACGTTTGAAAAATCAGATCCTGCTTAGATTGGAAGACACTAACTGTAAATGACCAGAAAACTAGCCAAAAGAGTCAAGATAATGAAAGCTGAAAAACTAAGATGGGAAAAGGATTTTAGTCAGACTGATCATAAATTCTAGCTTTTGTTAACACCTATTTATCTTACCAGTGATCTTCAGACTAATTAACAATTTGGAAAAGGAAGTTTGTTTCAGATTCAACATTAATTAGGAAGCGAGAATTAATTTATATATATATAAATAAATAAATTCTCGCTTCCTAATTAAAGATATAAATATCTAGATCTATCTATCTATCTATATATATACACACACATCTCAGGAGACCCATTTTAAGACTGCAGAAAAAGGGCAAAATCCCAATTTTTAAAATGTACTTTGCAGGTCATCTTTAACAGTACTTAATTGTACTGGGATAGTAAAAAGCTGGAAATGACTGAGAATTGGGAAGTAAAATTAATCAGCATTACAATTATGTTGATAAAAGTGTGATTCATGAGGCACAAGACAAATTAGAATTTTATTTTTCTTATCTAATGCATGTAACACCATAGAGCACTCGAACTAGAAATGGCTATGCATAAGGCATCCTGGAAAAGACTTGGTAAAGCAAAGAATAGACGGATTTAAAAAAAGATACTGATTTTTATAAATATCTTTTATACTCCTCAAAATAGTATAAAATATTTTAAGGCATACATATTCTTCTGATATAGGCTCTGAAATGATTAAACAATATGAAGGGGCAATACATTAAAATATATTTTACTCTATACATCTTATAAGGAAGAAAAATATGGCATATTGGACATCACAACTCTTTATAGAGCAACTCATGGCAACCATCAAATGCTAGAAATGCATTAAAATGCCTCTGATGCTGCCTCTAAGCCATCGCCACCAGAATCAGTTCTATTTCAGAACAAGAACTACAATTTGATTTAACAGTTCTTCTGAAGAATGCTAATCAAGTACCTTATATACTCGTTCATTAGCTCATTCATTTATAAGCCAACCCCCCCAAGATGGTTAGGTAAAAATAGCAAAAACTGTACGACCCTTTCATAAGCCGACCCTATATTTCAGGGGTTGGCAAACTTTAGCTCCTGGCCTGTTAGGGTAAGTCTCTAGCGGGCCTGGATGTTTTATTTACTTGGAGTGTTCACAGGCATGGAGCCCCTCAGAGCTCCCATTGGCTGGGAACGGTGAACCGCGGCCACAGGGAGCTGAGGGCCTCCATGCAGACACTCCAGGTAAACAAAACAACAATGTATTAGATATTCAATTCAATGATTCCACAGAATATTAGATCATCAAATTTTAGTGTAGACCTGTTTATAAGCCGACCCCCACTCTTTGATGTGTCACTTTTTTACCGAAAATATTCAACTTATGAACGAGTATATACGGTAGGTATTTCTAACGAGAGATCAATCACCACCACAGCCTCAAAGTGACTGGATCTGAAAATTCCAAGGTGGGAATGAACAGGACCAAGTGGATTCCACAGTATAGGTTACAATATTTAAAAGTCTGTTGGGCTAAATCAACCACAATTATGAGAGAATATAGCAACCCTACATAGACTTACTCATAAACTAAGGATATTAATCTTCTACTATTGACTGGATATTACTTGAAGTCTACACCTCCCTTTCCTTCCCCAAATGAATGTGAAGCCCACAGGAAATTTGAACACTGAATTAAGATCTCATCACAAGTCGTATTTGGAGCACTATGGCAGCCATTGTGTTGATCCACTGATGCAATCTGTCCGTAAAATCCAGTGGATCTGGCCACTGGGAAATCCTCTGGTGACAATAGTTGCAGCAGCTCTTAACACCTGGCACACAATTCCTGGCCCCCAGTGTAAAGAGATGGCTGAGAGGCCCTTGTATTCAGCTGATTCCCAGCTGCTGGAGTGACTCCTTCAGGATTGTGGAAGCCAGGTGCAAATTAGGAGCAGCTTTTTTCAGCAAGCACTAGCCTGTTCAGTCCCTGGTAGCCCTGAATTTAAAGCCACCACTGTCTTCCCTACACCCCCAGGCCAGTACCAAGCACAGCTCTGCACATCATAGGATCTGGCTCCCTATTCCAGATCGTTCCCTAAAAATAAGCTATTAACCTTAATACATCTTTCAAACTATGGTTGGGCCCAAATGATTGGTTAATTCACCAGTCAACCATTGGTGAAATTGTCAAATATCACCAAAAGTGGTCAAATATTTTGAAGTACTTATTTGTTAGAAGTGTAACAAAACAGAGTAAGACTATGGCCTCAACTAGGATTAGCATTAGACAGATATTTATGCCTAATTACAAAAACAAAACCCTAACTTACTTAACTGAGTTTTTTCAACTCAGAAAAATGTGAAACAGTGAAATGAAGTTCTAAAAAATAATTTTTTTTAGTATTGTTAGGTTAGCATTTAAATGTGAACACTATTCAGGACTGAACTGATACAAAAAAGGCAAAATGAAATAAAACAGAAAAACACAGCAACTATAAAAGAAACAAATATTTGCATTTGTGCTCGGTAGGCAGCAGGCCAATTCAAGCTTCTTGCTTTTCATTATTATTCGTTACCATCCTCAACTGCTTCATCTATATCATTGTCATCATCAAATTTAATCAGTATCTCCTTCCTCTTCATCTAATGAAGTCAAAATTTTGATGCTGAAAAGTTTGCATGGTAAAATAGTGATGGATTCCCAAAGGGAATCTTATCAGTAACAGTTTTTAAAACAAGCCATGGAACAAAGCCAAACTTTGCAACACTGAACTTGAAAGTAAAACTAACCTAGTAGATTTTCATTGTACAGAGAAATCCAAGAAGAAAGCAAACAGTGCATACAGAGTAAAATTGTCTCATTTTAAATTAATTTAGTTAGCAGCACAGGACTTTCTGAACACAAGATACCTTTAGTTTAAGGATTCATCTACACCATATGGTCACACAACATGGTTCCATATGGTAATGAAATGGGGTATTATATTGAAAATGCTATGTTAGAAGAATTTTATGGTGGCCAACTCAAGCACTCAAAATTTACAAAAGGACAGTGAAACCTTAATTCAGCCTCCTTGAGAGAATGCATATGGCAGTTTTGCCCATCATCACATAGGAAGCCCAGTATTGCAAACCCTAAGGATTCCAAAATCTTGGATGATGCTATCCAAAATCTTAATTTGTCTTAAAACTCATGAGATTTAAAAAATAATAATAAATGTTGAGTTCATTTAATCTTTGGTTTGTGAACCTTTATGGTTCACGTTCTCAAAGTTCTTTCCATAACCACGAGGATCAGGAACTTTTTTTTTTTTTAATTATTAAACAAAATCTGAGATTCTCACATAACAACATGACTGCAGGAACTGATACTAGGAAACACCGCCAAATATTGTGAGACTTGACGTCTCAAGAGTTGGCCACACTCGAAGTTTGTGGCCGTGCCAGAGACAGAATCTAGCTTTCCTGGGTATTCATCCAGCCCTTTAAATGCAGAACAAGGTTATTTTCTTGCTATACTCTGCCTCATTTACTATCCAGCCTGTGCACTGATGAAAGCAGGATTCCTGCAGAACAAATGTGTGATCAAATTAAAGTAAAGTAATTACAGACTGTATACAGCAATTTATATCCGATTGCCGTAACCAGATTCTCATATGGATGGTAATCCAAAAGTCACATTTGCAAATTCAGTTTAGAAGCATCACAGACAGCCACACTTATACTTTAAATGTATTGTATGGTAAACTGAAATCCATTTAGAAGACAAACGTCCTTGCTGTACTGTACAATAGTGATCAGAGTTATTAAATTACTACAAGTTAAGATTGTGACAGACCCAACGTGTGGTTGAAGCACCATTCTTAATTCTACTTTTTAGGCCTAAACATTTCTGTGTTTAACAACTCACTTCAAAATTATTTTATTGACAGCTCCCCCACAGTTGCAAGTCAGCTGGAGGCTGTGCTATACAATTAATGCATAATTAAAAGCCTCCTCAATGGCTGTAAACCTTCGCTTACATTGGCTTCAAATCAATTTTGCTTTAATGTAAAACTCTGAGTCGTCTCCAACTCATTCCTCCGAGAAACCCATAATGCTGCCTTAATATTCTGAACTACAAGAGAAGAGACGTTAATGGACAAGAGATACTATACAAAAAACAGACGAAAAATGACAATCAAAAAAGTGATGCAGGAAAAATTTAGATCAGACACATAAAAGCATTACATGAATAACTGATATCCTGCAGAATGTTTCATTGTTAAATTCCAAGCTTCTATAGCAATGCAACCACCATTTTCAAAATCTGATCAAAAAGCAAAATAAAATGTGTCAAGTGCATGTCAATTAACTTGCCAAGTTAGTTTTCAGTAACCTTTACCCAAGCTTTCCAGGAAAGTAGCACAAAACATGTTTCTGGTTCTATTCTGAAACAGTGACAAAAGTTAGTCAGTCCAATAATCTACAGCTTTAAATTCCTTAGACTTTCAAAGCTATGTAAGGTATGTTCTACATCAATGTGGTCCATGCAGAAAGCTGGTATTCTTATACAGACACCAACCTGAAATCTATTTTTTTTTTTTTAAAGATTAGTTACAGATACTATACCTGCCCCAGAACCCCACACACATTTTTGAGACTTTAAAAATCTCATTTCCCTCAGCTCTTGCTGTCTGAAGTACATTTCAGGCAAAAGGGGTAAATAACCACACGGGAAAATCAGTTATACTGAGTATATATGAAGTGTTGTCAGATGCACAAAATAAACAACTAAAATATACAGAAAAGTTTTTTTTTTTAATCTCTGTTACTAACAGCTAAAATGTTACTTGGACTGGAAGTGAGTAATACATTTTCAAAGTGAAGTGTGATGTTTAAGCTGACAAACACTTTAAAACACTTACGGTTGGGAAGTAGCATATACCTACAGTCCTGCGCTTGGGACAGTGTTGGAATTATTAACATTTGAAATTATTCATATTAATATGGAAACCAAACACCAATTTAACCAAAAATTCCTTTATTAAGTCTAAAGGACTTATACAATTGCTTTAAATATGCTTGAAGAGCCTAAATAATAAGCAGTTTACTACATCCAAACAGTTACAAAACATTTATAAGCATTTGATAAAGATACTTGCAAATGGGCTAAACCCAGGGTGCTTACATTCACATTGGTCGGCTCCAACGTGGTCAGGAAGATATAAGCAGTGAACCCTTTAAGAGTTTACTTTTTACATCCTTTAACAAAGTGATGGCATTGCCAATTACTGACTTCAGCTAAAAATCAATTTGAGACAGTTCATCCTTATTTCCAGTCTTAATCCAGGTAAGATTTACAACCTCCTATCTCACCAAGACCTCCTCCCCTCCTTCTTGCTAACCAGTAGTTTGTCTTTTGCACCTGGGTTCACACAGGCCCTACATTTTGAGGTAATAATGGTGTGTGTGGTGGGAAAGGCCATGTTGGCTCATTTTAAGACAGATCTCTTTTGTCTTATTCAAAACCATCTGCAGTCACCCCTATTGGTCAGAGGCCTTCTTTTTAGAAGCGTCCCCTTATCTTATGAGTTATTCTTTGAACCAGACATACTTCCTACTTCACTCCTTCTGGTCTTTTAATTCATTATTTTCAAGGCCTTCCTTCTACTTGCAAGTCAGGGCCTTTCTTTACAACACATATATTTCCTTAAGATAACCTTAATTTTTTAATTTCATATGTATGCTACAGAGAGCATGGTGAGGGACCATTTTATATAATATGCAAGAGGCACTGTGCTTTAGGATGGTTTAATACTTCCAGAACTACACTGTAGGCGTGGCTTGACACAAATAATTAAACATGGAGGGAGGCTTCATTTTCTGAAAGACAGGATTAGGGAAGTAACTAAATCAGCAGGCTACAAACAGAATGTTTGTCTAAATTAAGTAAATGGGTCAGCAAGCCAAAAGACAGAATATCTGAGCTTGCTAAGATAATAGGGGAAACACCAAGGGAACCTTTTACTAAAAACAAGAAAATAATGGACAAAAGTTGAGAGCACAAAGATGAGGTAAAGAGTAAAGCTGAACATGGACAGGGCATGGACAAAGCATGCTGCACAGGGAGACTGGTTCCAGCAAAGTAGCCAAGTCAGACCCAAAACATGTGATTCAATGTACAGTGAATGTGATGTGCAAATATATGACGGTATGGGGTCTCTGTTTAACTTTGGATGTTTATAGCCAAGGCCCCCACCCTAACATATGTGCCATCTTTCCCTTCCTTGCCAGCTACTACACTTAGTCCAAATTGTGTACTTCAGAGAGCAATACTATTACATGATGACAAATAAGCAAACTTTACATGTGTGGTATACTCTGTACCCACCCCTACATTTGAATCTGATCAACTCAGAGTGGCTTTGCTTTATGCCAAATAAAAGAGCCTGAGTGATGAGACTGGAGTCAAACTGAGTTCTTGGGGAATCAGGTGGAAGAGATCTCGGAGGCTACTCCAACAGCCACTTCCAATGGTAGATGAATGGAAGATAAGGAAGAGGAAACAGTAAAGACTGTGATAGCCCTACCCTCTTTTCCTCACCTTCCTCACAGAAGATAAGGGCAGAAGCAGAGGCTTTGGGATCCTGGCACTCTTGCCCTCCCTTAGGCATCCAAAAGGGGTACAGCACTCTTCCCTTACAGGACTGATTTCCAAAACAAAGTATGTACAGGGCCACGTACACCTATTTTTGAGTAGACCCGAAAACTGATTATTGGAGAATGCAAGTTGCATTCTCACAAAAACCTGGCATTTTCATCCCACTTCGAAAAGACTCAAAAGCAGGCAACTATGATTAGGTCTCATATTATCATGACTACTTTTATAAAATACATAACACATTTACTAGTCTAAAAAATATTAAATAAAACTATACTAGACTTGACAAAAGTGAACAAGTGCACCAAATCTGTACGCTCTACAATAGTGGGTGCAATATAAGAATCTAAATAGAACAAAATAAGAGCAGGATGAGGCAAGGGATGATATATAGTCACCAAAGAGAAAACTGCAGGAAAATATTAAGTTACTAGCTAGAGAGGGGTCTGGAATGCTTTTGTACTTTTTACTTAAAAAAAATATTGTCAGGACAGTCCTTTTCTAATCAATCATTTTTGGTAGGAACTGGAACTGTAAACTGCCAAACTGTCCATAGCATTATGCATTTCAATTCTATGGTTTCCTACAATTTTAAAAAATAAACTGCAGATGCTTCTGTCTGCAAATGGAATGCTGGCATCAGATGATTTCCAAGGAAGGTTGTTTTAGTATGCAGACTACACACAAAAATGATGCATATTTTACATATACAAGCTCAATTTTAATTCCATTTTATTATAAGTTTAAATGATTCAGCTTTAAGTACAAGAAGTAAAACTAAAATTAGTTCTAAAATAAAGACTTAGACAGGATCCATTTGTATGATGACAAAATACACTGGTCTACAATTTTTGAGAAGTCATCTGCTTCAGAGATAAAATGTGCTATTTATTATGTATTTTGATGTGCTGAATTCAAATATGACAATTAAAACAACTGATTGGCTACTGTTTAAGATATTTAAGTTTTTACATTTTATGTCTATGTATATTGTGTAGATAGTAGAGTTTTAATCATAAATTGTAAACCTAGGTCTTTTCATGTGTTTATGGTTGCTTTACATGATAACATTTCACCTGTCCTATTTATGTAACACTTTAAAAATCAGCAAAAGGGTTATATAAATAAAATTTATTATGAAACAAAAGGCAAAAAACTATTCTGTACATAGTTTAGTCCTATTCAGTGTCTACTCGGCGCTTCTTGGCTTGTCTCCTGTATTCATTAAATGGAGCATCGCTTGTCACTGTCCAGCAATAGTCTGCAAGCACTGATACCCTCCATTTGCCCTGACAGCGTTTCTCCATTGTTGCAACGTCCTGGTGAAATCTCACACCGTGCTCGTCGCTCACTGCTCCGCAGTTCGGTGGAAAAAAATCTAGATGAGAGTGCAAAAAATGTATCTTTAGTGACATGTTGCAACCAAGGCTTTTGTATGCCTTGAGGAGGTTTTCCCACCAACAACCTGTAGTTGTCTGCCTTGTTGTTTCCGAGAAAATTTATTGCCACTAACTGGAAGGCTTTCCATGCCGTCTTTTCCTTGCCACGCAGTGCATGGTCAAATGCATCATCTCGAAGAAGTTCACAAATCTGAGGACCAACAAAGACACCTTCCTTTATCTTAGCTTCACTTACCCTTGGAAATTTTCCACGGAGGTACTTGAAAGCTGCTTGTGTTTTGTCAATGGCCTTGACAAAGTTTTTCATCAGACCCAGCTTGATGTGTAAGGGTGGTAACAAAATCTTCCTTGATTCAACAAGTGGTGGATGCTGAACACTTTTCCTCCCAGGCTCCAATGACTGTCGGAGTGCCCAATCTTTCTTGATGTAGTGGGAATCTCTTGCACGACTATCCCATTCTCAGAGAAAACAGCAGTACTTTGTGTATCCAGTCTGCAGACAAAGCAAGAGAGCAACAACCTTCAAATCGCCACAAAGCAGCCCCTGATGTTGGTCATAGTTTATGCACCTCAAAAGTTGTTTCCTGTTGTCATAGGTTTCCTTCAGATGGACTGCATGACCAACTGGAATTGATGGCAAAACATTGCCATTATGCAATAAAACAGCTTTGAGACTCGTCTTCGATGAATCAATGAACAGTCTCCACTCATCTGGATCGTGAACGATGTTGAGGGCTGCCATCACACCATCGATGTTGTTGCAGGCTACACGACCACCTTCCATGAAGAAGAATGGGACGAGATCCTTTTGACGGTCACGGAACATGGAAACCCTAACATCACCTTCTCCGTGGGTACTGGGCATATAGCTGATGGAATGTTTGGATAATGCACAGTCCACTTTTTCTTCGACACACCTTTCCCGACTGGAGGCACCATGCAGAAGTAACAATTGCTGGTATGATCTGTTGGCTCTCTCCAAATCATTGGCACTGCAAAAGGCATAGATTTCCTTTTCCTGTTCAACCACTGGCGAAGATTTGGTGCACAAGTGTTGCAGCATATGTGTGGGGCCCACCTCTTGTCCAATTTTGCAGCCAAAATAAAGGTGATAGGCTTTCTTAACCATAGTGGTTATACTGCGCTTTTGTGATGCAAAAGTCACTTCACCACCAACATAGTAGAAGTTATCTGCACTGTTCACACAAGTACGAGGCATCTCTGCTCACTTTGGCTAAACGGAAATGTGTCCCTTTGCAAAATCAAACACTGACAAATAAGAGAGCACGACACTGTATGATTTCTAAAGCTGATATAGGGCAATTTGTTCAGCAGGGTGATGTAAGCTTCGTTATGATTCCATCATCCATGACTTCTAGGAATAACATGACGTAATTCATATCATGTATGACGCAATACCAGCTTCAGATTGCATCATTCATTGTTTTGCCTAAAAAGCAAGTACTGTCCAAACCCAGTCATAGATTTATTCATAGGTGCAGTCAAAGATGTATTTTAGTCATTTCTGGTTTAAATTGAGATCCCTTCCCTTTATAACTCACTTATCCTCCGCCATTCCCAAGTCAAGAGTCGTATACAGTGACCCAATAGCATATCTTGAAAACTAGAGCCAATCAAACAATTTTAAGCATCATTTTTATTCTCAGTGACCCAGAATTAGTAAAGTTTGACTACATTTATTTCAGAAGCATTTTGGCAGTAGAGCAGTGATATGAAAGGCCTAGCCAAACATTCCTGTGCTTACGAACAAACTTTACAAAAAAAAATCTAAACACTGGATAATGCACTGGGTCCTTTTAGGATTATCTACAAATATACAGTTGTGAGCACTGTTGACTACAGCTTGCAATTGACTAACTTATGTTTGGCCATCCAACATATTGAAAGTCTAACTGTTTTAAAGTTCAGAGACATGAGGTGAGAGATGCATCTTGTCTCTCTAATAATCTGAGACCAATACAGCTACAATATCACTGTAAACATTTTAAAATTTGATCATTAATGGTCCCCTTTATGATTTTTCAGTTTTTCCTCCTGGTTTCTTTTTGTAAATCTAATCAAGAAAAGTTAACTCTTCATATCTATTCAGAATCCATCACTCCAAAAATTGGCAACTAAAGTGGTCACATAAATAAGCATTGTTTTATATACACAAACTTTTATGAATGAGAGACTGAAATTAATACGGCTTCATTAATTCTTACTTCAATTGGCAATGCCACTCACGTTCTTACAAAAAACGGCACTTTTAGGTCTCATATTACCATGATTGTACTTTATAAAATACACCACAACACATTTACTAGTTTACAAAGTGTCAAATAAAACTAAATTAAACTTGACAAAATAAGTGAGCAAACGACATTTTATAATGCATTATCCTTGAGACTTACATCCAACTTGTTCACTTAACAGCAAATCTGTAGAGTCTGATAAATCACACTGTCTCTCGGTCATTAGTGTGAATTAGTGCACCTGTACTGTAACTAGAAATCACTTCAAAGGCCTTGTTTACACTAGGACTTTAACACAGATTGAAATGGAGTAGAGACTACTGCTATTTGTGGATTATGGTGTTTCTCATCACAGAATCCCAGAGACTCATAGACCAGAGGCCAGTTATGATTCTTCAGGAGTCTACATGTTGGGCATATATACCTTTTATACCTCCATATATTACTCCTACAGTTGATGCTGTGCATAGTCAATCCCCCATTCTAACATATGCGCGCTCTTTCCCTTCCTTGCCAGCTATTACACTTTAGACCAAATTTTGTACTTCAAAGCGCAATGCTAAAATTACATGATGGCAACTAAATATTTTTTAGTGAATTATATCAGTGTTAGCATCAAAATTAACATAATGGTTACACTATGGTCTTCAATTTGCATCTTGCTAATACAATTTTAGTTTCACTTCTGCTCTATATATCCTGCGGCAAAATGTAGCTTCCAAACGTTCTTTAGCGTTAGCAGTTCTTAACACAGAAAAAAATGGGTTAGAAAGCTGCCATGTGTAATATTTATGGGTAGCAGATTGAAAAAAAATTAAATACTTGGCACTTATAAATAAGCAGGTGTCCTTTATTATTTCTTCTAAAGAGACTTGCTCTCCGCAAAGAATAAAAATTAAGCATTGCTAACAGGTGGATACAACATGTGTCTCCAGGTGTCCCTCATGAACAGTTACAGCTCTGATAAGCGTGTCTAAATAGATTTCTTGAAAATTAATGAAGTATTTGCACCAGTAACATCCTTCTTGTTTTTAATTACTTCTGTAATTATGTTACCCTTCCCATTTTTCATTTGTTTATGCAAAACAACCAAACATTTTTCAATAACTTAGTGTAACTATACATGCTATCAGCTAAAAGATGGAAGTTAAAAGGACAACCCTGGCTAGTTGCATGTACGTGCTCCCCAGAAAACAAGCGACAACTATGGAACCAAACTCCCCAACCAACACTAATGTACATTAACACTCAACGTAATCACCTTTAAAAGAGTTACTATGATTCACAAGCATTATGTGGGAGGAGAGGCTGATTAAACTATTAACTAGAGCGGCATTTTAAGTAGTAGTTGACCAGTAAATTAAAGTATATTATTGTGCTGTGTGAAAATAGTGTTTTGGTTAGGTCATCTGTATTAAAATATATTCAAAGGAAGCAAATATATCTCACTTTTGCCACAACTGGTCATCTATAAATTCAATTGTGACAGACATGGTTACTATGGGTGATGACAACAATTCTGACATGGCACTGGATTTAGAAGAGAACATTAAAATGCAATAAAAACTACAAAGACAAAAGAAAGAGTTATGTAAATGATTATATTCCCAGATATAAAGGTTAGTTTATAGTTAAAGGTATTAAATATAGACCAATACACTTAAAACCAATGTTGTTTTTATAAATAGAGATTTATCAGAAATATTACACAGGCAGGAATTGCAAAAGTAGGGTAATTTGTGGAACCTTGTCACTGAGCCTGTATTATCACCCTGAATCAATGGAACTATGCTGCCTAAAGAAGTGGGTAGGATGGTGCAAGCAGAAGAGGGATCTCTAATGGAAAGAATAAAAAATGCACAGAAGTTATGTGTATGCAACTTCCTCTCCATACTCTTATAAACCATTTTCTTCTCCACATTCTTATAAACTAAAAATCAGTATGTAAATGAATCAGATATTGTCATAAGATACATGCTGTGTACAGCTTTACATTCTAGAATAGTATAAAACCTGCAGAGATTACACTGCAAACCTTAACTTGCTCCTAGTCCAGTGCTGTAAACCTTGTGGCCATTTAAACTCAGTGTGCACTAAATTAATCTCTTCTGTGTTTCAGAGCCGACATAGCATGTGCATACTTTTGGGTGTGTATATATGTATATTATACATACACATGTACACACATGCACACTTTGAAACATGATCACCACGTGTACAGTATACTTTGTGCTTGTCTAATTTAAACGTGAGTTGCACATACCAATTCTCATGTGTAGCACTCCAACTACATTTACAGTCATTAAGGCAAATTAGTTTGGTTACGGTTTAAAGTTAGAAAAAATAGGAAAGTATGATTTACAGAAGTTTTTTGAAGTTTACAAAATATTAATGTGCAGCCAAAGTTTCATTTTACAGCCTTTGATGTCTCAAAGTAGTACCAAATTAGCTGAAGAGGGGCTCTGACAGTCACAGCAAATTAAACTGTTTTCTTGAATCCTTTTCTTCCACTTCCAGTTTATAGAATTTGCCTTCTCCCTCAATCTGATTTTTTTTTTTTTGGTCTCTTTTACACAGACGAAACCTGTGTTTAAGCTCTTCCATTAACCTTCACTTCCTTTACTTCTGTAGGAAGCAGATTGTGCTACAGTGGTCAGATTGCTCTGAGGGCTTGTTTACTCAGAAAAGTTCAATCATTTTAACTACACCTCTACCTCGATAACGCTGTCCTCGGGAGCCAAAAAATCTTACCGCGTTATATTGAACTTGCTTTGATCCACTGGAGTGTGCAGCCCCTCCCCCCTGGACCATTGCTTTATCGTGTTATATCTGAATTTGTGTTATATCGGGTCGCATTATATCCTGGTTCAGTTAAAGTGGTACAACTGCCCCAGTGCGTACACAGTTATACCGGCACAAAAGTGCTTCATACTGATTAGCTATTTCCATACACTATATAAGACACCTTTATACCAGTATAACTGGAACCAGACTAACGATTGTACTGGTATAAGTTTTTTCCATTAAAAATCGCACCCTCTCTAACCAAAATAGTTTCACCAAAACAGTATAAGTTTTTAGTCCAGGTCCTAGGATCAGAAAATCCACAGAATATTTCTGCTGGTTGCTGCAACACTTCGCAAGAGTTTCTATAGGTTCACTGCAATTAACACATACTCCTAGTGCACCTTCAACGCCAACTACTTCAGTTCAGCATAAAGTAATAATTCATGTCTAGTTTTCTTCGGTGAGCTGTGACTGGGTATATTTGGAGTTCAGACACTTCAAAGTGCACAATGTAGCCTCAAAAGATCCTAGGGCAACAACTTGCCATGTCTCAGCAAGGAAAAGAAAATCACTTTTAAAGAACATAGCATATAATTTATAAAGGGCTCCATTAATGAAGTGTTAATAGTGGGGGAAGAAATGTCCTTTTCATTTTTTGAGTAGTTCCTGTCAAGCCAATTTATTTATGGGAATACATTTCTAAGCAATAAACTTCTTTTAGACCCACAGAAGTAATGGCTGGTGAGAAATACGCAACTTTGCACATTATGATCTACTGATCTATTACATTTTTAACCAGAATTGTAGTTAGTTACACTGGAATAGCAGTTGGTTCAGCCATGCTGAGTTTAATTTTAGACTGTCGGTTGGATGTGCTTCTTTAAAAAACAGCTATCATAATGCTATAGCATCATAGTTTGCAGGGTATCAAAATGATGGGAGAATTTATTAGTTCAGCAGTATTACTATGTGCTAGTTTACTTTGCTATAAATATTTCAAGTTCTTGCTTTATTTATTTTTTAAGTAACACATGAACTCACCCATTCTTTGTGTGAAGGGCAACTCATTCCCTATTTAGCAATGATTTAGAGAATGGGTAAAATTTACCATTTAAAAAGAGAAGAATAAAAAAGTCTGCCTTTAGACATTAACACTTCCTTCCAGTCAATGTATTTAGTTGGATCAGAGGTGACCATTCTTGCAAATAACATTCATGCTAATACTTTTACCTACCATTCAAGGATGCCTATGCTTTCTTAAAATTTGGACTGTAAAATTAAAATTCAGTTGTCAGGAGACAATAGATACCACTTCTTGAATTACTACTACTCTGGCTATATCTTTATATCCGAAGACAATCTTTCATAAAGCATTATTTAGTCAACTACTTACTTTAAATCCTGCAGAAGGTCTTTTGCATTAAGCATAGTTATTAAAGAAGTTGTAGCTGCTGGAATAATGATTATGGGAGTTCGAGATCCTGTAGAGAGAGAATACAAAAAGGCAAATATAATTTTAACAAAATGCAATTAAAAAATTGTATCACTTGCCTTACAGCTCAAAATTGGGAAAGAATATCAAAATCCTCTCCATCTTCAGCATTCTCAATTCAGAATAAAAATGTATATTTACATGAAGGTTTGCCTTTATAAAAGGGACTTGTACAGCTGTAAGTAACTCACCTTTTTTCTGGTTTGGAGGTGGTCTTGCTTGGGAAACTGTAAAACAGAAAATATTAATGACTGACATATAAACACAAATGCTTATCATATACCACTCATAGGAGTAACTATGTACCAAGGTGAACAAAGGATTCACAATTGGTACTTGGAGGATAAACATCTTTGGTATTAATAAAATAATCCTGAAACAGTTAAATCCACTTAGGTCAAAAAGTTTATTGAAACTAATCCATACACTTTTCTCTTGCCCATCCCCATCTCATATCAACAAAACAACACACACTACTAAGGATTTTCAATGGCAGAAAGTTACATGACTATTTCATTGTGCATGATGTGGGACTGAGTTGAGGATCTATGCATGAAGAAATAATCTTCACAGAGCCTCATCCTTTTACTAGTGGCAGTGGTGGCAAATGACAGTATGAAAACTTGGTTGCCCTTTAATACACAGAGTTCACAATTGCCAAATTTGAACATCAGGGCATGTTTAGTGTCCCCAACAATCTGGATTAGATGAGCTCCTCAGATATCAGGTACAATAAAGCACAGCATATAGGCATAGCAGCCCTCAGACTGAAAAGATAGCCAGAAATCATCAAGAAGATTTAACAACTGCATTATGGTAGAAATCCCTTCAACAGATGGGGAACATATACCCTAAGCTTCGACACAGGGTTTTCTCTTCTTGTTTTCAGGCTTCCAAGTTCAGTGACCTGCTCACATGGGAGATATTCCAGTTCAAGTGTGGAGTTATTTCATGGCTAGAAAATGAATGCAGCCATGGCTCACTTTAAACAACCTGGTAAAATCAGACAGAGACCCACTATGAAAGTTTTATAGTAATGAGCTCTCTTCTAGTACATTAGTTTTCTTTGGCCATCTCTTCCAACCATGCCAGCTCGGGTCAAGATAAAACAGTGCTGGCCTTGGTACTACTACTGAATAGGCTGGCTTGCTGTTGATTAGTAGATTACTTTTCTGTGAAAAGTCCACACCATTTTCAGGACTCCAAACAAATTTGCTGCTGAGGACGAGAATTCTTATCATTTGGGTTTAGCCTAGTTCAGAAATTAGAGAAAGTACAATATACCTTCAAGTCACAACTGGTACTAAGCATGACAAATTTCCTTAATTGATTTCCAGTGTTGTAACACACCTATTCATGCTTATTTATGATCAACTGTTTCAGAACCTAGCTGTGTTACTTAAGTATTCACCACACACACACACACACACCCCTACCATCAGAAGATAGAGACCATATTTTTAATTATCTCTACCTGACACTGTCAAAACCATGGAAATAACTGGTCACACCACTTAACTATAAGGTCTGCAATGGTTTAGTAACTTCATTAATTAATATTAAAATATATGCCATTTTAAATATTAAAATAATCCTAAATAAATACTGTTTCTTTCTGGAAGACATGAAGCTGTATTCGGCCACCTGGCTTTAACATTAAATAAACTATTATATACAACACTATAAAAAAAAATCTAAAATTTAAACAAAAAAAATCTGATACGTCTCCAGCTCAAGTGCAACAAAATACTTTCATTTGATGGACCAAGCAAACATTCCCTGCAGACATATTCCTGATACCTGCTCTGCTATTTGTTTAATATCTTAAAGAATGAGGAAACAAAGTGTCGCAGGATGGGCATGATATGAATCCATTTTGAAGCAAAAATCCAAGAGACATACTTGCTCCAGATCTTTAATACCTCTGTTCTTAATTCTCTTTGCACCTTACAATATATGGAAGGCTAACTAGGGGGCAACACCAACATAACCTTTTTTAATATACAAATACACAGGTCTGTCAGTTAACGCGTGTGAAATTTCATCTAGCAGTGTGGCCACGTTGATGACAGTGGTTTATCCATTTGGATTTCTGCTCTTGCTATTTCTACCCTTTTCATATCCTTGTTTGTCAGTTCCAAATACATTCATATTCTCAACAGCCCTAGTGAGATAAATATGATAGACAGGGTGACCTTTCTAGCACTGAAACAACTGGGAAAATAAAAAAGAACAAAAAAAGGAATCACAATAACACAGCACAATCTAAAAATAATTTAGATGGATTCAATACTTAATAGACTTTCATGGGGAAACTATTTTACAAAAGCAAATCTTTAAGCATTACTTTCACTAAAAAGATCCCAAGGAATTAACAAGGTATTTACCCACAACATCTGGTGATCTACCCAGGCCACACAGAGCAGCAGTTTTATATCTTGCTTTAGCAACATCTCTATTCACTGCTTAGTGAAAAGCTTAAAGAGCATCACTAAATTTATTTGACAAAACTATGAAAAAAATTCTTGCCTAACACTTCCCAAAACAATATGGCCTTAGCAAACATCTTCACAGTATCTACACCTGACCAAGTCCTGTAAACACAATTCCCCCAATCTTTCAAAATTTACCAGTTGTAACAGTCCACTTTTCTGAAAGTGTGTATTTAACGTGAGCAAATCAATGACCACAACATTATGCTAACGCACTAGGGAATATCACAGATTACAAGATTAAAGGGGAGAAGAGAAAATAAATATGGCATTCCTTGGGGTATTCTGCACCAAAAAACTTAAAAATTCTATGCAAAGTATTATAAAATTCTGCGAATTCTATTTGTCAAAATAACACTACATAATCATAACAAGCAACAGAGGGTCCTGTGGCACCTTTGAGACTAACAGAAGTACTGGGAGCATAAGCTTTCGTGGGTAAGAACCTCACTTCTTCAGATGCAAGAAGAAGTGAGGTTCTTACCCACGAAAGCTTATGCTCCCAGTACTTCTGTTAGTCTCAAAGGTGCCACAGGACCCTCTGTTGCTTTTTACAGATTCAGACTAACACGGCTACCCCTCTGATAATCATAACAGTTTCAATTATTTTGGTAATTTATTTCAAAATACCTGTCATCAAGTAGGTCTGTAACAATACAGACAAAAATTCTCCCAGGAGTAGAGAGTTAAGGAAACCTCTATGACAACGCAGATCCTGTTTCTCTTCCCCCTTCCTCTCACCAGAGCCCAGCTGGGGGCATGTGTGTGTGTGACAGGGGGGAAGATGCAGATACCCAAAAGCCCAGACGTGCCCCCCCACCCCAGCCAGTACACCCGCACCTACCCCCCAGAGCCCAGCCATGGGGCCTGCCCAGCCCAGACAACCCTCCCTCCCTCTCTCCACCACCCTCTACCTGAGTCCAGAGGGAGAAACATCCTAATGCACAGTCCCAGGGTTGCAGGAAGTTTCCTGCATGTTGCCCTCTCCTTCCTGCAGGGCATGCTGGGAACTGCAGCTGCCAGGACCCCTCTAGCTCTCTCCCTCTCCCCCCAGCAGTGTTTTCTTTGTGAGAGCTGGGCTCTGCCAGGTCCCCTAGTGGTGGCTAGCAGCACTGCAGCCCATTTCTGTGGGGGAAAGGAAATTCTGCGCGCCTGTTAATTTCTGCAAAATTCTGGGTTGTGCAGTGGTGCAGAATTCCCCCAGGAGTAGTATGGGTTTCAGTATAGTGGGGCCAATATTAGTCTGAGACACTGTACTGTTGGGTTGGGATTGTTAAGTGGCTTCTAGTGTCACAATAAAATTGCTCTCTCCCCGCTCCCCACCATGGGGTCCCCTGGGTAAGCACCAGCATTGTATATTGCTGGTGCTTTCAGACGCACTGGAAAGAATGGGGACCGGTGTGCAAAGTCCACAGACCTGGGAGATGGGTTGGAAATAGGAGGGAGCATGGGCTATAACGGCAGAGAGAAAGGAGGGTCAGGGCAAAACTGCGAGGCAAGATCAAATCAGTATCTTAGATGCTTATATACAAATGTGAGAAGAATGGGTAATAAGCACGAAGAACTGGAAGTGCTAATAAATAAATACAACTATGACATTGTTGGCATCTCCGAAACTTGGTGGGGTAATACACAATTGGAATGTTGGTGTGGATGGGTACAGCTTGCTCAGGAAGGATAGACAGGGGAAAAAGGAAGGAGGTGTTGCCTTACATATTAAAAATGTACACACTTGGACTGGGGTGGAGCTGGACACAGGAGATAGAAGTGTTGAGTCTCTCTGGGTTAGGCTAAAAGGGGTAAAAAAACAAGGGTGATGTCTTGCTAGGAGTCTACTATAGGCCACCTAACCAGGTGGAAGAGGTGGATGAAGCTTTTTTTAAACAACTAACAAAATCATCCAAAGCCCAAGATCTGGTGGTGATGGGGGACTTCAACTATCCAGATATATGTTGGGAAAATAACAGCGCGGCACAGACTATCCAATAAGTTCTTGAAAGTAGAAGGCAGCCTGGGTGAAAGTGATCATGAAATCAGAGTTCGCAATTCTAAGGAAGGGTAGAAGGGAGTACAGCAAAATAGAGACAATGGATTTCAGGAAGGCGGATTTTGGTAAGCTCAGAGAGCTGATAGGTAAGGTCCCATGGGAATCAAGACTGAGGAGAAAAACAACTGAGGAGAGTTGGCAGTTTTTCAAAGGGACACTATTAGGGGCCCAAAAGCAAGCTATTCTGCTGGGTAGGAAAGATAGAAAATGTGGCAAAAGACCACCTTGGCTTAACCACGAGATCTTGCATGATCTAAAAAATAAAAAGGAGTCAGATAAAAAATAGAAACTAGGACAGATTACAAAGGATGAATATAGGCAAACATCACAGGAATGCAGGGGCAAGATTAGAAAGGCAAAGGCAAAAAATGAGCTCAAACTAGCTACAGGAATAAAGGGCAACAAAATGACTTATCAATACATTAGAAACAAAAGGAAGACCAAGGACAGGTCCACTGCTCAGTGAGGAGGAAGAAACAGTAACAGGAAACTTGGAAACGGCAGAGACGCTTAATGACTTCTTTGTTTCGGTCTTCACCAAGAAGTCTGAAGGAATGCCTAACATAGTGAATGCTAATGGAAGGGGGTAGGTTTATCAGATAAAATAAAAAAACAAGTTAAAAATCACTTAGAAAAGTTAGATGCCTGCAAGTCACCAGGGCCTGATGAAATGCATCCTAGAATACTCAACGAGCTAATAGAGGAGGTATCTGAGCCTCTAGCTATTATCTTTGGAAAATCATGGGAGACGGGAGAGATTCCAGAAGGCTGGAAAAGGGCAAATATAGTGCCCATCTATAAAAAGGGAAATAAAAACAACCCAGGAAACTACAGACCAGTTAGTTTAACTTCTGTGCCAGGGAAGATAATGGAGCAAGTAATTAAGGAAATCATCTGCAAACACTTGGAAGATAGTAAGGTGATAGTGAATAGCCAGCATGGATTTGTAAAGAACAAATCATGTCAAACCAATCTGATAGCTTTCTTTGATAGGATAACGAGTCTTGTAGATAAGCGAGAAGTGGTGGATGTGGTATACCTAGACTTTAGTAAGGCATTTGATACGGTCTCACATGATATTCTTATTGATGAACTAGGCAAATACAATTGAGATGGGGCTACTATAAGGTGGGTGCATAACTGGCTGGATAACCCTACTCGGAGAGTTGTTGTTAATGGTTTCCAATCCTGCTGGAAAGGTATAACAAGTGGGGTTCCGCAGGGGTCAGTTTTGGGACAGGCTCTGTTCAATATCTTCATCAATGACTTAGATATTGGCATAGAAAGTACGCTTATTAAGTTTGCAGATGATACCAAACTGGGAGGGCTTGCAACTGCTTTGGAGGATAGGGTAATAATTCAAAATGATCTGGACAAATTGGAGAAATGGTCTGATGTAAACAGGATGAAGTTTAACAAAGACAAATGCAAAGTGCTCCACTTAGGAACAATCAGTTTCACACATACAGAATGGGAAGAGACTGTCTAGGAAGGAGTATGGCAGAAAGCGATCTAGGGGTTATAGTGGACCACAAGCTAAATATGAGTCAATAGTGTGATGCTGTTGCAAAAAAAGCAAACGTGATTCTGGGATGCATTAACAGGTGTGTTGTGAACAAGACATGAGAAGTCTGGTTAGGCCTCAACTGGAGTATTGTGTCAGGTTCTGGGCACCGCATTTCAAGAAAGACGTGGAGAAATTGGAGGGGGTCCAGAGAAGAGCAACAAGAATGATTAAAGGTCTTGAGAACATGACCTATGAAGGAAGGCTGAAAGAACTGGGTTTGATTAGTTTGGAAAAGAGGGGACATGATAGCAGTTTTCAGGTATCTAAAAGGGTGTCTTAAGGAGGAGGGAGAAAACTTGTTCACTTTAGCCTCTAAGGATAGAACAAGAAGCAATGGGCTTAAACTGCAGCAAGGGAGGTTTAGGGTGGACATTAGGAAAAAGTTCCTGTCAGGGTGGTTAAACACTGGAATAAATTGCCTAGGGAGGTTGTGGAATCTCCATCTCTGGAGATATTTAAGAGTTGGTTAGATAAATGTCTATCAGGGATGGTCTAGACAGTATTTGGTCCTGCCATGAGGGCAGGGGACTGGACTCGATGACCTCTCGAGGTCCCTTCCAGTCCTAGAATCTATGAATTCAGGGAGGGTTGAAGGTGTGAGTGTGGAGTGAAAGATTTCTTTGCAGGTTGCAAGAGGCCGAACAGGGAGAAAGAGAGAAGAGAGTGGGTTAACTCGACGCTCCAGCTAGGTCCAAAGATAAGACGCTGACTTCAGCCCAAGGCCACGGCACACAACCGACTCTCGGCTGCCTGCCAAGAAAGACAGGGGCCTGGATTCCAACCCCGACCAGCTGTGAGAAAGGAGGATTCGGCTGAACAGAACTGCCAGGTCTCCGAAAATGAGTGAGACGGCGAAGGCCAACGAGGGGGAAAACAGAGTCTTGCGCCCCTCACGCCAGTGTATTTTGGGAAAGCCGAGGATGCCACAGAAAGCCGGTTTGGACTGGGACAAAGAGCACAGGGGACAGAGGTCCCTGAATGAAATGCCCCCAAAAGAGCCCAGGACTTAAAACCCTCGAGAGCCGAAGCAAGTCAGAGATCAACAGTGGACCCTAGACGGCCTGTGCACAGGACAGAACTCTCGTCCACCCTCCCCATCTTCTTTTTACGGTACCCCCAGGCTTGGCCAGCCATGGGTAGTGCGTGAGTATGAAAGTGGGTTAGGGCCTGGGGACTAACGCTTTCTTCCTTCCTTTGAGTGACGTGGGGAGCCCCCGCACTCACCGCTGTTATTTTATTAATAAAGCTTTAAAACTTAGTCACTTAGTGTGCTCCTTCATCTCCTCCCCTGACGATCCTGCAGCCTCAGCCTGATCACCTGACACCCCAGGCAGATTGGTAACAGAAATCTGTCACACCAGGTATACTTAGTCTTGGCTCAACATGGGGAGATGTTCTAGATGACCTCTCAAGGTTCCTTCCAGCCCTACGTTTTTATGATTCTATGATTTTGATGCACAATATGCTGTGTGTTATGATCCCATCAGTAATGGATTGGGGGGAGGGAGGGAATTTTTCGATCCACAATGCTATTAAGAGTTTTTGCTCCTGCCTCACCACACCAGTTTTTGATTTTAGTCAACACCCTTCCACTATACCTCCCCTCCCTGAATCCGTCCCTTTCATCCCCCTAATATCCCTGATTCTTCTCTCAAATCCATCCTCTCCCACTCTCAGATTACCCCGTGCCATCAATTCCTCTGGTCTCCCAAAACACAAAAGCTGTCTTAGCATGTAAGCCACCAATATTGTAAGGTATTTAAAGGAAGCCATGATCTTGGCTGGGGTTCTAAGAACTACCGTAATGCTAATTCTACTAATAATAATATCTGGATAGCACCTACCACATTTTTAGACACTCAGTGAACAAGAAGAAAGGGAATTTGTGGAAAGGTTCTTGAAAATTAATAGTAGTGCCCAATGCATGACTAAGAAAAAAAAATCACGCCAGGATGGCATTTCCCCCCACCCTTATCACTGGGCCAAGACAAATACTTGGAAGAACTATACTATCACTGAACACATTTGTACCAGTTGCCAGATTTTTCCTAGCTCTAACAGGTGTAGTGATATTGAAACTTTGTCATGGAAGTAATGGTATATAGAATGACTGTTTGATTTCAACATTTTTTTAACTGCCAGTCTCAAGAAACTACAGAATAGAAATTTACTACTACACACTATTTCAATGCTAGTATTAAGTATTTGGAGAAAGTATAAAGCATAGAGGTTTTTTGCTTTAATGGCTCATAAGAAATCAGCTGTTAAATTCAACTCAAAATTGAAATGAAACACCCCCACACACAAACTCAAATACTCAGTTTTGGGCACCAGTAGCTCTTGAATTGCTAGGTCTAGAAATAAAAGTTTTATGGTGTGCCAAAGTTGGATTTCAAAGCATTCCAACAGGTATATGATATTTGATTCTAGCCCTGGTAGTTCACAATAAATCAGATTGTAAAATTGCTACTAGTCCATCAACCTAGCAGTGCTATTTCTGCACTATCTCAGGGTGAGCATAGCTAATCTCAGACCTTGGACCACTGCAATGATAATATGTTAATTAATACACAGTGGCTACAGACTTCCAATACATATCTTAACAAAATGTATTAGGATTTTAGCTACAATCTTGTCCTAACTCAAAACGCTTTCATTCCAAATAATACACAAATAAAGTAATACTGTTTACCTGGTCTTGGCACAGGCTGTGCTGCTGGGGTTTGAGTTTTCCGGGCAGAAGCACCTTCCTTTAAAAAAAAAGTTAACATTTGAATAGCTTTTCTCTTATTCAGCTTCCCTTTTAGTTAAATATAAAACAGCTTTTTAATGATGATTAGGACATAACATATTCTAACAACTAAATATGCAGAAAACTGATCAGAAAACTCTTCATGACCACTGTTTTGGACTTAAAAAGTCTGAAAATTAAAAAAATAAACCCTTTTTTTTTTGCATGTTAATGGTCTAGCCACCACAGTTAGTATATACCAGTCAACATTTTATCATAAGGCGAAATTGCTGATTTACAGGATTAACGTTTTCACCTTTTAATAAGTAAATACAAATATCTAGCTCTTAAATAGTGGTCTTTACCAGTAAATTTCAGAGCATTTTACAAGGGAGGTCGGTGTCATTAGATACGGCAACTGAGGCAGAGAGGTGAAGTGACTTGACCAAGGTTTCCCAGTAGACTAGTAGCAGAGCCAGGAATATAACCCAGGTCTCCTGAGTCCCAGTGCAGTGCACTGCTCTACCCACTAGGAAACAGTGCTTCCCTTTTTACATATGATCACTTGGACAAGATATAATATGTGAAAAAGTGATAACTGTCCACATCACAAACCAAAACTGGTATTATTCTCTGAATCTACTCATGAGATGCTCTGGGCTGGAATGTTATGGCCAGGATTTTGAAAGGCATTTCTGTTCTGAAAAGTCCGTATATAAAAACTGTACCTTCTTGCTCAGTAGATCTGAGCATGTGTCTTCCATGTCTTATCTGTTTACTTTAACATACAAAAACAAATCTGTACCACCACTCTTTACTCCTGTTCGCTCTGCAGCGCCAACACATTAGCCAAGAGTGAGCCAATTATAATTGGTTCTGAATCAACATTACAGTTGTTTCAAATGGAAGGACAAATTCTGTTCTCATTTATTCCTGTGAAACGATATTGGATATAAAATCCTTAGCTAATGCACAAATGCAAAAAGGACTAGCTTAAGTTTACAGGTCTGATTGCATAATCACTTTTTGATCTGTAAACTGAGCATACACTTGATCTGGAAATCATTGAGACATTACAAACACTGAACCCCAAAATACCATTGTTATGAAGTGCTCCGCAACCCTAAATGGGGAATTATTTTCAAAAGAGCTATATGAAAGGGAAGTCATCACCTGCTTCCCATATGGATATGTAAACAAGTAACACTTGATCTGTAACTAAGAAAATTCGTCAGTAGGACACTGAAGACCAGGAGCTACTAGATCAATGACACTTTTAAAGACACACAACCCCTCTAAATCTTAACGTTTCTCCAATGTAAGTTAAAACCCAATCTTGATCTATAAAACTATGTGATATGAGCATAAGGATGCGTCAGCTGTCAACTTACTAAAAGGCTCAAATTCAGTCAGACATCTCTCCACTGAACTTCAAAAGAAAATGCCTGATTAATTACATACAGGTAGGACTCAGCTTAGTATACAGTCAGCTTCTTCAACTTCTAAAGCAACTACTCTGCTGCTGACCTTGATGCAGGGATTTAACTTCCTCCTTAGAAGAAAAGGATTAATGCTGAATTTCTCTGTGCGGTTTTCAGTTGGTTAAAATACCATGGTCTATGCTGGCTGCTACAATAACTTTAAAAATAATTTTTGCAAAATATGCTGCATCTCTGCTCTGGACAAGCTATTTTTTGCCACTGTCCCTTCAAAGTAACTATTCAACTGCACAGAAATTGGTAAAAGTCAAAGCATTGCACTCTAAGGGCAAAGCAGCAAGCCAACTGGCAAGAGCAAAGGATGGCTACCTTAGAGAGATCCCTTGCTACTAAAGAACAGCTGGAACGTGAGGACTCAACACCTTTATTTTTTTTTTCCCCTTGAGAAAGTGAGAATAAGATTTCCGCAGTCCATCTTTACAGGAAAGTCAATGTCATGGTTTGCATGAAGACAATGTTGCCACAAAGGGGTTTTAGTTGTATATTTTGAAGAATACTCTTAATGTTGCCTCCCATAAACTTAATGTAAAAAAAATCCTAAATTAGTAAATTTCCTGAAAGGCATGGATGGGGGTGCAGGGAGAATCAGAGCAAACGCCCACAGATAAAGACAAAAGCTCACAAACATAGAAAAAGCCATAGCAATTTAGTTTTAAACAGAGTTTTAGATCATACCCTAGCACTATTCTTTCTCAGACTCTATAGCAACACTTTTGTATAGAAGTCCATACTGTTTGATTTTCAGAGAGTAAAGTCAGTTGTATTTATAGCACATGGCCCTTCCTTAAATTGTTGCCTTATTTCCCTCATCATATTAATATAATAAATTAATTTAATTATTAATTGTAAAACTTTTTAAAATACCAGCTAACCAACCTTAAAAAGTCATCTTATTGTGCATAATAAGAACATACAGCTCTTTAGACCCACCTGCTAAAAAGTGGCAATAGAAGTATTGGAAGGTGGGAGAGGAAAGAGTACAAAAATGCAGACGCGACATGCCAAGTCAAAGACAAGTCTGCAATCCTCCAGACATATTCTAGCATGAGAGCTGAGTGCAGAGTTTCAGCATTTTGTGACTAAGTTTTTGAGGAAAATCACTAGACTTTCACTCACAGGACTGGGCAAGGCATGCTACATTCTTTGTCCCTGCAACATGCTGAACAACTTGAGTACTTCCAGCCAAATATACAGGGGGAAAAAGCAACAACTAAGTGCAGTAAACTCTGAAGCCTAACTAACATTGCCAACTATGTTCACTGCTAGTCATTTTAGCAGAAGCTTCCAGCTAATGGCAAAGGAAGGCAAGGGAGTTAAACTCCAAATTCCCATTCAGTGAGATATGATTACCTAACTTCCCTTTGGCTGGGGTTTTCAAGGGACAATAAATGTTTATACATTGTGGTTGGATATTAGAGTCAGAGAGAAGTGGGAGACAACATCTGAGGGGAGAAATGTCTTCCCTGTGTAGCTACATCAGTAGAGTAGTTAAGTGAAAAAAGCCCAACAAAACCTGGAAAGCAGCATTCTATACTGGAGTGGATTTAGAATGTATGACAAGAGGCACAGTTAGTTCTCATCTGACTATATGTTAGTCACTCAATAGCAGAAAGATAAGAAATTATTTCCTAGAGTATAAAGCCCATTTTATACCATGCAATAACATTCACTAATCTTCCACATTTTAAAGGACCATTTAAGCTGCATGGGGAAAATTATGAAACCTGGACGAACTCTATACAATAAAGGACCTGTAAGAAAGCAGTACATTCTTGAAATCTTGGATAATACAGGACAGGCAAAAAGGAAGTCACCTATTCGTTAAACAATCACTCTTCTAGTATTAGCACTGTTTAAGGAGGCAATGAAGCATTGCTAACCACACAGCTCCATTCTCTGACATCCCAATTTCACAACGTGTTCTAAGAGCCCTGAGCAAATCCCCACTACACCAACATTATGTTATAGTTGTCATACTTCTAGCTAGGTAAGACAGGACGGAACTCTTCAATAAAACCACTCCTTAAATCAGTCACAGGAGTCACTAGAGACACAGGGTACACTCCATCCCAAGGCCTGAGCACAATAACAGCACCTGCCAGCTATACAGGGTGGAGGATGGAGATTAGGAATCTAACAGTCAGGCTTGCAAGGCAGTGCTGAGAACTAGCACAAGGCCAGCTCCTAAAAATCCCTCTCCAAGCTACCCAGGATAAATCACTTGTACTTAATGTTAAAACCATATGGCACATTTCCAAAGGATACAGCTAATTCATATTTACTGTAGAACATTATGCACCTTCTTCAAAAGCTAAAAAATAATTTTTATGATAAATTGTTGTTTTGAACAGCATGCTGTCTCATAACATCTGTTTTCAGATGGGTAGCACACAGAAATTGGCACTAAGAAGAATTGTACATCTGATTATCTTAGTTTTGTGGTCTTGCCATTATGAATTATAATGGCAAACTTTTGTTCTGTAAAACATATTTTGTAGTTTATACGTATGTGTGGTTTCTTTCTTCCATAGGCTATACAGATAACGCCAGAATAACATGTGTACAAAACTACCCTGGGGATATTATTAATTTCAAGGGGCACATGTTTTTCCCTGAATTTTCATCTTTATTGTAGAACAAACCAATGATCAATGATTCACACCTGAAGTCAAAGGAAAAATATAAATACCACCAAATAACTAGAGAATGGAAGCATTTAACACCGTGAAGTGACAAGATATCTGATTAGTTGTGCTGTAGCAAATAATTTCAACAATTATACTTAAATGAATGGATAATATACAAAGGTGACCAGCATCTGGGAGGGGGAAAATATTTGGACTCTTCAGAGAAATGAAGAATAAAGAATTAGGGTCAAAGTAAGGATTGTAATGAAGGAAAGAAGTGAAGTACAAAGAGTTCAACCAAGATTCAAAAAGCCATACTCCTATAAAAGACATCTTACTTTGAAATTGCTTTATTCCACCTCTTTTCCCTTTAAAATTACTGATGATTTAATCTGACCCTCACATTAAAAACTGTGCAGACCATATAGAAGGAGAAGCAATTATTAATAACTGTTTAAAGAGTACGAGATTTCAACACTACTTGTTTAAAATTTCCTGCAATGAGACAAATATCACACCTACTGAACGAATGACACTCATTGTCTCATAAAAAGAAGAACAGGAGTACTTGTGGCACCTTAGAGACTAACAAATTTATTAGAGCATAAGCTTTCGTGGACTACAGCCCACTTCTTCGGATGCATATAGAATGGAACATATATTGAGGAGATATATATACACACACATACATATTTGCTACAGCACAACTAATCAGATATCTTGTCACTTCACGGTGTTAAATGCTTCCATTCTCTAGTTATTTGGTGGTATTTATATTTTTCCTTTGTACATAGTACAAGTCATGGACAGGTCACAGGCAGTGAATTTTTGTTTACTGCCCGTGACCTGTCCATAGCTTTTACTAAAAATATCTGTGATTAAAACGTAACCTTACTTATCCTCACAAAAGCAACAGGGAGTTTCCCAGCTGTCACAGATTTAACCAACTCTAGTCATGTTAACTAAGGCTATTATTTTTATAAAGTACACTAGTTTTTCCTCATATTCCTTAACCTAAAGTTGTCATAAGTGAATTAAATATTTTGTGATACATTATTCTTGCTTTTTTTGTTAACTTAATTTACAAAATTAGGTAACTGTCAATGGATTTCCCTGTCTTTAGTCAGGTACCACTGTACATTTAAATACTGCCTATTTCTAAAGTCTGAAGGAGCATTAACATTCATAGTTTGAATTATATCAATTGACCGATGAATTGACAAAGTAATTTTCTTTAATTCTGGTATTGCCATAATATAAATCATTACCTACAATTTGGGAAAATACCCCTAAGATAAGACAGGTGTATATTGTGTTGTATAACCTTTTCCCAAGAAGCATGTGTTATTTTTCCTGGGAGGAATCTTTTGTGCATACAAGTTAGAATGTAAGCTAATGCAGTGCAACTTGGGTGGGGGCTGGTTATTTAAAAAGAGGTTGCTTCTTTCTACTATAAATTATAGCAGTGAGTGAAGCTTTCAAAATTTGTATGCCTTATATCACTGCTCATCCGGTACCAAAATGGTTTCTATATAAAAACCCACAAATTGATTGCACTGTTTTTTGACCTTTTGAAGAAAACAGTTTTAGCAGCAAGGGACAGAATTGACAATTTGATGCCATCTTGTGGCTTTTCTAATTGTGGGAGTTTAATTCTCATTGTGGTCCTTTCAACATTTTTGCCCTTTATCGCATTTAAAAATAAACTCGTGCTAGAGTTTTACTCAGAAACATTAACATTTAAATACATCCATACTACTGAAATATAACTTAAGTGCAGGTAAAGAGGATAACATGGCAACAGAAAATAATAATTTGCACGGTCCACCTTCAGCCTGGACATATACAATGTAAAACAGCTTTCCATATTACTGCCACTATAGCTAGCCTAATAATTCAACATTTCATCATTAAGTTTTTCTACTTATTAAAAGTTTTGGCATTTCAATCATGGGCAAGAATGAAACACTTCATCTGACAGTGAACTTGTAAACTCCATAAATATTGAGGAACATTTACCTGTTCAATTTCAGGGAGAACCATGTATAAATATTATCTGATTTGCAACTACTACAGTATTATGATGGGAAAGCTGTACAAAGATGTGTGGTAGCAATGCCCAGAAAAACTAGAGAACCAAACAAATCAAATCTAGAATTATTGTTGAATGAGCTTCTGTTCTTTGAGAAAGTGAGGGTTTACAGTCTATATCAAGTATACATTTTTGTAGAAATTACATTTTATGTGCTTTAAATTACTACAAAAGAGAGACGCAATAAAAGCTGTAAAGACTTAGAGGTGGTAAACATGTGGCCTGCTTGAGACAGCCTCCCATCCCACAATAATGATTCAGATTCTGTGAAATGCAAGATGTCAATTAAAAAAAGTTTTTTTGCCCTTATATCTGGGGGGGGGGGGGGGGGGGAACCCTTCTAAGTATGAATCAAGCACAAACAAATAATTCAAATGTAAACTGTCCCCATTCATCTCAGTGGTATGTTCTCTGTTAAGTCAAATACAAATTGCACGTGCATATAGTCAAAGGGCTGAAATAAATTCAAGTCTGAAAATGCCTACCATAATTTTACATTATATTTTTACTACTGAATCCTACTTTATTTCATCCTATTCAGGTTCTTATACCAGACTCCTTACAGTGGTAACTGAATGCAATTATGCAGGGGTGCCAAACTTATTAACTCTCCTAGCTGCATCCGATAATCTTCAGAAATTTGAGAGCCGGGTGCGCCTGCTGGGGCTCAGGGCTTCAGCCCCGCTCCTGCTGAAAGCCCCGAGACACCACTCCCTCCCCGCAGGCCTGAAGCCCCTAGCCCCATCACTCTGCAGCAGGGCACAAGCCCTGACCTCCCCCCCCGCCCCAGTCTGGTAGGTAGAGAATGGGGTGGCGGTATGGGGGGGCTCCTCCAGCTGCACTTTATCAGTAAAAGAGCTGTATGCGGCCTGAGAGTTGCAGTTTGGCCACCCCTGCGATAGTAGCTTAATTGATACACTATTTAAGGGCCATCTCTACCACTGACCACTGGGAAAACTGAGGTGAATTGAGTATAACAGGTAGCCTATTTTATAGACCTGGCCCCTGACCATAATTCAGAATTAATTTGACACAATTTGTCTACAATATGAAGCAAAACTCTGCTATGGCCCCTTCATACCCCGCCCCAAGAATCACAGTTAGGATCTTCATGCAAGCCTATTAATAATCAACTAGTCAGGAATAAGGCAAACATAATATGGGTCACTAAAGCTTAGAAAATATACTATATTAAGAATACAATTACAATGGAGTCGCATCTTACGCAGGGGTTAGGTTCTAAAGTCAGCATGTAAGACGAAAATCACGTATAGTCAAAATTACCCTTGAAAATCCCTTAAATGGCCCATAAAGTACAGTATTCTGTATATGGTTTTGTGTACAGTATATAACCCTGTAATGTATAAATGTATAATGTATACAGTAATGTACAGTATATAAAGCGCACATATGCAAAATATAATTTTATAATACTGTATTTTTAACTACAGGGGGTAATTACAGGGGATCGTCAGGGCTTGATGACGATCCAGGAGACGGAGAGCGAGTTGTAGACGAAGTGGTTGGCTCTGGTTCAGCTTGAGAAGTTGATTGCGTAGGCTCTGTGACGGGTTGGATTACAGAAATCCCCTTGGAAGCTGCCACCAGATGTGCAAAGACTACCCCTGCTTCTGTTTTCCCTGCCAGCTCAGGACTCCAGCACCCTGTCTTGCTGAGCCAGACACTTCCGTCTGGCTCCAGACACAGACCCAGGGCCTGAATCACTTGTCCCAAAGCTGCAAGTTTACCTGAAAACAGCTCGCAGTAGTGCGCTTGTCTTTAGCACTCAGATGCCCAACTCCCAATGGGGTCTAAACCCAGATAAATCCGTTTTACCCTGTATAAAGCTTATGCAGGGCAAACTCATAAATTGTTCGCCCTCTATAACACTGATAGAGAGATATGCACAGTTGTTTGCTCCCCCAGGTATTAATACATACTCTGAGTGAATTACTAAATAGAAAGTGATTTTATTAAATACAGACAGTAGGATTTAAGTGGTTCAAAGTAGTAACAGACAGAACAAAGTAAGTCACAAGCAAAATAAAATAAAATGCGAAAATCTATGCCTAATCAAACTGAATACAGATAATTTCACCCTCAGAGATGCTTCAGTAAGTTTTTCCTCAGACTGGACACCTTCCAGGCCTGGGCACAATTCTTTCCCCTGGTACAGCTCTTGTTGCAACTCAGGTGGTAGCTAGGGGATTCTTCATGATGGCTTCTCTCTCCCTCTGTTCTCTTCCCCCCTTTATATATCTTTTGCATAAGGCGGGAACTCTTTGTCTCTCTGGGTTTCCACCCCCCCTCACTGGAAAAGCACCAGGTTAAAGATGGATTCCAGTTCAGGTGACATGATCACATGTCACTGCAAGACTTCATTACTCACTTGCCAGCACCCACATATACAGGAAGACTCACAGGTAAATACAGCTATCTGCAGACAATGGGAGTCATCAAGATTCCAAACCATCATTAATGGTCCACACTTTACACAATTACAATAGGCCCTCAGAGTTACATTTTATATTTCTAGTTTTAGATACAAGAGTGGTACATTTTTACAAATCAGATGATCACACTCAGTAGATTATAAGCTTTGTAATGATACCTTACAAGAGACCTTTTGCATGAGGCATATCCCAGTTACTTACATTCACTTATTACCGTATTTTCTCTAAAACTATCTCAGTTACATTATATTGACTTATCAAGTTTTTATAAAACCATATAAACTGCACAACGTCACAGGCTCATCTACTGCTGGTTGTTTTTCCTTGAAAAACATGGTGATCGGCAACTGTTGCTGTTGTCTCTGGAGCTGCTCAAACATTTCCTGATATGGTCTCAAATCATCCGTAATACTACATGTGATTTTGAGGCTTTGTTCCATAGAGGTCTCCAGAATGAAATACTTGTGGAACCAATCCAGAAACAATGCTGCCGTCACCTAAGCCTTTTTATTTGATTGCCAGAACACAGGCAGGAGATTTTTGTTCTTGCCTTTTAGGGCATGGGAATTTGCAGCCCTGTAGAGCAAGCCCGGCTTTATTAAAATGCCCAGCCACATTGCCACAAACAACACAGTCACACCGTCTTTAGCTGCTTTGAAGCCAGGGGCTTGTCTTTCTGATTTCGAAATGTAAATGCGGTTGGGCATTTTTTTTCCAGAAGAGCCCAGTCTCGTCAGCATTAAAACTTGTTCCGGAAGATAGCCCTTTTCTTCTATGATTTTCTTCAATTGTTCGGGGTAGGCTTTTGCTGCCTCTTCATTGGCAGATGCAGCTTCACCAGTAGTCTGTACATTTTTGAGGTTGAAGTGGTTCCTAAAACTGTTTAGCCAATCTTGGCTGGCTTTGAATTCCTTCTCATCAGAAGGCTGTCCCTCTTCGGCGGTAGGTTTGAACAATGCGTAGAGGCTAAGAGCCTTTTCTCGCAAAGCGTTGCCATGGATAGGCACATGTTTACAGTTCACGTCTTCCAGCCATAAGTTTAATGCCTTTTCAGTCTTCACTAAAGTCTTATCACACACCTGGCTCATCACCTTAGCAGTTATTGGAGCACTTGATGCCACGGCTTGACGAATTTCTCTCTCGAATCTTGATGGCACGATGCTAGATTCGTTGCGGCCATATTTAGGCGCCATATTGGAGACCAACATACCGTCTCTCAATAAGTCCAACACAGCCAGTTTTTCCTCCAGTATTGGAACAGATCGCTGTTTTTTCGGTTGAGCACCAGATGAAGTAGTTGGCTTGCGTTTAGGGGCCATGTTGTACGAAAAACATGCATCTTTAAACACTAGAATCGCGCGGCGAGATGCTCACACTATGAGAGCCATGCGGGAACTGAGACAGACTGAGGGAACAGCAGATTCACGTCTCCCATCTCACGCTCACTCCAGGTCATATGCTCATTGAGTGAAATGGTAGGTGCAATTGCCCGCACTATTGACAAGTATCTTCTTGTTTTTCTTTTTTTTTTGCTGAGCGCATATAGTTGAATTTGCGTAAGTTAAATGCACGTATGATGCGACTCACCTATACATTTTTGTAATAACTTTGGTTTGAACTGGGACAATTTCTGTTTCTTAACTTTTAGTCCAAAGCATGTCCTGAGGGAAGGAGAGGGCGGCACGCAGGAAATTCCATGCAAGCCTGGGACCGAGCATCAAGCTCTTTCTCCCTCCGGACCCCTGGGCTCTGGGGAGGAGGCTGTGTGGGTATCTGAGCCAGGGGGATAACCCGGCTGGACTCTGAGTGGGGGAGGGAGGTTGGGTGTGTTGGCTGGGGGGGAAGGCCATATCTGGGCTCTGCGGGGGAGGGGTTGTGGGTGTCTGACCCCCCTGGCTGGGCTCAGAGAAACAGGAATTGGGTTGTCATAGGGTTTCTTTAACACTCTACTCCTGGGGAAATTTTTGTGTGTGTCTGTATTGTTACAGACATACTTGCTGACAGGTATTCTGAAATAAATTACCCAAATAATTGAAACTGGTATGATTATGTAGTGTTATTTTGATAAATAAAATTTGCAGAATTTTAAAATATTGTGTGCATAATTTTTTGGTGCAGAATTTTTAGGCACAGAATGTCCCCAGGAGTAATACGTGTAGGAAGCCTATTTAATCCTTCTACCCACCTCTACAAAAAAAAAAAAAAAAAAAAAAAAAAAAAAAGGAAAGGTCAGAGTAATTAGTGGACAGATCCTCCCCTCTCATGAGTTGTTTTCTATCTAGTGATTTCAACTCAGACTGTTGCCAACCTTCAGGCACGTAAGGAAGATTGGTAATAGAGTCAAAGTGAAAACTTAATACAAATATACATATTTATTTTACTTTGGATAAAAATTCTTTTATCCAGTTCATAGTCATTCAGAGTCCTGTTCTCCTCTGTCAAGCAAAGTCTTGTCCACAATATCCTAACTTCCATTTCTTTAAAATCAAGCAAGTTTCTCATCATTCTCTTGATTAGTCAATAGAAGATGCACACGTAGATATCACTAAACAATTTATATATATTTCTTCCTGTTCAGATCATTAATTTGAAGAAAGATTTCAAGACTATTACTTGGCAGTAGAGAAGGCATTTGACATAATTTCAAGTACTTAGAGAGCCAAAGGTTTGTTTAATCTTTGTTAAAAGGCAGGTGAGTGGCAACACAATGCTCTGCTCAGCATAGCACACTGAAAGTTTATTTATATATTCTAAGTAGAATTAATGTGATGTATGAATTGAATAAAGTTTTCAACTGGGATGTGCATAATGAATTCATTGCAATCTTCTGGATAGCAGTGGGTAATATTAAAACCATGTTTGTGCATGGATTTGTGGTTTGAAAATCACCTGTGACTATGGCAGGGACTGAACAGAAATGTATATAACAGTGCAGTTTGATGCAGAAGCCGCATAGGCAGGCTAATATAAAAAAATTAAGATCTGTTTAACTAGACATCTCTAACATTGTGGATTAAAAGAAGTTACACAATAAATACCAAGGAGTCTGGTGGCACCTTAAAGACTAACAGATTTATTTGAGCATAAGCTTTCGTGGGTAAAAAACTTCACTTCTTCAGATGCATGGAGTGAAAATTACAGATGCAGGCATTATATAAGGACACACGACGAGAAGGGAGTTACCTCATAAGTGGAGAACCAGTGCTGACAGGGCCAATTCAGTCAGGGTGGATGTAGTCCACTTCCAATAATAAACGAGGAGGTTTTAATTCCAAGAGAGGCAAAGCTGCTTTTGTAATGAGCCAGCCACTCCCAATCCCTATTCAAGCCCAAATTAATGGTGTTAAATTTGCAAATGAATTTTAGTTCTGCTGTTTCTCTTTGAAGTCTGTTTTTGAAGTTTTTTTGTTCAAGAATAGTTACTTTTAAATCTGTTCTAGAATGTCCAGGGAGATTGAAGTGTTCACCTACTGGCTTTTGTATGTTACCGTTCCTGATGTCCGATTGTGTCCATTTATTCTTTTATGTAGGGACTGTCCGGTTTGGTCAATGTACATGGCAGAGGGGCATTGCTGGCACATGATGGCATATATAACATTAGTAGACATGCAGGTGAATGAGCCCTGATGGTGTGGCTAGAGTAGATATGGGGACAGAGTAGGCAACGAGGTTTGCTACAGGGATTGGTTCCTGGGTTGGTGTTTCTGTGGTGTGGTATATAGTTGCTGGTGAGTATTTGGTTCAGGTTGGGGGGGTTGTCTGTAAGCGAGGACTGGCCTGCCTCCCAAGGTCTGTGAGAGTGAGGGATCATTTTCCAGGATAGGTTGTAGATAATGTGCTGGAGAGGTTTTAGCTGGGGGCTGTACATGATGGCCAGTGGTGTTCTGTTATTTTCCATGTTGGGCCTGTCCTGTAGTAGGACCTATTAGTCTTTAAGGTGCCACTGGACTCCTTGTTGTTTTTGTGGATACAGACTAACACAGCTACCTCCTGATACTTGACAAAATAAATACCACACATTTCCTTTTTTACTCAAGTTTAAGAAAGGGAAAGCTCCATCTTAATTAGAAAGGATACGTATATGGATTTAAATACCTTTTATTCAAGTTTTAAAACAAGTGTCAGACCGATATTTCTCATGACAAGACAAATTATCCTTTGGTTTGGGGTATTTTACTGGACTTCTGGTACCGACACACTGCAGGATCTTAATTTTAAAAATATGGCTCAGATGGTTTCCTAATAAGTAACACAACAAAGAAGTGGGAACATTCACATAATAGACAAATACACAATATTGCAATTTGATTGCAAATGCTATTTAAAACTGTTATTCAAGCGAAGAGCGTTCGTATGTTCAAAAGAATATAATTACAGTGATGGGCAACTTCACACTAGTATGCAATGAATTAGTGCAGGAAGAGGCACAACAAGATTTACTCCAAAAAGGTGCATTTGTACTGTACTGTAAAGACCTGTGAAACATTAGCAATTCTGTGTGTGCCTGAGCATATCTATAAGCATAGCAGATGCTTTAAATGGTAGAGATGGACCTTTAGTATGTGATTTTAAATTAAAAAAAAAAAAAAGAAGAAGAAGAAAATGCTATGATGTTATTTTTGAAAGAGGTTATTGAATTAAGTTTAAATAGCTTTGGAGTCCATTGTACAATAAATGCAAACTTCATGTATTATTGTGGAATTGTACGTAATTTTTAGGGTGACCAGATGTCCCGATTTTATAGGGAGTGTCCCGATAGTCGAGGCTTTTTCTTATATAGCCGCCTAATTACCCCCTACCTCCTGTCCCAACTTTTCACACTTTCTATCTGGTCACCTTGGTAACTTTTCTAAGGGGGAAGATGTGTCCAGTGTAAATGTTAGAAAGTGCTATAAGCTTCAAAGAACTATTTTAGACAACGTGGCAGACAAGAAGGAACATTGGGCACAAACTAAGTTAAACAGGTTTCCTAGGAAATACCTGGGGTGGAGAGGAATGTGAATTCCACCCCTCGACCCAAACTTTGATGCTACACTTCAAGGAGAGAACCATTGCCTGGCTGATTACCAGTTTACAGTCTCTGACAACCAAAATCCAGGTTGTATAAATGGGGGGCTAATCTATGAGTGTTCTTGTTCTGAACAAAAGCTGTGATGAACTTGTAACCAAAGAAACCCCATATGTGGAGTTTAAAGGACTGATAACTACCAGAGCTCCTACTGGAATTGGGGTCGGGGGAAGCACTGGTAAGCTCATTAACATGCATGTAGATTCTTTTATTGTTTTTAATGTTCTCTATAATGCTTTCACCTTAAGAATAAATGTACTTGCTTAAAAAGGTCTGTACAGTAGTTGCTAAGTGTGAGCAATTACATTGTTTATAGCCTTTAAGCAGAAAGCAAAGCATAGTCGCAGGCCTGTTGAGGCAGTCTGACTTGCTGGGAAACTCACAGTGTAGGGAGAGTACAGTGCAACCTGGAAAAGCCCCAGTCAGGAGGGAAAGAGACAAGTCTCACCCCAAGAGAAGTGAGGGCAGAGGAGCCAGGATCCTTGAATGGGTGCTGGACCACAGAGGGGAAGTACAGACACAGTTGTCCAGAACATTAACAGGGTTATTTTAAAAAGTCTCAGTGCTGGGAAAAGAGCAAAGGCTCCCTTTTCCAGTTTCTCCTTAGTGATTCAAAAATGTACTTCCAATACTGTGGGTATGCCAAATTAAAATTCTGAGACACAATAAGATATACAAAACCCTCATTTATCTCCGTTTACTTTCTGAATAAATTATCTACCACAATACTTTTTAAAAATAATTTTATAACCTGTCTTCTCTTCCATTCACTGGAAAAATTTGTTTACACCGTATTAGTTTGAGCAACCCTAGATCACAATGATTTTATCCTTGTGGTGACAGAAGAACACAACTTCATGGGTGGTCATGGTCACAGAGTTGGAGGCAGTTTTCCAAGTAATCACCTTGGAAGGCTCCGAATATCAGAACCAAGCCCTTGATTATGTTTCTGTATCCCTTGAGGAGCCAATGCACAGAGCAGAACACTGGGGTGAAGTGCTCTCAGCCTGTGTTGCTGAGTAGAATATTACCCTGTGGTTTTCAAATGCTTTGTTTTTCAGCCTCACATACTGGAAAGCTGCTGCCTTCTGATCAAACATTAGCTTTTTCAGGCTCAGAAGCTTTATCCATAGATCTAATGAATTTCAATAAATCCTAGAAGTGTTTGTATCATTGTGGTCAAATCAGAATAGAATGAGCTATGGGAGAGTCTTCTGGCCAGCCATACATGGAAATAGATGTTTTTAAACAGCCAGAGACCAGGAGTAGTGAGGACTCCTGAAGAAGTCCAAGACTGCAGATTCTCTTGATAATTGGGGAGCAGACACTCAGTGAAGAGTAATATTCTAGACATGGTGAGTACTTTAAAAGGCTTCCCTCACCAGGAACCGTGATCACCCTCATATCTTGGATCAGTTGTAAAGAGCTATTGGGGACAGGACGCCATTACTGCTTGAGGATAAATAAGTATAGAGCTGGCTGTCATCCACGTAATGCTTGGTAGTTGCAGTTTATGCTACCGCAGGATATCATCCACTGGTTTCACACAGATCAGAGGTTCTAAAACTTTAGCATGGGCTACACCTTAAGAGAGAGAGTTATGGAGAATGTCTCCTCCCATTACCAGTCACATCACACATCCCATTTCCAATTCCTTAGCATTCATGTGGAAATTACAGCAATTGCTTATCTGTAAAAGTAATACTTGGAAGAAGTAATGTGCTTTTATCTGACTTTCTGGGCAATTTGGAAACCAGCACCATGTGACCTATCAAGTCTCTCACAGCACCAATAAGTAGCCTATAGATATCCAGCAGTCCAGAAACCAGTTTGAGAACTACTGATAAAGATAATGAACAAGACGTCAGGGGTGGGAATGACAGATTTGTGGGATTTCACACATGAAAGCCACAGAGACTGATGAATAGTTCTATACCACAAGTTTCTATGTCTGGTCTCAGATGTACTAGAGTCACCTCAAAGCATTTCTATTCTGATATGACAACTATTTTCTTTCAGGTAGTCTCTGGGCCTACACACAGAGCCAGTCACACACTGGAACTTGTTCAGTCTATATGTGGACAGGGGCATGGCAAAAACTATTATGCCCTGTTTATTATGTGATTCTTACTCTAGCCAAGGATAAGTGAGAACTCTCTATCTTCAAACAAATGTTGTACCACTGTGGTCTGCCCCTGGAAGCTTACGGACCCATCTTAAATTCTAACCCATATGCAAAGAAAACGCCACACGGTCAAGCAAGGAATAAAAAAAAACTGGAAACCACTGACTGCTAATATTACTGTGGAACCAGGTGCTCATCCCCTTCCATTACACCACAGATCTCCTTGGTCTTTTGATAGCCTATATCAAAAGCAGCAGAAAGGAAGAAAATCTGTTCACTACCACTGATGCTCATGAGTGGACCAAGTTAGAATATGACATAAGGAATTGTTACGGAGAAACACAAGACATTGTATTTATTTCTCTGCCACAATGGCAGCAAAGTCATGCCTCAGACACAGTAGAGAACAATTTTAAAATTGTATTCCCCTATGGTTTTCAAATGCTTTGTTTTTCAGCCGCACATACAGTCAGTACCAGAAAGTTAACAAAATTCCAGGCAGTGTATATGTATAAATATGCAAAAATAACTACCCCTCTAGACAAAGCTCTTAGTCTCAAATGAAAGTAATAGCTGTTATGGGGAAAATAAATTAACTGATAAATTGCTGTTAGACCATTTTTCCCCCCCGCACTCCCTTAATATGTAACATTTCAACACTCCTTGACAACAAATTAATAGTTTATTCAAAGTAACAGATCTACTCTTGATTGAAAGTTTTAACAATTAAGCACAAAAAATCTAATCCATAATAAAACAGACAGGAAAGTCACTTGTCATTTAGTGAGCAAGTCTCATTAAAAACACCCATGTCAGACAAAGACTGACTGTTCTCAACGGAAACTAAACACACCATAGTTTGCACCTACCTGATACCGGCTTATTTTGTCACAACTGGGGAAGGGTGGGGAGGGGGGAATCGCTGTTTCGAAAACAAACAGATCTGATACTTGGTTGCCATGCTAATGTGTTCCTCTACCCATCCAACTGAAGTATGAACCAGAAAATAGGAAGTCTTTTGTTTGGTTTCAATCAAATGGAAGACAAGAAAAACAAATCCAAGTCTGTCAAGACGAAAAATCAGTCTCAACATTCAATTTTTTGTAATCATGTAACTTTGATAGTATTGCAAACTAAAATGCTACATCTTATCTGTATCGAGCACAACATGATTGCCTATTAACTTGTTAAGAGGTAGGTTAATACTTTGCTACAAAGAATTGGTTAGAAATACATAAATACGAACATTTTCAATGTTATTTCTACGCATGAATCTTCAAGATAGCAGGCCACAATCAAACTGAGATTACAATAAATTTCTGGGCATGTACCTGAGTACTAGACACACATGCAACAGACACTTCATTGTTCTAAACTATGAAAGAGGCATATCGTGATTATTATGATTTTAACCACAGAAAATTTAGCAAGAGAAAATAAATATCCTAGTAAGTTATTTAACGCTATCATGGGCAATGAAATGGGAAAAAATACTGGATGACAGAGAGGCAACTAACAATAACAAAACAATCTCCAATTTGCCTCAAAGTTATATTTTTGTTTATCAGAAGTAGAGATGAAGACTGTGTTAGTATCTCAGGGAATATCTAATACTGCAATAAAAAACCCACAATACTAAGTACTCAGTGCCCAGGTCAACTAACTTGGGCTCATGGAGCTTGGACTCTGAGCACCTCCCCATCGGGGGATTTCAGAGTCCGGCCTTTAGCCCAACCCCGAATATCTACACTGAAATTTTTGGTCCTGCAGCCTGAGCCCCACAAGCCCCAGTCAGCTGACCAGGGCCAGTCATAGCCATGCTGTGGCTCTTTCACTGCAGCACAGACATACCCTGAGAAAACAGCCAAGGGTCAGGTTTTGCCTGGAGAGGAAAGGAAATTCAACTGATGTCACACAGAATTGCTCAATAATACAAACATGAAAGCCGATGCAGATATACTATAATGACCAGTAAATAATGCATAAGAAATGGTGTGATAAAATCAGATTCTACACAGATTAAGATTTTAGAAGTTTATGCTAGAGCACTTATTTCTGGATTATAAAAAAATTAAAAATTCAAGTAGCTTTTGACAGAATACTTACTGTTTAAAATTATGAATGCTGAAAAAATTACTCACAATTTAGAGCAACAGGGAGGAAGTCATTCTGAAAAACCACTTGTATGTGGTTTAGTCTTGGAAACTTTGTTTCTTTAGAGACAATGCAGCAATATTATTAGGACTAGTGCGCTCACTGTACACTATTACCTTTATCAACACTATTACCTTTATCAACCAAACTTGTCATCTCGTTAAAAAAAAAAAAAAAAAAGGTTAGACAGAATTTTTTTTTCATAAACCCGTGTTGACTGGCCTTAATAATAGAGAATTACTAAAGAATTCAATAAGGGTTATATTGGTCATTTCATTATTTTATCTGGGACTGAAGTCAGGCTGATAGCACTATAAGTTACCCATGTCATGCTGTTTACTCCTTTTAAATGATGCCAAAATATTAGCTTTCTTCCAGTTCTCTGGAACTTCCCCAGTGTTCTAAGACTTACTGAAAACCCAGCAAGATCCCCAGCCAGCTCTTTTAAAATTCTTGGATGCAAGTAAGCTGGACTTGCAGATTAAAAAGCATTTAGCCTTAGTAGCTGCTGATTAGCATTCTCCTGAGTTACTCTTCGAGTGGAAAGTATTTCATTATCATAATATGCTATGACTACATCTAGCTTTTCCCCCCAATATTTATTTCTGCCTTTTCTGCATTATTACTGACAGTTCTACCACTTCCACCTAGTAATGGATCAATACAATTGTCGGGATTCTTTTTGTTCCCAATATACTTAAACTCCTCATTGTTCCTAACTCCACTGGCCAAGACTTCTCCTTGTTTGCTTTCACTTCCCCTTATCAATTTTCTATAGTTCCTAGCTTCTGATTTATATTAATTTCTATCAACTTTCCCTTTCTTCCATTTGTTTATATATACACACAGGGTTATCCTATTTAAATTACATACACAGAGACCCATAGGTAGGTAGATTTTTATGGCTGCTTGCACTTTCTGTCTAAGTCTAGTTGGTTTCTGACCAGTGTGGCCTTCTCTCTAGATTGTAGCTTTTTGGGCATCTAGTAAAATGTTTTAAAGCAGTTCCCAATTGTCATTCATAATTCATGAATTTACTGAGAAAGTAAGAGACTGCATATGTAAAACATGCCCATGACTATCATTGCAAGCATAATGTTTGCATTTCTTGACTAGTGCAACCTTTTCCATCTTAACACTGTAATAAAATTTTTGCACTCAGTATGTGCAGAGCTATCATTAGTTGTGTAATACTATAGCAAAAGTGCTCTATAACATACATACATTTAACTATCTCAATTGTTGGATTAAAATGCTAATGTTTTCATTTGTTTATTTACACATGCATTTTTATTAAAATTCAGATTATTAAAATTCTTGGTTTGTATTCTGAATACATACATTGTTCTAGTTCATGACATGACAAGGGTATCAAAGCTCAATTTTATAAGGATTTATCCAAGTACTATAATTAAGTTACTCAGCTATTAACAGGCTATAAATATGTGAAAGGATTTTGGCCGCATAAAACCACATGAGAAGAGAGTGTTTCCACTGAGTCCTCTGCCATTTTCAGCTTTCTTTGGTATTGCTTCTAGCTCCCCATTATTCTGCTCTCCTCTGCAGTGAAGTGTGAAGAAGGTTAAATTAAGAACTTCCGAAAGCAGTGAGAAGATGACATGCTACTTTTATTATTCATGCCATGTATGAGTCACATGTTAGATGGCTTTCCCCTAAACTTTCATGCAACTGTATCAGGGGGTCTAGTTATAGCACAGATGTCCTTTGAAATAGTTAGAGCACAGCTGCGTTTTGTAGCGCAGACAGTCTTTATAAGTGAAGGTCAACAGTAAGTGGCTACAAAGAGCCATAGTAATACGTCAGCAGACCCCATCAGCTCCCCTTCTCTCCCCCGCAACCCCGGCCCCAGTGCCTCCCATTCACAGGCCCTGCCGATCAGCGCCTCCCCCTCCCTCCTGATCAGCTGTTTCTTGGCTGCAGGAAGCTCTGGGGGGGAGGAGTGAGGGCACGGCCGGCTCAGGGGAGGGTGCAGAGTGGGGGCACGGCCTGTGGCAGAGCAGTGAGCACCCCCCGGCATATTAGAAAGTTGGCGCCTGTAGCTCCAGCCCCGGAGTCAGTGCCTATGCAAGGAGCCGCATATTAACTTCTGAAGAACCGCATGTGGCTCCGGAACCACAGGTTGGCCAGCGCTGGGATAGAGAGTTTGAATATGCTCCATTTTAAAAACAGTTTTAGTAATTCTGTATCTTATTTACAAAAGAGGTTTTACAACTTTACTGTTCAGCATTAAATGGTAATGCCGAGCTGTCACTGAGCTGCTGAAGATATTGTTGACTGGCCTGGAGTTATCTGGCAAGAAATATCTGTTAGTGCTCCTAGAATTTTAGCAGAATTCCAGTTGTCCCTAACACCCCTCTGGATTTTACAATAAACCTGAATGAAATAGCAGAATCTCTCCTTTAGAATTTCACTCCTAGGACCCAAGTCCTGATAACTTAGAGCAGTTAGATGATGGCTACTAAGAAGTGAAAGAAAGAGTTTGGAGGCAGGCGGGCAATAATATTTACCCAAAGAGTAACATTTAGAGTGCCAAAATGGATTTTATTGAGAACAACCAACATGTGGCTTGCTGGAGCTTTGTGCACAAATTGATTGTGTAAAGCTCTCATAAAAACTATCAGATGCTCCAGGGACTTGTCCACTGTCATCCTTACTTCACTTTGTTTTGATTTTTAACAAAAGTCAGCGCTCTCTTTTAACAATGTTCCTTAGTAAGGGACAGCAAATTAGAGCTATATGCAGCTAGAAAACCTAGTAATATCCTCTACAATAAATAAATAAATAAAATACACATTTGTTTATTCCTCTGCTCTTGCTAAAATACAGGTTTTGGTTAATTAAAAAATAAGAATGCAGGACCCAACGTCATAATACTTTCATTCCTTATTCCTAAACTTTCAAGATTTAGGATTATATATACACGTACATAGATGGCCAAAAAACAGAACAACTAATAATCTGGTTTATGGTTCTGAATTAAGAAGTCTAAAATATACTTTACCATCAATCAAAAGGAAAGATACATTTACTACAGAGATGAAGTCTAGCTTGAAGATAAGACCACTAAAGATGAAGTTTTATTTGCTGAATAGTATCAATGCACTGAGATCTGATGGGTCTACACAGTTCCTAAAAAAGTGGATTGGAGGGGGGGAAACCTTATTTTTAATTTGGTTGCAAGATATGAATATTTCTCTGAGTAAATGTATGAAACCAAAATCATTATGACACCCATGTAAGGAAGACTGGTTGATATTTGGAGAAGCTAGACACATGTTTGTGAATATTGTTCTAAGTACTAGATAACTCCCCATGACAAAGCTGCTCTATGCAGAGTAGGTTACATTTATCTTCCCCAGCTTGGTCTGGGTACTGATGGGGAGTGTGGCGAGTATGCTGATATGCTAAAGACTGCAAGTAACAAAGGTATGGGATGATGATAGTATACCATACCAACACAGATATCTGCTGGGTGGGCCCAATTATAAGGAGAGTGAAATGGCAAGAAATTTGCCCTTTTCCCATAGCAAAAGTATCCTTTAAAGATTTAGGGATATATAACCTCAAAAATTAGGAGATTATTTTACTCTAATTATATACCCTTTCCTGAAAAAGTATGAAGACTTATAAGAATGGAAAGTCCTTACTGTCAGCTGGCTAAGCAGAACAGATTTAATTATTATTATTATTAGTAAGTCATCCTTGCTTCACTCCACTCTCTCAATATCATGATTCCCATTAATTGACTGATACAGTACTTTAAAAAAAGCATACTGATCTAATAAAAACTTTCATCTGGGAAGGAAACAATCAGTAAGATGGGGCCTCCAAAAAAACCGTGAGGCCTGCCTCTTCCAAAATTAAATTTTACACATTGCAAAATGCAGTACTGATAGACCATCTAGTATAAGCCAACAAAGTAACAATGAAAAGTACACTTGGATGCTTAGCTATAAAACCCCCCAAAAGACCAAATTAAAAACAATAACGTGTGTGTAACCTAACACTCCTTCTGCCTTAGACTCCTTAGCCTTACTGACTTGAGAATTTTCTAAAAGTCTGACTCCTCAGATTAGGCTTTATCATTTATTCTAATTAACATTATGGATCCAAAAGATTTGCAGAGGTTTATATCTTAGATCAAGGAGAATTCAAGGGCAATTTTCAAGGGGAATTTTTTAAAAATTAATCATCTATCTTCAATCATTAATGGGTTCTCAAAGTTTTTCAAGTATCTAGTAGATATTATGCATGCTTCCTTGTGTATAAAAATTAAACAAATCTATTAGTGAAACTGAATCTCATCTTTTAGGAAAGACTGGACATAAGGGAACCATACCTGAGGTTTACTCTGCTTTCAGTAAGTTATATTTTAATGGCAAATTCCCGTTTTTGTATACAACAAACTGATATAGGAAGATAGCTCAACATAGAAGAAAGGATTCAAACTTTCCCTACTTTTAATGAATATTCTCGTCCTAATTTAGGGTTATCAAATTCATCAGTATCACCTCTTTCCTTCATTTGATCAATACTGATTTTCTTCTCTAATCTTAAACTGTAATACATGGTCACCAGAGTCCGCACAATGGAGGTCTTCAGTCTGGTCTGTGGTTTTTGAATGGATGATAAGCTGTTTACATTCAACTGCAGGGATTGTACTCCATACTGTTTTACAACTGAAGAGACTGCTTTTTGGTTTATAATTTGCTCCCTTTGACAGAACTGGTTGTTCATTTGTACAGCCTTTAAAATTGCAACAGCCACTATGAGGTTACAAGCTGAATCCAATTCATCATCAAAAAGATCTTGGTCATGGAAGTGTGAATCAAGAATGTAGGCTGTATTATGTGTGGGAGTGATCATTTTATTTTATCCATGTAGCGTTACCTATTATATTTTTCTCTTCAGTTTTTGTAAGTGGATGGCATTCTGTAATCTCACAAATACCTTTCTTACCATCGAGCAACTTGTTCTTGGCATCATTTATAAATGGAGATATCCTATCTCCTAGAACTGGAAGGGACCTTGAAAGGTCATTGAGTCCAGCCCCCGCCTTCACTAGCAGGACCAAGTACTGATTTTGTCCCAGATCCCTAAGTGGCCCCCTCTAGGATTGAACTCACAACCCTGGGTTTAAGTAGGCCAATGCTCAAACCACTGAGCTATCCCTCCCTCCCTCATATTCTGAATGGACTATGTTCAAAAATCCAAAAGAAACGATCCTAAGAATGTTAGAGCTGATTACTCGGGGGCAATACACAGCCAGCTCTTCTTCAACCGCAGCTGACTGAAGAGCCATATTTGAAGATCTTTGAGACAGTTAATGGAAAGTATGACAAGGCTTACTCAGTACAAATGAAATTAAGTGCTGTACTGAATGACACACAAAAAATGGCTGCTGGTACTTGTATTGAAAAAACTTAATGCTCTTCACTTTTGACACATGTAAAGAGAAAGCTGTCAGAACTGCTACATTACCAATGAAAAGCTGCATTGTATGGGCACCCATAACATCTTAGGTGTGCATATTCATTTATCATTAAAGCCTAAGCACAGCTCATATTAGCCACATTGCTGGTCACAATGAAAATAAAAGATAGGAAACAAAGGGTAAGAATAAATGGTCAGTTTACAGAATGGAGAGAGGTAACTAGTGGTGTCCCCAGCGGGTCTGTACTGGGACTAGTCCTATTCAACATTCATAAATGATCTGGAAAAAGGGATAAACAGTGAGGTGGCAAAATTTGCACATCATAACTATCTTGCGTAGTTTTGTAAGTCCCAGGCAGACTGCAAAGAGATCTCTCAAAACTGGGTGACTGGAAAACAAAATGGCAGATGAAATTCAATGTTGATAAATGCAAAGTAATACACATAGGAAAACATAATCCCAATTATACATATAAAATGATGGTATCTAGATTAGCTATTACCACTTAAGAAAGATCTTGGAGTCATTCTGGATAGCTCTCTGAAAACATCCACTCAATGTGCAGCGGCAGTCAAAAAAGCTAATAGAATGTTGGGAATCATTAAGAAAGGGATAGATAATAAGACAGGAAATATAATAGTGCCTCTATATAAATCCATGATACACACCCACATCTTGAATACTGCATGCAGATGTCATCGCCCCATCTCAAAAAAGATATATTGGAATTGGAAAAGGTTCAGAAAAGGGCAACAAAAATTATTAGAGGTATGGAATGGCTGCCATATGAGGTGAGATCAATAAGATTGGGACTTTTCAGCTCGGAAAAAAAGACAATTAAGGGGAGACATGATAAAGGTCTATAAAATCATGACTAGTGGGGAGAAAGTAAATAAGGAAGTGTTATGAGAAGGAGTAAAAACACAAGAACTAGGGGTCACCAAATGAAATTAATAGGCAGCAGGTTTAAAGCAAACAAAAGGAAGTATTTTTTTCACACAATGCACAGTCAACCTGTGGAACTCCTTGCCAGAGGATGTTGTGAAGGCCAAGACTATAACAGGGTTCAAAAAAGAACTAGATAAATTCATGGAGAATAGGTCCATCAATGGCTACTAGCCAAGATGGGCAGGGATGGTGACCCTAGCTTCTGTTTGCCAGAAGCTGGGAATGGGCGACAGGGAATGGATCACTTGATTACCTTTTATATTCATTCCCTCTGGTGCACCTGGCGTTGGCCACTGTCAGAAGCCAGGATACTGGGCTAGATGGACCTTTGGTCTGAACTAGTATGCCCGTTCTTATGTAACCTTCTGTGGACCCAATATAATGATTATGTTTTTAAACTGTCAGCAATATACTGATGACACCCTCATTGGAAATACTGCTTCAATCAGACACTAGAGACATGTGAGGAGCTTGCACAATAACACCAACTCTCTTTTTCACATCATCCACTTCACAGGGGAGATGGAGGGGGGTGATCAAGCATATAAGGATTTTCAACTATATGAAATGGCATACTGCTGGCACAACTATATCTAGCAAAGGTGTGGTGTCAAGTTAGTGTGCCAATGACCAGAAAAAAATATCCAAAAACCTTTTAATACCCATTTGATGAACATCTGAGGACCTTCCAGGAGTAAGAGATTTTAATGCTGAAGCAGAGCAGCAAAACTCTTATTTGCCCACATCATTCTCTTCATCAAAAGACTCTGACAGCATCATCATGAAACATGAAGATGAAGCAGAAGGGGGATGCGCAGAAGAAAACTTTTGTGCAGACCAGTTTTTCCTTTCTTGCTGTTTGACTGCAGTAGTCTTTGACAGTAGCAGAATACATTACAAGAATTAAAAAAATGTTTGTTCATTCTAACTACACATATCACACACAAAGAAGAACAGAACTAATTTTCCCATGTTCAGGTCTAGTAAAAAAAATCCAAGCAAATGGTATTGGCTTCCACTGACTGCATAATTCATGTCACCGTTCTGTGTGTCTCACTACTTCTGGAATACTTTCTAGATTATGAAGTTTCTCTTTTATTTCAATAAACCAGTAGCCATTCAGTTCTATTTTTAACTGCTGCACTTCCAGAAGAATCCAGCCAATCAAAAGCTTCAGGCATGCTGCCCCCGCCCTCACATGACCCTTACAGAATCCCAGATCACATGGAAAGGAAGACAGCATGCAGTCCCTCCATCCCGCAGCAAACACAATGGACTCATCGGCAGCAAGAAGGAGGGGGCTTTACAGAGATGTGATGTCATACCTCTTCATTGCCATTTAACTTTTCATATTCTCAGCAAGGTTTGGCTAGGGATAACTGTGCATGGAGGAAGGGAGGTCATGAAGGAGATTTTTGTTAATGGGGAGGGAATGGGGGTTTACTTACAGGAATATTTAATATGGGTTGTTTGCTGTGTTGAGGGTGGAGGTGGTGTAGGTAGGGGGAATAATAAGCTGTGATGACTTTTGTTTAACGGAGAAGCTTAATGGCTGTGTAACTTTGCTCTTGGAGTTGGGGGAAGCGGTTTAATGACTGTCAGGTCAGTTGAGACTGTAAGCTCTTCAGGGGTGTCGTCATTTCTTTAATGTACTTTCTAATCCATCATGTACACTGATGGGAAACACACACACACACACACAGTTTGCTCTGAAAGATTCCAGCCAATCAAGATGCTCAACTTTCAATTAGTTCACTTTTTCCCCCAACAGGTGGCATTAGCATGTAGTAAAGTGAGTGATCAAGATATTTAAATAGGCTTGCTAACAGATGGCATCATTTTGCAATCAAAAAAAGGAAGACTGTCACCTACATCAGGGCATTCTTGCTGAAATGCCTGACAATATTTTACCATGGACCAACAGGTGGTTAATTGACATTATCTGACTGGTCAACTGACTGGCTTGCGACATCTATCCTAGTTACATAAGTGCAAATTGATCTCAATGAGAATTTACACAACTTCATCTTGTTTTTATGTAATTCATGAGGAGTTGGGAGGCAGATGTAGTACATTACTTCACTGGTGGCTTTGACTTCTAAATGGTGAATTATGGAGAAAAATTAAATCCTTAGGATCACAAAAGTAAACCAAAACCTAAAGATCTATTCAGTAGTCTTCCACCTACCACACCAGGAGTCAGATATGCTTGGAATTATGTACTCTATTATGGGCAAAGAAAACCAACAACCACCACCACCATGTGTGACACTACACACCATATTCTTCAGTGATATTATGATATGATTATAGCACCCGGGTAACCGCCACTAGACTAGGTAGTGGGTGGGGAAGGACTTATTCAAGGGCAAGGGGCCATTAGGAAATCAATGGGCCTTAGGAGAAGCTTATCCCGCACCTGGTAAGCCTTCCTGAGGCAGCCTGTAAGTAATGGTTTCTATGACTCCACAAGGATTTGTGACCAGGCCACATGATTCTGGACTCCTTTGGATGTCAGTATTTTTCCCACAAACTGGTCTGGGCACCAAGTTTTGAAACAAAGGGATCCGGCCATATGCTAAAGCTATATAAGGCCGGAAGTGACATCATTTGTGGTTCTTCATTTCCCACACAAGAAGACTCCTGGAAACACCTGAGGAACAAAGACTGAACTGGGGGAAGTGCTGAATCCAGGCTAAAGGGATTTCTAGCCTGTGTATGAAACACCTGGGGATTCCAAGCTGCAAAGCAAGTGTAGCTTGTGCCTTAAGACTCTACAAGTCTGCCTGTACCATCAGTTATGGTGAGAATCTGCAATTCATATCCTATCTATTGAGTGTATTAAGCTTAGCTTGCATTTTTTGTTTATTTGCTAGGTAATCCGCTTTGATCTGTTTGTTATTACTTATAATCACTCAAAATCTATCTTCTGTAGTTAATAAACTTGTTTTTGTTTTAATCTAAACCAGCGAGCTTTGACTGGAGTGCTTGGGGAAAATCTCTGCTTCATTATCACAAATGTGCATTGTCCTCTTCACATTGACGGAGAGGCAGACCAGGTATTAAACCCATATACTGGCTGGATTTGACCAGGGCAGGATGGTACTACTAAGGGGTCCTAGGTTGGAAAGCTGGTGGTTAGAGAACCAGAATGTAACTGCAGTTGGGCATGTCCCTTCCTGTGTAAATGCTGGAGAAAGTGCAGGCTGGAGGGCTTTGCAGCTTGTCACAGCAGTACAGTGTGAAAGGGAGCACAGGCCGGTGGGTCAGAGGGCTCAGTGGTACCCCAGTGCCAGGTGGTACCCTGGGGGGACCCTGTCATAACTTGAAATTGGAAAAATTCATGAGCTGATTTTAATGAACAAGGTTTTCAAGAGTTTGTACTTTCACAAAAGAGGATCAAAGCTATTCCAGCCAGGGTACATTTTCAGGGCTCTGAAGGATAGTGCATGCAATATTGCCAAATCTTACAATTTTACAAGTTTCACAATGTTTGGTGTTTCCAAGATCCAGTTCCTAGAGTCACGTAATTCGGGAAGAATCCTAGTTTTCATAAAAAAGGAAATTTATAGCACTCATGATCATGGAGAATAACTTTTAGAGCGTGAACCTTAGGTGGTCAAAAGAATGGGAAAAAACAAAGTAAATAAAAAGAATCCAAATTTATTTATTTTTTTAATTTCATGATCTTGGAGGGCTTGAATCATGATTTTTGAATGCCTGAGATGGCAATATTGTACATACCAGCAAGTGGTTAAAATGTGCACCTCTACTCATTAAATTAGTGCTTGTGGGGTTTTTTATTAATAAAAAAGGAACTTCTCTTGAAAACAAATATCCACTGCAAGTTCTAGACATTCACACACTATACATTATTTCATGGTGATGGTGTTACCATGCTTAATATTATCAAAAGCCACCAGGATGTTCCATTTATTTACCAGGTTTTCCCTCTCCCTACCTTATCAAGTAATACAAACAGATGAAGCATAAAAGTTTACATTGGAGAATTAGTTTAATTTCACAATTTTCTATTTTTTAAACTGTTTGAAAGTACTGCTGCAGGTTAGCCTTCTCTCCCTGCTGTGCTGAATCAAAGTCACAGATCCTTTTAGAATGCAAAAGCAGCGATCATGACAAGCAGGAAGCACTACTTCCTAATATGTCAGTGCAGCAGGGGAGCACTGCAAAAGCCACAATATTGTACAATGCATATGAAACTATGCTACCCATTCCCTACTGAAAGTGTGCTTTTAACACTCATTTAACATTAGCAAGAGTGAGGCCTGGTCTACACTAGAAACTTATACTGTATAGCTATGTTTCTCAGCGGTGTGAAAAATCCACACCCCTGGGAAATGTAGTTATACCAAACTAACCTCCGGTGAAGCCATTGCTAGATCAATGGACGAATTCTTCTGTTGACCTAGCAACTGCCTCTCGAGGAGGTGGATTACCTATGCTGCCAAGAGAACCTCTTCTGTCAGTGTAGCCAGTGTCTACGCTGAGATGCTACAGCAGTGCAGCTGTAGCGTTTTAAGTGTAGACATACCCCTAGATCAGTGGCAGAAAAACTTTTTGGCCTGACGGCTGCATCAGGTTTCCAAAATTGTATGGAGGACCAGTTAGGGGAGGCTGTGCCTCCACAAACAGCCAGGTGTGGCCCGGACTATCCGAGCCCTCCTACTTCTCACCCCCTGACAGCCCCCCCAGGACTCCTGCCCCATCCAACCCCCCCCTCATTCCTGACTGCCTCCCCAGGATCCCTGCCCCATCCAGCCAACCCTTCTCCCTGTCCCCTGCCCGCCCCCCAGAACCCCTGCCCTTGACTGCCCCCTGCCGCCCCATCCAATCTCCCCTCTCCTTCCTGACTGCCCCCTGGGAACCCCTGCCCCCATTCAACCCCACTGTTCCCTACCCTTTGACCGCCCCAACCCCTATCCACACCCTCGCCCCCGACCACCACCCCGAAGTCCCCTGCCCTCTATCCAACACCCCCTACTCCCTTACCACGCTGCCTGAAGCACCGGTGGCTGGTGGCGCTACAGCCACACCACCCGGCTGGAACCAGCCATGCCACCGCACAGCTCAGAGCACTGGCTCAGGCCCCAGCTCTACAGCTGCGCTGCCAGGACCTTGCAGCCCCACTGCCCAGAGCACTGCGCTGGCAGTGGATCGAGCTGAGGCTGCGGGGGAGGGAGAACAGTGGGCTAGTGGCTGGGGGGCAAGCCTCCCGGGGCAGGAGCTCAGGGGCCGGGCAGGAGGGTCCTGCGTGCCGGATGTGGCCCACGGGCCGTAGTTTGCCCACCTCTGCCCTAGATTAGGGTTATCATATGTCTGGATTTTCCCTGACATGTCCGGCTTTTTTGGTGCTCAAATCCCCGTCCAGGGGGAATTGCCAAAAAGCCGAACATGTCCGGGAAAAGGCTAGCATCCCTGCCCCAGTCCCCTGCTTACCTGAGCGGCTCCGGCAGGCTGCTAGCTGCCGGCAGATTCCCCGCTGCGACGGCGGCTGCTGCTGCTCCCCCCAGACACCTCAGCTCTGTGTAGCTGAAGAGCGGAGCTGCCCGAACGCTACCAGCTTCATGGTTCGCCGGGCAGCCCCCAGACCTCCAGACCCTGTGCCCCCAGCCGGGCGCTTCCCCTCCCGGGCTCCAGCTGCGCTGGGGAAGCGCCGGGCGCAGGGTCTGGAGGTCTGGGGGCTGCCCGGCAAACCGTGAAGCCGGTAGCGCTCGGGCAGCCCTTTTCGCGTGGCTGGGAGGGAGGAGGAGGGGGAATGCGGGGCGCTCAGGGGAGGGGGCGGAGCCAGGGTTGCGGAAGGGGCGGGGCCAGGGCCCCATGGAGTGTCCTCGTTTTAAAAACCTTTAATATGGTAACCCTACCCTAGATACAAGACTCAAAGAGAAAGCAGTAAAAATTTAAAAAGTAGAGGAAAAAGGGAAATGGGATAAAGAGAGAGAAAAAGCAATGGATTATTCAGGGAGACCCAAGAGTAGTTCTGTATGTTGCATTTACTTATAACACAAGAGCAAACAGAAATGTGCAGGCCAGCATGTGTTTTGCTGCTCAGGCTTCAGCTTCCCCCTCCCCTCCTTGAGGCAGTGGGGCTCAGGCTTCTCCCCTCTTCCCCCCCTCCTGCATCAGAGGGGCTCGGGTGGGCTCAGGCTATGGACCCGCCTCATAGGGTCGTGTAGTAATTTTTGATATCAGAAGAGGGTTGCAGTGCAATTAAGTTTGAGAACCACTGCTCTAATTTTATTATTTTCTTCCAAACTCAAGTTTTAAGGTTTTTTGTATGCATCCTGTGTAAAGTACTGACTAAACACCTGTTTGGTATTTACAAACTCCTTTGCTCTACACAAGCCAAAACTGAATCTACACAACTATGAACCATTCCCCTGAACGGCTTTGGTTGCTTTTAATGATTTACACGACAAAGATGCTGGGATAATTTCGCAAGAGACCTGGAGTAGTGTAAGCAGTATTTTTTCTGACATTAAAAAACAAGGCCCTTTCTGTTTGTGTTTCTCTAACAGGTTTCTTAACGTTTGCCCTGGTATCATTTACCATTAGGGTGAGCAGATGTCCCGATTTTATAGGGACAGCCCAGATATTTGGGGCTTTTTCTTACATAGGTGCCTATTACTCCCCACCCTCTGTCCCAATTTTTCACACATGCTATATGGCCACCCTATTTGCCATCAAGTATAGAAAGAGTGCACAACTGTGGTAACTGATTAAGAATAGAAGGGGGTGGGGGGAGAAGAGAGGAGCATGGTCCAAATGCCAAAAGTACCTGCTGCTCTGTGCTCAACATCATAGTTTTAATTCCTCTAGTATTATTGCTGTATTTCTGTTAACCATGTAAGAAACTCACAGGTTAATGTAAACATTACAATTCTGTAGATTAGCTAGTGTTAAACTTGGAGAGGCAAAATTCCTAATTGCTTTTAGAACATTATAATTGCTTAAAAAAATTATGTGGAGTATTTAAACAATAGTGGAAGTCTGAAGGAAAATAAGGAAGACAACACTGACACGTGTGGTCATTTCTAGAGTTCCATTTTTCATTCAGTTAAGAAAATGCTTGTGATACAAAGTTATGCACCTGTGTTCTGAGCATAAAATAAATCACAAATAAAACACTGCAACACTGACTACAATACAAACTGGATAATTTCTCTACTTAAAACAAAGAACAGTTACTAGTATATGAATAAATGCTTATATGCAGAGAGTTTTTAAGATACAGAATCTTCTCTAACTTAATTAGAACTGAAGATAATTAATATATTTCTGAAAAACAGTTACAGCTGTGAGTAAATAAATACCAAAATGGGAAAAATAATGTATATAGGTCTAGGGACTGAATTGTTCATAGGATTCAACTAAGGCCAAAACAATCAACTTGAAAACGATGCCATTTGCTATATTTAAATTGTTTGTTGTAATATTCTAAAAACTCTACAACATATACATTTTGGAATAGCATCATCTCACATACAGCTCTGCAGAGGAACTTCAGCCTTTTCAGCCACATATACCTGGATTTAGAAGCTAAACTATTCCATCCTCAAAACTGTCTATTCCATACCTTCCAAATACAGATTTGCACAGCCTGCCCTTTTATTCTGTTTTAATAGCTATCAGTATTCAATTGCATGACAGAAGTGTTTTTAACCCAAAACCCAAAACATAAATTTAACAGAATAAAGTAAAAATAACAAAATACACCTCTACCCCAATATAACGCGACCCGATATAACACGAATTCGGATCTAACATGGTAAAGTAGTGCTCCGGGGGGTGGGGGGGTGGGGGGGGCGGGAGAAGGCATTATAGCACTTAGACGCATGTTGGAATATATAGCCTTTCATAGATTGTTTTGCCATGCCCCAAAACAACAAACTGAAAGCAAATAGAAATGGTAAATGGATTTCAGTGAGCTACTCCACTTCAGACAAGTCGATTTTTTCCAAACATGCAGTTTAATATCAGCAAATTAAAAAAAAAAAAAAACCCAAAACAGCAGCTTGTGGGTTGATATTCAAAAGCATGTAAATCACTATCAGTATGTAAATGTGCCTATGTAAATCACTATCAGTAAATTAACTACATGAATTGTTTTTTATTTTCCAGGCAATACTTCAGACAATAGCAGGTTGGCTTTCAACCTGTCATGTTTCGTGTAACCTGTTACTATACATATACAAACTATGGGCTTGACTACACTTACAGCACTGCAGTGGTGTCGCTGCAGTACTTAGTGAAGACTCTACAGTAGAACCTCGGAGTTATGAGCACAGAGGTTCGAACTGACCAGTCAACCACACACCTCATTTGGAACCAGAAGTATGCAATCAGGCAGCAACAAAGACTAGGCCAAGCCTTAATATATTTAAGTTCTGGAAGAAGAGGAGGATGAGTTGTATATGTCCCAAAGTTTGAACAGACATGTCAGTAGGCAGGCAGGAGGCATTCACACTTTTCTCAATACTGATTCTTAATTATTTACAGTACATTTTGGGCAGTACAGTTACTGCCTATAATTACTCACCCTTTTGCTTTTTTAAAACCACTATTTTAAACCAAAGCAGGTACAAGTCCTTACCAATATACAGTAACTCCTCACTTAACGTCGTCCCAGTTAATGTGGTTTCATTGTTACATTGAGAATTAATGTCAGTTAGAGAACATGCTCATTTAAAGTTGCGCAATGCGCCCTTATAACTTTGGTTGGCAGCCACCTGCTTTGTCCACTGCTTGCAGAAAGAACAACCCGTTGGCGCTAGCTGGTGGGGGCTTGGAACCAGGGGGAACTGGCAGCTCCCCTATCAGCTCCTCTAAGTTCTCTGTGCAGCAGCCGCCCAGCAGGCTATGAATTGCCAGGTAGTTCAGCTGTTCCTTCCCACTGCCGTATGCTGCTCCTGCCCTCTGCCTTGGAGCTGCTCCCAGGAGCCTCCTGCTTGCTGTGCAGAGGGGCAGGGGGGTGTTAGGGTTAGGGTGTTTAAAACTTGTGTGTGTACACACACACACACACACACACAAAATATAGTCTTGTCTGGCAAAAAAATTTCCCTGGAACCTAACCCCCAACTTCCCTGCCCCCATTTACGTTAATTCTTATGGGGAAATTGGATTTGCTTAACATAGTTTTGCTTAAAGTAGCATTTTTCAGGAACATAACTACAACGTTAAACGAGGAGTTACTGTATATAGTACCTCAAAGAGGGTAATAGAGTTTACACAAATTGTAATTACGATTGGAAATACACAGACTGAAAAAAGATCATTCTAATTAACATGGTGGATTTTTATATATTGATATTTTGGTAAATAGCTTTTGTAAGTTATCAGAACATGCGACTGGAATAGTAAACCACATTGACTGTACCTGGGGAAGCATGAATTGTTATTTAATTTCCATTACAGCAGGTACTTGCCCAGTGCACTACAGAAGTCAGAGGTAGCATATGATATGGTAGTCCAATGAAGAAATTCTCAATCTTAAGCAATGGTTAGTCTCATTAGAAGAGCTGCAGAAATGAAAAATCAGTGGACCGTTTCCAAAGGACAAGATGGATAAATACTCAAATATTCATTCTTCAGTACAATTGTGTTCCCTATAATTGGGTAAAATCTTTGGCGTTTTTGCATATGTACTGCATACATCACAGAATTTACTATTATACTATGCCATAAAATGATCAGGTTGTTAAGTGAGGAGGGATAGCTCAGTGGTTTGAGCATTGGCCTGCTAAACCCAAGGTTGTGAGTTCAATCCTTGAAAGGGTCACTTAGGGATCTGGGGGCAAAATCAGTACTTGGTCCTGCTAGTGAAGGCAGGGGGCTGGACTTTGATGACCTTTCAGGGTCCCTTCCAGTTCTATGAGATAGGTATATCTCCATGTATTAAATGAGAGAAAAGAAAATGTAATACAGGTTGTATTAAGAATATCAAGACAAATTGCATACTGTAGACATTTTAAAAAAAAATAAAATTTATAAAAATATCAGGGTCTCTTACAGTCATTCAGTTCCCCTATTTCTGCAATGCTGAACTTTGTGACCTCTAAATGCCTTGGTGTTTGTACATTAGCTGCTGCCAGCTGCTTTGACTAAACTAAGATCATGAAGAGGAGTTTCCACACGAGCAGTCATGGGTGTAGGAAATAAAGGTGGCGTCATTCTATTTTTATTTTAATATTATAATATAGTAGGACATAGGTCCTATTTTACACAGAATAACCAGGCATGTTCACAGAGCAGTGAAGAGGTTAACCCAAGCCAACATATTTAAAAGCTTATTGCTCTTATCCTCTGCAGAAGTATATCCAGAATAAGAAAATGGAATGTCTAACGTTAAAAAACATTAGTGAATTGTAAGTTATGGCACTAAAGTTAAGGGAATACAATTTGAAAAACAAACTCAATCATTCATTTAATAATCATCCTATTTTCATATTATTCACTCATCACTACACTTGTACTGAATATGTATCATTTATCAAATAGAAGTAAAAACCTGTAAGCTTTCTGGCTGCCTTAGGATTTAGTCAAAATGAATGCAAACAATCACGTGGGAGTCAGCCAAGCAATGACGTTAAATTCTGCTCTGTCAGAAGACAGCATCTGTCAAAGCCCACATTTAAACTGCTGCCTGCCTGTGCAGCAGCTGAAGAACTATGGAGTGGATTTTATAGACCAAAACCCTTAGTTAAAATTGCTCAAAACCTTTTCAGTTACTGCCTAGCAACAAAGGAGGAAGGAAGGAAGGAAGAGATAAATCCCATTCCTGAATGCAACTGAACCACAACATTCTAGCACTTGCTGCTTAACATTATCGCTAGAAATATGGATACTGAGAAGAGAATACAGCACTGCATTGTCCGACAAGGGAAATACCAGATGTAAAAGCTTCAATGCATCAATTGTCAGGAACAGACAACCCTCCTCGGAACACAAGCAAGAACTACTGTTCTTTCATTTGAAAGATGAACAAAAGACCCCAAGAAATGGACACTTATAAGCAAGGAAGGTAACACAGCAACGAGCAGACAGATGGACAGATTGGATACCGTGAAAAGCAATCGCAGGAAGCAGACGTTTGGGAGATGTGCGCATGTTCGATAGCATCTTTTTTTGCTGAAGTGATGGCGTGCAAAAACTATTTTCAGTGGGCATAATCCTCTCAACGTAAATGGCCTAACCAAGGAAGGTATGTCTAAACCATGTGTGAGATATTCATTCGTCTATTACCTTTGCATCCTATAGGTATAGATCACTGCCAACCTATAGTTCCCAGAGATAACATTTCCATGAACAGTGAAAAAGAATTCCAGCAATTCCTCCCCCCCCCCCCCCCCCAGCACCCACACAACAGAGAACAAATATCACTACTGTTTTACTTCTTAGTTATTAAATACGTTTCTCACGGTCAACTGAGGGTTAAGGGAAGAGGGATTATGGGGATAATGTATCTATGTGTGGTTATTGTATTTGAGAAATTCAACTTAAAAACCTTGTTTAAAAAAAAAATCAGTTAACCATCCTCTCAAACTAGGTCAGATTTAATCCTTATCTGAAGTAATCTTAAAGCCCTGGTAAAATGGCTATGTGTGACACACGCTGAGTGCCCTGAACCATCAAAAGAGACCATGCAGTCAAATTACATTAGTTAAGTAGTACCTTCAATCCTTCTTGCATTTTCTATATATTGCTCTTAAACACAAGCAAAATGTCATCAGATTAAATATTATCAGCATGCCTAATTTAAGACCAAAAAAAGCAAGCAAAAGAATTTACATGATTTAATCTACCAGCAGTACAATTAGCCATCACATTTTACAAGTAGTATCAGGCTCCACTGAGATCCCCAAAGGAAACCTTAATACAATGGTATCACTCAAGATGGTGAGCATGTAATTTACATCATGCCATCATTATAAGTTCTGCTTAATATATAACACATTGATTGTTTAACTCGAACTATAAAAAAGGCACCATGATAAATTGATTGAAAATCATTTCTTTCTATTGTTTAAGCTCGGTAATCTTAAAATACTGTACTGATAAAAAACAGACCAGAATCTCATGTTACTATCACAATAAAAATAAAAGACCTGAATCTATAACAATCTTATACAGCTACAGAGTGAATATCCTTATCTGCAAAATCTATCAATAAAACATAATAAATGATTAAAGAGTATTATATAAAGTGCTTGCTTTGTCCCAGGCAATTCTAACATATAATAAAACTAATGCAACTGTGGACAAAGTCTGCATGTCTAATTTAACAAAAGATGCAGCAAGATGATGTAACTTGAACACTGAGTGGCACCTTAACAAAACATAACATGTGTTAAATTTGTCCGAAACTTTAATTTTGTAAAAAATTCACTTGGGGGAGGGGGGAGGGGAACGACTAACCTCAGCAGATGTTCCAATGAATAATAGTTAATTTTGTGAATTTCATGCTTTAAAGTTATTAGATTTTAACAAGCAGAAAAGAAAACATCAGTTTGAGCATAGTCCATTTTGTGCAATGGATTAATGTAGTTAATATGTCAACATAGATATTAGGCCCTGCATAATGTGCTTAAACCCTGCTGCTATTTACCACCAGTACACCAATTCTCAGGCTGCCTTCTCAACTTTTCCCTCTAATTAAGGGTTTGCCCACAGAGCTAATCAAAATATGAAATTCCAGGATGTATAAATGCAGAGCTGAAACTAATGCTTCAATCTGCAGAGCCATAATTATTGAGCACTACTGGAAATAGAAGGAGCTGAAACACAAGCGGAGCAAAGACCAAAAATAAAACATTCAAGAGGCATTCTACAGTCTAACTTTGTCTATTCACAATACATCAATCACTAAACATTCAAGTGTTGAGAAACAAATAGAGCTTTTATAAATAATATACTTAAAATGCACAGCTGCATACTATAGCACTCAAAGGACAACGTGACTATTCGACTCTCTGGGTAGGTTTAGTCCCACTTACCAGTAACACAGGATGTGTTAATTCTAAGCTTTTTTAAAAAAAAATACAGCTTAATATTACTGACTGAACAAATGCTTGAGAATACTCTACCTAATAAAACAGTCAAGTGGCAGGAAACAAAACCATTAATGCTTTTCATAATGTATACTGCCAACTTCTCACAGTTTGTTAAACATTAGGTAAATTTTATTAGGTAATATAATCTGTCATACTTCCCCCACCCCCCTCAAAAAGGACAATTATTCTTATACTTAGAGATACAATTCTTAATTTCCTTCATGCATTTTAAAATATTTTGAACCACAATTACAAATGACATAATGAAGACATCAAGTTTTAATTTAGCCTTCCAGTAAATATTTCCATAAGCCTAGTGAACAGACATTTTTAAACACAAGAAATATTATACAATTTTTGAATATACGGTTTTATTAAAATGCATGAAAATTCAAGAAACATTTGAAGAAATCACCTCATTTTTATGAAGTTTTGAGCTGAGGATAGGCTTAACATATTAAAAAATTTAAACAGACCACATAAGCATGCAGATTCTAAATAAGCTTCAGCTTTTAAAATCCTCTATTCCTATAATATTTCCTTATGCAAATTAATTGAAAACAAGTTTTCAGAAGCTCGTTCTACACATTTGCACATGAAATATTCTCAAATACTTTCAAGTGCCTCTAACTAAAAATGGGTGCACAGGAAAAAGTTACAACATTAAAATATTACTTAATAGTTACAGTTACCAAGATAAAATTCACTGAAATATTTTGCATTTAATAAGAGAAAGTTGTGGTAGTGGAATAATTCAGTGTGGCTACAAAGTTAAACTGAACTGCAGTTGCTATCCTTTATTCAGCTTTTCAAGAAATCTTGTATTTTCAGTTTCTGAAATCTACAAGAGCCTACATACATAAGTAATGGAATAACAATTTTTTACCAAATATATCCCCACCATCAGAAGCTGGCATTAAATATTCATTGTACTGAGAGATGTTGGCTGAACAGACTCATTTGAAGTAAGACTGTTATATTTGCTTTTATTGTAAATTTAAAACTCAAACCACTGATTTTTCACATAAAACGCATTGTCTGTGTTATATATTTCTCTCTCTCGCGCGCACGCACACACAAGTTCATGAATAGGCAGATCAGCTCAAAATTAAAACCTTAGGGATTTATTTCCTCCCACACAGACAATTTCAGGTTAGTTCTCAAATTAAATAATTTTATCACTTATAAGTTTAACCTCCATGTTACAGGTATGCGTTGTGCACATTCTAAAATAGTTTTAGAGGCAGCTCAGAATCAAATAAACGACATGAGCCATTAAACAATTTCAACTTCAGAGAAAACTACTTCAACTCAGTGGGTTTAGGCACTGCATACAATAGAAAATCTTCATATAGAAGAGTTTAATCTATCACTGAGCCAATATTTTACTGTTTCAGAAGCAGAATTTTGGAACTATATGGCCTTTTCAGATACATTTACATTGTTGCAAATCATGGTTAAAATCCCCACTTACTTGCTCCTCCTAGTGGAGGTTAGTAAGATAGACAAACTATAGCTTTCATTCAGTAAGATAATACTTTCAGCACTGTAATCAAATATTTTGAATGAGCTTTCCTCTGCAGAAAGATCTATTCATTTTTTCACTTTAAATTTAGTCTGACATATGGCCACTTTAAAAGCTTTATGTAGAATTTTTTTTAGAATCATTTTTATTTTTCTACATGTTTTGGGCACAGACTTGTAGACTATATATACATACAAACATAAGTGTGTGTGTGGGGGGGAGTAAGTAAAGATTTTTAATCTCTAACTATAGTATGATTTAATAAATTATCTCTGTGCCAACCTTTCAAATTACATCTTTACAGTTTAAATCTTGTAATTATCCATGTAACATGTCACTACCTTCTTTTAAATGAAGAATTAATCCAAATATTGGCTTTGGAAGATAGCGAAGTAATTAAATAAATTACACATTTACATAAAAGTAGTGTTTTCCATGGGACTCCTACAAGATAGGCTTTTTTTTTCCAACTCAAAACCCTAGAGTCTAGAAATAAATTAGAGCAAATTGAAAATCACGAACAAATTTGTACTGTGCAATGAAAGGCTCATTTATGAGATGATGTGATCAGCTTTTAATATGCAGCATCATGAAGCTGCCATATTGACTCTGCTCTTGAATCTCAAAATAAATTTATGAGGAGATGGGAAGTCATGCTGTAAAGCTACGTTAGCAAATTTTCTATAGCTGCAGCTGCTAGTATAATTTTGTCTTCACTGTAACATTTTAACAGAAGCTTACAAGTTAGTTACTTTAAAAACAAGGAAAGCATTAAAAATAGTCCGTGGTTTACTATAAAAATTGTGAAATTACTGTGTAATTTTACTTCCTATTTTATACACACAACTGAACTCTCCGTCCCTATAGTAAATTAAATATTTCATTTTAAAATTAACCATAGAAGATTCAGGTACGGGAAATGTTCTCTTCAACCCCTCATTGTGGAACTACAGGTTAAAGGTGAGTCAAAGATGAACGAATGCATTTATGATTTGTTACTGTGACAACTGTAGTGAGGTTACTGGACCCCAAAAATTAATGTTGACAGGTGCAACTTCTCACTGAGTTTCTGAACACAGTAGGGGCCAATGAAAACATGCCAAGCAGTGTACTGTGACTAACAGAACTCTGCTATAATCAACTTTGCACCGTCTGTCCCACTACCCAAACATGACCATTTTACAAAAACGGCCTCTGACTGTGAGAGCCATACTACCCACTGCATGTCAAATCAATTTTAATTAATGCCAATAAATCTTCCCATCTGTTATCATGGCCTTTTCACTTGCCCTTTCTCAAGAATTGTAGAACAGTTTTACATTCACTATACATAGAGCTAATTTAAGTCAGCCTCAGACTTTCTTGTCCAGAGTTGAACAAACTACCTTCTATTGCACAGTGGGAAGGAGAAGACAATTAATATCTAGAATACACTCTCCATATAAAGCAAAAACTTTTTTGTAATTTGTAAAGTGCTATACGTTTCCCAAATGCTAAAGTGTCAAGTACATTTTAACCTAAAAAGATTAAGTTTGCCTTTTAGTGTGGAATTCAACTTTGTTTAGATAATTACACTGAGACTAATATTTTATCGTAAAATTGAAATTTTATTTGCTACTTATTTTTCATTGTAACTTTTTATTATAAAAACCTGATCTTAAGGTGAATTGTAAAAGGTTATTTTTTCACCTATGCAGCTGGGTGACCCTTCTGCTGAGAATTACTCAATGTGAATATAACAGAAGATGAATACCAAAGAATAGCAGTGGATTCAAAAGGAAAGGAAAAAGCATTTTGTTCAACCATTATCTCACATCCCATTGTTGGATATGTACAACATGCTTCAGTGGAGAAGACGACACTGCTGTTTTGCAAAAATGACGTGGAATGCCAAAAGGTCTCTGTTTCGCACCCATCTTATTGGTCTGCTTTCTCTCGTGTTTCTTTTTGCTATGTTTCTGTTCTTTAATCATCATGACTGGCTGCCAGGCAGGGCTGGATTCAAAGAAAATCCTGTGGCTTACACTATTCGAGGATTTAGGTCTACAAAAAGCGAGACAAACCACAGCTCTCTGAGGAATATTTGGAAGGATACAGTCCCTCAGACTCTTAGGCCTCACACAGTCACTAATTCCAACAACACTGACCTGTCACCACAAGGAGTAACTGGTTTAGAGAATACACTCAGTGCCAATGGAAGTATTTATAATGAGAAAGGTACTGGACATCCAACTTCATATCATTTTAAATATATAATAAATGAGCCCGAAAAATGCCAGGAGAAGAGTCCTTTTCTAATACTACTCATAGCTGCAGAACCAGGCCAAGTGGAAGCTAGACAAGCTATTCGGCAAACGTGGGGTAATGAAAGCCTGGCACCGGGTATCCAAATTATTCGCATTTTTTTGCTGGGCTTAAGCATTAAACTAAATGGATACCTTCAACGTGCCATACTGGAGGAAAGCAGACAATACCATGACGTTATTCAACAAGAATATTTAGACACTTATTATAACTTAACTATTAAAACTCTTATGGGGATGAACTGGGTTGCCACCTACTGTCCAAATGTTCCTTATGTTATGAAAACTGACAGTGATATGTTTGTCAATACTGAGTATTTAATACATAAGCTTCTGAAGCCAGAACTGCCTCCAAGGCACAAATATTTTACAGGTTACCTAATGAGAGGGTATGCACCTAATAGGAACAAGGATAGCAAGTGGTATATGCCACCTGATCTGTATCCAAGTGAGCGTTACCCTGTATTCTGCTCAGGAACTGGTTATGTCTTTTCTGGAGATTTGGCAGAAAAGATATTTAAAGTCTCTTTAAGTATCAAACGCTTGCACTTAGAGGATGTATATGTGGGGATCTGTCTTGCCAAGTTGCGAATTGACCCTATGCCCCCACCCAATGAGTTTGTCTTCAATCACTGGCGAGTTTCTTATTCCAGCTGTAAATATAGCCACCTAATTACCTCCCATCAGTTCCAGCCTAGTGAACTGATCAAATACTGGAACCACTTACAACAAAATAAGCACAATGCTTGTGCCAATGCAGCAAAAGAAAAAGCTGGCAGGTACCGCCATCGTAAACTGCATTAAAAAGGACAATACTCCCTCTATAAAAGTATCCCATGTGCAATTTGTAAATATTGCTGAAAGCATGTACAGTGAAAACGGATGAGCTTAATGGGAAAGTCTTTAGTTAAGCCCTCATCACATAATGGAGTTTGAAAATTATTTTTTTAATTTTAGAAGAGTATAATTCTTGAAGATAGTAATATTATGAAACTATAACCAAAAGGTTTTCCAAACAAATTCGAGGAAAAAGAGATGGTATACAAGGATTTTTCTGTGTTAATGTGCAATAATAAGCATGCACACTTTGGTGGTACACTTGCTATTTTATGTGCCAATAAAATATAATTGAGCATATTTTCCACACTAAATTATTAATTTTTTTTAAAATGCACACACTGCTCTAATTCAAAAAATTCTTTCCTCTTCAGCCATTAATGATTTCATTCTGTTGTCTAGACCTGTTGTAAATAAAACTATCCATGACAAGTTAAGAACATTTTGTAAGTTTACAAAGAAGTTTTCTTCCCTAACTTCAGAACCATGTTAAAAAGTGATTACATAGCTATTTCACAGGCAATAGGAGTTTAGTAATGTGACATTTACAATTTGAGATTGAAACTATCAATGCATTTTAAAGCACTGAGCACATACTTTACTACAGTAAGACAAACAAAACCCACAGTTTAGAAGGCTGCTATTTTGTGGTGTGACAGCTTGTAATGTGAATTGAGGTTTAGATTAAAGTTTAAATTGAGAAGTCATTGAAGGTTACTTCAAACTCTGAATTATATTCGGAGGATGACACCATAATCTCAGTGACAAAGAGCATCCTAGTCCTAATACTACTCACCATGCAAGTCCATTATATCTGCTATTGCATTCACTTTCTTGCATGAAAATGCAAAACTCAGTACCTTTGATCTGGTCTCAAAAATGCTCCAATTTGTGGGGGGAAGACTGCAGTTCCTCTCCCCTCTCAAAAATACTATTAACTAAGTGAAAATTGTCATTTGAGCAAAGTAAGCCAAAAATCTTCTTTTCCACAAAGGTAGTATGAAAGTGATAATTTAGCAAAACTGACATATCTGGATAGTAAAATGGTCTAAAAAAATAAAAATAACACGAGTGAGATTAAATTCACTCCTGTGTCCCACTGAAAGTGACAGGTAAAAATATAGATATAATAAATCTATAGATTTCCACTCTACCAATGCACCTATTTAGAAAGCTCATTTCCCAATAGGTTGCTGCCTACTAATTCTAGATATTCTAAGTCACTATTTGTGGTCACAGTGCCAGGTTTACAGCCATATACCTTTGATTTAGTAGAAAACCATCCTGCAACCTCCAATAGTACCTTTATTGGGGGGGGGGGGGGGGAATGCTTGATACATTTGGGTACTAATTATATTATTTGATTCACTTTTATTATTTATTTTACTAAAAACAGACTATATCTATGATCACTCAAACCTTCCTTTACAGGAAGGTTACTCAGAAGGTAGTGGTTAGTCAGCTTATGCATTATTTAAGACTTCTCTGGTTTCCCCTAATCTTTATTACACTGGGTTTTCAAATTACGTAAGGCACAGACACTGCACTGATTTTTTGGTTGATCTTCGGGTAATAACGGAAAGAGCATGAGTCCATACAGATACTGTTTACTCTTAGCAACCTTTAATATGACTGACCACAAGGCAAGTACTAGTAGGTATGAACAAGCTGGATTACAGAGGCTGTGTTTGTTCCTCCCAGGGAACACTGAGCAATTTGATTTTTGAGGTCCAGCTGTATTCTATCTCGCCACCTTTTGTATTCAATTTAACTACTCAGATGGTACCACAACCACAGTGTATGAGCATTTTCAAAGTATTAAACAGAACAATCTCTCTTCTTTCCAAGCCTATAGGAAAAATTGCTAGATTAGTTTAGGATATTTGCATGGGAGAGTAGGTATGCTGCTTGGATTAAGTGAAAGTTGCACTGAAAAAATAAATCTCATTTAGTTCTGAAAATGATGACGTTCATAGCCATTCCCTCTATATGTACATGAAGGTGACTGAGGGAAACAGACTTTGGGGCTGCTGCTTTACCACTGTGCTGATACCCATTTTTGGTTTTCCTTCAACTACAGTTTGCTTTCCAGTTGATACTTGTCAGAGATAGCATTCTGGATGAAAGCTAAACAAGATGGAAATAATGCTGCTGGTTATTGGGAAGACATCTGGAGAGATGGTTGGGGGCAGACTGTTCCCTCCATTAAGGATGTATGCTGTTGCTTAATTATGTGATATGCTATCATGGGTTCATAATGCATCCAGCACTGGGCCCTGATATTCAGTTAAGAGCAATGGCTCAAGAGACCTTCCCCAATCAACAGCTGACCCAAAGAATACAGCCCGTCCTGAGTAGGACCTCAGTGCTTAGCCATACCTTTGGCACTTCCAGGCTGGACCACTGTAATGTACTTTTTATTTGAGTTATTCAGAAGTTTCAACTAGTCCAGAATATTGTTTAACAAGTGTGAACATGACATACACAGCACATAACACTTCTCTGTACTGGAATTCTGCTTGCTGAAGGGTTAATCGAAGGGGTTAATAGCTAAACCTTATGTGGCTTGGCACTTGAACTCTAGGGTTGGCAGCAAGGTATCCTCTAACAGACTCATCTTTGGAATTTATTCCTCTTTAAAGTCTGCCAGAGTTTGGCAGCATTTTAGGACAGGTTGCAACATCCATCAGTTTAGTCTGGCACTGTGACTGGCAGAGGATTTGTTAGCAATCAGGTGCTGTGTGTGAGTGTGCGTGAGAGAGAGAGAAAAGCTGCTTAGTTTTATAAGCCATATTGAGAGTCCATCATAGTTTGTAAAAATTTGTATTAGTGCCTACGTGTAACTTGAAGGCACTTTATAAATACAAAAATAAATATTTGGACTATAAACAAGGTAGCCAGTCTACTGAAGTTTTTTTTGCCCCTGAACACTGTTCTCTTTCCCCTTGTTCAGAACCAACTTTAAGAAGTGAAGGGGGCCGGAAAGACTAATTACACTGAAAGACTATTACAGGATGAAATAGTAAAATATTTTCCCATTTAAAAAAATAAAAATTGCTTTCCATTTGTCTATGTTGTGTTTAGACACCACTTAGCTTCTGCTCACCCTAGTACAAAATAAGAAAGCATTAGTTCATGTTTAAAATAATATAATAGCAATTTATGGTACAAATTCTTTACTCTTTTTTATTATTTTGTTTGTAATTTTTCACTTACAATATTCTCTTCACTAGAAGAAAACTATGTTTTGAGTTTTACATTGAGTTCTGTCCAAACTAAGATGGACAGAAACTATATTTTTCATAAAAGTAATTTGAGCATTTGTGGCTAAAGATAAAGAATTTGTTCTATGGTGTGTTCCTACAATACACATGTACCTATAGCTCAATATATACCTCAATTGCCAAAGTTAAATGAAATATTTTCATTTATCTGTTTTTTGGTTGTAAGATGAGAAAAAGAACAAATGGAATCAAACTATAAGATGACAGTAATATTATCAGGTAGATATAAGGGAAGGGAATACAGTTAAGAGCAGTCTTAAATGACGAGAACAACGGTCAGTGGACTATCAGCAGGGAAATTTCATGATTTTTGGCTAACAGTTGATACTTCCTCAGCTAAAAAAAAGATGTATATAAAATAACTGTGTAATCCAGAAAGTAACTATTGAAAACAGGCATCATCTGACAATATATCTGTTCCCTGTGCATCTTCAGCTAAGCAAGCGAGATAGGTTCTTTTCCAGCTCAAACATCAATACCCTTCTCTGTGGAAAAATGAGGTCTTATGGCTAACAGCATGGGGTTGGGAGACAGGACCAATTCTGATAGATTTCCTGTGTGATCTTGGGCAAGTCTCATGACCTCTATCTCAGTTTCCACATGCAAAATAAGAATAAAAATACTTCCAAGCCTCAAGTGGTGCTGTGGGGAGAAATTCAAAATCTGTAAGATGCTTTTGAGACTTAAATGGAAGATACTACAGAAGAGCAAAATGTTCTTAACTAAGTTCAAAGTTATTAACTCAATTTTTCATGGCAGTTATGTATAGCACAACAAACATCCAACTTTCAGATCCTAGGTTGAAGGTGAATAGTTCAGCATCCTACCTCAAGCACTGATCATATTTTCTCAGTGCATGTCTACACTACAGACTTAAGTTGACCTATGTTAGGTCCACTTACAGCCAGTCAGTGGCTGATGTTTACGCTACCTTCCTTCTGCCAGTGGTGTATATCCTCACCAGGAGTGCTTCCACTGACTGAAGAGGGGCAGTGTGGGGGGCTGAAAGCCTGTGCAGTTTCCACTCAGTTCCCTGCTGGGAGTGGGGGATGCAGCCGCTCGGGCATCTCGCTTCCCTGATCGGGGAGACAGGAGCAGCAGGAGTCCAGCTTCCTGGCTTTCTTGTCAATTTCACAGCTCCAACATGGAGCCCTGAAATTAACAAGACAGCCAACTGCCTGTGTAAGTAACAGTGTCTACACAGACACAGTGTTGCCCTAACTACACTGATATAAGCCCTATGCCTCTCATGGAGGTGGATTTATTATGTTGAAATAGTAGTAGGGCACTTACATCATAATTAGATTGACATAAGCTGCCTTACATCAACCTACGTAGTGGAGACCAGGCCTTAGTAAACTTTAAACGTTCATCTGATATTGTGAGGAGGTAAATATGGAATCTCACATATTTTACAAGTTATATTTCAGAGTATATCGTATATCCATACTAAACCAAGCATTCTATTCCGGTATCCTTACTATTCTAAGCATTTTTATCTAAAAAAGTATAAAAGCACAGCTAAAAAAATCCCAACTCTGAAGAGTCTCTCTTTTCCCCCCACCTATTTTCCTGATGTGTCCTAACCCAGCACAAGCTTCAGACATACGCCAGTATGTAATAGTTGGACAAACTAGCAACGAAATAAAAAAATTTGAGCCATAAGTAATAAAAAGTATGTGAAAACTTGAGAGTGAAAGGAGAAGGTAATATAAAAACACCAATTCCCTTCAGATTTCTTGTTAATGGTAAATACTAATGCATAGTTGAATCTACAACTCTCAATTAGGTGTTTTTTTTTTTTTAAATGACTACAGTACAGTAGTACATTTGCCAAGCTCAGAAAACACTGCTTTTCTTAATTCTCCATTTTGATGCATGTCATGTACAAATATTTTACGCCTTTAAAAAACAGCATATTTAGCCACAGGCTGAGTGAATGCAGGACAATTACAGTAACTCAAATTATGGGTTCTTCCCTTAAATTTCACTGGATGTAGATAGCCCAAAGTGGATTTTACCTGGATAGCGACTCAGAGACAACATCTTCAGTCTATGTTATATCTGGTATGTGCTAATGCCTTGGAAGACTGAAGTGACTCAAGTCTGTAAGCCATAGTTTAAGAATGTAGTATTTACTGTACTATTGTAGGAGAGATCTTCGGTATTTCAGCTTCCTACCTCAACACTGATCATCTATTTTTGCCCACTATTAACATATCCATCTAGCCAGCTGTACAATGATGTACAAAGGAGGCAAAGAGAAGGCAAGAATGCCACCTTTACTCTGTATCCAAGGTAAAAATAAAGTCACAGGTGTAAGGAATAAAGATAGGTACTTCGGTCACCTCAGTTAAAAGAATATCTAGTTGTCAAGATACAAAGATGAAATTGTCAGGCAATACAAATGAGGCAGCTAACCAAACACTATATTCAGGTTAAAAAAAATAGGACACATCTAATGTTAAGAATTTTTTTAAAAGGAGGACAAACTAGAAAACAATGTTTGAATCTATAGTTAGAAAGAACTACATAGCTATTGATTCTGAAAGAAGTAAAGAACAAAGTAGGGGACAGATCCATTTCTATGTCAAAATTTCAAGTCATTTTGCAATTACAAAGGCGTGCGTTTAAAGAGGGAATACTAGAGAAAGTGACATGAAAGCATATTAGGAGGTCACTAACTCCCGAGGTAATCTTTTCCATAGATGGCTGTCAGTAAATATTCAAAACAAAGGGAATGAAAAATAGATCTGATGATCTAAAATTTAAAGTTTATTTACCATGAAATTATTAATTACTGTTCTTTTTTGATTAGTGCAGTAATAAATGAGAACTACCCTGGCTACAGAATGGCACTTTCCTTTCACAGTTAAATGATTACAAAAGGGTTCAGCTGAACATGGATACAGATGAAAACTACCATGTTGCCTTCCTGGTATTACCATGGCAACAGTTACAAGAACTCTCTCCTAAGTATTTAAATCTGACAGTTTCACAGTAACACTAACACTAACTGAATGATGGTGATGCTGTATTTTGCTTTATTAGCTAACTGCTCAAATCACAGAATATTAACTATTTTCTTCATACTTTTCAAAAACTAACTCTTGGTCAGAGTACTCTGAATGAGACTAATCTTGAATGACTTACTGTATATACTCGTTTATTAGCCCGTTTGTTTATAAGCTGACCCCCCAAGATGGATAGGTAAAAACAGCAAAAACTGTATGACTCTTTCATAAGTCAACCCTGTATTTCAGGGGTTGGCAAACTTTGGCTCCTGGCCTGTTAGGGTAAGCCGCTAGCAGGCCTGGACGTTTCGCTTACCTGGCGTGTTCACAGGCACAGAGCACCTCAGCTCCCAGTGGCCGTGGTTTGCCGTTCCCAGCCAATGGGAGCTGCAGGAAGTGGCGCCTCTTCCTGCAGCTCCCATTGGCTGGGAACAACAAACCGCGGCCACTGGGAGCTGAGGGGCTCTGTGCCTGCGAACGCTCCAGGTAAACTAAATGACAATGTATTAGATATTCAATTCAATGATTCCATAGAGTTTAAAATCATCAAATTTTGGTGTAGACCCATAGATCCGTTTATAAGCCGACCCCCGCTCTTTGATGTCACTTTTTTACCAAAAATATTCAGCTTATGAACGACTTTATATGGTATCTTAAAATAAACAAACAAATAAAAGTCCCTCCAGCATAAGAAACACTCATAGCTATGCCTTTATGTAATCTCAAAGATTCCACCTAAACCACTTATGTTAAGCTTCGGTGGTGTAAAGTTGAAGTCAATACAGCTAAAATCTTTGATAGATTCTCTCTCAAAAGGTTACACTCTTGGAATAACTGGTCAAGAAAGTAATACAAGAATGTTTGAGAAAAGGAGTTGTCTGTCTAAATAGATAACAGAATTTCTGTGTATACCAGGGCGAATAAAAATCTATTTTTTATTTTTTTTAATCAAAAATGTTTTATAAAATTCTTTGAGGAAAAACCTATCTAAAGATCGTTTTTATTAAGATACATTATAGCTCAAAGATATCTCATCATGGAATAGGGATTATAAATTCTAATTCTATAGTATGAGAATATATTCATGTAATGTTTAAGAAAAGTACTGTAAATGAGTACCAATAGTTCATGGATTAGGGACCTAATCTTATAGGGTTCCAGGGGCATCTGTATAGATTATTTAGGTTAATCTTTCTATCTACCCAATGGGACTCAGTGCTCAATCTAGAAGATACCATCAGAGATGCTTAGTTTTGCAGTCCCCAAACTGTGGATTTGGGTCTCCAAAGATAACATGCTTGTTAATAGCAAAAATGTTTTTAAACTAACTAATATAGAGAGGTGAGAAATAACAGACCTCAACCCTATTGTCCCTCAGCAAATTGGTGTAGACAGAGTCAATCCCTTACCTCTCTCTAAAAGTGCAAAGTTTCAAAAAGTTCAATGAATAGAAGATTGTTGGGGGCAGAATAGATCTGGACAAGGAGAAGTCCAGAGATTAATGTGAGAATGTATAAATGAAAATGAAACTATTTGAGCAGCATATTCCAGAAGTCTTGAGGTCTGTCTGAGTGTAGCCTTTATTGATTTGAGATCTACCATACATTCTCTCACTAGAAGGGAAAACCTATAATGGCAGTAGGCCATAATAAAGATCCAGTTTGGGAATAAGAACCATCCAAGAAATATATGTTTGCTGATGATGTTTTAAAGAAAGTCACACCAGTGAACTGGTGGAAGTCACTTAAGCACTTAGATTCAGAGACTGTTGAAGTGATACTTCTGCCAGTGTAGAAAGAATATTTCTTCCTTTGGACTAATTCATTCCAAATTGAGAAATCGCTTAGGACCTGAAAAAGCAGGAAGGCTTATTTTTCTTTTCCAGAGTATGAACAATCAGGAAAATGAAGGTGAAGATGACTGAGTTATCTGCAGAAGCCAATATTTTAGGTTTCTCATGTTGACCTGGCTGATATAGTCGATTTAGTTTTTATTTAAAAAATATATACATTTCATTTAACTATTTTAGTTTAAAACAATTTTAACAAAAACAAACCTGATTTTAAAAAACTTGAACGTATGTTTGCTGTTGAAGAAAAAAATCCAGAATACATAATGTTGTTGTTTTAGTTAAAAAACTGTCTGGTGATGTTCTCCTCCTAATATATCGTGGCAAGAAAATCCTCCAAATGTTCATGATTAGCCTCTTGAATTGGAGATAGTTCCCCTACAATGACTTCATAAATATCTGCTTCAACTACCTTTGGTAAATGAAATAACCAAACAATCCTTCATTTTCAGATATAGCTGTAAAATTAATCTGAAAAGTTTTCAAAAAATGTATAGTGTGTACCTTCTAATAATGAAACCTACATCAATTTCTGAGTTGTGAAGATGATGTATTAAAAGTTATAACAACCAACAAGAATGCACTTTTATGTAGAAATCCATGATTAAATCAAGTCTTCTTGACTAGTGATTTAAATCAAATTCACCCTGGTGTATACCTTGAAAAAAATTACTTGAGAGAGCAGGAGGATAGACCCAAAATCTTTTCTAATCTTGAACTGTATGCATACTACCATTTTCATCAAGTTGTAGGCAATCTTAACTCACTGGGTACATGAAAGGATATTAAAGGCAAGTGCATAAATTGGCATAATTTAAACACTTCCACCTCCAAAAAAAAAGCAAGTCTTCAAAACATTTCACACCTACAACAGCACAACAGATTAAATAACTATTCTAGCATTTATTTTGTCTTTAATCATAAAGTATAGGATACTTCAGTGGTCAATTGTCAACAAGACACTATTTACTATGTATACTAAAAAGAAAACTGATATTTCCAAGAACCAAGCAATTCTCTAAATAGTGATTACAGATAACTGAAACTGAACTGTACTGTAGCCATAAACACTATTAGAAGCTTGCAAGAAAGTAATACATTTCATTTTGCCAACACAGAAGATCAACGAGTTAAGTAGCCACTCCTGTTAACACTTTTCAAAAGGTCATACTAGGTTACAAATCGGTATGATGCCTTGGTTCATAAAACCACTAAATCCCCCAGCCCTTCTTTACTCTTCTTGTGAAAATGTCAAGTGCTCCCATGCCTCTGTACGCTTCAGGCTTGAAACAACAAAAACTCTGACCACCAAAAAAAAAAAGGGGGGGGACGACTGTTTTAATTAAATATTTCATATGTGCTGCATTTGAGGAAGTGGGGTTGTAAGAAACACATCTGAGAAAGAGAGAGAGAGATTCTATGCCCCTTGTATTATTTCCAGGCAGCACACATCGCCTCCAATACAGATATGACTTTGGTATATGAAATGAGCCTCAGCATTAACAGCCACTGTAACTACAGTTCATGGGCAGTATAGCATAGTAAAGCAAGACAGAACCACTGCGGAAATAGCCATCTGAGAATCACTCTAAAATTTTATGTCAACTGGTAGTACTTCCATTTAATGCAAATGCCAGTCTTCTTACAGGCATCCCTCTAAAGTCCACCTAGACACTGATTTTTGTAAACAGAAAAATTCAACTCAATTATGTAACCCTGTGGAAAAACTAATTTACTCCTGTATCGTCTTTGAATAATGTAAAGCATTTGTGTTCTTATATATTGTTCTTTTATGTACAAGAATGTAGCATTTGTATGTTCCAATAATTTAATGGAACAAGGATATAGTTCAGATGTGATCTTAACATTACTTAATTCAGACGCCAAACTTTAAGTCAGTGGTTCTCAAACTTCATTGCACAATGACCTCCCTTCTGACGATGAAGTTACTACATGACCCACGGAGGCCGGGGGGGGGGGGGGTGTCGGAGCCCGAGCCCTGATGTCCTGGGTGGGATAAAAGGGAGCCCCAGGCCAAGTCCTGACAGCTTGGGTGGGGGAAAAAGGGGGTTGTAGCACAAGCCCCAATGCCCCAGATGTGGGTGGAGGTGGGGTGGAGGCTCAGGCTTCAGCCCTGGGTTCCAGCAAGTATGCTGGCCCTGGCAACTCCATTAAAATGGAGTCGCGACCCACGTTGGGGTCCCAACTCACAGTTTGAGAACCACTATGAGTCAATATCAAATATACAACCAATGGGACAACTAACACACCTGGTGCTGAAAAAGCAAATTCTAAAGCCTATTTTGTAAACACACAGATGCATATAAAATTTAAAGTTGCTCTTGAAATAATAGATACATCTAACAGTAAATATTCTCTAATAATTCTGCATTAATCAACAGGACTTCAGTTTTTTTTAATGAGAGAGGTTTTAAAGTGTATACAAAAGATACATTTTACTATTTCATCACATCCAAAAAACACAAAATAAATTAAAAAATGATTCCTCTGTTTTAGAAGTTTATCTATTAAACATTCGGAGTTTAAAAGTTAATTCTTTTCTTCCCTGCCTTCTCAAAATATGATCATGGATTGATAATTACAGAGTATGGTCACAAATCTATGAAAGTATAATTCAATATTGGTGCTCTCAATCACAAGTTAAGACTCATGTCGTTTGTTCAAGTTTAAAAGACAAAAGTTTCCATCTATTTTTAACATTTAGACTTTTCAGTAATGGGTGAATCACTTTTCCTTTCACAGACAATCTGCTTTCTACATCCAATAAGATGTGATTTTCTGTCTAGTCAACTGTGAAGACTGATGTTGCAAACAAACCTGTTATGTCCAACTTTCATTAACGTTAGTAACTAAAATCAAGGTAAGGAAATGAGAGCTCAATTAAAAATTGCAGGATTTAAATCTGAGTAAAGAATAAGTATTGTCATGTTCATTATCCACATACCAGATGGGACTACCATCTTTTTCTTCTTTAAAGCATTACCTCACTTCCTACTCCTACAGCCAAATGACTACAGTGATTTATTGTCTGAATTTCGCACTACTAGAGCAGAATGGAAAAACTAGCAATAAAATGTATGATTGCAAGAAACGATTTCTTCCCCATCTTTCCTTCTGTTCATCTAAAAAAACCTGTGCACACTTGGTAATTATATAAAGTGTATATTGTGACAAGATGGCCGATGTTGGTATGGTGTGTCCCGCACTTTTCTTGGAGTGGGGGGGCTAAGATGCCGCCCCGAGGGTCCCGATAGTGGCCCGGGAAGGTGGGAGAGGAGGGAAGCGGGGAAGAGGTCTGGGTTTGCTCCTCACTCTGAGCCCCAGCCCCGCTCAACCCCTGCGGGTTTCTTACCCTCTTCTCCCTTGGGTGGGGTTATCGTTGGTCCTTAGACACTGGGGGAGGGAGTCTCCTTGCCCTGCTGGGGCAGGGTCTCCCTTACTTCAGTTCTCTGGTCTTTCAAGTCTCACAACACACCTCCAAGCTTCAGTCCTCTCTCCTTCCTCGCACACCCTGTCAGCTTGAAGCAGGGGGTTTCAGAAGATTCTTGCCAGGGCCTTAATTGACTACAGGTGGTCCAATTAACCTGTAGCAACCCTCCCTAGTCAACAGGGAACCACACCTTAATTAGCCTAGGGCTTTTATATTGACTACTTACCCTGTTTCCCCGAAAATAAGACAGTGTCTTATATTAATTTTTGCTCCCAAAGATGCGCTAGGTCTTATTTTCAGGGGATGTCTTATTTTTCAGAAATGAAAAATGCCTTATTATCGGTGGATGCCTTATTATCGGGGAGGTCTTATTATCGGGGGGATGCCTTATATTACAACGAGAGGCAAAACTGTAAGTAGGCCTTATTTTCGGAGGATGTCTTATTTTCGGGGAAACAGGGTATATATCTACCACTGCTCCCTGGCCCTCCTGTATCACAATATTCATGTCTTCCAGAGAAGTGTAAAAACAAAGCATTTTTGAAAAATTGTGTTGCATAAAAAACTTCTCATGACAGCCAAATAATATAGTTAATACCTATACTTCAGCACTTCTAATTCTGTATAAGAAAGGAATCCATCATAACTCTAATATTAAGCATTTTCCATTAAGAAAATTATTCTACATCACCCTTCTCTTCTTGTCATTGTTTAAATCAAAAGCTTGGTTTACACCAGCAACTTATGTCAGTACACCTCTACCTCGATATAACGTGACCCAATATAACACGAACTTGGATATAATGTGGTAAAGCAGTGCTCCGGGGGGGCGGGACTGCGCACTCCGGTGGATCAAAGCAAGTTCAATATAATGCGGTTTCACCTATAATGTGGTAAGATTTTTTGGCTCCCAAGGACAGCATTATATCGAGGTAGAGGTGTATAACTACGTCACTTGGGGTATGGAAAATTCACACCCCGGAGTGACACAGTCAAACTGACCCAACTCCTAGTGGGAGCTGTGTTGACTGGAAGGCTTCTCTCCTCGACATACCAACCACCTCTCAGGGAGCTGGAGTACCTACTGCAACGGTGTAAACAAGCCCAGAGGCATATGAACACACCCACACACCCATAAACAAAATATATACACACATTGCATATACACAAGGCTTTGTACCACTGAGAACCAACAGGGTCCAGGACTCACTTCTAGAGTGAGACAGATGGTTGCACTGCATTTGCTGCACCACTGAGTATGCACTGAGATTTGCACTTAAAGAATAAATAATATAATACATCCTCTACTGAGAATTTTCAAGTAAATCTTAATTAGCTTATGAATTGAGCACATTTTAAAGTAACTGCTTCTTGAATTTTGGTAAGTCTAATTCTTTCAGTACCTTTCCAACAAAGAAATTCATTAAGTTCCAGAGCTGAAAACTAACTCAATTAGAGACATTTGCAAAACCCCAAGGCCTTTTCAGTGGGATTTTAGCCATAAGTTAGAAACCATTTACCCTGGTGCAATGCAATTTGCACATGTGCAGCTTACCTCAGTTTCAAACTGAGATAAATTGTACCAGTATAGATAGCAGCTACACTAGTAGCTGAATTCCCAATGCAGACAATGCCTAAAACATGGGCTGTATCTCCAATTCATGACGCGCTCATTTTTAATGAATACTAGCGGTCAACAATTTCTACTAATGTGCTATATGCGGTGCAATTTTTTTTGCCAAATATATTTTACAACTAACAATGATTGTCAAATTTTTGGTCTTGGTGGTTTTTTTAAATAGAGAATGTGATCCACAAGATATTTCTGTAGAATAATTGCAAACTGGAAGCAAACACAGAAGTGTTCATCGAAAGGACTGTCTTACAGCTCAGCCTGTTAAGTGATTCAGTTATCTTCTGGACATTGGGAAGTCTACTGGAGTGGAGTTCCTCTCCTCTGGCCTTCATACATACTTCTTGCCCACTTTCCCACTCCCCCCTCCATAGCTACTCCCTCCCCCACCAACCACCCTCTTTCACAGTCCAATACCCCCTAATCCATTTTCTACTGGAAAACCACAAAAACTGTATACCTAAAAAGTATGTGCTTATAATTTTTGCAAGTTAAAACATTTTAGATTTAGAGTATAAGAAATTTAAATATTTTCCAAAGAAACTTAATTTGTCTCAAGACAGCAAAAAACAAAACCAAAAAACCCCACACAAACCAGATGAACACAATCTCTTCCTTCTTTTCTGCAGGTTTCCTGTTCTAAGAGATTCCTAGCTCCTCTCCTTCTCTCTTCCCTAGAGACATTGTGTATACATACACATACACACACATATACACACACACACACACACACATTATATATATGTGTGTGTGTGTATAGTGTGTGTGTGTGTGTGTACACACACACACACACACATATACACACACACTTTTTTTGACATATCCTTTCAGAACACACAAGCAGTCTAAGTATTTCTGATGAAGTCAATCCTACAGCTCTCAAATTTTTGATGTCATAAAGGCATCTAACATTTCTACAACTGACGACCCCTACAGAATAGCTACATAACAAGCAAGACTCTCTTAGATTGGATCAGAGACCGTATCAAATCCCAGACTACCTGGTCTTCTTAAAATTACAACTCCTCACTTAAAGTCATTCCGATTAACGTTGTTTCACTGCTGATAAATGAGAGAACATGCTCATTTCAACTTGCGCAATGCTCCCTTACAACGTTGTTTGGCAGCTGCCTGCTTTGTCCACTGCTTGCAGAAAGAGCAGCCCATTGGAGCTAGCTGGTGGGGGCTTGGAACCAGGGTGGACTGGCAGCTCCCCTTTCCCCTAAGTTCCCTGTGCGGCAGGCTATCAATTGCCAGGCAGTTCAGCTGTGCCTCCCCACACTGCCATGTGCTGCACCTGCCCTTTGCCATGGAGCTGCGCCCGTGAGCCTCCTGCTTGCAAGGGAGGAGAGAATAGAGAGGTTAATGTCAGGGTGTCCCCCTCCTCCCTGCTTACCCCATCTCCATAGAGCAGGGGGGAGACACGACAGGGCTCAGGACGGAGGGAGCTTGCTGGCAGCAGGGGCTGTCTCAACTTGCTGATCTACTTAAAAAGGCAATGTACTTAGAGTGGGGTCAGCATACTTAAAGGGGCAATGTGCATCTCTCTCTCACACACACAGGTGAAAGTCTCTGTTTGCTATGCTGTCTCCCCTCCCTCCATTTGTGCTGCCTTGTAGAGTGTGAGGCTACATTAACATTGTGTTAACCCTTGAGGTCTCAGCTGTTCTAGTTCATCATTTAGCAGTAAGGCATTCCCTGGGAAATATCCCACCATCTTCCACCCTCTGACTTCACCACCTCAACCACGCTTCACAATCATCATTGCTGTGTACAGTATTAAATTGTTTGTTTAAAACTTATACTGTGTGTGTATGTATATTATGTAATTTCTCTGGAAATTAATACCCCCCTCCATTTACATTAATTCTTAGGGGGAAACTGGATTCACTTAACATCGTTTCGCTTACAGTCACATTTTTCAGGAACATAACTACAATGTTAAGCGAGGAGTTACTATACTTCAGATAAGGTCAACTGGACTTGGTTTGTTTTAATTCACTCGCACTGTATCAATGACTTAAATGTATTGAAATTTTAGTCCAATGAGCTAACATGCATTAAAATATTTACATACTTGAACAGTTCTTAATTATTCTGTAAAACGTATACGATTATAAAGGATTATTCTTTTTTATGCAAAAAGTTTGGCTAAATTCTGCAGAAGAATGGAATAGTGGGAAAAATGAATTAAAAACAAGAAACAGTGTATCTTTAAAAGGTTAAATAGCTTGGAATGTATGCATCTATGACAAATTGTAGAAAGATTTAGAAAACAAAATGCTACACAAGTATGTGATTGCTCTAAGAATTATAAAATTAGTGGATGAAGAGAAGGCAGAAGATTTATTATAGCAACTTTAGAGCACTTGCTCAGGTAACGCAAACATTTGAAAAATTAATTCAAACTGGCTTGGACAGGAGTACTATCACCTGAATAGACAAGGGGCTGAAGTACTGTAAATAAAAAGGGATAACATCAATCTATCTAGCTGGTGGTGAGAGATACTTCCTAGGGTGCTGCAAGCTCTGCGATAGGACTGGTTTAATTTGGCACATAAGTAGGATATATAGCAGAGGTGAGTAAACTACGGCCTGCGGGCCACATCCAGCCCATGGGACCATCCTGCCCGGTCCCCGAGCTCCTGGCCCAGGAGGCTAGCCCCCAGCCCCTCCCGTGCTGGTCCCCCGCAACCTCAGCTCGCTCCACTGCCGGCGCAATGCTCTGGGCAGTGGGGCTCCTGGGGCAGTGCAGCTCCAGAGCCCAGCCTGACCCGGTGCTCCGTGCTGTGTGGTGGCGGCGGCAGTGTGGCCCGGGCTCCAGCCAGGCGGCGCGGCTGTAGCGCTGCCAGCCACCGGTGCTCCAGGCAGCACGGTAAGGGAGCAGGGGAGCTCGGGGTGGTGGTCAGAGGGCAGGGGTGTGGATAGGGGACGGGGTGGTCAGAGGGGAAACAGGGGATTGAATGGGGGTAGGGGTGCCAGGGGGCAGTCAGGAAGGAGGGGGGTTGGATGGGGCAGCAGGAAGCAGTTAGGAGACAGGGAAAAGGGGTGGTTGGATGGGGCAGGGGTCCCGGGGAGGGGCTGTCAGGAATGAGAGGCGGGGAGGTGGATGGGGCAGGGGTCCCAGAGGGGCTATCAGGGAACGGAGGGGGGGGGGGTTGGATGGGGCAGGAGTCAGGGGGCAGATAGTAGGTGGAGGCCGGGCCACAAACTCCTCCCCTAACCGGCCCTCCATACAATTTACAAAACCCGATGTGGACTTCAGACCAAAAAGTTTGCCCACCCCTGATATATAGGGGAAAAATAGCAATCACCACATTAAGTTAGCATATATTGTATTAAATGAAAAAAATAAACAAACCAGTGTTGCATCTCCAGTGAGGACAGAAATATTACCTTCAAAAGGTAAGCATGAGGGATAAGGAATAAAATGAAATTCAGCCTAGTAAAATGCTATCTAGTACATCTGGGAAAAATAATCCCAAATATTAAACGGAGGGAGATACAAAGCAGTTACACATAAGAGACTTGTAAGAGCCACCATCATGTTTACTAGGAGAAGTCCCACTGCTTGAGACTATAAAACTATCCCAAACAAGGCATTCAAGAATATCCTGTAGGGAATAATCTTGCATTAGCACAGTCCAAAATGACTTACTGTAATAGGTCTTTTCTGTCTCTAATTCCTACAATTCCATGATCTAATTCAGTGTTTAATGCACAAGAAACATTTCTCTTCTTAATCTAATCTTTAAAAGGTATAAATATATATATAGTCTCGACTTGGTTTCATTAATTTGTAAAAATCGGACAGTCTCCAATTAGCACTGAACAATGGGAATAAAAGCGTGAAGGAACCAAGCATACCCAAAATGTAACAGATCAAAAGTTAACAGCAATAATGATCAATACCTAAAAACACAAAGTAGATTGAAAAAATGTCATGGACTTTTTTTAAAATACATACAGCACAATATTTGGGTTGATAAACAGAAGGCCCTATTTGGTAAATTATAAATGAAGATTGAAATAGCCATGAAAACCAGAAGAGTTTGAATTCCACACTTTAGGAAACATGGACTCCACAGTCTAATGATTTACAGCATAGGATGAAAAGTTGAAATACCTTAATTCAATTTCTGGGTATGGCATGGATTAAATATGTGATCTTGAGCACACTGCATAACCTCTGCTGCCCCCACCTGAGAAATGGGGATAATATTCACCTTTCTCAGGTTACTCTAAAGCTTAATTTTTGTTTGTAACTGTTTTGGAAGTCTTGGCTGAAAAATTCTATTTGGAAAATGGGTCTGCATCAACGTTATTAAGAGTAAATTACACCAGAAGCTGATCTCTAACTTTCCATTATAAAAGACTATAACTTTCTCTGAGAAGCTAACGCCTTCATTGTTTGTGGCAGTACTATGAAATCTGGCAGTGAGAAAAAGCCCTTGAACTAGAGAAATCTGTTTTCTAAGTTCCACGAAATTCCATTCAGGTTTTCTCAAGTTATAAAACCATTAAAAGTCGCCATTTCGTTTTTCTCAACTGTGTTTCTGAGGAAATTCTGGCAGCCTCCCAAATAACTGACCCTAAACATTCTAAAGAGCTAGACCTGCCAACAAAGCAGCAGCACAACTGTCAGCTCACAGTGCACTGGGAATACCTGGGAACTGCTGAGGCAACTATAGTGGGGATATGGAGGTGGGTGAGAGAGAGAGAGAACTAAGTCAGGTCCTCATACTTCAGACCTACCATATGGCTCCCAAATCCCATCCTACCTTCTGGGAACAACACATGGCGAAGTATGCCCCCCACCTCCCCGGGGGAAAGAGAGAGAGCAAGAGCTGGGCCAGGCTCCCTGTGAACATGTTTGAAAACCCTGGAGGAGTGGGATAACAGACTTCTCCTGCTGTCTGCTATGTAGCTGACCCTGTAGCTTAGAGTTCAATTTCTTCTGGAAAATGTGCGATGGGGATTATTACAGTTGTGCATTTGATTTACCTCTTAAAAAAACAGGGAGGGGGGAAGCCTAGGAAAGTTAGGGACTGTCAGATTTTTGTTTGCCCTTGCAACCATAATTCCATCCCCTTGGGTATATGCATTATTTGGCAGTTTAATTATATTTTTTCCATACGAATCTCATTCAGTGCACAGGTTGGATGAAAAGGGGGTAGAATAAAAGCAGTATTAGCAACTATGAACCTGGCAACTTCCTAACTTGGGGTCCCATTGTGCTGGATGCCAAACAATCATGCCAGTGCAGCGTTATTTGTACTATAAAGAGGCATCTAGATATGAGGTCCCACAACAGCATGTATTGGTGACATTAGTGAGGAGGCAAACCCCAGTTAGTCACTTGTTTTAATAAAAACAAGTTAACCAGTCTACACATCCACCCAGTGACTTCAAGTTGATGTCTCTGATTAATACCATGTGATCTTGCAAACTGAAATGAACCCTGGGTTTTTGTACTGACCAGAGCATAAAATGAGCAAAATGAACAAGAGTTGCACATACTGTGAATAAATGACGGAACACTGAACACTCACTCGGGAACAGGGTGAGTAGGAAAGGCATATGTGAAAGTTCATGGTTTCCAGTTTTATGTTATCAAATCTGTATGCGCTTCATGGGGTCTTTCACAGTCTACTATGCCGTAGATTTTTCCATCCTTCTTGTATTAAGGAGAGACTCTGTCCTTAAACAGAAGTGCTACTAAGAACCATCAACAATTGAATAACCTTGCCCTAGCAGGACAATGGAGACTACTTTTTAAACACTTAACCTGTTAATAAGTTGTCTACATTTACAGTGCTGCAGCTTCTCCGGGTATAAGTACTCCACCTTCCCAAAAGGCAGTAGTTACATCAACAGGAGAAGCCCTCCCATGGACATAGTGCTGTCCACACCAGTAGCTCGGTCGCTATAAGTGTCACTTAGGGATACAGATTTTCCACACACTAAGCGATGTAGTTATACCAACATAAATTTGTAGTGCAGACCAGGGCTAAGGGTATGTTTACACTGGAAACTTCAAAGCACTGCCTCGGGAACGCTCCTGCGGCAGTGCTTCGAAGTGAGAGCGTGGTCACGCGCGAGCGCTGGGAGAGAGCTCTCTCAACACTCCTGGTAATCCACCTCCATGAGGGGATTGGCTCCCAGTGCTCGGAGCCTATCTACACTAGTGCTTTAAAGCACTCAGACTTGCTGCACTTGGGGGTGGGTGGTGATTTTTCACACCCCTGAGCCAGCAAGTTAGAGTGCTATGTCACAGAGTCCCCGGGCGATGCTCTGGAACTGCTCCCCACAAAGCCAGTCAGGACTTTGGGGAGCCTCCTCTCCCTTGGAGCAGACTGTCTTCAGGGCAAGAAGCTCACACGGCTTCACCTTCTGGGTCTCTCCTGGGAGCATTCAGCATATGCCCCACCGTGTGCTTCCCACAGCAAGTCCGCCCAGGCAGGGTCCTGGGGAAGCCAGAAGTCCTGCACACACCCCCACTTTGCAGTCAGACTAGACTTTCAGCCAGCCAGTAAAAGAGAGGTTTATTAGATGACAGGAACACGGTCTAAAACAGAGCTTGTAGGTACAGCAGCGAACGGGACCCCTCAGCCAGGTCCACTATGGGGTTCAGAGAGCCAGACACCCATGTCTGCCCTCACTCCTCCTCCCCAGCTAGCTCCAACGCTGAAACTCTCTCCAGCCCCTCCTTCTCTGGGCTTTGTCTCTTTCCTGGGCCAAAAGATCACCTGATCTTTGTTCACCTTTAGCTATTTCTTTGCAGGGGGGGAAGGGGCCCAGGCCATTTGTTACCAGGGAGACTGTGTCAGTGATTTATGCACACTGGCCTTTCCCCACCACCTAGAGACTTAAGAAATGCATAGGGGAAACTGAGGCACCCACACAGTATTCAGAGGAAACATTAAGAACAGTCCCACTTGGTCATATGCTATAAAATGTAAGTATAGATAAGCCCCAAGACTCTTCACACCTTTAACGAACAAGAGGACAGCTGCAGCCCATACAGGATTAGTGAGTGAAATAGCCCCAAACAGAGAGAACATTTTGGCTGCCATAGCTTATAGAGGGTCAGAGAGTAGAAAAGGACAAGGAAAAACGAGATGTTCAAATCTGCTTTTAAAAGACTCTTTAGCATAGAGCGACAAAGAGTCCTGTGGCACCTTATAGACTAACCGATGTATTGCAGCATAAGCTTCCGTGGGTGAATATCCACTTCGTCAGACGCATTTGGTGGAAATTTCCAGAGGCAGGTATAAATATGCAGGCAAGAATCAGTCTAGAGATAATGAGGTTAGTTCAATCACGGAGGATGAGGCCCTCTTCTAGCAGTTGAGGTGTGAACACCAAGGGAGGAGAAACTGCTTTTGTAGTTGGCTAGTCATTCACAGTCTTTGTTTAATCCTGAGCTGATGGTGTCAAATTTGCAAATTAACTGAAGTTCAGCAGTTTCAATTTGAAGTCTGGTCCTGAAGTTTTTTTTGCTGCAGGATGGTTACCTTTAAATCTGCTATTGTGTGTCCAGGGAGGTTGAAGTGTTCTCCTACAGGTTTTTGTATATTGCCATTCCTAATATCTAACTTGTGTCCATTTATCCTTTTACGTAGGGGTTGTCCAGTTTGGATCATGTACATAGAGGGGCATTGCTGGCACATGATGGCGTATATTACATTGGTGGACGTGGAGGTGAGTGAACCGGTGATGTTGTGGCTGATCTGGTTAGGTCCTGTGATGGTGTCGCTGGTGTAAATATGTGGGCAAAGTTGCGATCGAGGTTTGTTGCATGGATTGGTTCCAGAGTTAGAGTTACTGTGGTGTGGTGTGTGGTTGCTGGTGAGAATATGCTTAAGGTTGGCGGGTTTTCTGTCGGCGAGGACTGGCCTGCCTCCCAAGGCTTGTGAAAGTGAGGAATCGTTGTCCAGGATGGATTGTAGATCACTGATGATGCGTTGGAAAGGTTTTAGCTGAGGACTGTAGGTGATGGCCAGTGGAGTTCTGTTGGTTTCTTTCTTGGGCTTGTCTTGCAGCAGAAGGCTTCTGGGTACACATCTGGCTGTTGATTTGTTTCCTTATTTCCTTGTGCGGGTATCATAGTTTTGAGAATGCTTGGTGAAGATCTTGTAGGTGTTGGTCTCTGTCTGGGGTTGGACCAAATGCGGTTATACCTCAGTGCTTGGCAGTAGATGACGGATCGTGTGGGTGTCCAGGATGGAAGCTGGAGCCATGAAGGTAGGCATAGCGGTCGGTGGGTTTTCGGTATAGGGTGGTGTTAACGTGACCATCACTTATTTGTACCGTGGTGGCTAGGAAGTGGACCTCCCGTGTAGATTGGTCCAGGCTGAGGTTGATGGTGGGGTGGAAGCTGTTGAAACTGTGGAATTCTTCCAGAGTCTCCTTCCCATGGGTCCAAATGATGAAGAGGTCATCAATGTAGCGTAGGTAGAGAAGGGGCGTTGAGTGGACGAGAGCTGAGGAAGCGTCGTTCCAGGTCAGCCATAAAAATGTTGGCATATTGTGGGGCCATGCGGGTGCCCATATCGGTGCCACTGGTCTGGAGGTATATATTGTCACCAAATTTGAAATAATTGTGCATGAGGATAAAGTCAGAGCTCAGCAACCAGTTGTGCTGTGGCATCATCAGGGATACTGTTCCTGGCAGCTTGTATTCCATCTGTGTGTGGGATGTCTGTGTACAGAGCTTCCACATCCATGGTGGCTAGGATGGTGTTTTCTGGAAGATCACCAATGCATTGTAGTTTTCGCTACAATCCATCGTCTACCTGCCTCTGGAAATTTCCACCACATGCGTCTGACGAACTGGGTATTCACCCATGTAAGCTTATGCTCCAATATGTCTGTTAGTCTATAAGGTGCCACAGGACTCTTTGTTGCTTTTTACAGAACCGGACTAACACGGCTACCCCTCTGATACTCTCTAGCATAGGGAGACCAGACCAGAATCAGAAGAGAAGCCTGGGCAGGATAAGAGGAGGCTGTCAGGATGAGAGGGCATGCCAAGAATCCTGGACACTCTGGAAGGACACTGACTCCAAGACCCAAAATCAGCTCTCAAGAGGGGTGAGGAAACTCAGCGATGGCCTTGCCCGCAAGTTTGTTATTTTTCCATAGATCTATATATATTTTGTGCTTTGTCTCTGAGAAAAGGTATGGTTTTATAAGTACCTTCAGAAAGTCACTGCCTTACAGTAAACTGGAGTGTCTACTGGGATGGAGCTCTGGGGAGGTCATACTTAAGCTAGTGAGAGATTTTGGGAGGTCAGCACTGGTCTTGGGGTCTAGGGCAGCTGGACCTTAGGGTTCCACACACCATGAAGGGGTACGAGCATTATATTCTGTACTGTGGGAGTGTGCCTGAAACACCAGACTCAGAGACAGTGTCTGGACACTGCTCAGACTCAGCAGGTTTAAAAGCACGTGTGACCCAAATTATTGGTCACTTACAGCAACCTGGAGACCATCCACAAGTAGGAGCTCAGCCAGGGCTGTAACAGCATACACAAGAGGAACAACTCAAAGAAAAATCTATTGAGAAAGACCTGGAAAAGAAATTGATACAGAGACTCAGACTAAATACATAGAAAAAGCCTATTTAGAAAATCCATCTAGTGAAGCACTCTCAGAGTAAAATGATTATAAAACAAAATACTATCTACAGTAACAAGCCTAAATTTACACTAATGTAAAACCAATTCACTATGGACTGAGCAGTAAAGCGAGTAAACAATCTGGAAACCAGAAGGAAGAAAAGACAAACATCACAGGTTCAAGAGAGAAAACAGGAGCTTTAAGAACAACTCAGAAAACTTTAATCTTCATTCTACAAAAAAAATTACTGAAGATTTTTGGAGGAGAGCAGGCCATCCGGAGAGACAATATTTTGGGAATGTAAATGGCTCTAACCCTCTTTAGGTTGGCCATTGAAACACCATCCAGCCACTTACAGACGCGAGAGAACACACTGTTTCCCTTTCCTTCAAATTCAATTCAGACAACAGATAACTGCTTTGAATTTGACTAACGTTAAAGAAAAATGATTTTACATGAACAAAAAAATTTTCAGCTGCATTTGCTACCAAATATTAGTAACAACCCCCTTTTTAAAGATTTTAATTACTAGTGGGAGAAAGCCGTAAGTGTTCTACATCTGGGCAACTCTAGTTGAGAACACAGCAAGCTCGGTCAGCCAAGCCCCAGAGTCGGTAGTTATGTTTTCTCACAAAATTTAACAGTATATTACTGAAATAAAAGTGTGACTGTTTAGACATTTGGCATATGAAATGTGTATAATATGAATGAGTTTGCTTAATGATGAAGTGGAATTTTCAAACAAGATGCAGAAAGCATTAGAAAGTTTATGTGATGAAACCATGAAATGTTAAGTACCAGTAAAATAAAATAGTGTTAATTCGTTGAAGTCTCAACATAATCTTACATATATTTTCTTAAATATATACATAGCCATAACTGAGAAGGCCTTCACAAACATTTGTATACTAACAACCTCTGTTTAATAAGGGTAAGAAATTCTTGACTTGATCATTTGGAATACAAGATGAGTATCAACTATTTCTATTACCTGATGCATTTACCACTTGACATAAACAAACAGTAAAGAGTTTTCTGGATCTTGTCCAACATTTCCATTTATGAAAAATATATTTTACAACCTATTAAGATGTATTCTCAGCATGCAGATTTTTTTTTAATTGCACACATTATAATGACAATATGGAATTACTATTCATATGTGAATTAATTTAACACTGAAGTTAAAGGCAGGTAGCCTAAAAGAGCAGAAAGTAAAGTAAGACCCTAAACAAGATTCTATCAAATGAAAAAAAAAAAAAAAAAAAAAGATAGGAAAGGAGTCTGCTGGAATGAAAGAACATATCCAAAATTCAGCCTAGGGCACCTTCTGACCTTACACTAGCCTGACTGCATTTCTGTTAGGCAGTGCAAATATACATGCATATGAAATCTGGCCTTGATAAATCCTTATTATGTACCAAAATCATAGTGGGACAAGATTTCTGAAGGGGCTTTCCTTTCATGCAATTTGCACCTATTAACTTGTTTTCTTTTCAATTACAGGTACTCGAGTATTGTTCCTGTAAACACAATTGAGGCAGTTAATTGTGCAAGTATTCTCATTTGCAGGTTTAAATTTTAAAGGTGAAATATGTAAGAACTGGAAGAAATTCTTGGAAAAGACCAGTCTTAAGCAGGCTGAAAATAAGGCAATATGCTGAATATGCTGGGATTTATTGTTATCTATCATTTTTACTGCTTTAATACACATGATCTTCTGTAAGTCTTTTTGTCCAAGTCTAGACACATTTGGAATTTTTTTCCAGGCAGTAAAGCATAAAGTGAGATTTTCAGGATCTGAAAGTCTAAGTTATACTGTACTGTAACAGCATGTAACACCACACTACATTACAAGGTAACTGTATATATTATCAGCAAATAGTTAAATTAACTAGAACACAAGCAATAGACTATTAGGAACAAAGTGTATTATAAAGCACATTTTGCCCAGAAGTATTCCACTGAGTTTTATAAATAAAAATAGAAACAGAAAATGTTAAACAACTCATTTTCTTAAGACATAACTAGACTGACAACACTCTTTAACACTGCAATTTGTTTGCCCAATAGCTCTCCAACGTTAACTAGCAAGCAGGATTAAAATGAACTGAAATGCAGTGCACGCTCCAGATTCCTTGCTCTAGAATATACAGGGAAGGAGACTTGTGTTTAAAAGAAAGAAGAAAAATTAGTAATTAAGGATCAAAATTTAAAAAAAAAATAATAAAATTACTTTGACAGTTATCTCAGTAAGTAGTGGTTTCTAGGAATGTTCTTATAGTTTAAAGTCCTCCACAACACATATCACTAACACTTTGTAAGCCATACTGAAGTTCCCCTCAGACCAGTCATTTTACATGAATGTTAAAGAGTATTTGTATCTTATGAATAGGGCGCTACCAAATTCATGGTCCATTTTGGTCAATTTCATGGTGATAGGATTTTTAAAACATTGTAAATTTCATGCTTCCAGATATTTAAATCTGAAATTTCACAGTATTGTAAGCGTGGGTCCCAATCGTGGGCGGGTGGGGGAGAAGACTGCAAGGCTATTATACGGGGGTTGTGGTACTGCCACCCTTACTTCTGCGTAGCTGCTAGCTATGGTGCCGCCTCTAGAGCTGGGCATCCAGAGAGCAGAGGCTGCTGGCCAGGCGCCCAGCTCTAAAGGCAACGCCTCTGCCAGGAGTAGCGCAGAAGCAAGGATGGTATGGTATTGTCACCCTCACTTCTGCTGACTACTGGTTGGGGCGCAGAAGTAAAAGTGGCAATACCACATCATGCCACCCCTACTTCTGCACTGCTGCTGGCAGTGACACTGCCTTTAGAGTTGGGCACCTGGCATGAAATGGGGAGGGGAGCATATCCTGAACAAATAAGTTTCAAGGAATAATAAGATGAGTCAATGAGATACTTCAACATGTAACTGATTTCTGCCCATGATACACTTACTGTTTTGTAAAACAGAACAATCTTGTCTCTTCTACTCATATTAAAATAGGACAGTTATCCATATGATAACAAACCACTCCATAAGAGCCAGAGAGAAGGCTCTTCACAGCCTCTGGGAGCAGATACTCCATTTTGCACACTTCCCCTTCAACACTACTGGTTCTTCACAAGACCAGAGCTTCAGAAGCCTTCGCAAATTCAAGTTATAAACCATATCTTTGCTAGTATGGCGTTTTTAGTCTGACACACAATCCCAGGGGTGAGCAACAGGTCCAACCATCTCCACCATAAAACTGACTCACTTAGCAGTTGCCCTACGTTTACTACTACTATCACCACCTTACCAAAAAGTCACCTAGTTTTGTCCTCCTAATCTTTGCCCTCACTTTCTTATATATGTCCCCTGTCCGGACACGCCCCCTCCAATCTAGCCTCCTGACTCCCTCACTTCTATCACTACAATACCCTTCCCATTTAAATGATTTTGAGCCGTCACATTGTGCCAATTGCTGGTTTATGTAACCACAATATCCACACCACACTGTTATCCTCTAATTCCCTCTTACTGTTTGCTACACTTGTATCTTGTCTTGAATTAGATTTATAAAGTCCTCGGGGCAGGGACTGTGGGTATGTCTACACTAGAGTTGAAAGCGTAATTTCCAACTCTGGTAGACATAACTGTGCTAGCTCCGATCAACCTGCTAACAGCAGTGCAGTCCCAGCAGCACAAGCAGTGGGACAGGCTAGCCACACCAACTATATAGGGATTCATATGGGATAGTACTTAGGGCAGCAAACCCATTCCACTGCTCGTGCCATTGCAGCTACATTAATATTTTTAGCACACTAGCTGGATCAGAGCTAGCGCAGCTATGTCTACCCTAGCTGGAAATTATACTTCCAGCTACAGTATAGACATGCTCTGTGTCTTCCTATAGATGGATTCAGTAGCTAGCATACTGGGGCTGAGTTTGACTGAAGCCCATTAATACTACTGCTAGATAATTTTAAAAACCACAACAATATGGGTAATTACCTCCAATTTGTTAAAGCAATTCATAAAACTGCCATGTGAATTATAATTTATACTTCAACTAATATACTGTAAGCAATAGGCCCATGTGTACTACTAAGAAATAAATTACTGATTTCCTGGGTTTCTCATAGAAAATGTTAAACATTTCACAGTGAGGACTGTTAGGCAGGGATAAGAAAGATGCTACAAATATGCTCACATCTAAGAGTTTTCTGAAACTAAGTCATAAAAGCTACATATTGTATCTGAACAGAAAATTTAGAATGAATCAGTACACTACATGATATCCAAGCTCTTCTTTCCCTGTCTTTTCTGTTAGATTTTTGACTCTCTGACAAGAATCTGTCATGTGAAGATTGAGATATTATATATTCTGAAGGAGAAAAGGAAATTTGTAGGAGAAAATACGTTGACAAGAAGGTTTACCGGTTAAGCCATATGAAATACGGTGTGATTGAACTACATACAAATTAAAAATAACTAAACTTCTGTAGCTCAAGTTCAACTGATATTCTAAATTAATAATGTTTACCTACATCACCCTATATATTAACATTTCTACAAGATGTTCAACATAACTATTTGGGGTCAGAGTAAAATCTGATAATCAACCAGCACTGAAATTTCGCAAAATAACCTTCTGAAAACCTCCCCAGTATACTTTTCTATTCTTTGAAAAAACAAAGCTATTGTGCCTTTCTTTATGAGAAAAAAAGATAATTCTACCTCGCACACATTAGGTAGTTATATGATGCCTGTTACAGCTTCAAGGTAACTGCGCCAATATGCCCCTCCATCCTCCCTCGAGGGCGCACACTTAAAGGTCCCTGGTTCCCAGCCATCACCTCATGAGAAGAGATCTGCACCTCTCTCCCTCCTGATTTCGATTTTCCAGGCTGCACAGTATCCTGCCTAGACTATGATACTCCCAGCAGCTCAACCGCCTAAACAGACCAGCATCTGTGCTTTGCTTTCTCTCCAAAGGGCATGAATAGCGTATTGCCTGCAATTATAATATATGAGACAGCTCTTTGTAAGCAAGAACACTTATTCTTAAGGTGAAAGCATTACAGAGAAAACATTAAAAACCATAAAAGAACCTATGTGCATGCTAAAAGGCTTACCAGAGGTCTACCCTGATTCCAACAAAGTCTCTAGTAGATTTCAGTCCTTCAAAAACAAACATACATGTCTTTTCCCTGTGGCTACAGGTTCATAACAGTCTGATTCAGAACAATAATTACAGCTGGACAGATAAGCTGTTTATACAGCTCAGGCCTTTATTCTCCAGTCTCTTGGAAAAGGTAATTAGCAAAGACCCATGGCCAGGATGTAGTTTCAAAAGGCAGAATTTTTGCATAACCAGAGGCGTGTATGTGTAAGGGAATTTACATTAATCTCCCCCCAGGTACTCCCCAAGAAATCCACTTAACACTTATTTCCCAAAAGTCCATTCTCAATTTAGTCACATTTTCAAAATAGTCCTTTGAACTTCCAAGTCTCACATCATTTCTCCCCCCTAGAGAAGTTACATGTAATCCCAGCCAGTAACAGTACATAAACTTGGCATTTACTATAACAGACCCCAAACATACTTAAATTCAATAAGGTCTTGCAAGGATATGCAAGAAATTGCATATCTGTCAACACCCACTTCGGGCTAGTGGAGAGCTGCAAATTCATATAACAATCATCTCAAAATAAAATGCATTCCTTTTTGAGGAACAAAACAAACAGCACTATTGTGTGTAGTACACTGGCACTAAGCCAAAACAGTAGCCCAACACAAAATGCCTTGCCACATCTGTACATGATTTGAAAGCTATCCTACATGAAAATTTGTGGACTGCATTATTCAACTTTTAACTCTGACTTTCTTCAAAAACAATACCCTCATATGCTGCTTTTTCACCTTATTAAACAACTTAAAACCACAATTGCCTGTTTGAGTGCATTCTAGCTAAAAGAAAACTTGTTCATGTAATCCGACATCCACAGAACCATAACACATATTTCAAATTACCTAGTCTTGGGAAAGCTAAAAATACTATGAGAACAATGAAAAACTGCATGACTTTATGACAGGATTTGAATTTACTGGTAGTTACATCTAACTTTAAAAAAAATATATTCTGGTTACCAAGAACATTATGGCTGTCATGGGAAACATTTGAAAAGCTGGCTCAAGAGCTTGATGAGTCCCAAGGAAGAGTAAAACTGTCTGTCCAATACTGTGGCTATCTGCTCTGAAGATTAAGATCCCATCGCATGGGGTGCTTTCACAGGATTCTGATAAAACCTGAGAACGGCGAAGTCCATTGGACACTCTTATTTGTCCGTTGGACACTTGTTCAGTTGAACTGGTTGTACACAAGTCCTGTTGGCTAGCTAGGTTTTAGTCAGTTTGGGCTATTGATACGGTCTCGCATGATATTCTTATCGATAAACTAGACAAATACAATTTAGATGGGGCTACTATAAGGTGGGTGCATAACTGGCTGGATAACCGTACACAGAGTTGTTATTAATGGTTCCCAATCCTGCTGGAAAGGCATAAGTGGGGTTCCGCAGGGGTCTGTTTTGGGACCGGCTCTGTTCAATATCTTCATTAATGACTTAGATATTGGCATACAAAGTACACATTAATTTTGCGGATGATACCAAACTGGGAGGGATTGCAACTGCTTTGGAGGACAGGGTCACAATTCAAAATGATCTGGACAAATTGGAGAAATGGTCCGAGTTAAACAGGATGAAGTTTAACAAAGACAAATGCAAAGTGCTCCACCTTAGGAAGGAAAAATCAGTTTTACACATACAGAATGGGAAGAGACTGTCTAGGAAGGAGTACGGCAGAAAGGGATCTAGGGGTTATAGTGGACCACAAGCTAAATATGAGCCAACAGTGTGATGCTGTTGCAAAAAAAGCAAACATGATTCTGGGATGTATTAACAGGTGTGTTGTGACCAAGACACGAGAAGTCATTCTTCCGCTCTACTCTGCTCTGGTTAGGCCTCAGATGGAGTATTGTGTCCAGTTCTGGGCACCGCATTTCAAGAAAGATGTGGAGAAATTGGAAAGGGTCCAGAGAAGAGCAACAAGAATGATTAAAGGTCTTGAGAAAATGACCTATGAAGGAAGGCTGAAAGAATTGGGTTTGTTTAGTTTGGAAAAGAGAAGACTGAGTGGGGACATGATAGCAGTTTTCAGGTATCTAAAAGGGTGTCATAAGGAGGAGGGAGAAAACTTGTTCACCTTAGCCTTTAAGGATAGAATAAGAAGCAATGGGCTTAAACTGCAGCAAGGGAGGTCTAGGTTGGACATTAGGAAAAAGTTCCTAACTGTCAGGGTGGTTAAACACTGGAATAAATTGCCTAGGGAGGTTGTGGAATCTCCATCTCTGGAGATATTTAAGAGTTGGTTAGATGTCTATCAGGGATGGTCTAGACAGTATTTGGTCCTGCCATGAGGGCAGGGGACTGGACTCGATGACCTCTCGAGGTCCCTTCCAGTCCTAGAATCTATCAATCTATGAATATTTTGCTAATAGCAAACCTCTGCAGTGTAGACAAATATATACACCTCTACCCCAATATAACACTGTCCTCGGGAGCCAAACAAATCTTACCGTGTTATAGGTGAAACCGTGTTATATTAAATTTGCTTTGATCTGCCGGAGCACGTAGCCCCGCCCCCCCCAGAGCGCTGCTTTACTGCATTATATCCGAATTCGTGTTATATCGGTCACGTTATTTCGGGGTAAAGGTGTATGTTCTACACTTATTAAGAAATCCTAGTTTGTAGGAAGGAAGCCTTTTTAAAGCTTCTAAATGATCTCTTTTAAAAATTATTTTTCCAGTGCTGACAGGCTAGCATCCAATTTTCCAGATTACAATAGTTGGTGCAAAAGATATGGAGCTATACCTACGGAGATATATCTATCTCATAGAACTGGAAGGGACCCCGAAGGGTCATCGAGTCCAGCCCCCCTGCCTTCACTAGCAGGACCAAGTACTGCTTTTTGCCCCAGATTCCTAAGTGGCCCCCTCAAGGAATGAACTCTCAACCCTGGGTTTAGCAGGCCAATGCTCAAACCACTGAGCTATCCCTCCTTCCCTCTGCCCCCATCTATATTTGTAAAGATTTTTTGGCAGTTAGTGATATTTGAAAGTCCAGTTGTGATATTTGTTTGACTATCTGTCAAAGACTAAAGTTACCCAAATAGAGATTTTGGTCCACAGGTAATGTTTTCAAAATGAAGTTAGTACATTATACAGTCTATACGGCGGGGGGGTTGGGGGGGGGGGGGAAATCACTTTAGGATAAACATGTACTGGTAGGTAAACCACACATCTGACAGTTATTCTGGAAGAATCTGAATATTGGCTAAACTCCACTACATTCGGAAGCATTTTTAGATCAGTTTCAGTTTGATGTTCAAGAACTGAGACTTGACTAAGTTAAAGTTTACATAATCAAAGGATTTTGTTGCCCCTCCCGCCAAAATAAATAAATAAAATAAAAAATAAAAAATCCTCAACTTTGTCGTATAGTAGAATCTCAATTATACAAAATCCAGTTAACAAAGGTTATCTGAAGATCCAATAAGTAGGGCATCGCAATGTCTCCCCATGGATTATTATGTGATGGGCTAAAAAAGGTCAAGAGAGGAGCTACTGGATTCCCTAAAGCTGGCATGTGAGGGGGTCACTGAGGTTGGGGAAGAGGTGCAACATTATGTGCACACAGAGACTTTGCATAGAAGATTTGGATAACTGAGGTACACCTATTGAGTAAATCATGAGATGCTGGTCAATTAATTAAAAGGACGTATTCAGAGGAAATAAGAGAACACAATGTATCTCGGTACCAAAACCGAGATTAAATGCATGTCTGAATTGAAGTATTGCCATCAGTAGGATTTAGGACTGTAGTGGTGTAAAAGTGTTTGGTATAATATTATTTTTACCTGTTTCAAATAAATGAGTAAATTGTAGCATCCTCAGATTTCTTTTAAAGTTAGTCAGGAGCAGATTGACCATGAAACAAACGTGCGGTGGCACGGGGCCCCCAGTGACAGGGGGCCCTTCAAAATACAGGACAAATATCTGACAACCTGCCCCCGAGTCTTGGCTGGGTCCCAAGTGGAGGCCTCTGAAAATGAAGCGGCACACAGGGCCTGACTAACTCTAAATCTGCCACTGAAGTTAGTGTTTAACACTAGAAAAGGAATAGCCACTTACAAAACTATTTGCATGTGGGTTACACAAGATTTTTATATTATAGAATGGGTTGCGATGATGGGGAGGGAGACTGAAAGAATGGGCCATTAAACAATAGATGTTTCGCTGTCTTCTCACTGAAATTAAGCACAGTTGGCTTGCGATTTTTACATAACGAACTGTTCATTATTCTCTGTACAAGTGTAACCTCAGTCCAGTCTCTCTTGTGTGTGGTGAACTGTGTTCTGTAAATTACCTAGTGTGTTTTGTAACTGTAGCATTTTTTGTCCGGCGTTAGTCAAGTTTAACCAGAGAAACAGGAAAAAAAAACAATCACTGAGGTGGCTGAATGATTTAAAAGGGCACGGTTATATAGGTCAGGCCCATAGTATAGGTTTTGGGTATCTTTTTAAAAATGAAAACAGCCTAGTGAAAATTCTTTTTCTTCAATTTCTTTATATACAGTTTTATGCACCAGATGACTTAACTCCAAAGCGGAGAATAGAAAAGGTACAAAGTTCTTTTGGCACTACTTCTGACTTGGATGAAATGCCTAGCACAAAAATGTACAAGACAGGCTCTGCCCCGAAGAGTGTACAGTCTAAATAGAAAAGTCAGATAAAGAGTAGGAGGGCAAATAGGGTCCTGCTCAAGGTTACAGGACAGGGCATTGGGTGAAGCTGGGGATTGTACATTTGCCTATCTACTGGACAATGTTACCTTTCAAATGTACACCTAAACTAACTGCTTCTATATAACTCAGAAGAGAAAACTTACCAGAAAACTATAGCAGACCATTTTTATATTCTGGCGTGTGAACAATCAATTCACAAAAAGTAATATATTGTAATATTTTTCTATAAATCAGGGGTAGGCAAACTTTTTGGCCTGAGGGCCACATCGGGGAATAGAAATTGTATAGCAGGCCATGAATGCTCACAAAATTGGGGTTGGTGTGCGGGAGAGGGTGTGAGCTCTGATTGGGGATGCAAGCTATGGGGTGGGGCTGGGGATAAGAGGTTTCGGGTGCAGGAGGGTGCTTCAGGCTGGGATCGATGGGGTTTGGAGAGCAACAGGGGGGTCAGGGCTGGTGCAGGGGGTTGGGGCATGGGGAGAGGCTCAGGGGTGCAGGCTTCGAGTGCTGCTTACCTCAAGTGTGTCCCGGAAACAGTGGCATGTCCCTTCTCTGGCTCCTACACGGAAGCACGGCCAGGTGGCTCTGCACATTGCCCCATCCACAGGCACCACCCCAGTGGCTCCCACTGGAGTGCTGGAGGGGGCCATTGGAGCACGTAGAAGCCAAGCGGGTCCATACCATTTTATATTACCATTTTATATTCTGGCGTGTGAACAATCTGACAATCCCCCCTGCTGACCCAGTGCCCCGGCTGGAGCGCCGGAGTGGGACAAGCTGACCAAGTGTCTCACATCAAGGACATGTAGACAAATATGATGTGGACAAATCCATGCCTTCTGGCAGAGGTTCCCAAGGGAGAGGAGTGTTAACAATGGTTGTAGCTGAATATGACCTTCAGTGACAGCCTCCAACACCAGCAGTCAAAATAACAAACAGATTATCCATGCTTCACAGACTGTGATTTCCAAAGAAAAACGGAAGTATTAAGCCACAGCTCCCTAAAATCTGGGAAAGGCAAAAAATACCATGTTACATCCACTATGAAAATAAACATGCAGGTCTAATCTACCTATAGAAAAATCGCTTCGTTTGACCCTTTGACCTCACTCCTGTCCCCTGTTCTTTTATTAGTTGTCCCCCGTCATTTTTTGGTCTCCAGGTCCTGTGGACCCCCCCCCGCTTAGGCGGGGGGGGGGGGGGGGGAATCCTTTAGCAGTGGGTAGGCGAAGCCCACTTCCTGGATCCCAATAGGAAAAATTGAAAACCATGTCTCAGATCAGGGGTGGTCAAACTATGGCCCAGGGCAACATCCGACCCTCCATCTGGTTTAAACCAACCCTCGAGCTCCTGTTGGGGAGTGGGGTTTGGGGCTCTGCAGCCTCACCGCCCCCATGCCACAACCCCCTGCCCCAGCCCTGATCGCCCTCCTACCTGCTGAACCCCTTGGTCACAGCCTGGAGCACCCTCATACACCCCAAATCCCTCGCCCCCAGCCTCATGCCGGAGCCTCATTTCTGGCCCCATCCCAGAACCCACATCCCCAGCCAGAGTCCGCACCCCTCCTGCACCCCAAGCCTAATTTTGTGAGCATTCATAGCCCACCATAAAATTTTCATACCAAGATGTGGCCCTTGGGCCAAAGTTTGCCTACCCAGTCTCAGATGGTAGTACTGATAAGGAGACCCAGTTTAGACCCTTGCCACTCCAGTTAATGGGACTGCTACATTTGAAAGAGGAGATTATTATTTGATAGAGGATTATACAATTTACCAATACACTTATGTGAAGGGAAGGAGAAAAACCAGGACACAGGAGGAGAAAAATAAAGTGGCACATAAGTCAGCTATAGGTAAAAACTTAGGTAACACTGACTTTGTCCCGGAGAAGTAACTGTTCTTTGTATGTACATATGGTCAATACAGAGCGCGTCCTCACCAAGGGAAAGCAAAAGCCAGCTTTATTGTACATGCAAATCACAAGCAACTTCTCATTACGCCAATATTCCAAGATGAGTCATTGGACAGCTCTTTTGTGCTGACCTTTACAACCATGTCAAGCTGTGATGACAGCTAAGGGCTTCATGTTTTCTAGTTACAGCAATACTATTAGTCCAGAATTCAGTTTCATTATGTCTAATGCAACGTAAAGGTCAAACTATTGTTTAGGTTTTCACTAGATGGCACTAGCTTGGCTTTCAGCTGAGCATCCTTCCTTTAACAAGGTCAGAATAAAAAAAGCATCAGGTATATTTTGTGTCCATTTTAAACAAATATGTTTGTACTCTTAATAGTACAAGGTTAAAAATGTGGGAAATTCTTCCTCAGCATTCACTGGGAGAACAAATGCCAGCTATCATCCAACGCTGTACACATGAGATAGGAGTAGGACTGCCAATATGATCATCTTCCATATTTATGTTTCCACTGACCCTACCCTAAATTACCTTGACAGTGAGCATTTCCCATTTTAAAATGAAAATAAAATAATAATAATAAAACCAGTACATGAGATTATGGTTTGCAGTGAAACCTATAGGCAGGATGGAAGGTCATGTGTTTCTAAGACACAATGAAGGTGCTGTCCAGTTTGCAGTATAAACTGCTGGGTAACTAAATATTATAATGTTAATACCAGTAGTTCATTGATTCATCTATTTTAACCATCCCAGAAAAATGGGGGAGATGGGGCAGGTAAGAGAAAGGATCACTCCTGAAGAAGTTCTGTTACTGTAATCAATTCACCAACAGAAATAATGAACTTCATGGTTTAGCAATAAAAATTCATTACAGAAAGTCAGTTCTTGCCAACTTCCCTACTACAGCAAAGAACAGCCAGCAGCACAGATTTTAGCTGACATTACTTCAAAAAAGCCCACTATTCACAATCTATTTTGTTACAAGTTTTGAATTCTAATTGAGCTTCCAACACCACTTACAAAGCAGCAATAAAAATGTAGTTTATTTTTGTAGAAAAATGCAAGCATCCAGAGTCTCTCAAATATCAGTTACAATCCAGAGAGCAGTTTCAATATATTCAGACTCGATAGTTTTGAGAGTTTCATATAAATCAATGCAAAGCACTTACAACAGGAAGATGAGAGCAGGTGGGAGGCACAAACTAAGAGAAACTCAAAGTTCATAGTAGTAAGAAGCCTATGAGAAAACTGGACAACTGTGTATGGATCACAAGCTGCACAGAAAAGGTAGGATTTTAAGCTGCATTTTTAAAATGTCAGAGGTGGGCCGATTACTACAGATAGCTGGGTTCCACATTATGGCCCAGACACAACCAGAGATCTGTCAAGTCCTTTACAGATGGCTGTGAGATGAAAATTGCTGGGAACTAATACCACAGGGGATAGAAAAAGGAAGTGCTGGTATCACAAAGTGGTTCATAAAACAAAAAAGTTTGAGAATCACTGAAGAGAAGGAACTGAGGAAATTGTATTTGGATGCATTTGCACCACACAAGTCAAGGATTGAAGAACAAAACCATCAGGAATGTGCCCAACTCACCAATTTAGCACTTGATAAATCAAGGTTAGATCATGTAGTCACAACAGTGTTCAACATCCAGTTGTGCTCAGAGAATCAACTGGAGGAACAATCTTCCCCAAGGTAGTCAGTGATCTTCTCCATTCCAAAAACAAAATTATGTAGAAGCCAGAATAGAAATAAATCAAGGATGCTATGAGTGAAGAGCAGTAAGAGAAGCATCTACCTTGCCGCAGAATGCTTTACATTAGATTTCAGCATTTTTCCCAGAAGTGAGGACTGACCAAGTATTCTAATGCATATTTATTATTTTTTTCCATTCAACTTGTTGGGAGCAAAATACTGCATTACTTTCTTTTTTAAATGTGCAGAATATGTTTCAATTCCCTGACAGTCTGATTTCTTCCAGTACTGTGTGAAAAATAGAAGAAACAGGACTGAAAAGAAAGTGTGAAACTCAAAAGAAGTCACAAACTTGATACCATGGTACAGATTGGTGGTTGTCTGACTATACAATCTCCTTCAAACCATGTCACTCATTAAGTGAAATCAAACTTGGAGAGAGATGCATATAGTAATATTTCTGCACCACTTAAGTAACAATTATTTCCTCCACGTCCATAACACAAAGCCAAGATTCCACCACAACTCTCAGATTCAGCTTTAAAACTAATGAAAAGTCTGGTGGAAAATAAGATTCTCAAAGTAACAGAACTTGATTCTTAGATGGAGTAATTCTAAAATGGCAGAGGAGATTTTATTGCTTCTCATGGCACTATAAAGATCATATGTGTAGTCCCATAACTTAAGAAACTGGATTATTATTATTATTCCAAAAGGTTCTAGATCATATTAAGTAAAGAACCAGTTTTAGTTTCATTATTAGTCTTTTTTTTTTAAACTGTGAAACTTTTTTCTTAAATGGAAGAGCTTGTAGGGGGGGGGGGGGAACAAAGGAATCCAATTTAGCAACTTGTATTCAAGACTTCAGTTCAAAGTATCTTAAAACTATAGATCCTGTGTTGAATTTGTAAAGTGGGGTTATCGGGGGGGAAAAACTTTTGGATGCAGGACTTTGATTTGAAGCCATGCAAAGCTATTTCTAAAGTCACTTTCCTGACTAATTGCACTTTAAGATTTTGTTTTAATTTTAATTAAGCCTAGTTTAGCTAAAGCTTTGAACAACATAATAGAAACTCTTTTTCCCCCACAGGACAACAAGCAGGCAACCTGTTTGCCAAGTCACAACATGACGATTTGAAACAGACATTACACCCTGAAAATCTGTGTTTAGTAACCTAGTGCTGCTAGACCCTTCACTGGAGCTAGCCTAACAAGCACCACTGTAACACAAGGCCTTTGATTCAAGCAGCCACATTTCCCACCCCCCATCCCCCTTAATTCTACACACCAGTGCATTTTGAATTAATCTAAAAGGCAGACTTTTGGCACCAAATGGATTCATTACTTAAAATTAAATATTAAAAGATGAACTGGATGCCAGTGTTTTCAGACTGGAGGACGACGACAACGGCAAAACAGTTTTTATTAGACAAAGGGAAAAGTTCAAATAAGAACCAATTAGTTTCGAAACATTTACATTCTAGGCATTATTTTAGGTTCAAATTAGGAGTGCACAGTAGGCATAGGTGCACAGATTTAGAAGAACGTTTAGGGCTTTCTATTCATCAGATGTATATAGGTACACCAATGGCAAAAGTCTTAATAAGGCTTTTCTGTTAGTTTTGTAGCATCTATCCTACTTATAAGCAGATCAAAACAGCATTTGTTTGAGACTGTTCAACCAACTTCCATATAAGCAGACAATTTAAGACAAACATGAAATAAAAGTCTGGTTGAGGGTCTCTGCTTTCTCATCTGTACATATAGCAATCCACATTAAAAGATAAATCAGGTCATTTGGTACATATGGTCATCAATCTCACCAGGTTAGATGGAGGAAAAAGCTTAGACAAGTACTGCAGAGGTCAACAAACTCTACCATCACTAAATTAAATCCAAACAGAAAGTTGGATATGAGGCAATATTCCAAGTCCACAGTTCAAAGTTTTGCAGACATGTTACACCGCTAACCAACGTAGCTATGCTAGCAAAAGCCTTAGGGCAGACACAGTTAGACCGACAAAAAAAGACCTTTTGCTGGTATAATTCCTATCATTAGAAGGAGCACTATAAGCAATACTGGCAAAAGAATTACTGATGATATCATCTGCATCTCCAGTAGGAGAGTTTGCCGGTATAGCTATACTGGCAAACCCTTTCTAATGTAGGCAAAGTATTAGCCCCTACCCAGGGATACAAACATCTTAAAAAAAAGAGCTCTTCAATTTATACACAGCCAGTGCATTCCCTAGGTTTTAAAATCAGACATTGACTTCTCATTAATGCTTCCAACAAACAAACAGACAATCTTGTTGAGAGGCACAGGCAAAGTAAACCTGAACCATTTATATATGCGGTCACTGAGGCATACAACATTTCAGAAATGCTTTTTAACTTACCGTTACAGACTTCAAAGTCATTCCATGGTAGGTTCCCATAGTGTCAATTTTGAAGCCTTCCGTCTCTGTAAAGTAAAAGAGCCTCTTGTAAGTCATTCCACATGCAAGTATCAGAATAAAGCCCATGTTTAAACTGGCAGGATAGGGGAAATGCCTTTCCAGCTACTTTTGGGAGGAAAAATGCCTTATTGCTGGTGCAGTATTTTAAGTCCTGTACACACACTAACTTAACTACATTAATCACAGTCACTATCTTGGTTAGCTCTAAATATGGCCTATGGTCTCACTGTGGTTCCGGGGAGTTTAGCCATAAACTTCAATGGGGGCCAGGAATGCTCTCTTTATGTTTAACACTGGTTAAAAACATGGATAGTAATCATGGAGCGCTCACACACTGTTCTGCTTCGGGCAGATGACTACTTTTGCTTGTTTGTTTTCCCTGTAACCAGTTTTCCTATAAGCAGTTCAGAATACTTTACTGCTACATGGACAACACTCCTCTACCCATGCTTGTATATCCAGTTTGACTGGTCTTCCTTTCTCTGATCTCTTTCCAATATTGCATCTGCTCTATATGCTGCTGGTGCTGCTCTAAATACACATCCTCAGAACTCATCTGGGCTAGATTAAGATGGGACAGTGGCTCAGAATATGAACTCAGAATAAGGGTTGTGATTGCACTATTTGGCCCTTAAATTTGGTTTTGATACCCTGACATGCATGTTAGTTTTACAACTCAACATATACAGAATACTCAAAGGAAGCCTGATAGAGAATTTTAAAAACTGGGATTTTAGTACAATAGCAAAATAAGGAATATAAATTCACTCAAGCATATTCACCTTTAATACAATACAAGTAGTCAATTTTAAACGCAGATTCTAACAGACGCAGAAGCCCCAATTATGCAACTAAAAGCAGCACTCCTAACATACAGTCTCATGAACCACATTCTACACACCCTAGATGTGTAGGTAGATAAAATTAGTTTTATAAACACACACACACACACACACACACTACTAAAACCACCATAAACAAAGAAATGTGTTAAAGATTACATATTTATTTGAATAAACTGCGGTTACACTAATAGCATAAAAGTGTTAATGACTAATCAATCCTTATTCTTCAGGGCATAAACTGATTTTCAGTAAGATTAGGATGAAGTTTTTCCCACCACTCCTCACTGAATGCATTGTGGAGACAAGGGAATTACAACTTCCTCTGGAGTATGTTGCAGTAATCTCGGTTAGAAAACTGTAACAAATTGTTAATCAAATATACATACTAACTAGAGAAATCAATATTATATACAATATAAAAAAATATCAAGGAATGTTGCAATTTGTATGTCTCTGTTGATGCAGCATTTCAGAACTTCACTGAAACAGCTTCAGGATTGTGTAAACCATGAAACCTGGTTTCTCTCTCTTATTTGTAAAAACCTTGGTCTGTGTAACAACAGAGTAAAGCAGAGCGTCAAGCTCCAGGTGTACCGCCTCTCCCCCAACAAGAAAAACCCCAAGGTCATAAAAACAGATCAGTAAGGAGAATAAGGCAAAAACTGGACAGAGCTGTGGGGAGGATTGTAAAGAATAGATGACAGAAGCAGACAGATAAAAGTAAGTTTTAGCAGGATAAGCAAAAATGTCTTAGTTACTGTGATTAATAGACTCTGACTTTAAGGTCAGAAGGGACCATCATGACCATCTAGTCTGATCTCCTGCACATTGGAGACCACAGAACCCCGCCCATGCTTCCTGTAATAGATCCATAAACTCTGGCTGAGTTACTGAAGTCCTTAAAGCATGATTTAAAGACTTCAAATTACAGAGAATTCACACTCTACACTAGTTTAAACCTGTGCCCCATGACCCAGAGGAAGGCAAAAAAAACCCAGGGTCTCTGCCAATGTGATCTGGGAGGAAATTCCTTCCTGACCCCAAATATGGCGATCAGTAAGACTCTGACCATGTGGGCACGACCCACCAGACACACATCTGGGAAAGAATTTGCTGTAGTAACTGAGGGCCCTCCTCATCTAGTGTCCCATTACTGGCCATTGGCGATATTTGGTGCTAGCAGTTACAGATCAGCTACATGCCATTGCAGGCAGTCTCATCATTCCATCCCCTCCATGCATTGGAATGTTTTATTTAGATAGGTACACAGATGAGGTAACTTGGGAAATAGATACTGCACAAAGCTACAGAACCAGGGATAAAAGATATGTGATTGACAACAAGAGTGTGTAGAAAACAGGGAAAAACAGACCAGAGATTTGAAAGAAGCTGCTCTATCCCTAGGCGACAGAACTTGATTGGTTATCTTTCTTGCCTTATCTGTTTTTGCATGTATATGTCATTCATAGGTGATAATAGTATTGTATTAAAATGTACAAAATATAGGCTAAAATAAACTGTTTATGCCTAAATTGAAGTGGATCTCATTTTTCACCCACCACTACTGATATAAGAAATCTAACTAGCTAGATTGTTGTCTGTTATGGTATAGCAATTCCCATGTTGTAGCCTAACAGTAATTTCAGATGGTTCAATAACCCAGCATGTGTCAAAAAAAAATTTATACTGTGGACCGCTTCAGAAATCTCGGACCACCTTCCCTCCCAGCCTCACTTTACAGCAAACACCATGCCTGGCTCCATTTAAAAGGGCTAGGCCCCAAATTGAAAATAAGCCAGTAATAAGTATATTGAAGAGAGTTGTTCAGTCTGATTACATTCCACCACTACAATTTGTATACATGCTCTTTATTTCCACTCGCCTGGTAGATTTTACATTTTTAATACCCAAAATTTTCCCTCATTGCTTACAAGCCCCACTGTCCTAACCATTCCAGGTCATTCTGCAGTTTGTTTGTGTCCCTTTTGTTGGCTATTCATCCAGTGTTGAGCCCTCAGTAAATCTGATCATGGTTGAATTTACATCAGAATAATAGCTGACAAAAAAAAGACTTAGCTTAGTTCCTGGAAGGAACCCAAACAGGCAAAAGCAGCACAAGGGAGCACTGCTAGGAACACAAAGGAGCTCTGGTTGAAGGCTGATTCATCTATACCTAAAATGAAGACTGTATACCACTCCCCATTTCAGTGGTACATGTCTCATTACTGAGGACAGCAGCTCTTTGCACTATCTGGAAGTGGTCCACTAATCTGTTTTAAGAACCACTATGCTAATGAAGTCAGACACCAAATTTCACTCCAAACAAGAAGTTAACACATCCCTCTTCACTAGAAGTCAAATCAAAAACAAAGGGCTCCATGCAGCGGTTTCTAAACTACATTAACAAAATAACTGAATTGTATAAAATACATCAGATATAAAGAGACTGTTTATAAATCCCCTAGCCTATCAATCACTTATCAAATAGTTCAATAATTTCACAATTGGAACTCAGCATGAGCTTCCGTTTAACAGCCTCTCAATACCAACCTGAGAATAGTAACTGAAGTTTTATTTGCAAATATTAATTTTATAGTCTTCTAATACTCAGACATATATCACATCACCCAGCTCACCCACACGAGGCTGGAAAAACATGAAGACATGTATTTCTTCAAATCAAAATCTGTGGATGCCTTGCATATTTATTCTCTATTATTAATGACATTCATTTTTTGATTGTAGGCTTCTATTTCTAAATAGAAATTTAATTCTAAGCACAAAAGAAACAAATCTGGGCACGGAGTATAATTAAAATTTAGAATTTTGGTAGAAAATGCTATTACACATCTACAAGACAGCAGCAAGCTCTTAAAATCCCCATGACAAGACAAGAAATACATTTATAGTAAAACTTCATTGACAAACTGGTTCTGGTAACAACAAATTTGCTTAGTACCTGCAAAAGCAGCCTCAAGTTTAGAAACTGGAGACCCCCACCTCTATTTCATAAATGTACTGTTCAAAAGAAGTGGCAAGTAGGCAATCTGAACACATTAATTTATTGTGTAAAAACAACTGTACTTAAACATGAAGCAAAATTACAGGTGTGGGTGGAAGAGTGATGCCCACACTAAGTCCAACAGCAAGGCTTTCAGTTAAACATAGGAAAACATTTACATGTGGTAAAGAAGACACTGTAGCCTGTAATGACAGAAAGAATACTATCAGATAGCTGTCCTACAAATCTCTCTCCAGTTTATACTATACGGGATCACAAGTAGTGTCAGTTCTGATAGCAATTCAGTTTTTGATTATGGGCACCGTGGTGGTAGTCTCAGCAGAGAAACAAAGACCAGCATCTCACTTCTGAAGTTAGCCCCTCAAGTCAGGGAGAGGGCATTGGTGGGGAAGTTTATATTGCTACCACCTGTGCTGAACATGTTTGATAGAAAAGATCATGCAAATCTTCCGAGTTATCATTTCAGCACTTTTCACATGTGCTAACATCACTTTAAAAGTGGATTTGATGAAACGCAGGCAAAGGAGTCTAAAAAGGTCAGCACAGAACTATTTAGCCACTGCTCTTAAAGCAGTTTATTACTTGAATATCCTATAGAACAAAAAACACCGTCACACATTAGCTCAGTGGTTGAGCATGTCACTGGCTAACTTAAGTATACACTGTTCAAAATGAAGGACTAAGCCTTGATGTAAGAGGTAGAAGGGTGCCAGATATGCTGTTCAAAAAGAGCATTGCCTCTGTTTCAGAAGCAGTTATGAATCAAAAATATCGCTTGTTATAGTGCCAAGAAAAATGTGACAGGTTAGGGTTAGAAAGAGGTGGTCTGTGCCATGAAAATGATGCCCTGCATGAAGTTCTCTTACCTTCTTAATGTCCAGTCAAAATTAAAATGAGTTAAACTTAAAGGGTAAGCAGAAAAGGAGAAAATCTAGTATTTAAATTTATTTTGTATTGTTAAAGATTGTGTGCTGCTCACTGGCAATTTGAAAGTCAAAGTCAGAAGTGAGGAAATAATGCTGAGCATAGTAATTGCAGTGTGTTTGTCTTAACAGCTCGATTGTTTGGAAGGGATGGGACTGGCAGGTGTACAGCCAGGTAACATGATCTTCCATGGCGAGGACAGATAGACCATTTGTGATGGATGGAGCTGCAAGACACATTCTTACATGTTTAATGTGACATACAATAATTTAAGTTTAAAGACAAGACAACTTTTCTCCTTTTAATCATAGCTGGAGTAATAAAAAAGTATGCTTGAGAATGAGCACTGGTCTGTGTCTACTACAGGAGTGCTAAAGCAGTTCAATTTACTGCGGGTATAATAGATTTGTTCTTTATTCTCAAAGAATAGTACTTAACATCTAAAAACTTATTTACTATTGCAGCTACCTTAACTAAAGCATTCCAATAACACTGGTCTACAATTTTTGAGAAGTCGTCTGCTTCAGAGATAAAATGTTCTATTTATTATGTATTTTGATGTGCTGAATTCAAATATGACAATTAAAACAACTGATTGGCTACTGTTTCTAAGATATTTAAGTTTTTACATTTTATGTCTATGTATATTGTGTAGACTGTCCAGCAATAGTAATAGCAAGCATTGATGGGCTCCATTTGCCCTGATAGCGTTTCTCCATTGTTGCAATGTCCTGGTGAAATCGCTCGCCGCGCTCGTCGCTCACTCCTCTGCAGTTCGGTGGAAAAAAAAAATCTAGATGAGAGTGCAAAAAATGTATCTTTAGTGACATGTTGCAACCAAGGCTTTTGTATGCCTTGAGAAGGTTTTACACCAAAAACCTGTGGTTGACTGCCTTGTTGTTTCCGAGAAAATTTATTGCCACTAACTAGAAGGCTTTCCATGCCGTCTTTTCCTTGCCACGCAGTGCATGGTCAAATGCATCATCTCGAAGAACTTCACGAATCTGAGGACCAACAAAAGACACCTTCCTTTATCTTAGCTTCACTTAACCTTGGAAATTTTCCATGGAGATACTTGAAAGCTGCTTGTGTTTTGTCAATGGCCTTGACAAAGTTTTTCATCAGACCCAGCTTGATGTGGAAGGGTGGTAACAAAACCTTCCTTGATTCAAGAAGTGGTGGATGCTGAACACTTTTCCTCCCAGGCGCCAATGACTGTCGGAGTGGCCAATCTTTCTTGACGTAGTGGGAATCTCTTGCACGACTATCCCATTCGCAGAGAAAACAGCAGTACTTTGTGTCTCCAGTCTGCAGACCAAGCAAGAGAGCAACAACCTTCAAATTGCCACAAAGCTGCCACTGATGTTGGTCATAGTTTATGTACCTCAAAAGTTGTTTCATGTTGTCATAGGTTTCCTTCAGATGGACTGCATGACCAACTGGAATTGATGGCAAAACACTGCCATTATGCAGTAAAACAGCTTTAAGACTTGTCTTCAATGAACAGTCTCCACTCATCTGGATCGTGAACGATGTTGAGGGCTGCCATCACACCATCGTTGTTGCAGGCTACAAGATCACCTTCCATGAAGAAGAATGAGACAAGATCCTTTTGACGGTCACGGAACATGGAAACCCTAACATCACCTGCCAGGAGATTCCACTGCTGTAGTCTGGAGCCCAACAGCTCTGCCTTACTCTTGGGTAGTCCCAAATCCCTGACAAGGTCATTCAGTTCACCTTGTGTTATGAGGTGTGGTTCAGAGGAGGAGGATGGGAGAAAATGTGGGTCCTGTGACATTGTTAGTTCAGGACCAGAAGTTTCATCCTCTTCCTCTTCTGACTCAAGTGAGAATGATTCTGGTGCACCAGGAACCGGCAGTCCTTCTCCGTGGGGTACTGGGCATATAACTGATGGAATGTTTGGATAATGCACAGTCCACTGTTTCTTCTTTGACACACCTTTCCCAACTGGAGGCACCATGCAGAAGTAACAATTGCTGGTATGATCTGTTGGCTCTCTCCAAATCGTCGGCACTGCAAAAGGCATAGATTTCCTTTTCCTGTTCAACCACTGGCGAAGATTTGGTGCACAAGTGTTGCAGCATATGTGTGGGGCCCACCTCTTGTCCTGATTTCCAATTTTGCAGCCAAAATAAAGGTGAGAGACTTTCTTAACCATAGTGGTTATACTGCGCTTTTGTGATGCAAAAGTCACTCCACCACAAACATAGCAGAAGTTATCTGCACAGTTCACACAAGTACGAGGCATCTCTGCTCACTTTGGCTAAACAGAAATGTGTCCCTTTGCAAAATCAAACACTGACAAATAAGAGAGCATGATGCTGTACGATTTCTAAAGCTGATATAGGGCAATGTGTTCAGCAGAGTGATGTAAGCTTCGTTATGATTACATCATCCATGACTTCTATGAATAACATTTTGCAATTCATATCATGTATGACGCAATACCAGCTTCAGATTGCATCAGTCATTATTTTGCCTAAAAAGCAAGTACTGTCCAAACCCAGTCATAGATTTATTCATAGATCCAGTCAAAGATGTATTTTAGTCATTTCTGGTTTAAATTGAGATTCCCTTCCCTTTATAACTCACTTATCCTCCGCCATTCCCAAGTCAAGGGTCGTATATACTGACCCAATAGCATATCTTGAAAACTAGAGCCAATCAACAATTTTAAGCATCATTTTCGTTCTCAGTGACCCAGAATTAGTAAAGTTTGCCTACATTTATTTCAGAAGCATTTTGGCTGTAGAGCAGTGTATCATAAGACTTGTCCTATTTGGCATAGAGACTGTAAGGCAAGCCATCTCGGTGAGCAAACTGATACCACCTTCTGAGTAACGATCCATCCCAGGACATACAGAAACTTGGCTGCAACTCAGCAGTCTACTTACCATATCTTGCCAGGTTAAAGTGTTTTAACACATTATCTTACATCTACACGTTTTAAATTGCTTATGTTAACAAGTAACCTGATTCCCATACTAAGCCAACACACTGAAATATCCAAGGTAGAAACAAACCCACATAAGAAAGCAATTTCCTAATTAAGACCGCCATGGAAAATACTGTAGTAAAATTGAGATTAAAAGAATGTAAGTCCTTACGCAGTAATTGTTAGTTTAATACTAAAAAACTCTTCTAATGTTGCAAGATCCTCTGATAGAAGAGCTAAAAAGACTACACACACTATTTTTGTGGAAAGTTGTATATATAATTTAGTTCCAGTTTTTAAGAAGGTTATTCAGGACAGCATGAGGAATGCTTTTTGGTATATTATCCTTATATTTATTCATTATGGAGGAAAATTCAGTGAGTTTTCCTGTTACTCTCAAATGCTAATAGCATATTAAGTTTTAAGATCAGAAGGAACTATTATGATAATCTGACTTCCTACATACCATAGGCCCTAGAATTTCACCCAGTGATTATATGCCAAGATTTTCAAAAGTGACTAATGATTTTGGGTGCCCAACATGAGATTTGTTAGAGGGGCCTCATTTTCAGAGGGTTGGCACTAACATCTTCTAAAAAAAATCAGGCTCCCTTGAGGTGTCAAAAGTTGGACACACAATTCCTAGTTACTTTTGAAAATTTTAGCAAATTTAGCAATAAAGACCTATTAAGTCCAAAATACTGACAATGTGGTACAAAGATAAAAAGAACAAAAAGCAAATGGTAAATGATAAAGATGATAAAGATGAAACACAAAGTTTTTAACTTATTACCAACATGGTATTAGGAGAACTAGAAATATTTAAAAATAAATGCTGTGCTAATATATTTCATGTAAGGAATTCTTCTCCCTTAAGTCTGTCTTATACCCCACAGACTGCAGCAGGAGTTGCAGAGTAGCTTCACAGTTCCAGCTTCAGGTTAAGGATTCATCTGTTCCCCCATTTTGCAAGACTTTGCATTATGTTCCTAATAGGTTCTGTACTCTGCCTTTGTACAGGTTATGAAAATTTAGTGCTTAATGAGGTGATACTTTCTAAAGCATAAGTAGTTTCTTTTCCAATAATGTTCTGAAAAACTTTGTATACTGTGAAAAGCCCAAAAATACCCTATCCCCCTCCCTAGAACTGATCTTAATTAATATAATAATATTTCACTAGATAAAGCTCAACCCATGTCTTCTCTCTAGGTATAACTGTTTCTAGGATTCCTATCCCAGGATTGCGCAACCCAAACACAAGGTTCTTTTTCCCTCTAGGGTACAGAGGGAACTACTCCCCACCTCCGTATGTCCACACTGTATCCACACAAGAGTAAGAAACTACTAGAAAATGCTTAATGAATCTAAGTGCCATCAATCCTAGTCACAAGAACAAGAACACTGCCAGCCAGTTACTCTTTGGTGTTAATTAACTCCCTGGGGAAACTGCACCAGAGAGAGAAGGGGGCTTTTTTTTGTTTGTTTGTTTTGTTAAATGCAATTCAGAAATTTTGGTTGTTTATTGTACTTGATTTAAAAGAGCTCTTATCAATTTCATTAGAGTTCAGTCTATTTGCTTTTACAATAATGAGATTACTGTGTGCATATTTAATCACTATGCTGCACATATCTACAATTTACTTCTTTTTTAACTTAACTGTATTTTGTGGGTGCTTCGATTAGCACAAATTTAGTAATGAGGCAGACTGCTGTTGCGCCATCCAGATATAACAAGGCTCAGAACCACATTATCTCCCCTCTGAAAAGATTATGATTTTTCCCTTCCCTACATTTTATACCATATGGAAATCAAATAGTAGCTAGTTTGACTGATAGGTGAACTATTAGTCTTTCCAAGAAGTGCACATTGCTATGGCTGACACAGGTTTCAAATTGTAAAAGCAGGTATATAAAATATGATACAAGCAATAGACAAGAAATCTGTAGAGTTGGGAGAATTTTGTCGTTTAAAAGATCCTGGTCTCATGAAATCAAAGAGCTGTGGTCACCATGTTTGAGCACACTGCACTCCTCTTTCTATAATCAATTATTATATTCTGACTTTTTCTAAAGAAGAGTTAGCATATTAAAGGCAACCCTACAAAAACTAATCCTGTTGGTAACAAGAATGAATGCCACACTACATATTCAACTCTTAACACAAGACAACATGCTTTCTTCTATGTTTTCAAGACTGGCATTAGTGCCAGATATGATTTGCTCTCACCCAGGCCAATTGATCTTCCAAATGCATTTCACTATGCCAGGGGTTCTCAAACTTCATTGCACCGCAACCCCCTTCCAACAACAAAAATTACTACAAGACCGCCGGGGGGGGGGGGGGAGGGAGGGGAGGGGAAAGCCTGAGCCCACCGGAGCCCTGGGCAAGGGGGCCAAAGCTGAAGCCCAAGGGTTTCAGGCCTGGGTGGAGGAGCCCAAAGTTGAAGGGCTTATGCCCCAGGCGGTGGGGCTCAGACTTCATGTTCAGCCCCAGCAAGTCTAACTCCAGCCGTGGCAACCCATTAAAATATGGTCCCGACACACACTTTGAGAACCGCTGCACTATGCATTCATTTAGATATTTAACATGTGATTTCATCCATAAAATGAATGGATATACAATAGAAAAAATATGAATATGCCAGTCTATCCGTTTTTTTATTTTTAATAAAATCTAATTGTTAAAAGTCAGCTGTCAGACTTAATTTGTTAAAAACAGGACAGAATCATAACAAGTTTAAAAGGATGGCATGAAAGCTGCTTGACCTGCAGAATATTAAGGAGAAACTACAGAGCAAAAAACTGAGGGCAGTAGACATTTAGCTGCTGATGGTTATGAAGTGTTACTGTTTTCGCAGCTTAAAACTATTTTCCACTTGAATGTTCAGTACATCATACATTGAAGGTTATTATTTTTATCAGATGGTTACATTTCCAAAAATTATTTGCACTTTGTCAAAGGCTGATGTGTTCTGCTTAAAGGTTTGTCAGTGTTTATTACCATGCTCTGCTAAACCCACAGGGCTTTTGGTTTTTAAAGATGTAAAGCCATGGCTTCTATTATTTTTGAGGACATGAAATAGTTTTAGAAATAAGAATGTGAACATTTCCTTTTTACAAAGCTATGGGTACCTGAGAAGCCACCATGAGTCTCAATCTCACCCAATCAAAAAGAAGCCATACAAAGAATATATTATAGAACCCACATGGGCTGGAACCTTTGAATGCAGAGGACCCAGGTTTGTCTCAATTATTAATCACCATTAATGATAATGGAAGTTACTCAGCTCAGGTACTGAGAGTTACTGTGCCTCAAAGCCAAGTAATAAGCCCTCTTTTCCTTCAAATCTTTCCCAGAATCCCAAGTCCCATAAGGTCTCCATAAAAAGATAACCTTAACTTGATAGCTTTATTGTATCTGCGTTTGTCTTTAGATTATAAGTACTTCAGAGCAGGGGCTCACTGTCTCTCATTAAATGTAGCACTGAAGTGTACATAAATACATTATAAATATGAAGAACTGTGGGATCTGAAGCCACACACATTATGTACACTGTATGGTACAGGAAAAAAATGCATTCCTTATTTGTAATGAGAACTACAGTGGAACTACTAATTATCTTTAGTCTCTGTTGTTTAAGATACAAAAACCATAGCTCTTCCTGCACCACATGGATTTTAATTAAATTACACTCCTCCCAAATTTTTCAAAATTTTGTACTCTTAAAAAAAAACACCACAGACACATACATACACACACATACACGAGACTTAGGCCTGGTCTACACTGTCGATCTAAGTTATGCAACTTCAGCTACGTGAATAACTTCACGTAGCTGAAGTCGATGTACTTGGATCTACTTACCGCGGTGTCTTCACTACCCTGAGTTGACTGCTGCTGCTCTGCCGTCGACTCTACCTGCACCTCTTGCCAAGCTGGAGTACAGGAGTCGATGGGAGAGCACTCGGGATCGATTTATCATGTCTAGACTAGACATGGTAAATCGATCCCTGCTGGATCGATCGCTGCCCGCCGATCCAGCCGGTACTGAAGACCTACTCTTAGTGCCCAAGTCGTCAAATGACTAGCAGTTCCACAATGTGGATTGACTGCTAGGGAAGAGATCCCCAGGTGTTCTCTTAGCACTCTCCTAAGATATCTGAAGGCCAGTCACTGGCTCTGTGGTTGACTTTATAAAGTTATTGAGGCAATTTCCACGAACACTACACCAGTCTTTATGAATTAATCTTGCCATTTAAAAACTGTTAAATAAAAAAAAGAGCACCAGTGCAGCATTGAGGTATGTATCAGTGCCTCTGAAAGTATAGGCTGGCATATTTCCACTCTTTCAACCAACTCCCTCTCAAGGGAGGGGAAAGAAGAATGGACCTGAACATATTATATACTAGACCCAAAATATTTGAGGCACCCATTAGAAACAGAAGAACCTTCAACTTTTTTAATTTTTTTTTTTTTTTTTTAAGGATTTTTCTCTCTTTAATTTCAGGACATACTATTTAAAGGATATGCTATCAGATTTTTTTTTAATTAGTACTGAAGTTGATTATTGGCTTGACTAATATATGTGCATACCCAAGCCCTATGAGTTGAAACTACTTACACTGTCTCTGCCTTGAAACTGAATAAAAAAAGTGTTTAACATGTAAGTTTTGTTTTTAACTAGACAATTGGTTTCTTAAAGGCTAAGACTAAAACATCATTTTTAATAAATAAGATTCCTAGCTTGTGTTACTTCCAGAGACTACATGTGAAAACGTTTCAGTCATCATTTATGGGCTTATACTTGGCACTTTATTCAGCTCTGACAATGAAAACAGACTAGTCAGTTTCATTTTTCAGTTCTCAAATGCAGTGTTTCCTTAATGCTAATTAGTACTATGAGATCAACTTACCTTCCTTTCCTTTAAATCTTTCCTGATCGTATCTGTTGTAGGCAGCTGGAATAGACTGCTTAGTCCGCAAAGTGGGATCCTAAAACAAATTAGCAAACAAGATATGCTACTGCATCTCAAAATGTATGCTGATTAACACATTTTAGTTTCTGAACTTTGGAAAATATTGTATGTAAACTGACTTTACAGTTTTGGGCAATTATGTAGGTGGAAGTTTTCAGACAGTTTGTACTTTTAATTAACTTCATTTTAACCTCTTATTAAGATAGTATATTTTAAAAAAATACTTAATGGCATGCAAATCTAAAGAACTGACAACATTCTGAAGCAAGACAAAAGTAACAACAGAAAGCCATATTAACTGAGCAAAATGAACGAAATCCATAGTTATCAATCCCATTCATTTGCTAACATCTTGGGGCTCAAGAATGAATTGTCATCTAACAACATACGGCTGGTTCTTCTGCCACATGCACAGAAGACTCCACCATAAATCTGATTAAGCTAAAGAGGTGCTAAACCTACAGAACAAGATTAAATTGAGAGGAAAAAAGGCACATTTAAAATGCATTTTCAAAATGCTGCCAATCTAATGATGCACTAAATATCGATTCATGCATCTTTTTCATGGGTGACTTAGTCACACAGTTACAATCATTCCAAACCGTATGTCTGAATAGTCCCATGAACAATTTATGAAATTCAGCATAAGGCAAGCATTTAAATGTTGAAATTCATCTTGCTACTCCAATCTGGTACATTGGCATATAACACAGAGGTATCAAAATAAACTGAAGTAAGATTAACTGGCTTTCATAGCAGATTACCATTAGGAGTTCAAGAATTTAGTTATTAAGTTTAATAAAACTCAACAGTAAACATCACAACTCAAAACCATTGCTTTTCTAATGCCTAGATAGACCTGAACAATAAAAATGTAAATCACAGAATATCAGGGTTGGAAGGGACCTCAGGAGGTCATCTAGTCTAACCCCCTGATCAAAGAAGGACCAGTCCCCAACTAAATCATCCCAGCCAGGGCTTCGTCAAGCTTGACCTTAAAAACCTCCAAGGAAGGAGATTCCACCACCTCCCTAGGTAACCCATTCCAGTGCGTCATTACCTTCCTAGTGAAAAAGTTTTTCCTAATATCCAACCTAAACCTCCCCCACTGCAACTTGAGATCATTACTCCTTGTTCTGTCATCTGGTTCCACTGAGAACAGTCAAGATCCATCCTCTTTGGAAACCCCTTTCAGGTAGTTGAAAGCAGCTATCAAATCCCCCCTCATTCTTCTCTTCTGCAGACTATACAATCTCAGTTCCCTCAGCCTCTCCTCATAAGTCATGTGCTCCAGCCACCTAATCATTTTTGTTGCCCTCCGCTAGACTCTTTCCAATTTTTCCACATCTTGTAATGTAGGGCCCAAAACTGGACACAGTACTCCAGATGAGGCCTCACCAATGCCGAATGGAGGGGAATGATCACGTCCTTCGATCTGCTGGCAATGCCCCTACTTATACAGCCCAAAATGCCGTTAGCCTTCTTGGCAACAAGGGCACACTGTTGACTCATATCCAGCTTCTCGTCCACTATAACCCCTACGTCCTTTTCTGCAGAACTGCTGCCTAGCCACTCGGTCCCTAGTCTGTAGCAAATCTGTCTTTTTGATTTGACACAGGCATAGAACAGCTAGTTCGATCTGTTGCTGCTCATGACTAATGTTCCAGATTCTTAAACATTTTACTACTTTATCTGTCAAAAAATACAGTTAGCCAGGCATTTTGCTGGAAATGGTGATAGTCTCATCTAATTTACTTCTTCCAAGTAGCTGCAGAATGCTAGTGAGTGTTTGGTACATACAGTAGTTGGCACTAACTGTTCTGTTCTGAAAGTGGCAAACACATATTGAACAAATGAAGCATATTCAACTCCTCCAAAACCACTATATACAGTTTAAGGTAAAGATGATCTAAGGAAAAGTTCTGCATGAAAAAGTTACTGTAATTTATTTAAATTAGAACCAAACTAAATGAAGAGTAGTTTCAAAAGAATTCTTGCCATTATTTACTCAATTCAACCTCAGCTATGGAGCCACGACCACAAGGTCCATAATACGAAGAGTTATTTCTTACCGCTGGTGCTGTGTTCGGTGCAGGTCTCTGTTCAGGTGCACGACCTTCTTCTCTGGCTTTTACTGACTGAAGAATTGCAAAAATATTCTTGGCAAAGTTCTGGAAAACAAGTTAGACACTTATGAATCCCACTGATCATCAAAGCTGGTTGGAACACTAGAAATACAGCTAGAAGACATTTTTTGAGTCAACGCATATGCTTCAAAGAGTGTATGCCTACTTATAAACCGAGGAAAACTGCATACAAGTTATAGAGACTTTGTTCACCCGTTTGGGAGTGTCTGAAGAACTGAATCATTGTGCCAGGACTCTCTCACATCTCATGGATTTCCATCACATCACCCAGTCTGTTCAATACAGGTGAGGCCCCTCGAAGATATGGAGACTCCCAAGTTCAGCAATCATTAGCCTGTCACCACCAAACACTATATTATCCTGATTGAAACCAGATTCTACGATTTTCTTCCTTTCCATAACAGAGCTCTGAATGAAAAACAGCCATCAAACTCAATACAAAGGTGACATATTATGTACCGACCCCAGCTAGATTGACTAGTGGTCTGGTCTGATGTAGCAATTCCTATTATGCTGGTAGGAAAGGGAAATCTATCTGATTATGACTGCTACTTCAACAGAGATAGTATGGTTTCTCTTATCTCAATAGTTTGTAATCAAAGGAGTTTAGTGGACCCATTGGTGCTCCGAGATTTCCAGGTTGCAGCAGCAGTATAAAGTGCCTTCCCATCTTTGGCTGGCCCAGATACTCTAACTCCTTCAATGCATCCTCTCCTGTGCTGCTCTCATCTCCAGGCTGAAGTATTTTAAGAAGTGCTCAGCCTACAGCCAAACTACTCAAACTTTAGTTATGGAAGAATACCCCCTCTTCTTTTACGAGAGGCAAGCCACTATGAACACAATGTTTGTTTCACCAGCTCCAAGTTGGCTCTCCGTCTGCTTCTGGGTATAATACAAGATGTTGGTTGTATGTAAAGCCTTAACCAACCCTGTGAATACAGCTGTTTGAAACCACCTCAGCCCATGGTTTGTCATAACCGTTTCAAGTAGCCAGAACACAATCTGTCCTCAAAGTAAAACTGCTAGGGCAGAGCAAAGCACTTTTGACAAGCAAAGGGAGTTCTCTGCTCTGGAATCATTTTCTTCTGGAGGGTGCATAAGAGCCCATGTCTATAGCTTTAAAAATAAGTATGTACAAGTGTTCCAGTTAGGTTAGCTGTGCAGATGGGAGCAGACTCAGATCATAAAGACAGGATTTTTTTTTTTTTTTTTAATATTTAATTTTGAATTGGCACCTAGTTACTACTGTGATGAGTAACAAGAAATCTTTGAATTGGTTTCTATATGGACTGAATATAGGAAGGCAGGTAACAAATTATATTAAAAGGCATTTGAATCTCTCCACTCAAAGATCTCATTCTAATCATTTTAATTCATTAACATGTCATGTACCTCAGCCTTTAATTTAATATTGGGCAGGTTTTCTATTATGTTTTATCCAGTGTTTTCACATTTTCTGTACTAAATAATATTGCTAGGATTATTTTCTGATTTTCAAAATAAAAATATAAATGCTAATTTGGCACCTACTTAACACTTTGCATCAACAGTCAAGATGCACTTCAAGTTAAGCAAATGACATATGTACACAACAGATGTCCTTCCTTACTGATAATTATCAGTAATGATGATTGCCAAAGTAAAAGCAACTTCCTACAAACCATTTATAACACATGATGGCTGTCCCCTATTCAAAGAAACATCAAGGTATTAAATAATGTAAAAAATTAAAAATCCCAGTAGATTCTCCCACAGTAATGTACAGTTCTAGGTCAAGATTTCATATTAATACTAACAACTGGATGTCCAATCAAGACAGAGCAAGAAAGGGCTTCTGAACTGGAATCAATCTATACGAAAATCACCTAAATGAGAGGTTGAAGAACAAAACACTAATGCAAAATCTGTTCCAATTTAATTTACCTGGCTCTAGTAAATAGGTTGGTCAGTTAACTCCAATGCTTCCTCTCCTGAAAGCTGTTCTTAGGGATAAAAGGATTTCCTTGAACTGAAATAGTAGTTTTGAAAGAAAAAGCTTCAAGGAACTTAGTTCTAGATTTGAAGTTCTTTTGGATTGAGAAATCTTAGCAGAAACCTTAGTTAAGGGACTATAAGGTTAACACCCAAATATGAATCTATTAAGAAAAAATAATTCAACTAAACATTTTTCAGAGAATTTCCCAGCTTCTAAGCTGGGTGACCTAGCAACCACCAATTCTGGAGCACTGTGGGCTTGTCTGTCAATGCAACCATCCACCAAACACACTGTCCTACTCAAAGAGCCTGCAGAACTTGAGACTCCTGCTTCAGTTAGAACAATACTGGCCTGCTTAAGCCTTGGTGTTGCCCCATCTAAAAAATGTAACTAATAATTCAAGGTGGTCAAAAAATGAAGTTTATGGAAATATTTGCAAATCATTTTATGTGGAAATTTTCATTCTAACTGGTTAGAAAATGAGGAGAAATTCATAAAACAATTTTTACATTGAAATTGAAGCTTTTGAGACTTTTATTATTATTATTATTATTATTAAACACAACCAGCTCTACTAACAATACAAGAATAGCCTGGAATGGATGCAGCCTGAGCACCAAAACAAAGCTACTGGTTATTTATGGTATTTATTCTGAGACTGTATCCTTTTAAACTGGAGTATACTCAACCATTTATGATTGCAAAGATACCTGCGTGTAGATGTTACAACAGGGGTGAGCAAACTACGGCCCATAGGCAACATCCTGCCTGTCAGGCCTTTTAATCCGTCGCTCCTGCCGGGGAACGGGGTCGGGGCTTGCCCTGCTGCTCCCGCTCGGGAGTAGGGTAGGGGACTTGACCCATTGCACCTGCCCAGCACTCCCTGTGTGTTCAGGACCTGCATGACAGCATGCATGTTACTCTGGCTGCACTACCGAAACACGCCATCAGAGCCTGGAATGTGCAAGCCCACGTGCCGACTACTTGTTGGCTTAGGTGACTGATGTTTCAGTAGTGTTAGTTTTCCACTGTTGAGGATAAAACAGAGTAGTTCGCTTGGGAGTGCTCAATGGCGGTTTTCAAAGTTATGGGTTGTTGAGATCTACATGGGAGAAGATTTCTGAGCGCAGGGGCTGGTGAATCTCAATGAGTTCCAACGACTGGAAGCTGACGCCCAAAAAATCCAGGCTAGAGAGAAAAGGCGTGGAAAAGGGGTACATTTGGTTTAATTATTGTAATACATTGTTATGATGGTATATTTAGAATAGTAAGTAAGGTTTTATGTTTATTTCTACTAAAATGTATCTTTAATAAAGAAAGTTTATTTGAATATCTCTGTATTGTTAATTTCGTGAACATTCATGGCCCGCCATACAATTTCCATACCCAGATGTGGCCATCAGGCCAAAAAGTTTGCCCTCCCCAATGCTACAGTATATTTAAATGTACGTTAGAACAGTGTTTTTAAAAAGAAATTGCAGCGGAATAAAGCTTTCAGTAACATGATCCAGTGTAAAACCATGACTAAATCACCATTTCTTTAGATATGAGACAAGAAGCAGCATATTGTCAGCCTGACAACATGTATAAAGACATGACTATCAAAGATGCAGTCAGAGACATAGGGAACAGCATGAGATTTCCACAGATCTCCAAATAAGTTCTGAGCTTGGGGAAGAGGGTATGGAGAGGAAAGGGAGGGAGGCGCGACTCTTTAGCTGGGCTTAGCTTCTGCAGAAGAACATCTAAAACTCACCTACAGAGATGCTTAAAGTCAGTTAAGTTTGGGGTGCACTCAAAATGGTCAGACCAGCTCTGCATATAGTGGTGTGATGGTACACAATGATTAGTTTTGTTTGGGCATAAGAGTTGGCAACACACACAATGAAGTCAGTCCTGCTTCTTATAATTTTCAGTCCTGGCTGCAGCTAATACTAATACTTAACTATACTAAACTAATACTTAAATATATCTCTTTAGTCCTACATCTATATTAAGAGTAAACATCCAGAAATGAGGCTCTCACTGTTGTATGTGGGCTCATTCTGGAATGCAAAATTACAATCTTGTGACAGAAAAAAAGACAGTCAAAGTCAGTATTGCAACCAGCTGACCTACGTAGCTAGTGCTTCCTCAAAGGCCTGAAAGGTAGAAGCAACATTAAGCTTTCATTTTTCATCTCTACACATGTCTGAAAATTCTTCTAGCTTCTGCTCCAAATTTAACTTAAATTCCAAATTGTGCACTTTTAGATTACTAAAATTCCCCCATTTGGGGGCACAAACTAACAATGGCTTCCTTATGGAAATCTTTGGGTAATTTGAAAAGTACTTTAAAAACTGACTACATGGAAATCCCATTGTTTGTCATTTCTCTTTGTCTGGTTACTACTGTCAGTCATGTGGAAGCTATTCTAGTTGCTTCTGAGTCCATATGTACCTGCTATTTATTCATTATGTTATATGGACAAACTTGTTATCAAATACAAAAGTTAATCAGAATTTTCCATTTACTCTTTAAAAAACCCTGAAGTCACCAAAATATCAATCAAAGGGGAAAAAAATCTGCTGGGAAGGGAAAAGTGAGAGAGAGAACAGGACAGCTGCTGATGGGGGGCAAGGAAAATACAACAAATCATTTTCTTTTAAATCACGAAGACGACGACGGAGTGCTCCATAGTCAGATGGTCCATCTTTACTTCCAGAATTATCCATTTGGTTTTTAAATGCCAAGGGGAAGCGCAAATATTGCCCAACTGGTGCCAATTCAGGCCTCATTTCTATAAGTTACAAGATGGACACCGGTGCCTGCAGAATGGAAGTCTCGGGTGGCAAGTGAGAAGTTGGTCAAACTAGAGTCCTTCATCCTGACCCAAACCCATTACAAATATTGGATCCAGGTCAGGTCAAATGAGAAGACCACCAGACCCTCCCCGGCTTGGATCAGGTCGGTTCTCCTCCTCCTCGCCTGTAGGATTGGCACTGCAACCTCAAAGTGCCCTGCACCTGGCAGCCAGCCGCCGCCACATCACTGCTCTGCATGTGCTGCGGGGTGAGCATGCTGATGAGTTGCAGCACCTCTCCATCCACAGCATACACAGTGCATCAGGGGCAGGGCAGACATTCGCCAGCACATGCAGCCACTGCCATTCCAAAACCACAGGCAGGAAATGGAGGTACTAACTCAGGCTTGGCAGGTAGAGAAGAGGTTTGGATTGGAAAATGACTCCACCCTCTCTGATTCAGGTCCTGCCACATCTAAAAATTAAGCCCAAGCAGATCTCTATGTCAAACTATATTACATGCAGATTTTGTCTGTACTGTGGCTTGTTACCAACTTCCAGTATTATTTTAATGCAAGTGGTACCCACATTTAACCCATCTTTTTAGTTGGGCTTTTAAGATAGAAGTAGACTGATGGACTGACAACTAAGTTCTACTGGGTCTGTGGTTAGGTTAGTGTGCATGAGATTTATTATGGAACCCTGCAGTAAGTAATACATTTTAAGATTGTGAGAGATGTTTAAAGAACGTGAAATGATTAGAAGCTGAATTAAATTCTGTAGCACTCTAAATACAACCACCACACACTACCTTTTACAAAGAGCTGCTCTTTGAATAAAGTATTGCTTCCTAGGGTTCTAATTAGAGGTTTCAGCAGTTCTATAGTGTACTATACTCTGTGCAGAAAATTCAGATAGATATTTCCATTAAATGTGTGGATTATGTTTTGCAGAACAGATTTCACACCTCATTTGTTCTGCATTGTTACACTTTATTCCACTAGTAGTTTTATATTAAAAGGGTATTACATTAAAAAGATATTTGAAAATTTTATGTGAAACAGAATAAAGACTAATTCAGGAGTTTGAAACAGCTATAAACAACACAAGATGTCAAAGAAAGACAATGACTAAAACTGCATAAGAAGTCTATTTGCTTCATTTCTTTTTTTTCCTACAGATACATTTATGGAAAATGGACTTCCAGATTTCCATGAGGCTGGTCTACATAGAAAAGCTATTGTAAAATAAGCAAGGGTGTAAATTTAAAATGCAATAGCTATTTTGTGCTAGCTCCCTGTCCAGACACACTTATTCTGCACTAAAAGTGCCTTTGGGCAGTTTAGCGTAATCCACTTTGGAAGTGGACTAACCTAAACTGCACAATGGCACTCAATGTACAGTAAGCGTTCACATGGAGAGCCACTCCACGATAGCTATTCAGGTAAGGAAACTAAGGCCTGAAGGCAACTCCCCAGCGTAGACAAGCTCTTTTTAGAAATGCTGCTCCTGTGTGATGGATTATTTATTTAGGACCAAATTCCAAAACCGAAACAGAATAGTACTTCATGAGTAGTCCCAAAGAATTCAATGGGATTATTTGTGGAGTAAAGTTTAACAGCAGTCTACGTGAGCAAGGGCATAGGAATCTGGCCTTAATTGCAGGCAACACACAGACTGGGGATGTTCTTATACAGAACAAAAAAAATGTACATACAAAATATGTATGCTGATCTCCATTACAAATACTAATGTAGACATAAGTAAACTCCCATAAAGATTAAATGAAGATTGGGATCATAAAATCTACCATCAGATTTGCAGTGTTGTTGTGGCCGTGCTGGTCCCAGGATACAGTAACTCCTCACTTAAAGTCGTCCCAGTTAACGTTGTTTCGTTGCTGATCAATTCGAGAACATGCTCATTTAAAGTTGCGCAATGCTCCCTTATAACATTGTTTGGCAGCCGCCTGCTTGTTCATCGCTTGCAGAAAGAGCAGCCCATTGGAGCTAGATGGTGGGGGCTTGGAACCAGGGTGGAACGACAGCCCCCTATCAGCTCCCTGCTCCCCTAAGTTCCCTGTGCAGCAGCCGCCCAGCAGGCTATCAATTGCCAGGCAGTTCAGCTGTCCCTCCCCTCACTGCCCTGTGCTGCTTGTACCCTCTGTCTTGGAGCTGCTCCCAGGAGTCTCCTGCTTGCTGTGCAGGGGAAGAAGGGTGCTAATGGCAGGGTATCCCCCTCCCACCCACTTCTTTACCTCATCTCCATTGAGCAGGAGCGGGGAGGGGGAGGACACAACAGGGCTCAGGACGGAGGGAGCTTGCTGGCAGCTGCTGCGGTCTCAACTTGCTGATCTACTAAGAAAGGCAGTGTACTTAGAGCGGGGTCAGCATACTTAAAGGGGCAATGTCTCTGTCTCTCTGCCATGCTGACTTCCCGACTTATTGTGTGTGTGTGTGTGTGTGTGTGTGTGTGTGTGTGTGTGTGTAATATAATATATATATATATATATATATTTTATAACACACACACACACACACACACACTGTATAAGTTTTAAACAATTAACTTCATTCTGTACACAGCAATGATGATTGTGAAGCTTGGTAGAGTTGGTGGAGTCAGAGGGTGAGATATTTCCCAGCGAATGCCTTAATGCTAAATAATGAACTAGCACTTGGCTGAGCCCTCAAGGGTAAACACATTGTTGTTAATGTAGCTTCACACTCTACAAATATATATATTTGTGCTGCCTTGTAAACATCCCTTTCCTCATCTCCTCTCCACCAGGGCTGGCTCCAGGCACCAGCCTACCATACAATAAATAAATAAATAATATATTACACACACACACACCCACACACACACCCCTCTACCTCGATATAACGCTGTCTTCGGGAGCCAAAAAAAAATCTTACCGTGCTATAGGTGAAACCACGTTATATCGAACTTGCTTTGATCCATCGGAAAGTGCAGTCTCGCCCCCCCCGGAGCACTGCTTTACCGTGTTATATCGGGTCGCGTTATATCGGGGTAGAGGTGTGTGAATGTGAGTGTGAGATAAAATAAATCAATAATAGCCTTTTGTCTGGAGAAAAAAAATTCCCTGGAACCTAACCCCCCTCCTCCCCATTTACATTAAGTGAATTTCCCCATAAGAATTAGAGTATCATTTTTCAGGAACATAACCACAATGTGAAGCGAGGAGTTACTGTATTACAGAGACAAGGTGGATGAGGTAAAAATCTCACATTCACACTGTTAGACAGTCACCATTTTTAAACTACAAATTTATTCAGTTTGAACAAGCTAGTAACAAGGATACTAGCTCCTAATTTAACTGGGCATACCTCACCCTTATAGATTGCTTCAGATATCAAGTTCACTGCAATAGCTGTGAATTTCAGGACCACGGAACAATTCTGCCACCTAGAGCTCATACACAAAATTGCTTTTACACTCAAAGAACAAAATGGTTTTTTTTTTTTTTTTAAATTTCCAAGCTTTATCTCACAACCTTAAAGAGGTCTTATTAAAGTGCTACAGCAGCACCAAAGTCTACTCAGAAACAGCTATACAGTACCTTTAATATAAGGATATCATTGCAAAAGTACAGAATATTAAATTTCTAAAGTTATTATATTCTGTTACAGGAATGGTTGGAGACTGTATTCCCCTCATGTGTAAACAACTCCACAGCTAGGTACATTTTAAAAAATAGTTAGAATGACAAAAATCTAGGAATTTCAGTAAAAGCCACTTGGTCTTCATTCAAAATTTCTATCACAAATTGCATCACTTCGAGACAGGGGCAAGTACCATGAGCCAGGCTCTCCTGAGTTCTTAAAAAGATGCAAATGAAATTTGCAAATGATATAAAACTGGGAAGTATTATAAACCAGTTAACACAGAGGAAGTACACACAAATAATATTCACAGAAAATCAAAAATATTGACAAGCAACATCAACATGGTATTGTGTTAATTAATACTGCTGGGGGAAGAAGATAGTTTAGAATACCTATGCAATGGGAGGGAGAAATCTGGAAAGCAATAATGTTGGAGGGGATCTAGGCATGATGGATATCCAATTAGACAAGTGTGTAGTGAAACAGAACAAAAACACAGTAATGTAGTTGTGTGCTGTACACACACACACACACTCATTAATGCTATAGGCAGAAAAGCAGTAGTCCCTCTTTATACAGTCCAAGTGCGACCATCTCTAGAATATCTCAGGCTACATCTACACTACAGGGGGGGGGGGGGGGGGCGATTTAAGATTCGAGTAGCTGAATTCGACATATCGCAGCCGACTTACCCCGCTGTAGGGACGGTGGCAAAATCGACCTCTGTGGCTTCCCATCGACGGCGCTTACTCCCACCTCCGCTGGTGGAATAAGAGCGTCGATTCGGGGATCGATTGTCGCGTCCCAATGGGACGCGATAAATCGATCCCCGAGAGGTCGATTTCTACCCGCCAATTCAGGCGGGTAGTGTAGACCCAGTCTCATTCAGCTCTAGGCACCTCATCACCCCCCCTCCCGCCCCTATAAACACACAGGAAAGAGTTCAGAGAAGCAAAACTGATAAGTGGACTGATTTATGAATCAAGATTAGAGTTCAATACATATAGCTTATTTAAGGGTGTCTTACAAATGAAAAAAGTGGGGTTGTGCCCAATTTGCCTCTAAATGACAAAAAATTGCACTTTATAAAAAAACCAACAATATCACATACAGTTTACCTATTTTCCAAGGAAGACTATAGATAACAGAGAGATTAGCAGAACATCACAAATTTTAATTAGACAGTTTAAAACTCTGTGTTGAAATACATTCCCAATAGTTGGGAAGAAATCTCTCTGGTAAAAATCCAAACGCTTCCATCCCTTCAACTGAGGGTTGAGAAAACATCTGCTCCATTGCACTAATCCTCCTGGGAATTCTCCAGCAAGAGCAGGGAAGATGAAAATAGATACACCTCTACCCTGATATAACGCTGTCTTCGGGAGCCAAAAAAATCTTACCACATTATAGGTGAAACCGCGTTATATCGAACTTGCTTTGATCCACCGGAGTGCGAAGACCCGCCCCCCGGAGTGCTGCTTTACTGCGTCATATCCAAATTAGTGTTATATCGGGTCGTGTTATATCAGGGTAGAGGTGTAGTTGTGAATTTCTCAAGCAGGAGTTTTATTTGTTTGAGGGTTTTATAAACTCTTTCAGTCTTCTTTATACATCATAATAAAAAACAGAGGACAGCCTTTTTTTCCTTTGAAAGTTCTTCTTAGGGACTGCAAGTAAAGGAAATTTAGTATACACAAATATTTGAAAGATGAAAACATCTACAATGGAGGGGATGGTGAAAGAGGGGTATAGCCAGCAATGACAGAATGAAATTTTCCCTTCCTAAATGTATGATGAGTATCAGGATCAGATTATTTGATAGTCTCCCAAGCAAAGTGAGAAAGCCTCAGTGCTTTTAACATTTGTATCTAGGTTGGACAAAGCACTGGTAAGTGTTCTGAAGGGAACAACCCTGCATTGGCCAGCAGATAAGTCATTTCTACCTGTAAACTCATCAATCTGTCAGATATAGCCTCCAAAAAAAGGACTTTTATATAATTGTGATCATATAACAAGTTGCAATGTTGTAAGAATTGTTCTGGGTAAGTGTTATTACCAGCTACGTGTGCAAGGCATCTTAAATTCTTACATTCTTTAATTTTGTACAAAGCTACTTCCCTTTCGGCAAAGTTTTAACTCAGATCCACATTTCCCATCTCCAATTTCTATCGTTCTACTCCAATGTTCTGTTCTCCCTTCAGATCTCCCCACAGACAATAGAAATTCAGTACAGGTAAGCAAAACATAATATCTACAAAGATCTGTTGTTCAAATCCACGTGGGTAATCTTTTCTCTTGTATTCAGTGTAGTTGTAGCCATGTTAGGCCTAGGATATTAAAGAGACATGGTAGGTGAGGTAATATCTTTTAGTGGACCAACTTCTGTTGTTGAGAGAGACAAGCTTTCGAGCAAGAGCAGAAGTTGGTCCAATAAAAGATATTACCTCAGCCACCTTGTGTCTCTAATCTTTCCTCTTGGCCTTCTGCTGCCCTCTGGTGAAACTCACCAGGCACAGAGGGTTGGTGTGAGGCCTTTTGTGTCATTTAAGACTCATATTAGGGCCGTCTGGTGCCACATCCAGGCCTCCAGAGTGAGACTTACACTTGCAGCAGATATAGCAGTTTCCTGAAATATATTTGGGAGATTTTATAGTATCATCGGGGGCCAGGGATTGTATGCAATTCCATGGCAGATAGTAACCACAGCTCTCCAGGAACTAAAAACAGCAGAGGGAGACGAGGTAAATTCACTCAGGTTGTAACCCCTCTAGAAGCGCACCACCTCCTGGGGAGACTCGCCTATCCTAATTCAAAGTGGATTCTCCAGAGGCCAACAAAGAAAGGATAAAAATAGCCTGAGTTTAAACTGACTCAGAACTTTCCTTTCTGATCCAGCAAAGGGACAGCTCCTTCTGTCCAAGGGAAGGGCCCCAATTCTTAGGGAAGGGCTGGAAGAACTGACACTTACCAGAGACCGTATGGACATAGGAGGTGATCTCTAGTAAGCATGTGGGTAGGTTCTTTTACTGTTTTTACTGTTTTCTCTGTAATGCTTTTACCCTAAGAATAAAGATGCTTGCTTAAAATAAGTGGTGTGGTAACTTAAAACCACAGGCAGTTACCTTATTCATAGCCTTCAAAGAGAAAGCAAAGCAGAGATGGTGGCCTGTTTAGGAAGTCTGTCTTGATTGGGATATCACAGTATAGGCAGTGAACTGTGAGGTCTGGAAATACCCATCAGGAGGGAGAGAGATGCCTCTCTGCCCAAGAGAGGTGCCAGCTGGAAGTCTGAGAATGGATGCCCTTAGTGGACTAGAGATGAAATACTGGTGCAGTTGTCCTGAACTGTGAAAGCACCGTCCCCAAAGAGCCCAAGAAAGAAGGGATTTAGGAGCACGTCAAGAGATGGGCCATGAAATCCATAAAGCCAGTAGCTAGGAACTCCCAGCATAAGCATCATAAAAATGGATATAGCAACCATTCCAGCTTGTTGGTTAATGTAGAGACCATGGAAGGACGGTGGTGCAGTCCTTCCAGTCTTCCCAGAGGTTGGATGGTATGGGGAAAGAATGGGGCTAGCTTATGTTCCCTCAATCCTGTGGGTATGACTCAATCTCATGTAGAAAAAGTAACTTTGAAACATCCTATATTTTAGTTTGTGGAAAAATATTCCACAATAAAATATTAATCAAAAGCTCTCACTGTAGTTAATGTTGGAGTTCATTGTTTGCAGTACATTTGGAAATGATTTATAGAGGAAAAAGGGATAAAATATGGAAGAGCTCAGGAAGTTCCCAAAAAACCCTGCTCCCAGGAGAATGGAGGTTTACTTTAAAAAAGTACATAAATACACTAACAATCATAGGGCACTTGTTAGATTTCAATTCTGAGATTTTTCCTCACACAACTCCCACATGTTCAACCCAACCTACTGAGTTACCACACTGCTTAGTATCTGAGAAATATTTCTGGGCATGCTGTGAGAAAAGGTTTTTAAGCTAGGTACATCAAAAACCACTGAGAAGGAAAGACTCCCTGCCAATATTCCTGTTAACTCTGCAGCTCTTCCTTCCAGCTCCAGCACAAACTAATTTAATTTGTCATAAAGGAAGAATAAGTGCCATTAACCCTCTCATGCTACAGACTGAACAAAGGAAATGCTCTTTGCTTACAGACTGGTCACTGAAATCTGCAGGGGGCAGAATTCAAATGCTCAATTGTCACAGGTTATTTTGGAAGGGGGGGGCAGAAATGGGGTGAAAGGAAGGAAGGAATTAAGGAATAGCTGTTTCAGCAAAAGGTAAGGGTTTCCTCATGTGTTGAGTTCTTTGTTTTACAAAATAAAAGTTCAGATACCTGAAATCAAGTTTCCCTTCTTGTCTGGTTTACTGCTGGGGGAATTCTACGCCACTGCACATGCACAGAACTCATGTCCCCTGCAGACTTTTTTTCTCTGAAGAAAACACATTCTGCCTGAGAGGTGCTGCAGTTATGCCTTTCACCCAGCAGTGGCTACTGTGGCACCAGAACAGAGGTCAGCCGGCTCAACAGCAGCTACCCTGTTTCCCCGAAAATAAGACAGTGTCTTATATTAATTTTTGCTCCCAAAGATGCGCTAGGTCTTATTTTCAGGGGATGTCTTATTTTTCAGAAATGAAAAATGCCTTATTATCGGTGGATGCCTTATTATCGGGGAGGTCTTATTATCGGGGGGATGCCTTATATTACAACGAGAGGCAAAACTGTAAGTAGGCCTTATTTTCGGAGGATGTCTTATTTTCGGGGAAACAGGGTATGGAGGAAGGAAGGGAGAAAAGCCTGCATTCCTAACAGTGCCCTGCCCGTAGGGCCAAGTGAGGAAACACGGGATATGCAGAAGGGACAGAGAGAGCAGGGCACACAGAGCTGCAGGGGGTCACAGATTGGGGTTCAGAAGGGCTAGTGCAGGGGGACAGACTGGGACGGGGCAGAATGGGAGTGGGGGTATAGGGCAATATGGGGATGGCTGAGTGGGGGTGCAAAGACATATAGGGACAGGGTAGCTGAGTGGGGGTGGAAGGACACATGAAGACTGGGGAGGGGAGGGGGCGCGGATGTGCCTGACTGAATTGGAAAAGCTAAAGGTCAGCCAGGGTCTGCATGGGGAAGGCTCCCCGACTCCCTAACAATCCCTCCCCCCTCCGGCCAAAAAACCCATACTTCTCCCACCCATAGCCAACAACCCTCCAGGTTCACTCCTAGGCTCCTTCCCTCTCCCTCAGTTCCATTACCCCTGACTCCCCCAAGCCTTGGCACTGCTTCTGTGGGGTGCGGAAAATACATTTCAGGATGGTAGTTTAAATGAATTATTACTCAAAGTTCTGTTTTAATATGCCTAGTAAGGACGCTATTTGTCAAAAAACATTTATTGAATCTTTTTTGTTGTCTATATTGTTACAGACATACTTGCTGACAGGCTTTTTAAAATAAATTACCACAATAATTGAAACCGGCTTTATTATATTGTATTATTTTGACAAATAAAATACGCAGAATTTTACAGAATTTTAAAATATTGTGTGCAGAAATTTTTTGGCACAGAATTCCCCCAGGAGTATAGTATAGATCTTTGGAGCAGGAAACCAACACCAGTTATTCTCAATGTTTTATTCTGTAGCTGTTCTACTTAAAGGTCCAATCTTAAATTATCTTCAACAGAGTATATGTATCCAGTCTGGTAAAAAATGTTTTCTAGCTGAAGAACTTACAATGGGAATCCCTTAATTTTTTTCCGAAGATTTGTAGCATTAAAAATGTAAATATCACTTCTAGCATATCTGAAACAGTCAATATTTCAGTTCAAATTATTTGAAATTATATAAATATTTGACAAGACAAGTCTAACCCTCTCTCTATAAATAGATTTGTTGTCAAGAAAGTGACTACAATAGCAAGACCTCATGCCACCTAATTTGGTGAATGTCAGTGCTTCAGACTCCATTAACTACATGCTTTACAAATCTTTGTAAAGGAAAATGCTATTTACTATCACTGAAGCAGAAGCAAGATCTACGGTAGCAAGACCTGTCCAAACTTAAGGGGAAGGTTGATCGACACATCCTTAATCTAATTGGAAATAAACGTACATATTTCACTTCTGTTGAAAACATTTTTAACTACTCTTTCAGTAACACCTAAATTTACTATACCTGAAAAATAAAATAAAATAGTGATTTCCTCTAATACCTCTGTTTACTTTGTGCATTTGACAGTACTTTGCATACAGTTTCCACTTTGTGTTAGTCTTTCACACAAAGGTGAGAAAAATGCCTTAAAATAGGAAATTGTGGCTGTAAAGAAAAAAAATTCAAACACTTGTAAAGCAACTGAGCCAAGTAACCTTGTCTTTAGTTGATTATTTCTCACACCTGCATAATACACCTTGAGCTACTGATAGAATATGGAAGGCCCAAAACCTGCACTGAGAACTGTGCAAATAGAGTCCTGGAAAAAGATCAGTTTCTTTGCCCTTCCACTTTATGTCACTGCTTCATATACCCCCAAGAAAGGTCCTAAGATTTGATCAGTCTCTATTACTGCCCTCAGGAACCCACTGCTCTCCCCTGGTTCCTATGGGTAGATTGGAAATGAAGAATCTCTATCATCCTCATTCTCTTCTACAGATTGGTTGCAAAGTGGTCCCATGGAGAACAGCAAGCTTAGTGACAACCCATATGCCTCATCCTTGCTCTCTCCCCTACCTTCGTGGAGAGGCGTGTATTAGAATCTGCCAAACTCCACTATTCCCTGACTCCCTCCCACAGCAGAGCTTCTGGAGTGGAACTCCCACCTCTGCCTCTAAACCGACTCCACATGGTTCCTGTTGAAGTCACATGCTAAGGATGGGGATGGCCCCTCTAGATCAGTGCAGGACTCTGGGGGGACGGAAAAAGCCACCCACGCTCCTGCAGTTTCTACATGTTTTCTGTAACAACTGCTAAAATCTTGAATATTCAAAATTTAATTTTGGTTAGGAAGAAAGATTGACCCTGGTTGGGGTTAGTAACAAATAGCAGCAGGAACATGACTGGCTCTATAGTATTCCTTCAGCAAGACAGTGTTTAGGCATGAAAGCCAGAAGTGCAACTCCATCACCCTTAACAATGACAATATATTGTTGTTTATTCCTCTGAGTTTTCCCCTCCTTGTAAACCCCACCACCTAGGTCCAAAGACTAAAGGATTTTTTCGTATTGTTACTCTCCCTGTCAATTTAAAATCTTTTACCTAACAAGAGGTTCAAACAAGGCAGAAATCTTCTGAGCATGGTAATGAGCAGGACCCTTGCCAATTCCAGGGCTCACACCAGCCTTATTCCATGATGAGTTAAGATGAGGTGAACACAAAGCCCAAACTACTTTGCTTCCCTTTGAACTATTCCAGTTTAGACGCTACTAAAGCTACGTCTACACTACTACTTATTTTGGCAAAACGTATGCCGCTCAGGGGTGTGAAAAAAAAAACACCTCTGTAACCAACCTAAGTTTTGCTGGCGTAAGTGGTAGTATGCACAGCACTATGTCGACAGGAGAGTGTCTCCTGCCAACACAGCTACCGCCACTCGATGTGATTTTATGATGTCAACAGGAGAGCTCTCTGTATCAGTACAGCTGTGCCACTTTAAGCTTGCGAGAGCAGACGTGGCCTAAGTTATCAAGCAAATTACAAGGCCCAGTGTAATGAAGATAAAAATAATCTCTCTCAACTGAGCTTTTTCCAAGTATGCCAGTGGCCGTTCAGCCTACTGTTTTCCCGCCACACTGTGTTTTGTTAGTCTTACTTTTTTTTCTCCAATCAAATCTAGTTCCATTTTGTAGGGAGGAAAAGCCTCTAGGCACTGCCCATGGAGATTTAGGGCATGAAAGGTTGGGCAAGAGAATAGAAACTGATTTAGCAATGCATTACAGAAACTCTTCAGAATTTTTTTTTTTTTTTAAATCCTATCTTTAAATCCTACAAGTGACATGACCAAGAAGTCTAGTTATTTAAAAACTGGTAAAAAGATCATCTGGGCAGCAGTAACTTCAGTTACTATTTGTAGCTGTCGAGACTGAAGGGGTGGCAGAGAAAATTACAAAGATGAAAAGAATGAAATGGTTGTTACTTAGGTGTTATATTTGTATTAATTAATACATTTTAATATCATGCTGTTCAACTTAAAAACAAAACCAAGAAAGGTTTTTTCTTCAACTACTCAACATGGACAATGCATTTAGCTTCTAAATGCTGGTTCAAAAAAAATTGATAACAAAAAGCATTACCTTGCCTGTGCTTTGTAAAATTGTAGTTCTTGTCCTCCATACTCTCTCCCTGCTGACAATGTCTCTGGTTACATCTACCTCAGCATCAACAAAACTTCTTTGTTTAAGAGCAGTTATGTCATCATCCAGATCTGTCTTGATTGTAGATCTTTTCTTTGCCATGATTTTTGCTTTGATAGCAGCAATTTTTTCCACAGACATGGCTTCAGACAAGGATCTAAACAAGAATATCAGAGGCGGCTGAGTAAAGGCATAAATCAGTTATAAGTTTTGTGTTCCGAAGTACATATGAACAATCAGCCTTGATTTCCTCCCAAACTACTAGAAGTTTACATCTGTGTCATACATCATAAGGTGGTCTCCAGAGAGACATCAGCACTGCTACTTTGGCCATTAGAGCCATTCCCTGATAGATGACTTCCCAAGTAATTTAAAAATACCACAAGAAAACTAATACAATATACAGAGAGAGAGACCAACCAGCGCTTATGAAATGTACAGCCCTGGGGCTAAAGGCTTCAGGTTACTGTAAGGACAACACTTGTCCCTCTGTCACCTACAAATGAACATAGTTTAAGTTACCTGTCTATTCAATCCTTGGCCACTGCTCGTGTTGGTAAAAAGAGCCTAGTTTAGTACCAGCTATGGTATGCTGACACTTTTCCACTACGAAGTGGACCAACATTATCAATTCATTTCACCCAGACCAAATAGTCAAGATGGCATTAAACTTTGTTGCTATGAACCTGTGCTGCATTTCAAAGAGTTCTTCTTGACCCAGTATTTCCCCCTCCTATATTTTTTTAAGTTGCATATGTGTTTATGTTAACACATTTAAACATAAACATTTAATGTGTTTATGTTTAAATGTGAACAAAATGAAACTCAGCTACCTGACAGCCTAACTCCAATTCAGATACTATCATTCTCAAAGTGAACTTCAGAATAAAATGAAAATTGAGTTAGGCAAAGAAGTCTGTGTTTAAGTCAATTTTCATTTTATTTTGCAGTTCACACTGAAAAAGGTGTATCTAATGAGCATGTGATTGGAAAGCATTCTATTTATGAAAGTAAGCTACATAGAGAGGGATCTTTTTGTTTGTTTTTTTGTAGTAGCTTAACTAATTTAACAGGTATGCACACACTTTAATACCTTTAAATATTATGTCACTTGCATTTTAAAGAGAGTCTTTTGTACTATTAAAAATATAAAAGACAGGATACAAAAAGTAATAATGAATACTCCACAATCCTCATTGCAGCATTGCCTGGTACTGCACAGAACACTTAAGGCAGTCTGTGAAGCCAGCCAAACATCAGGAACACCAAGACCCTCAGTGACCTGAATCAGTACAAAGAGTAGGTCACTAAACTTTTTGAAGTTAGCCAGTGATTAAGAATTCTTATTGCAGGTAGCCTTTAATTGCATCTATGCAGGTGGCAGTCTCCTTTATCAACGAAAGGTATGTTTTATCCTGGATTTAGGTGTTATTTGTGGATTCTAGACCATCACTTCACCAGGCTCTGAAAGTTCTTTCAAAGCTAGTCGATAAGATGAACGTTGGAATAGTAACAACTGAGGCCTCCCTATCACACTGTCTGTACAGTCTGAAGAAATTTCACTTGATAGGGAAAAGATATTTGCTGAAGTCTTGTTCATTGTGGCATTCATCACAGTATCTGAGCTCCTCACAAACTAAGTCATCCACCACATCCCCTTCAGATTTGGAAGTGATATCCCCATTTTACAGCTGGGGAACTGAGGCACGGAAGAGATTAACTGACTTGCACAAGGTTACCCAAGAGGTCTGTGGCAGAGATAATTGAATCCAGATCTTCTGAGTCCCAGTGCAGAGCCTTAATAAGACCACTCATCTGTCTATTTGCATGTCTATATAAACTGACATAGAACGTGTTTAGAGAACAACTCTGACATTCTCAATTACTGAATTCTTCAGTTTGATGGGACAGACAGAGAAATAATATACCTTTTTGCTCCGCTAACTGGGACTGTTCCAATTAGAGCTGTAGGCTTTTTTTAATTGTTGGTTCAAAGTATTTTAAGGGGAAAGGAGTATTTTTGTAACTTTTCAGAATGCTTTTCTTACTAAGAGCTCACCGCTTCTAGAAACATTCTGCCTGGCTCTGAAGTGGACTGTTTGCTCTAGAACTGCTTGGCACCATTTTTATTCTTTCATAGCTGAGAAGTGCTAGAATAAGGAGCCATCCAAATGCTCTGTCTCTTCCCCCAAGTCTCTTGAGTTTTCTTACTCAATTAGCCAATTAGAGTCTGACATATTCCCCAATGTCAAAACCAAGATGTTTGGAAATAAAATACAGTCTTTGCTCCATGCTATAGCAATCTGCTCTAGGGAGCTAGGACAGATCAAGGACAGAACTTGGAGGGATCCTGGGGTAATAATAAAAGGATAGGTCTAAGCAAGGAGAAAGTGGGTGGAGGGAAATGATGGGCAGTTATGCCCACAAAACCTAAGGCCTTTACATCAGCCAGGCTTTGCCATGGATCCATCAGATTCTCTGCCCAGCTTTGGGGAAATCCAGTTTAAGGCCCTGAAGGATGTTCATCTGTATCCCTGTAGAATTTTGCAGAGGTACAAAGGAAAAGGAAACTGATGAGCTATTTGAATCCTTAAGATGCTGATGATTTCTTGTGGCAATGAAAGTCTTCCTTATCTGTATGTTTAGCAGAGCTTCATCTACACATATTATGGAAGATCAATCCAATTTAGAGACCTAATAGGAGACTCATCTGCCCTTCAGCTTGCTTCTTGCAAGGTTTTACTCCTTCTAGAGACAAAGTGGGGACACACATTCCTCAACAACTTTGGGTGTTGTTTTAAATGCAGGAGATAAAGGGTAGCTGCTGTCCTCTATGGTGTTTCTCATTTTATTAGCCTGTCTATATAATACTATGGCAGAAACAAGGAAAAAGGAAAACACTAGTCAGTGACACAAACCAACAGTCTGATCACTTCTGGGTGCTGACTGATCAGTCACTGCTGTGAAGTTACCCCTCCAAAACAGGAGTCTGACCTCCAATCACATGAAGCTCTGCCGCAGTCTGATGGCTGACATTTTTCCAGAGACAGTTTTTCTGCAGAAATCCAGGGAACCCCTCAGTGGGGCTGCTGGACATACACTTGAGAACAGATGAAATAACTGGTCGGCATTACAGTCCTTAAAACTAGCAATTACTACCCCAGGAGTGAAATAAAATTTCTTACCTGATCTGCTCTGTCTGCACAATACCTTCTTTATGCCCCTCCAACCGAGCTGCCAGCCGCTCCTTGTCAAGACGCACACACTCTTCATCCTAGTAGCAATAGCAATGTTTATTTATAAAGCAACTTCAGTACAATCTCTCTGCCCTCTCTGAAAATGAGTAAGATTAAAACTGAAACTTCACAGAAATCAGCATGTTTAACTTTTTGTGACTAAAGAAATTCCTTGCCAATCCGGTGTAGTTTTGTAGCCATGCTGCACGGATGGATTGCTGAGTGGTAGACTACTAAAAACTGATTCTTGAAAGAACAGAAAGAACACTGAGTAGTTAACAACTAAAGAAAGCTACAAGTCACCTCTTGAAAGTCACAAACAATTTAGAGAATGGCTTTTATGATGGCTGCCAGAACACATATTTCTTGAAATATGGAATTCTATCACTTCACTTTCCTCCCAAACAAAATTTAAATGGTATTTAAGATTTGCAAGATATTTAAGTGATGTATTAGCACAGAAAGTCAAATTTAGTTTATATCTTGATGTAGATCCTCTCCAAATGGCACTCCCAAAACAAATTAAAGTTATAAAAAAAAGCCAGATTCTCTTGTTGAACTGTGCTTAAGGCAGAAATGAAGTCGGAAGAGGCAGCAAAGGTGGACTTGTGCCATCTTTTTGAACTTAGAGCCAGCCAAAGTCAGTTTGGCACCCAAAAAAACAAAGCAGCATCAAGTCTGTTCCAAGTTGCATCCCACTCCCTATAGCTTGAAGGGACCATTGTGACAGTGTACCTAGCCAAACTCCTACATCAGGCAGATATGGAGTCACTACACAGGGAGAATCCCCAGGTAGCTGGTTAAACAGGCTTTATAGACTTTGAGCTGCTAGAACAGCACAGTGTTTTCTTTAACAACTATTTACAAAGAAGTCTGGTTAATTCTGAAGACAATGATAAGAAATCTGCAGTACCACTGAAGTGAAGCAGAACCATAACTTCATCGGATAATGCAATAAAGTTGTAGATCACTGGTACTCCACCCCACTGCCCCCTAACGTCTTTGCTCCATAGGAGTAGAGTCTTTGCGCACTACTTACAGCTTCTCATGCCACTGCACCCAAGCATAAACCATGCTCCAATAAAATGTCTGTCTATTGAAGAGTTGAAGTGGTTGCAAAGACTAGCTCCTTCTGAGACGCAAATCCAGAGTGACAGCTGTAAACTGATGTGGCAGCTCCCTGTTTATTTTACAAATAATTGCAAGGCATAACTGTTAATTGAAGAAGGGGCTCCCAGACATTAGTGTGAATTAATGAGGTTGTACTGTATGCTGCCTATTAGAAGGTGAAGAACTGAAGTTAAATATCTGTGACAAATGTTAACATACTGATGTGGGCCCCTGAGCTGAAGATGTTTATCCAAGAAAGCAATAATAGAAACAGTTTATTTAACATTAACTTTAAGAAACAGGTACCTGTCCCCCCCCCCAGTTAATTTAAATGATTTTTCAAAAAGATTATTTGCATCCATCAAGTTGCACCCAACAAATTCTTTGCAGTGACCACTAATCAGCACGGGTTAGCCTTAAATTAATTAGCTTTTAAGTATTTTGTTATTCAAAAGACCAATGGGTTCATCAGCAGGGTCGGTAAACCGAGCAATCACATGAAACTGCTAGGCCACAGGAAAGAATGAGGACAGGATTCATCTATATTGCAAGAACCACATTACAAAGTTGTCTCTTGAACACAGCTGCAAAGATCAAGACTGCAGCATGATTCCAGAATATACTTAAACCAGAGTTTAGTCTACACAAGATGGAACTGTGTCCAGACACAGCTGAGTGCCTATACTGTGCTGCTGAGGTCTTGGTCTGTCCAATCTTGTTTTAACTATATCCCAACATGCCTGTGATGTAAACATAAAAAATGGGCAAACTGTGGCATTAGCACAGACAAGCCCTTAAAGTGAAGCTATCTTGTATGCTTTCCAACATACATCTGAAAATGAAGCAAAAATTGGTAGAGTGACTGCTAGTAAGTCATATGCTCAATTATGATATTAGTGCTGCTTGAATCACTCATCTACTAAGCACCAGGCTAGTGAAAGAGTGAAGAGGTGGAATAATTTGCAGTAGCTTCACTAACTGTGAGCACATCTAATCCACTTTATCAGCAATGGCACCACCCCTCCTAAATCTTTTGAGGATGACTGTACTCTAAAACAAGTTACTTTTCCACAGCAAAATGGTAAAAATAAATCATGATTTTAGTTTAAAATAGGACAAGTTACAGGACAATATTTTAATTGTTTGCTATAGAAAATAATAAAAGTTAATTTGTTATAGAATAGTAGGAACATTTAGTAATATTTAACTGGTAGTCTCAGACTACCTAAAAAAGAAGCCTATAATACACAGGACATATGTACAGCCAATTTCATAGATGAATCTTAGCAACAAACTGACAAGGATGACACAAAAAGGTAACTGAGAAAAAACATTAATTCAGATTTTGTCACAGAATCATGGTCTTGACTGTAAGTAATGCTAGCTACTTCCTAATTGAATAAATAAATGTAATATATTGCTTTGAAGATGCACTTGTGTAAGTACACCATTAAATGAACTGCCAGGATGTCAGGTCAGACTAATGGTAACAATGGTGGACTGTAGTTTCACATGTTACCAAGAGCACTATAGTATCAGAACAGGTAAACCAAGTAGGTTAAGGATCCTTTAACAAACACACCTAGAATAATGATGGGAAGATGTAAATTAGAGGTCAAACACTTTGGTCTTGAATGGGGAAGTAAGAGTAGCTACATGTTAAGAGGATGAAATGTGCCTAGGTATTTTTTAATGCCAGTAAATAGGATTTAGGTCCCAATCCTTCAGCCCTTATTCAAGCAACTAGGCTAACTTTCAGCCATGTGACAAAAAATATACATCCATGATCTATAAAGTTGCAGATTTCCCCTCTTATACTACAGACCACTTACGTGTGTTAGAATTTAAAGCCAGGAAAGTCAAACATCAAAGTTCAAAGGAGAGGCTGAAATTCCTACTAAGTATTGGTGCACAGTCTCCATTTAATTCACATAACTCCCGTTCACATTAATGGGAGAAGTATGTGAACCTACAGGAAAGGAAGTTTATCTAAATTACAATATCACAAAAAAAAAAAATCTAGTTAGTCCCAGAAGAAACTCAGATGGATGACATTAGTCATTTGCATTACCTCTATTCTTGGTTTCTTTGCTTCTGCTAATATTTCATCTGCTGCTCTTTTAACTAAAGGGGAAAAAAAGGTAATTAAAAATGCAGAATTGTGGCGGGCTTTCATAAAATTCATACCAACTCTGCTTAGCAGTTAAATCATACCTTGAGTGGATCGCTGAAGACCAATTTCAAGTGGTGCACTTCTGTCTATACTTGATGACGTTGCTAAGGTTCAAACACAAAATTTTATGTAAGTATTCAAAGATGTGAGCACAGGAAGCAAACAGCACTGCAAAGGTAACAAATATTTTGTAATCTGGAATCAAGTATCTCTGTAAATTCACTTACATTTGTAAGAGGAAATTAAACTAATGGCCCCCATTTGAAATAAAAGCATGCTTATCATACATATCACAAAAAGTGAGTAGCCTCAAATTCCAATTTACTAAAAAATACAGTACTACAAGAAAAACTGCAGAGAAAATATTGAAAACACAACATGCATTAGTATTCATCTACAGACAGGCTAACATCTTCAAGCACCTCTCTGACTACTGCTAACCTAGATTTTAATGCTGGAAGACCATACAAATTGCTATGCTGCTAATGAATAAGTGTTAGCATGTAATATATCATTTTAGCAAACTGTAGGACTCATACTCTCAATTCTGGTATAGTACGTGTGGGGTATTACTGAATAGGTCTTTGTCACATTCTAGAAAAAAGTATATGCACATCCCTACCACACAGCAGCATTAACATCTGAAGCTGTTGGCTCAGCTGTCACGGTTTGTTTTATCATATAGCTACTAATGACACACAGAGACAAACAAGTGAAATTTAGAACAAAGAGGTGGCAGAACACCTGTAAGCCCATTTGAACAGGCCTCATATATTCCAACATATATACAGGTTCATATGTCCACTCTTGTTTAATCTCCCCCTCCCCACTGCAAAAGTGAAGCAATAAAATGCACTATAGCGGTGCTAAAAAGGAAGAACTTCACTCACATGTTTCCCCATTTAAGTACGCAAGTAGATCTTTTCTGTCAGGTCTTCTTACCACAGGAATGTTTTCAGTCTGAAAAGAATTGAAGATTTTATTTTACATAGACCACATCCAAAAACAGGATGCCTCAGAACAAAACCCAAAATAATGACATGTATAAAGTTTGTGGGGAAGACATTTCCTTTATTTAGAAGTTGCTGTTCACAGATACACAAATTATATTGTAAATAAATTATAAGATCCGTTAGAAATGGATAGCTGGAGAATCCTCATCTACTAGGTTTTCTAACAACTTTACCCACAGTGCTTAGTAACTATACAACCACATGCAAGCTGTTTTTGTGAAAAACTGTTGTTGGCAAAACATAAAAAAGGTTCTGTTTTATCATCTTTCCTTTTAAATTGTTCACAAGAATGATCCTATTTTTCAAAGTTTTCTTTTACAGTAAATCTGTTGAGTATTTGAGTTTAAAATTAAGCATTTGCGCATAAAGCAGTGCTTCATCAGGAAATGAATTATTTCATAAAATGAACCAAGTGAGGAAGGCTTTTCTCTTAGCACTTGCCATGGCTCCTGCATGGTTACACAGTAAACCATAAGCTAAAATAGAAGAAGAGAAACAGCTATTAAGCTTTATCCCCAGCCTACCCAAACACTTTCAACATATTAAAAAAATACAGCTGGCTCCACTTAAATGCATAATGGTACGTGTAACACCAATGTACTGTCCAGGTCAGTAGCCAACAGATTGCGATTACTTTTCAAGCATTCAGGAATGTTCTAGGTACATCACAAAATAAATATTAGGTAGCTACTCAACATTGGTGGATGCATAATTCATTTAAGCTGCATTCAAAATTCAAGGTGCACATGCTATTCTCAACTTAATTACTTCCAATAAATCCATGGCAACATTGGGCATATTTAACATCTTGGCTCATTTCTGGGATCATCTATGCCACCTTAAGTAAAATTCTGGTAGACAGATTTCATTCTAAATCGGTTAGAATTTCTGACTAACCTATTATTTTAGCCATCTGAGCATTTTGTTCCAATTTACATCACAGTAAATAGCTATTTTTGGATTTGGGTGTAGTCCTTTTGCATGCAGTATGTCGAGGTAGTCTTATGATTAGGTACCTAAGCAGATTGTAGAATTACTAAATTACCTTCAAGTAAAGTCTACTAGATGGAAACACTCTGCAGGTAAGCAACTGTTTAGCCTAAAAATCTTTACAGTATCTCTTTCAGTTTAGTTGGTTTGTCACAAACATAGGCTATCTGAAAAAAACATTAAAGTTATAGCCACTTGTCATAAACATACAGATAAGGGTAGCATAAAATCCATCCTGAGCAGCTGTACTGAATCTTTACCTGTTAAGAAGCTCAAATAACCTGATTGGCACCTGACCAAAAGGACCAATAAGGAAAGAAGATACTTTCAAATCGGGGGTGGGGAGCAGGTTTTGTTTGGGCTCTCTTTGTTTGTTCCCTCTCCCATGAGAGAAGCCAAGCAGGGACAACATCTCCTGAAAATATACCTGGAATAATCTATCTAAGAATTACAGAAATTGTAAGTGAGGTAAGGAATGTGTTAGGTTATCTTTTGTTTTAGCTTGTGAATTTTCCCTATGCTAAGAGGGAGTTTTATTCCTGTTTTGTAACTGTGAAGCAGAGTCCAGAGGGGAGTTCTCTGTGTTTTAAATCTTTTTATTACCCTGTGAAGTTACCTTCCATCCTGATTCTGCAGGTGTGATTCTTTTACTTTTTATCTTTATTATAAAGTTCTTCTTTTAAGATCCTGATTGATTTTAGTGTCCTAAAGATAAAGGGTCTGGTTTGTACTTACATTAAAGGCAATTGGTTGGTATATTATTCTCAAGCCTCCCCAGGAAAGGGGGATAGGGCTCCAAGTGGCCCCTCCCTGAATTTTTGTTTAAATCACTTGGTGGTGGCAGCAGCAATACTGTCCAAGGACAAGAAAAGGAATTTGTGCCTCGGGGAAGTTTTTAACCTAAACTGGTGGAATAAGCTTAGGAGGTCTTTCATGCAGGTCCCCACATCTGTACCCCAGAGTTCAGAGTGGGGAGGGAACCCTGACACCACTCAAGAACACACATCTGATCAAACATTTTTGCAGGGTCAGCCTTTCCCATTTTCATTTCAAGTTAAGAAACAGCATTTATATTTCTCACACTAAATCAACTGCAAGTTACAGTTAAGCTGTTAAAAATGAAACCTTAAAGATGCTCTAAGTAAAAGACTGATCTTCAAAGGAGCAAAAGAAAGAAGATGGCTTTTAACGTACAAACATTAGTGCTAATCTGGTTCTTTAGATGTATTAAATAGAAATTTTCTGAAAAGAAGACCATATGTAACCAAGAGCCCTTGTTTTGATAGTTTTTAATACCAGGATTTAAACTATCACTAAACACACATAGCAGAGATGCTATGCTTGAACTGAGAGACAGATTAATGAACCAATAAAACACACCTTGTCATGTCTTTCTACTTAGTTTTGCCACTGTTTTAAGAAAAAAAGAATATTTGTTTTTAAAATATGTTCAAATATATCAAATAATTCCTAGCTGCAAGACTAAGAATGGCAAAAAAAAAAACTTCCTGTTTTCAAGCTTACAAATAAGTAGTAATAGATTATTTTACATTTAACTCCCTCTTCCCACTTGAGTTCAGAATAGAAGGATATGTGTGCTTAGTTGCCATATCCAGCACTGCTTCTGATTAACATGCTATCCTTTAGCATTATGCATACTTTTCCACATGATTTTGTAATCTTTTCTCTTAAATTCTTTTATTTAAAACAATGTCAGAGTCCACATTAAGTGCGGTACTCAGTGTGTCAAGTATTACAATTACTGTGAACAGTGAATCAATTTCATTCTACTCATTCAATAAGAAAATTAAGAGCAGGTGTCAACGATTTTAGACACACAAGGTGGGTGAGGTGTTGGTGAAATACAAGCTTTTGAGCTTCACAGAGATTCTTCAGGTCAAAGATTTTAGTCAGTTTCAGTATTTCAGATTAACAGATGCTAACAGAATACAAAATATTGTACTAACTTGGATCTTAATGCTTATGAAGTATTCAAGAAAGAAGGTACAGGCCACAAAGTGATTTACTTGTACTGTCAATATTGAAGTATTAAAACATGACAGCCTTTTTCAGCAATACAGTGATTATGCTGAAACATATTCTATGCTCTCTTTACTAGTCCTGTATTGTTTTCCCTCATGTTACCCCAACCTCAGTCAGCAAGTGCTTTTTATGATAAATAAATAAATAAATAGAAAACTTCTTCAGAGAGCATGTGTGAACAGGCTGTAAACAATTTACTCACCACTGTTGAAAAAGTATACAGAGCATCAAGGGAAGAACTAAGAGGAGTGAAACTGTTCTGCACAAGACTGGAGTGGACATTTTGTCAGAAAATGGTGGAGATGTTTCAATATAAAAATGCATACGGTTTTGAATTTTCAGAAGAGGAGATTATTACTATTATTATTTTACAGCTCGGCTGTACCAATCAAATAACAATTCCAGTTAGGTGAGGAGTGAAAACAATGCCAGTCACTGAAAGCTGCGCTTATTAAAGTTATGTTTTTTCTGTTGTTCATGATTATTACTATGCCATACCATGTTGTTAGCCAAGTAACTATCAAGAAACAGCTCAGTATTTGTAAGTATGTTAGTTAATGTCACAGTAACTGTTCTCCTAATTTCCTGAAAATACTAACAATATCACAAAAATTATTAGCTGTCAAGCATGCACCCTCCAACATTATTAAGGAACAAAGTTCCATGTGCTCTACTTACTGCAGCACGCCGGACGTAAACAGGATGTGAAAGGTGCACATTATTCAGCAGGAACAAGATAGAGTCCAAAGTGTAGTATTCCCTGGGCTGGCCTTCTTTCCCTGTCCTGTAACATCAAGAAACAGATTTTATTTACAACCGTATTTCCTCACACATATACTCATTAATCTTGTTTGGTATATCAAGCTATTTAAAAAAAAAAATTGAAAAGCCACTGACCAAATTTGTCAGCATGAGTACAACAGATATTTTATCAGTCATTACCCACATACTTACAGCCTCTACATGGAATGGATTCAAAACTCCAGAAGTGGCTGGAGTAATTAGGTGTAAGAAAAGAGGCCAACTAATAAAAGTATATAGTTGTCAAGAATTGTAACTATAAGATTAACATTTGTTTTTCTTTTAAAAAGTTTTGGAAGACAAACCACTACTTCATGTTTATTTCCCTAATTTTCAAAAGAGCTGCAATAATTTACTCAGACCCTTTGGGATTGGGGAGAGGGGCTGAGGAGATTTTCAACATCTATTGGGAAATAATTCAAAGTGTTCTCCAGATGACTTGCTCTGGAGATAGATATGTAAAATCTTCACTGTAAAATCTATGCTAGTGAAGAGCTCAGAGACTTCACAAACCAAGTGTATCCTAAATATTTGAGGCACAAGAGAGTCTGGATACAAGCAAAATGTATGGGATCCTCATCATCATGTTCCTTATAAGCTATTCAGAAGATAAACCAGTCAGATGGAAATAGATTTACAAATTTATACTCAACTCCCAGATTGCTGGCGTCAGACAGTGTTATTTTTCAGCAACACGGCTGCTAAAAGCACATTAGGAGTTCAGCCTGATCTTCAAAGTAGCGTCTCTTTGCACAAGCAAATGACTTTTCCAGCATACCCTAAGTAGCTTTTTCTGTGCCTTGTGATCAACTATCAACCATTAAGGTAGCACCTAGGGCTTGAAAACTCCACCCCAGAAGCAGCAAGCTTACCAAGAGAAGATGGGGGCATAAGACATCACCTGCAGAATTTTAGCTTATTGAGCTTTTATGATTTAAAGAGCACCTACCAAATATGAACCAAGTATAAATCAATGTACTAACGTGGTCCCCCATGTTCCAGACACTTGTGCCTCTACAGGTGCTATGACTGTTGCTTCGCTAACCAACAGTAGATTGAAACTGACTAGACTGGTCAGTTTCAATGATTCTATCAGGAACCACAGATCAGCAGCCAAGCTATCAAGAATCATATTGGTGGGGGAAGAGAAGGAGAGAGAGGTGTACAGCTTCAAATTGATTAGACACATACTAGCCAAGAGCTGGTTTTAAAGCTAGTGCCCACAAAGCCAGGTTTTAGGATCAGCACCCTGGTAAAAATCCTAGCAATTTGCCATTCCCAGAAGCTGATGGCAGTGAGAGGGAGGGGGCGGCCCAAGTCACTGCCCCAGCAATTTACTGATGTGGCCCCACCCACTTATTTTCATCTTTTTTTTTTTTTACCATTGGCTAGTAGATGTCTAGAAAATTTCTTGAGCCCTGGTAGTAATGAAAGCTCTTCCTCCATTCAACATCCCCCAGAAGTGATGTCATCCACAACAAATACCTGGTTTGTGCAGTAGTACTAGCACTTAAAAAAAAAAATCATTTTAGATTGTCTCATTTCTTTGAACTACTGCTTATCTCTATGTGATCAGGCATAATAGGCATTTTAGTCTGAGTTTGTAACTGATCAATAAAAAGGTAGAAAAAACTGCTAGATCTCTATTACTACACTGGCTGAGGATATGGTGTTACAAGATCACATTCTGATTTGCTAATTAGGCTATTTCGATGATCTAATAGCCATCACCAACTCGCAACAGTGCGCTACTGGTATTTCATTGGTTAACTCCCCATGAAAAAATTCCTACTCCCATTATGGGTGATGGGAAAGTTAATACAGAGCAAGGACACCAAGATAAGTCACACTAGCAGGAGGTGGGAGAAAGAGATAGGTAGGAGAGTGAGAGGCTAAAGAAGGAAAACCAGTCTGAACAGCACTTAGTGGGAAGGGCAAAACTGCCATTCAAGCAGGAGTTTAGTCCTTTTAGCCACTTCAGACTTACTTTGTAGCCCAAAAGCCAAATGGCAGCTCGGTCAATAAGCAAAATATATAAATTAAAAATGAGTTGAAAGTGGCTGTTGGGTCATAAGCTACTGCTGAAAGGGCAAGTCAAAACAACACCGGAACCTTGAGAGAAAAAAAAAAGGTTAGAAATGTATAATTTTCCATACTGTTATCACTTATCCTTTTTATAGACACAACTTCTCATAGTAAAAGGATGTTATATAAACCCACAATGTTTTTTTTCCAAAACATTTTCTTAAATGATCCAAAATTAGCCACCCTAGGGTATGCATTAGTAGATTAACAGTGCACTTCTTGGGCAGTTGAAGGCATTTTGCCCCAGGTCTTACAATGTATCTAGGTGGTTTAAACAGTCTACCACCACCTCAATAAACCATGCCAGGGTATGCAACTGAATACATGCCAAGACTTTGCCTAAAAAAGATATTTAAATTTTTATTCCTTTGAAAGTCAGTTCCTCTCCTTGCTTACATGTCAAGACCTAAACTGAGGGTAGCTTGCTGCAGTTGATATCACAAACACCCAAAGCATCACAAGGACTAATCCAACTTCTAATTTTGGTATTAGTAATGCCATCAAGTGTTTCAAAAGAAACAAAAAGTCCTGAATTTAGGCCTGCACAAAATACAGTATTTTTCATTCACCTTGTGCATTTCTCCACTTACATGTAATTCCAGATTAACAATTTCATGCCATATTAGTAAAAGAAAGTATTTGCATTAAGAGCAAAAGTTTTGTTTTTTAAACCAGACACTTGTATTTCCAGTTCATTCATTTACCCTCAATCTGTAGATGCTAAGAGTTCATTAATCCATCAGACTACTTTCTAATCTCTTTAACACTGGAAGATGTGAAAGATACTGATTTTTACTGGCGTGCTTAGTGTAAAATGTATCCCTCATGCGCAAAAGAAAGCAGTAACACGGACAGCCCATTACTTGAAGAGAAGGATCTATCTTCAGAAACACGCACGTGCAAAAGCATCATGTGCACTGTTTATTACACAAATTACAGCAACAGTGAACTAGCTCAACTCTAGAGATCACCCCATCTGCTGGCTAGGTAGACTGCATAAAAGTCTCTCTCTGGATCACTTGTCTGCCCTTTGGCTCAGCCTTGGCTCTGTAGTTGCCTTTCAGGAGTAACAAATAGCAACTAGCAGATCAGAGGCCAAGAAACAACTTTACACACACACACACACACACACACACACACACACACACACACAAAACTAACCATATGAGTGTAATCTATTTAGCAGTGAAAATGGTAAAGGCAATTTTCAAAGTGTCCTGTTTCCATTGAGGGGGGAAAAAAAAAATCACAATTGGCTTTAGAAGATAGCTAGAGAAAGGATTTTAGAGCAAATGTAATCCTTTGGAAAAGTGCTGAATTACTGGAAGTGAAAACTCCATTTATCCACAAAAAATATACAGTAGAAATGGAAGCTTCCCCATATTATCTTGATAATGTACTTAAACTTAATTCCAGGGGGACTAATTTTAAGGCTCACAGAATAGTTTTGTCTCCATGACTATGCAGTTTTTGACCCCTCTGTCCAGAGTGCAAAGAGGGTTGTCAGTTACAATTAAGTGAGGACAAACACCTACTACATATTGGACCGAAACCACACACTCTCTGCACAGTCAGGCATTAAGAACTATGAACAGGGGACTGGATTCTCTCCAGTGACCTAGATGTAAAAAGGTCTGAATCCTATTACTAATGTTCTAAGCCAAGTGGATCTCGCTCACCTACAAGAATTGGACAGCTATATCAATAATTTAGTCTAAACGAAGATTTGAAAATTTTACTGGACTCCTTCCACTAAGGCTGATGATATAAAAAATAGGGAAAGGACACCCACCAAGGAGGTCCAGAATCCTCACAGCCAATCCTCACACTGCTAAGAAAAAGACGAAACTGAGATTCTCCTCATGGGGCTATCCATGGACTCTGCTCAAAGCTCCTTCTTTTGGATCAGCCTCCCCTCCTATTCCTTCTGGTTCCCAAAAGACATTCTTTCTGACAACCAAAGACTCTTGGTTCTCCCTTCCACACACCCAGAGCATCTCGTCCACAACTCTTCTTCCCTCAGCCCCACAACTACAGTGAGGAATAGAACTTTACTATTTATTTGCTTCAATCTGTTTTGGATCCTCTTCCCGTGAACAGCTCTTGTGCCTGCCTTAGACACTGCTTGAAGCCTTCCTAAGCAGCAGCACTGACAATGTAGCTTACTGGCATAGTGGGGGACTGTAGATGTGATGTATCTTGATTTTAATAAGGCTTTTGACACAGTCCCACATACTCATAAGCCAACTATGGAAATGTATTACATTTGAAATTACTATAAGGTGGGTGTGAAATTGATTGACTGATCGTACTCAACGAGTAATTATCAAGAGGTTGGTGTGAAACTAGACAGGCTGTATGTAGTGGGGTTCAGCAAACATCAGTCCTGGGTCTGATGCTATTCAATAATTTGATAAATGACTTGGATAATGGGGGGGAGAGTATGCTTATAAAATCTGTGGATTACACCAGCCTGAGAGGGTTGCAAGCACTTTGGAGGACAGGATTAGAATTCAAAACTACCTTGAGAAATTGGAGAATTGGTCTGAATTCAACAAGATGAAATTCAATAAAGACAAGTGCAATGTACTACATTTAGGAGGGGGGAAAATGTACAATTATAAAATGGGGTTAGGCAGTTGTACTTCTGAAAACGGTTCAAGTGGATCACAAATTGAACATGAGTCAAAAATGTGATGCTGTTGTGAAAAAGGCTAATATCACTATGGGGTATATTAACATTAGTATTGTATGTAAACAAAGGGAGGTAATTGTCCTGCTCTGCTCAGCGCTGGTGAGGCCTCAGCCAGAATACTTTGTCCAGTTTTGGGCGCCACACTTTAAGATGTGGACAAACTGGAGAGAGTCTAGAGAAGAGCTACGAAAATGATACAAGATTTAGAAAACCTGACCGTGAGGAAAGGTTAAAAAAACTGAATATGTTTAATCTAGAGAAAAAAAGATTGAGGGGGGACGTGATAAGTCTTCAAATATGTTAAGGTCTGTTACAAAGATGGTGGTGATCAATTGTTCTCCATGTCCACTGAAGGTAGGACAAGAAGTATAGCAAAGGAAATTTAGGTTAGATATTAGGATAAACCTTGTAACTATTAAGGATAGTTAAAACCTGGGTGAGGCTTCTAAGGGAGGTTGAGGAATCCCCATCACTGAAGGCTTCTACAAACAGATTGGACAAACACCTGTCAGGGATGGTCTAGGTTTACTTGGCCCTGCCTTAGAGCACTTTAGAGCAGGGAACAGGACAAGATGTCCTCTCAGGGTCCCTTCCAGCCCTACATTTCTATGATGTTAGTTTCTCTGCTCCCTCCATAGTTCTGAATAACAGTAATGAAACTGACCAGAGTCTTGTTAAATTTTACTGGTTGCTATCCCAGAAAACTTTGAGTAGGAGACACCCCAAAGTTGCCTCCCTGCTTGCTCAAGAAAACAGCACTAAAAACAGTTAATATTTGGAAAGATATCTAAAGCAATTACTCCCCTCCCCTCAACTAGGAATTATCCATTTTGGCAGAATTTATGTGAGGTGAGAAGGGGAGAAAAGCGCATGTACAACTCAAGCAGATTTTTGAACACCCTGAAAGAAGGGTAATAAAGTCACATACTTCAGATTATAAACTGACTAGTTGAAAGAGTCAGAAACAAATCCCTAACTCTAAGAACAACTGGCTAGCTGCATTGTGCTTTGGAGGCTAAGATTAAAATTCAAAATGATCTGGACAAACTGGAGAAATGGTCTGATTGAATTTCATCCTATTTACTTAAGGACAAATGCCAAGTACTTCACTTAGGAAGGAACAATCAGTTGCACTCACACAAAATGGGAAATGACTGCCTAGGAAGGAGTACTGCGGAAAGGGATCTGGGGGTCATTGGGGACCATAAGCTCAAATATGAGTCAACAGTGTAATGTTGTGGCAAAAAAAAGCAAGCATCATTCTGGGATGTATTAGCAGGAGTGTTGTAAGCAAGACATGAGAAGTAATTCTTCCGCTCTACTCCGTGCTGATTAGGCCTCAACTGGAGTATTGTGTCCAGTTCTGGATGCCACATTTCAGGAAGGATGTGGACAAATTAGAAAGAGTCCAGAGAAGAGCAACAAAAATGATTAAAGGTCTAGAAAACATGACCTATGAGGGAAGATTGAAAAAAACTGGGTTTGTTTAGTCTGGAAAAGAGAAGACTGAGAAGGGGACGTGATAACAGTTTTCAAGTCCGTAAAAGGTTGTTACAAGGAGGAGGAAAAAAAAATCTTCTTAATCTCTGAGGATAGGACAAGAAGCAATGGGCTTAAATTGCAGCAAGGGAGGTTTAGGTTGGACATTAGCAAAAACTTCCTGTCAGGGTGGTTAAGCACTAGAATAAATTGCCTAGGAGGGTTGTGGAATCTCCATCACTGGAGAGGAATGGTCTACTCTAGAGTCTAGATAATTAGTCTTGCCAAGAGTTCAGGGGACTAGACTAGATGACCTCTCAAGGTCCCAACCAGTTCTATGATTGTGGTGGTTATTTTTGACTTCTTCTGAAAGTTAAGACCACCACTATAAATAGAATACTGGACTACGGGTCTGATCCAGTTAACAAATCTAATGTTCTTACCCTAATTCAGAAGTTCTTTAATAATGCCCCAGACTTCAGATGACCAGCTGAAAGTTCCTTGAGTGTGTTATTGCCTCCCCTTTCCCTGCCTATAGAGCTTCTTTGGGAAAATTATTTTTTTCTTTGATCTCCAGCTTTCTCTGCAGCATTATTTTTGGGAGAAACTGAATGCCTTACTACAATGTAATGACACTTAATAAAGTCTAACTAAAAACCACTCATTTTCAAGGAGTATAGAAAAGACAGGAAAAAGCAACATGTTGGCTTTTAGACAATACAATTGTTGGGCTACAAAATGTATACCGTATAAAGAATAACATTTTGAAAGTTCACTTTAAAAAATAAACACACCCTCTTTCTATCTGGGGAGGTATTTGCATTGTGAATGTACTTGTTTACAATGTGTTGTCTCTCAGAAAAGTTGGGAGACAAACTATATTAGTATTACAGCAAAGGAGGGGGGCCCATGAAGGATAGGCCTGTATGGCCCCATAGAAGCTTCTGCAAAGTTCACAGGTGATCAGATCAAGAGTTTCTATTTGGACCCAACTATACTCCCTACACAAGGAGAAAAGGAGAGTAGAAACACAGCCTCATGAAAGGGCAAGTAACAAAGTGAGCAAACAATACGGAAAACTTAGCTAGAAGATTAGTAGTAAAACAACTTCTAGGATACTTGTCACTTCCTTTCAGTATGAGGTACTAAGTCAGAAAAAAAACAACTCTCAGGCCAGCCACCAATCTCATCTATCTGCCCTCTTTAGAGCAGAAATCTAAAACCCCCAACACCTGAAATGGACATAACCCTCTTGCCAGCTCGCGCGGCAGGAAAGAAATCACCGTCTTTCCTTTGAGGTGCTGGATCTGCTCTTTTCAACTGGCTGAATCTCAGAGCTGGGGGAAACCAGGCTCCTCCCAAAAGTAAGAAAAGAGACTTCGTTGTTTGACTTGAGATCAAGGCTACCAGAGTGACAGAGGAGCGACACCCCCCGGGGGCACAGAGACACACACCGCGTACAGCCCACCCCCACCGACTCGGTTCCCGCTGGCCCCCCACCCGCGCTCTGCCAACCGGGACTCGCTCCTCCCTGGACGCTGCACCAGGAAACAAGGGGCCACGACCGGCCACGGCCACCCGGGAGCCTCCCGAGGAGCAACAAACAAACAAGTAAGCAAACAACGGCCGGTCCCGGGGAGGGGAACCGGGCTCCCAGCACATGGCAGAGCACGCAGTGGAGACAGGACCCCCGAGGAGCCGGGGGAGAGGGGCCGGGCTCGCGGGCTCCCCCCAGCACGCACCAGCTCCCCCGCCCCGCTCAGCGGTAACAACTTCGGGGCAGCTTCCACCCCTGCCCGCATGCGGGGGGCGGCGGGGACCTGCAGCGGCCGCGCGACTCACCCCCAGATAACATAGTTGGTCTTGACGTTCTTGGGCCAGGAGAACTCGCCGAAGATCACCTCGTCCCCCTTCACCACGATCTCCTTCTTCTGTGTGTTGTACTGCCGCAGCACGCTCAGCACGTCCGCCATCTTCGCGCCGGGCCGCCGCCGCCGCTCCGCCCGGCCCGGCCCGCTCGGCCCCCACCGCCAGCCGCGCGAGGACCCCGCCGCCAGCCGCTAGGGCCCCGCCGGGCTGCCCTTGCCGAACGCCTGAGCGCTGCCGCCTGGGGGAGCCGCCCACGCCGCCTGCCTCACTTATGTGCCCCTCGCCGCCTCGGCCTCATTTCCGTGCTTCTGCCCCCCTCACCCCAGTTCTCCTGGCTAGGGCGGCCGTATATGTCCGGTTCTGGCCAGGACAGTCCCCTTTTTTAAGCCCTGTCCCGGATGTCCTGACTTTTTTGGCCAAACTGGGCCCTTGTTCCGTCTCTTCTTGCCAGTTGCAAGTTGCTCTGACCAATGAAGAGCAAATGGCACGTCCAGTTTTGCCAGACTAATGGGTTGCGCCCCCCTAGGGGGGGGACGGAGGGGTGTGTGGGGCAGCGGCGGGGCTCGGGCAGTCGGTCAGTCCCATCCACAGTCCTGGGCAGCGCAAGTCTTGGGCAGTCAGCCCGGAGTGGCGTGGGGCTCGTGTGAACAGTTTAGGGTGACCAGACAGCAAGTGTGAAAAATCGGGATGAGGGTGGGGGGTAATAGGAGCCTATATAAGAAAAAGCCCCAAATATCGGGACTGTCCCTATAAAATCGGAACATCTGGTCACCCTAGAACAGTTCCAGGTGGCGTGGGGCTCGGGCAGTCAGCCCAGAGCAGGGTGGGGTTTGGGTAGTCAACCCCAGTCTTGGGTAGTGCAGGGTTCAGGTGAGTAGCAACACCAGGTGTCTTGGGACAGCCCCGGGTCGGGGGCTCAGGCAAGCAATGATGGCAGGCAGCTCAGCCCAGCCCCACACGGTGTCCCGATTTTACTTTGGTTAATATGGTCACCCTACCCCTGTCTCTAACCCCCCACCCGAGTGCTGCCCTCCCTCTGCCCCTTCCCCTCCCTGCTGCCTTTCATCCTCGGTATTGCCAACCCCAAATGTTCACAGATCATGAGTTGGGCTCGCCAAAAATCCTGAGCTTGGCTTTAAAATCACAAGATTATGTAAGAAAGAATAGATTTTATTTGCCTTCTACTTTTTGAGCCTTTAGGATGCATTGTGGTCACTTTTGAAGCTTTCTTCACAGCCACAAGGGCTAGAAACTTACATTTTCTTTAAGAATGAAGGCTGGAATCATCACATATCCACTTGACTCCAGAAGCTGGGGTTTTAAGGAGAACAGTAATTATCATGAGACTCATGACAAAATCATGAGAGATGACAATACTGCACTCAGCCCCACAGGCCTGGGTAGGGTTACCACCTTTGAAATGTAAAAAAATGATACTCCACCACCACCACAAGGCAAGGCTGCCACAACCCCAGCCACAAGGCCACTCTGCAACCCATCTCCTTTCAACAGCCACTTATAATATGCAGAGAGATAACACATATAGATAAGACTGATAATATCATTGATAACAAATAGGCATTTGTTTTAGCAGCACACTTTGCCAGCCAGCCTTTGTAGTCTGTTTCATTTAGCCAGTTCTCTGAATGTGAAGTTTCTGATGCAAGCTTTTTTTTTTTCAGAGGTGCAGTAGAATCACACGCACCATCACCCTGATCTTCCATTATTTAATATGCCTTGCACATCTCCTCACTCTCACCTTCTCATGTGACTAAAACCTCCTTTCACACACGAGTGGTGTGCTTGTGTGTTGGTGGGCAGACAGCTGCTGTATTTTCAACAGTTTTGATCGATTATTGCTTAAACTGCTGAAGTGGGAACACTGCAACATCTTTAGCTAGACACAGAAACTTTTAATATTAGATATCTCAGTGTATTGTGATAATAATACAAATCTTTAGAGCCACATAAACTGGCAGATTAAATTGTTCTTCTGGTAACTGGCAAATCCACTAAAAAACTGGCAAGGCTGGTCAAATACCAGCTAGCTGGTAACCCTTGGCCTGCATGAGGGGAGCAGCCGTTCTTGCCTGGCCCTGCAGCCTGGGGGCCAGTCTTGGGTTTACACAAGGTTATTCTTAGTCTGTCCAGCCAGGCACCAGCCACCACCAAGCTGTAAGCCCAGCTGCCGAATGAATCAATTACTCAGGTCTACACTACAAGAGCTACAGCAGCACAGCTATGATGCTATAACTATGCTGTTGTAGCACCATACTGTAGACATACACTACAGCAGCAGCAGTTTTCCCATTGCTGTAGTAACTCCACCTCCCCGAGTGATGTTGACAGAAACATTCTTCCATTGAGCTAACTGTGTCTACATCTGGGGATTAGGCTGGCATAGCTGCAGCACTCAGAGGTGTGGATTTTTTCCCACCCAAGTACCAGGGCTAGTCAACCTAAATTTAAATTAAATTTAAATTAAGTGTAGACCAGGCTTCACTCCAGTAAAGAGAAGGAATTCACTTAGCTAGCAAATTACTGGTCCATTCCATTCAGTAGAGGGCAGTAGTGCACATACTCAAGCCATTCTATAGAAAGTACCACATAGTTCACAAATACGGTTACATAAATTTGGATTGGGTAAGGTCTCATTGGGTTGACAATCTGGAACATTTTCTACAACCTTTCATCTCATAGTCAATTGTTCAAACCATTATCCAACTTCAGAAAGTAAGCTTTCATTTTAAATAAATTAGTGGCTTGATTTTCAAATCACCTGTGCCTCCCATTGACATTTATGGAAGCTGTGGGTGCTCATCACTTTGAAATAAGACAAAATTATCTAGACTTTATAGTTGAGAAGAGATCCTTCAAAATGTGAACCAATGTCTACATGAGTCTTCAATGCTACAAAGAGCACCAAACAATCTCTGAGGCTTTGTCTACACTACAGGGGAAATTCGATCTAAGCTACACAATTTGAGTTACTTTAACGTAACTCAAATCGACGTAGCTTAGATCTACTTACCGCAGGGTCCACGCTATGCGATGTCGACAGGAGACGCTTTCCCATTGACTCCCCCTATCTTCTCAACATGGTGGAATACAGGAGTCGACGGGAGAGCAATCTGAGGTTGATTTAGCGGGTCTTCACTAGATCCGCTAAATTGACTGCTGATGCATCAATCACCACTTGTCAATCCCCCGGTAACTGTAGACAAACCCTGAAAGATGTGAACTGCCCCATGCATCGTGACTATGTAATATTACTGGGCATTACCAGATGGCATAATTACAGATAGTTTTACAAATTCTGTTAAACTGCTAAGGGCTGTATTATATTCTGAAGAAATGCTGATGGTTAACTATGATGTAGTTCTTTTTACAGGGAGTTGTGCATGTTAGACAAGATTTTCAAAAGTGACTAATAATTTGGGGTATATCATCTGAGAGACTCCAGAAAGAGGCCTGATTTTCAGAGCATGGCACTCAACAAATTCTGAAAAAAATCAGGCCCCTTTAAGGCGTCTCAAACTGGGCACCCAAAAACTGAGTTTCTTAAAATCACTAGTCACTTTTTAAAATCTTGGCCATTACCAATAAAGTTGGTTCTTTCTGATGTAATCTATCTGACTGGAATCACCATATGTAATAAGGTATTGCTGCTTAGACAATGGCAGTGTTCCAATACATCCTTTGATTTATGTAAGCAAGTATTACAAAATCCACACAAGCAAGCAAAACTGCATAGTGTCAAAACCTTGTGAGAAACTTAATGGTAATTTAATGTCAATATTGCTCTTTCACTATTGATCCAAGATGGATGATCATATGCTAGTTTACACAATCTATTGAGCAGCATCTCATTTATGCATCACAAATATGTAGTTGGGGCTGTGAATAGAACCTGGTGCAGCATACATTCCGTTAACTATATTGTTATACTACAACAACCTACATTGCTTTTTTTTTTTAATTGTTGTTCACAATGACTGAACTATTAGTTTGCTAGTTATAGTGCTTAATGCGATGTCCCAGTGTTAGAACCACTTTGGGAGACAAATACAAATGCTATTGGAATCACTAAATTTTTCCAAGCACTGATCCTGGATTAGAGAGAGTGGTGTATTGACAACTGCATTAAAATTGTGATCTGTCACTTTAAATGCTCAGGGAGGTTTCCTGGTCCTGCTTGCAGATGAAAGAGCTCTGTAAGGAACTGTATGATCTGGGCCAAGCAGACTCAATTTGAAGACAACCAGCCTAGAAAGAAGAGTAAGGTGAGATGAGTTGTGCCTCTCTGTTTTAAGGCGCTACCTTCTTTCTCTCTCTGTGTGTTTTGGGGTTCTTGTGTATTATTCTGAATTATAAGAAATAAAATGGTGTAATGTTGCAACTGTAGGGACTGGGCTGTGGGTAGTCAGGTCTAAGGGTTAGAGTCAGGAGTCTGGAACCAGAGCTGGGGTCAGCGTCAGGTGCCAAACCAAAGGTCAGAACCGAAGTCAGAGTCGAGTCAAGCCCAGAGTCAGTGTCAGGGGTAGAGCATAGAAGTAAGGACCTGGAGCCAGGCAGGAAACAGGAACTGGGAGCAGACAGGGGTCTGGAACAAGGAGAGCAGGTACAGTAAGGGAGGCAGGAAACAGGAGTCAGACAAGTAGGTAGGGTTTGTAGTAGTAGCCAGCCAGGAATTCATCGAATCGCTCAGACAACTTTCTGTATTTCTTTCTGGCTTAAGTAGTGCGTCCCAGCCAATTGGTGGGGCTGGACATCTCCCCCAGTCAGGAGCTTCTTGGATGAGACTCTTTGTGAACTAAAGCTTTTTAGCCCCCTCCCCCCCCCAGTCATTTGGTGAGCTCCAGTGGCCATAGTCTGAGCACTGTCTGGGGACTTGTGGACCCATGTTCAAGGCTTATCATCCTTCACAACAACCTTCCAGCGGGAGTAGCTTATGCTTTTATCTAACTTTTATCCGGGGCTGGAGCACCCAGGGGCAAAAATTAGCGGGTGCTCGGCACCCACTGGCAGCCAAGCTCCTCCCCACCCCCACCTCACCTCCTCCCAATCATGTCGCGTCCCTGATCCTCCTCCTCCCTCCCAGCGCTTCCTGCCCCCCGCTGCCTAACAGCTGTTTGGTGGCGCTTAGGACTTTCCTGGAGGGAGAGGGAGGAGCGGGGATGCGGCACGCTCAGGGAAGAAGGCGGAGAAGGAGCAGGGACTTGGGTGAAGGGTTTCGAATAGGGGCAGGGTGAGGGCGGTGCAGGGGTGGGAAGAGGCGGGACGGGGTGGGGCCAGAGGGGTGGGGGGAGGTCGAGCACCCACCAGGCAGAGGGGAAGTCGGCACCTATGTGGGGCTTAGCAAGCTTGGCACTGTCCCTTCAAAATTAAAGGTGGCATCAATAATAATAAAACACATCACAACTAATGCTGTACAAAACAAAATACTAAAACGTCAAATACCACAGCATCATTATACTAGTGGGAGAAGGGATTAATATTTATTTTCTCTTGGTATCTGGAAACATACCATAATGACAACAGTAACAAAACTTCAGGCAAACATTGCAATCATGTATTTACTGCCACTACTTTAAAAAAAAATCATGTTACCATGTTTCACTTGTTACACTGGGTTTGCATCTTGGGGAAATTAAACAGTTGAAGTGGTAGCAGATCTCCTCTGGCACATTTACACCTCTACCCCAATATAACACGACCCGATATAACACAAATTCAGATAGAACACGGTAAAGCAGCGCTCCGGGGGGGCAGTGCTGCGCACTCCAGTGGATCAAAGCAAGTTCGATATAATGCAGTTTCACCTATAATGCGGTAAGATTTTTTTTGCTCCCAAGGACAGCGTTACATCGAGGTAGAGGTGTATCTGTTTTCTCATGATTGCAGAGTACAATTTCAAGTCTATACATACTGGAAATCCTTTATGTTTTAGAGTGACACCTGAAAGTGAGATTCTGTCACCTCCTCAGGAATAATATTACACTGAATTGTTAGGCCTACAGGACAGTTCAATAGCTGACATTCAAATCCTGGATGCTTTGAGGGTCCTTAACATTTTTTCCAGACCAGCAGGAACAAAATGAAAGAGACTCACAGAATTCAACGTAGCACATCGTGAGCTTGGTGAGATGCAGGGAAACAGGCAATCTTTCACAGCATTTCTTGTTCTGAGATGATAGAAATATTATCATTCATTTTATAACAAAAAACTATGCAGCATATTTAATATATATTACATACACATATAATGAATTACACATATTATATCATAATGTAATATATGAATATACTATGATGCAGTGTTTATCTACCAGGCATCCAGGGCCCACTGGGGGGCCACAAGCCATTTTTAGGGGGTCTGCCAAACAGGGCTAGCATTAGACTTGCTGGGGCCCAGGGCAGAAAGATGAAGCCCCACCTCATGGCGCTGAAGCCCAGGGCCCCAAGCACCACCACCTAGGGCTGATGCCAAAGCCTGAGCAACTTAGCTTTGTGGGGCCCTCTGTGCCACGGGACCCAGGGCAATTGCCCTGATTGCTACCCCCTAATGCTGGCCTGGCTTTTATATGAAAAAACACAGCTATTGTGACACGGGGGCCTCGGGAAGAACACGGGTGAGAACCCCTGCTATAATACACAGTAATATAATTACATTATCAACCAAAATGCTCTGAACTCTGAAGTACACTGAAGCAACAGTTTAACTTGCATAATGCAACAGTGCACAACTATTTAGGAGGTGAAGAACTAACATTAAGGATAATTTTAGGTAGGCAGAATTTAATTGCCCAAATTGGAATTTGCTCATGTCACTTCAACTAAAACGCTTCCTCTTGCAAAAAACTGCAGTGGAACTTTTAGTGTATGCAAATGGCCAGGATCTTAGTTTTATGTCCCATCCAAAAGACTTTTTTGAAACACACTGGCTTCAAACTGTGTGTTACACACCAGGCAGGCTCATACATAGATTTGCCAGTACAAAGTATACCTAGAATATATGTGGATCTGTACATACATCTCTAGTCTTTATGTACAATCTTCCTTTATCCACTGTCCACAATCATCATAGTTCTGATGAATGAAAAAGTACCGTATATACTCGTTCATTAGCCCATTCATTTATAAGTCGACCCCCCAAGATGGATAGGTAAAAATGGCAAAAACTGTATGACCCTTTCATTAGCCGACCCCTGTTGTAGATTGCTGATGAGGGAACATCAATTCTGGATTTGCTTCTTTAAAAAATTGCTAAAATTTTATTTTTACTTAAATTGTATATTTGTTATGTTATAATTGAGATAAAAGAAGTATGAATATAAATAAAACGTATGGATATCGATGATATAATTTTTCTCAGTTCATGTCCATGTAAACAAAGCACTTAAAAACACGGGCTTCCCTAAAGTTCAATTTTTCTAGTACTAGCTGTTTGCTTGTCCTAGTATTGTTCTACTACAGGACTATATTATAATTATTTTTATAGCACATACTTTTATTGATTGTAAAATAATGTATTGATGTCAGTACTGCAGCTGTTTAAAGTTTCAAAGGCTTTGTTTAGTGGACTAGATTGGCTTCAAATGAATGCTAAAAGAGCAGTGCTGCAGATCTGCATGACATTTGACCCATGCATTTCACAAAATGCTACACCTTACAAGCCAATCAGAAAAATACAATGAACGATAGTACTATGGCACTGGTGTCAGTCCCCTACTCTGTAATTTGATTTCTTCATGCATTTCTACCAATGGACCTCGTAAGTCTCAAGCCAATCTGAAAATATAATGTACAGAATTGATGGAATCTGTAATAAAATTTAAATAACCTGTTATCGCCACAGACATGCCAATCTACAGGGCTGCTTTGAAATAAACAAAGAACAATAATAATTTGACAGTGATAAAGCAGGTGACATTCCTATATAAAGTCCTACAAAATCTATAACTAAATTATTATTTTCTAAGATTTTCATACTAGTATTTAAAATGAACGGTGAAATCAAAAGAAAACGGTCTGCTTATCAAGCAGTGTTCAAACTTAAAGTTGTTGAATATGCAGAAGCAAATAATAATTGCGCCACTGCTCGTGAATTCTATATCAATGAGAAGCAAGTAAGAGAATGGCGAAAAAATAAAACAACACTAAAAGACAAGCCAAGAATCAAGAAAAAATGTCCAACGAGGTGCGCTTCATTTCCTAAGCTGGAGAAAAATCTCAATGATTGGGTTGTTGAATGTCGACAAAAAGGGTACGTCGTCACTAGAACTGGAATTCGTCTGCATGCTCTGCAAATGTTGAAAGACAACAAATACAAGTCAGTAAAGCCATCAATATTTGTCACATCAGTGGGTTGGTGTACTCACTTCATGAACCGTCATGGTCTCTGTCTTTGTCAGTGAACAAAGATAGCGCAAAAGCTGCTGAGAGATCTGGAAGAAAAAATCAAATCTTTCCAAAGGCCTATTATAAAACATCAAAAGGAATATGCATTTGAGCTGTCACAAATAGGAAATAAGGACGAAACACCGATGGCATTCGATCTCCTGAGCAACAGAACGGTAACCGGTGTTGGTGAAAAAACAGTTTTAATTAAAACCACTGGCCATGAAAAAATCAATTTTAGGGTGTGTCAACGTTCCTTCCCCACTCTGAACTCTAGGGTACAGATGTGGGGACCTGCATGAGAACCTCTAAGCTTAACTACCAGCTTAGATGTGGTTTTGCTGCCACCACCCAAATTATTTATGAGTCATTTGGAAAACTCTGTCTACCTCCCCACTAGAATATCTCCCTCCCAAGTACTATAACCCTTCCCTGGGTAGCCTTGAGAGACTTCTCCACCAATTTCCTGGTGAACACCGATCCAAACCCTTGGATCTTAAAACAAGGAAAAATCAATCAGGTTCTGAAAAAGAAGGATTTTAAATAAAGAAAGAAAGGTAAAAATCATCTCTGTAAAATCAGGATGGAAAATAACTTTACAGGATAATCAGATTCAAAGAGCCCAGAGGAACCCCCTCTAGCCTTAGGTTCAAAGTTACAGCAAACAGAGGTAACCTCTCTAGCAAAAGGAACATTTACAAGTTGAGAAAACAAAGATAAACCTAACATGCCTTGCCTGGCTGTTACTTACAGGTTTAAAATATGAGAGACTTGTTCAGAAAGATTTGGAGAGCATGGATTGATGTCCGGTCCCTCTTAGTCCCAAGAGCGAACAACCCCCAAAACAAAGAGCACAAACAAATGCCTTCCCCGCTCAAGATCTGAAAGTATCTTGTCCCCTTATTGGTCCTTTGGGTCAGATGTCAGCCAGGTTACCTGACCTTCTTAACCCTTTACAGGTAAAAGGATTTTGGTGTCTCTGACCAGGAGGGATTTTATAGTATTGTACAAAGGAGGATTGTTACCCTTCCCTTTATAGTTATGACAGGGTGGTTTTATCGTGTTTGGCCAATGGATCAAAGCTCCCTCCTGTTGTTATTTTTAAAAGAAAAACCTTGCCTAAAAACATGAAATTTCCTGCTGGTGTCATCATATGTGCACACGAAAAGGGATGGATGGATGAAAGTGGAACTATTGAATGGCTGGAAAAATGTGGAATAAGAGACCAGGAGCACTTTTCAAGAAACCTGCTATGCTCGTTTGGGACATGTTCAGGGCACACAAGACGGATGAGGTGAAAAATGTGGCCAAAAAAATGAAAACTACTTTGGCTGTAATACCTGGAGGCTTAACTTCCGTTCTACAACCGCTTGATGTCTGCCTGAACAAACCCTTTAAAGACACGCTACACAAAATGTGGTCTGAACGGATGTGCTCAGGCATGGCAAAGTTGATAAAAGGCGGGAATCTTATGAAGCCTGAAATCAATCTGGTTGCCCAGTAGGTCAGGGACGTGTGGGAGTCCTTTCCCTCAGAAACGACAGAAAAATCATTTTGGAAATGCTATATCAGCAATGTGCTCGACGGGTCAGAAGACGATGCCATATTTGATGATGACACAACAGAGGCTGATGATGAGAAGGAATCTGAGTCTGAAGATGACACTGCCGACATCTGCAATGACAATGCAGGTGCAGCTGTGACTGAAACCGAGTTTAATGAACTGTTTGGTGAATCAGAGACTGATTTGGACTTTGAAGGACTTTAAGATTTTTAAATAAGTACCTTAGGTCAATATGAGATGTTAAAATCAGTAAATAAATATTTAAAACATTGACTGTAATTTTGAAGGTGAATACATATTTGTTCAGTTATTATTATAAGAACAACAGGGTTTTTGTTAGATTACATTACAATAATTGTAGCAAAACTTTTGAGTATTTCTTGTGATACCAACTTTTAAAATATAGCAGGGGTCGGCAAACTTTGGCTCCTGGCCCATAAGGATAAGTCGCTGGCGGGCCAGGACATTTTGTTTACCTGGAGCATCCACAGGCACGGAGCCCCTTAGCTCCCAGTGGCCACGGTTTGCCGTTCCCAGCCAATGGGAGCTGTGGGAAGCAGCGTGGGCTGAGGTACGTGCTGGCCGCCACTTCCCGCAGCTCCCATTGGCTGGGAATGGCGAACTGTGGCCAGTGGGAGCTGCGGGGCTTCGTGCCTGCGAACACTCCAGGTAAACAAAACGTCCCAGCCCGCTAGCGTCTCACCCTGACAGGCCGGGAGCCAAAGTTTGCTGACTCATGATCTACAATGACAATGTATTAGATATTCAATTCAATAATTCAATAGAGCTTAAAATTATCGACTTTTGGTGTAGACCTGCTGATAAGCTGACCCCCGCTCTTTGATGCTTCACTTTTTAACCAAAAAAATTCAGTTTATGAATGAGTATATATGGTATTCACTTTAGTAATCCCTCAGTCTGTTGCTAGGTGAGCAATGCCTACCACAGTAAGTAGTCAACCATAATACATGGCTGAAAGAAAATTTACTGTACAGTGTTTTTCTCTTTCATTTTGACATATCGTAAATCAAAATTATAAATGATGGGGGTTATAAATAGATTATGCAATTTGTTTTGTTGATTTGTGTTACACTGAAATCAAAATATATGTCATCAGTTTAGACAGCTTTCTTTAGTTAAGATCTGTTGACAGAGCTCAGAGATACAGGGCTATTTTCATGTGCTCCTGGATACCTCATTCTTACCAGCTTCATCACAACTGGACTAGAATATCTTCAATATTAAATGGATTAAACACCTGAAAACTACTGGGTTTTTTTAGTCATAGCTCTCTTTTTATTTTTTTCCTCCTTCTTTGCATGAATGCCAGTATTTTTATTCCTTTGTTTAGCTCTTGTAGATAAAATGTTGCCACTGGCAAGTTGGGGTAACAGCCAATAAAAGAATGTTTTGCAATTTTGATATCTTTATAGCACATACATGTGCACAAGAATTTCAACATCACAAAGATATTCTTAAGTGATAAATGAAGATAAAAAAGCAAACTGCAGCCTCTTCTTGCACATATATTTACCAATTCTTTTTTCAAACGTGAAGGGAGTTATCTGAAATGAGAAAGCATATTAGTATTGTACCAATATCAAAATGTATTGAATATAGTATTATGTTGCTGGAACTGTATTTTCTGATATGTAGTTGTATAGTCTAGCACAGGGGTCGGCAACCTTTGGCACGTGGCTCCCTGGCGGGCCGGGCCAGTTTATTTACCTGCTAATGCGGCAGGTTTGGCCGATCGTGGCCCCCACTGGCTGTGGTTCGCCGTCCCGGGCCAATGGGGGCGGCGAGAAGCGGCACGGGAGAGGGATGTGCTGGCCGCAGCTTCCCGCTGCCCCCATTGGCCCGGGACGGCGAACCGCGGCCAGTGGGGGCCGCGATCGGCCGAACCTGCCGCATCAGCAGGTAAATAAACTGGCCCGGCCCACCAGAGTGCTTACCCTGGGGAGCCACGTGCCAAACGTTGCCAACCCCTGGTCTAGCATGTTATGTTTGTATTGTAAAATCAGTATAAAGTTGCAAAAAGTTGCAAAAACAGTTTGGTACATCATGTGTTAGTACTTCCAGTTGACCCATTACTTCCAATTCTCATAATTACCAAATATAGAATTGATAATGCTTGTACTATTTTTGTGATACATAGTAAACATTAGCCTGTCGGAAAAGATTATTAATTTGTTAATAATAAGTTGTTATTGTAAAGTAAGAACTAAATAATACCCATTATTCAATTCTTACCTTTCAGCTATCATTTGGGGAAAAAAACTAGAATCATTAGACAGTTTGCTGAGACTGATATTGAATAGAGCATTCCTTACCAGCTTCAAAAGGGAGGCTGCTAGTAGCTCTGCTTTACTAATGGGTTCCTAGTATAGAACCTGACTGGCAGGCTCAGCGGGCCTATAAGTATAGCTATCCTAGGGTTACCATATTTGAACATTGAAAAAAGAGGACACTCCACGGGGCCCCGGCCCCGCCCCAACTCCGCCCCTTCCCCTCCCCCACCCCACCTCTTTCCCCGCCCCTGGCCCCGCCCAACTCCGCCCCTTCCCTGCCCCCATTCCAACCCCTTCCCCAAAGTCTCCGCCCCTTCCCCTGAGCACCCCACATTCCCCCTCCTCCCTCCCAGCCACACGAAACAACTGCACCAATTCTAAAGTCAGGCACTCCACTAGTATAGACTCCCATGACTTTAATGAAGCTGCTCAGTGGAGGATCTGCCCCAGCGCTCCGTTTTTGGGAGCGGTCAGGACACGCAGCTCACACTGTTCTGTTTCCCAGCTCCCCAGATGCCTTGGAGCACCCAGTTCTCCTCCCTGCCGGGTAAAATCCCGGACATTTTGAGCTATTTAATTCTTTAATTCTAAAACGTAATTCTTTATATGTAGTGAGTCCTTTCCTTTCACCAGTTCTTCAGTTTTCTTTCTCCTCATGTGCCCACGCATACTTCTCTGCAGATCGCATTTTTCTCAGCAGTGGTTGATTGCTCTTTAAGAAGGCATGAAAGTCTTTACAAGAAGTTTGTCTGAAGTTGTACTGTACAAGTAGAATTCCTTTCAACGACTCAACATTCAAGTTGGTCCTTTCCTTTGTCCACTGGCTTTGCATCAGTGAAAAAATTCGCTCTACATTTGCATTGTGAGAAGGAATAGCAAAGAAAAACTGTGCAATCTTTAACAGTTCTGAATGACACTCAATGTTTTTGGATTTCTCAAAATATTTGGTCCACTTCTGGTGTGCTAGCAAATTACTGAACTCTTCATCACTGTTGCAACTTTCTGTAAACTTCTTCAGGTTGCTGAACTGATCAAAACACTTCACGTCATCAATTTGCATCCCCTTATCGGTCAGGTACTTGATACAAGGTTCCACATCACTCCAATTCGGTGTCTCACTCAGGGTAATCCACCTGAAACAAGAGAAGTCTTCAAGGGGTCTAAGCCACATCTCCAAATATTCTAAGCATCTGCTGTACATATTATTCACTTCAGCACAGAATTTGTCACACTCTTCATCAATTCCTTCCATGCGCTTTTGTGCCAGTAGTCCCTTAACTTTCAGGGACATAAAGTTGTGAGTCTTGCGTTCAAGAAGGATAGTCTGAACCGAGTTCAAACTGTTCAGCACTTCCACAACAGAATTGCTTTCCCTTTCGATTTCTTGGATGTAAGTTTGGAATACACTCATGAGTGAATGCATGTGCCAGAGGTAAATCTCACTTAATTCATACTCAAAAAATGTCTTAAGCACTATGGGTGGTTTGTCCTGTGACAGAAAGAATGACTTCAAGGCTGGAAACATCTGTATCAGCCTTGTAATGCCCGGAAATAATGACAGCCATCGTGTCTTGCTATGAGAAAGCAGCTTTCTGTATTCAACATCAACAAACTCACAGTACTCCTTCAGTCGCTCAGTTCGGACAGTGTAGATATGAAAGTACTGGTAAATTTTAAAAATAATGTTCTCAATGTCAATGTTCATTCTTTCTGCTGCATGGTGAACACAGTTGTTCAAAATGTGGGCTGGGCAACCCACACCAATTAATGTTCTCTTCTGCAACAACTTCTTTAAGTTTGCAAACACGTTCTTTCCATCTTCATCACGCCGGAGTCCTCCAAACATTGTATTGCAGTTGTCACCTGTAAATGCAATACACTTCTCAAACAAACCATTTTTTTCAAGCGTTTCTTTTACGTAATGAGCAATTGTGTCGGCAGTCTCATTAGGTGTGTTCTGGACCTCAATCAAACTTGACTGCAAACCGCCATTCTTCCAGTTGAAATACTGAATAATTACTGGAAATATTTTCACTGAACCATGATTGCTTCCATCTGTAGCAACTCCACAGTAAGCTATGTCATTTTCTTCAAATGTTTTCAGAACAACATCAACAGAATGTGGTGCAAGCACGGAGATAACAATTGCTTCTGTCTTGGTTCTAGCACTTGAAAATTTCCGTGCCACTTCAGAATCAGGGAATGTCTTCTTCAACAAGACAGATGTGCAATCCATTGACTTAAAGCTATTATGATGCTTAACAGTGTGAAATGCAAACGCACCCTCTGCTGCAGTAACAGCATCCTCTGATTCGCTGCCTGGTTTTACAAAATAATCTGTCAATTTTGTTGATGAGCTCTCTCCTTGAACTGCTTTTTTGTGCTTGTCTGAGTCCACATGAGTTTGTAAATCATTAGCACCTTTATTTTTCACAGAGATGTAAGTACCAGGTCTACATACCATGCACTCAGCTTCCCATTCATCTCTACCACTTCGAAAACATGGGAACTTTGTCTTTAGTTCTGCAGTGAATTTACACTTTCGTTTTGGCATTGTGTTTGCTCCTAGGACCAGGGGCAGCCAGGGTCTCCACGTGCTGGGCCCGCCACAAGGCAAGCTCAGTGGCTCCCATTGGCTGGGAAAAGCTCCAATGGGAGCTGTCGGAGCCAGCCCCTGCAAGTCCTGCCCCCACAGCTCTGATTGGGCAGGTATTTCGCAGTGATCCACCACACTGCTGTGTCTCATCACAAATGGGGAGCTGAGTGCCATACAGCACACCCCAGCCCCAGGAGCTCTGATCCACTTGCAGGCAAGGCAGCCCGATGCCCATCGCAGCCAGAGCTCTGATCCCTCTGCACACTCCTGCCTTTTTCACACTGCCCTCCCTTCCTCCCCCACCAGTCAGTGCTTTTTGGCGACTCCCCAGAGCAGCTCCCCCAGCGCTGCCCCCCACCTGTGCAATCAGCGGCGCATGGTACTCCCAGCTTTGCTGGCATCCCTGGCTTACCTTAGAGCAGGCTCTGGCGACTGCTGCTGCTCCCTGACTCTTCGGCTCTGTTTAAGAGCCGAGCTGCCCTAGTGCTACCGGCTTCAGGCACTTCTCCTACCTGGGCTCCAGCTGAGCTGCTCCTCCCAGCTCAGACTGTAAGAGCCGAGCTGCTGGCTTCTGGCAGCCCTCCCCTACCTCAGGACCCAGAGCTGGCTGGACACGTCCCTTCCCCAGCTCCAGCCGAGCTCGGCTCCGCCCCCTCAGACTTACAGAGCAGAGCTGCAGGAGCCAGCGTTACCAGCTTCAGGCAGCACCCCCCCGCCTCGGGACCTTGCACCGTGGGAGCAGCTCAGCTGGAGCCGGGTAGGAGAAGTGCCTGGCTGGGGGCTCGGGGTCCGGAGGCTGCCTGAAGCCAGTAGCGCTTGCTCGGGCAGCTTGGCTCTGTAAATCTGAGAGAGGAGGAGTGGAGCAGAGCCACAGGGGGAGAGGAAGTGCCGGCCATTTTCCCGGACATGTGTGGCTTTTCAGCAATTCCCCCCGGACGGGGGTTTGATTGCTGAAAAGCCGGACATGTCCGGGAAAAAGAGGACGTATGGTAACCCTAGCTATCCAATGGGACATTTGGCCAGAGATCTCCAATGTTCCAGTACTAGTATGCTGAAGGACACTTTATGACATAGATGAGGCATGTGTATATTGCAGAACAGCACCTTATGTATTATTGCACAATACTTGGGATTCTAAAACAAAGAAAAACATGTTAAGATTTAGAGAATATTTAGAGAATTATTAAAAACATTTGCTTAATTGGTATATTATATAATCCCAAATATAATACCCCAAAGACATATCAAAGTCCACTGTCTCTAGAGACCTCTATATAGGCCACTAGGGGTTCTTGCAACAAAATTTTTGGTGGCCTCAGAGTGTAGCCACCAACTCTTGCTGGTGGCTGCACTGACACTTCCTCCTCCTCACCAGCCCTCCCTGCCACTCGCCTCCTCACCCCACCATCTGCCCATCACTCACCTCCTCACTCCCCACCCGGTTCACCACCAAATTCCCCCACTCCTCTGCTGCTGGCTCGTCACTCACCTCCTTACTCCCGCGCCCACCTCTTCATCCGCCCCTCGCCTCCTCACCTTGTTCCTTAAGCATTGTGTGTCCCACCTGTGTCTCCAGAGAGGCGGTGCATGCAGGAGCAACAGGGAGGAAGGAGAGGGGTTGATGCTTTCCTTCCCCCCACTGCCCAGGAAACTGCTGTGGCCACAGGGAAATGTGCAATACAAAGAAGTTTTATTTTCTAAAGCCTCTTTCATACAGACTGTATCTTAAAATGCTTTTCAGAGATAAATATTGTACAACCTTGATTATCCAAATGTCATGAGGAATATTGAGTATGTTCAGATAATTGAGGATTCAGGTAATGTATGGATTTTTCATGACTGTTTCATATAACAGGAAGATTTTGTTTGTATATTTGAAGTTGCATTGTAATACAATTACACAGATAAGTAATAAAAGAGCAAGAAAGAAACTACAAAGGAGAAAAGTTTACTTTGCAATGGAGATTTCAAATGAGATGGAGAGCTGACAAAGGAGAGGTATGAGCAAACTGCTCTAGTGTTTCCCAGTGGTTGGCTGGCAGGAATAGGAAGCAGTACCCTTGGCTTCTTTTCTCAGCTCTGAAATTGACCTGTGTGACCTGGGGATTCTAAAACAAAGACAAACTGGTCAGACAACATGAACTCAAGTGCCACCAATAGGCAGATGACACTACCTATCCTTCACCATATATGACCACACCACTGCCATCAAGCTGGCCCAGTGCTCCGATGAGATCAGCTCATGGATGAACAGCTGAGAGAAATTTAGCTGAACCTGAGCAAGAAAGAGATGATGCTGGTGGCGAGAGGAAAGCCCTTTGAAAAGTCTGCAGACACCATGCAGAATCCTTTGGCTGAAGGTACACACCCAAAATTGCTCAGTCTGGATTCCTTGCTGATGCTAAGCTCTCACACAGAAGTATCTGAGAGTGACTCATTCTATCATCTCCAATTGGCTAGAAGATGCCATCCCATGTTGGTCAACGATGACTTGGCCTCAGTTATTCATGCCTTCATCACCTCTCAGCTGAACTACAGCAATGTGATAAACCTGGACGTGAAGTCTTCAGCACTCAGGAAACTCCAACTAGTATACACCACTGCACTATGTCTCCTCAGCAAGATAGGCTGCTGCAAGCACCTCATACCTCTCCTCTCCTCTCTAAATTGGCTTCCCATTGAATACCAAATAAAGTTCAAGGCCTGATCTTCAAGGCACGACATGGCCTGAGCCCAGAATATCTAAAAGACCCCTTCAACTCCAGGGAGAAGAGTGCTGACAACTTTCTCTTGTGGCAAAATGGAACTCTTTATAAATAACAAGGGTAAAACTTCATCATGCAAGAAACAGAACTTTACCAGCCTCAGGTTACGTCTATACTAGAAACTTGAGTCGACCTATATTAGGCCAGTTTATAGTCACCGCAATAATGACTGGTGGTGTATGTTCACACTACCCTCCTTGGATCGGTGGTATGCGCTCTCACAGGGAATGCTTCCACCAACCTAAGAGGGGCAGTGCAAGGTGCTGAGAGATCTCTTGGCTCTGCTGGCAGCTCCCTGCCAGGTACCCGGCTGCCTCCTGGGCTTCTGGGAGGCTGCCTACTCCCTCTGCTCCCTGTTCCTGGCCAGGAGCTGTGCGGCCAGGATTTCTCCTCTCCCCATTTCCTGCCAGGAGCCTTGCCCCGGGGCTTCTCCCCTCTCCATTCCCCGCTAGGAGCCAGGGGAAGCCGCCTGGGGCTTCTCGCCTTGGGGAGTGGGCTCCAGCTGCCCTGGCTTCTCAGTCCCCCTGCCCAGCTTCTTGTGTTTGGTCCTAGGTGGAAGTGGGAAAGCGTGGGGGGAAGTTGTGTGGGCTTCTTACCCTGGCTCCCAGGGGAGCGGGGGGGGGGCAGCTGGGCTCTAGTTGCCGGCTTTCTTGTCAATTTCAGGGCTCCTGCCCTGAAATTAACAAGACAGCCAACAGCCGATGAAAGGGATGCAGTGTCTGCAGTGATACACCTAACTACAGGGATATAAGCCTAATGCCTCTGGTGTCGGTGGAGCTATTACGTTGGTGTAGTAGGCACTTACTACTGTAGTGGCGGGAGGAAGACTGTAATGAAGACATAATTAGGTCGAGGTAAGCTGCCTTATGTGGACCTAGCTGTGTAGTGTAAACCAATCCTAAGACAGGTTTCAGTGTGGTAGGTGTGGTAGTCTGTATCAGCAAAAACGAGGAGTCCTTGTGTCACCTTAGAGACTAACAAATTTATTTGGGCATAAGCTTTCGTGAGCTAAAACCCACTTCATCAGATGCATGGAGTGAAAAATACAGTAAGCAGTATATATATTACAGCACATGAAAAGATGGGAGTTGCCTTACCAAGTGTGTGTGGAAGGGTCAGTGCTAATGAGGCCAATTCAATTAAGGTGGAAGTGGCCTATTCTCAACAGTTGACAAGAAGGGGTAAATATTAACAGAGTGGGAAATTACTTTTGTAGTGTTAATGAGGCCAATGCAATCAGGGTGGACATCGCCCATTTCCAACATTGACAAGAAGGTGTGAGTATCAACAGAGGGAAGATTACTTTTTGTAGTGACCCATCTACTCCCAGTCTTTATTCAGGCCTAATTTGATGGTGTCCTAATTTGCAAATTAATTCCAGTTCTGCAGTTTCTCATTGAAGTCTGTTTTTTACTTTTTTTGTTGAAGAATTGCCACTTTTAACACTTCAGCCTCCCCGGACACTCAATAACAGACCTAAAAGTGGCAATTCTTCAACAACAAAAACTTCAAAAACAGACTCCAATGAGAAACTGCAGAACTGGAATTAATTTGCAAACTGGACATCATCAAATTAGGCCTGAACAAAGACTGGGAGTGGATGGATTATTACAAGAAATAAAAACTAATTTCCCCATGTTAATTTCCCCCTACCCTTACTCACACCTTCTTGTCTACTGTTTGAAATGGGCCACTCTGGTTACCACTACAAAAGTGATTCTTCCTCCTGTTGATAATAGCCCACTGTAATTGAATTGTCTCGTTAGAATTAGTAAGGCAACCCCCATCTTTTCATGTACTATGTATATCTATCTATCTTCCTACTGTATTTTCCACTGCATGCGTCTGATGAAGTGGGTTCTAGGCCACGAAAGCTTATGCCCAAATAAATTCGTTAGTCTCTATGGTGCCACAAGTACTCCCTGTTTTTACTTTTAAGTGTGTTATTGGGTGTCCAGGGAGATTGAAGTGCTCTCCTTCTGGTTTTGGAATCTTACAATTCTTGATGTCTGATTTGTGTCCATTTATTGTTTTGCCTAGACTGTCCAGTTTGGCCAATGTACATGGCAGAGGGGCATTGCTGGCATAAACTCACCCAAGAATCATCACAAACCTCACCACCTTCTGCTCCCTGTGCCAAGGCGTTTCTTTGACCTTGCCTTCTCTGACACCAATACATAAGAATGTGGCGTTAACACCTAACTGGCCTCTCCCAAAACAAGCTACTGCACTGTGCCCATCTCTCCCCCAGGGGACAGGAGCACGCAACCACCGGTTGACAGATGTGCCGCCCATCGCTTAATGCAGTAGCAGAAGGCGGCTCAGGTACCATGGCTGCGGAGGGGAGTATGGGGGTGAGGGTGGGGTCGGGTTGTGGATGAAGGCGGTTGGGGGAGACCAACAAATGGCTGCCGGGAGCGGAGCCGGAACTGCTTTCCCGGGCCAGCGCTGGGGGCAGGGCGGTCCCTGGGCTCCGGGGAGGGAGGAGGCCGCGAGGGACGCGGCGCCTGTCGCGGGGACGGGGGTCGCGGGAGACGCGGGCAGGCAGCGTGGCGGGCAGCCCAGCTCGCGCAGGAGGTGGCCGGGCTCCTCCCCCGGCCCGGCGAGCCCATGGTGGCCTTGCGGGGAGCCCTGCGCGCCGCCAGCAGCCGGCTCAGGTCCGTGCGGCGGGGTCGGGACTTCGTACCCACCCGGGGCCCCGGGGAAGGGCGGTTCTGGCCCCGCCTGCCTCGGCCTCTCCCCCCGGTGGGGTCGCTCGCTTGCTCCGTGGCCGCTGCGGGGCTGCCCCACTGTCACCGACCCCGTGTCGCCGCCGAGCAGGGGTACGGCCCGCGCCCAGCCTCGCCGCCCATCGGGGCAGGGCGGGCCGTGCGCTGGGGCCGAGCCCCGCTCAGGATCTGCTCCCCTGGTGCTGGGCACTCCTAGCCCGGCAGGGAGCGAGCCAAGCCGGCTGAGCCTGCTAGCCGCCGGCAGCCGATCCCCCACGGGGTCTGCCTGCCTCACAGCTCCCAGCGGCGCCGCCGCATCCGGGCAGATGCATCAGCCGAGCCCCAGGCAAACGGGGGACAGAGACACATCCCCTCCATACCATTACCGGTCTGGTCCCCTAGGACTGGAAGAGTTACACTGGTATAGTAAACTGGGGGAGGGACATCGAGTGAGGTTGTTGTTGTTGTGTTAAGGATAAAGTTACACCCCTTTAAACTCTAGCCGACAAACCAGAATAAGCCATACCAGTGCAGGTACCTTTGGATCACTGCAACTGAATTCTGGCTAGGGTGGGTTTGCCGCGTCAATTACACCAGCATAATTAAAGAAGCAAAGCATTCTAATGTAGAGAATCCCTTTGTTAGGTGGCATTTTAAAAAGTAATGTTTCTGTAATTCAGTTCAAAGTAATGACTGCTGTGCAATGCCAAAGCCTGCAAAATCGTGGGATACCAGTGGGTTTCTGATGTATGGATAGACTGAGTCAAACTGTCTCTGTTCTGGGCACTTTGCAGATAGGTAAAAAATGGGGTGGGGGTAGTGAAGTTGTTTTGACAGCCTTAGTATCATATTTAAAATAACTTGAGAACCATAAAAATGAGTGACAGTTTTTCAAAAAGAGGTTTTATAGGTCTATCTAACATTTTTATTTTTAGAATGGGAAATAGTCCATCTACTTCAATGGGATTGTCTAATGCTGCTACCGTGAACAAAATCCAGGTAAATAAAGGGGTCATTTATTATTCAGAAAGAATTATTATTTCTAGCCTTTGAAAAAGGGATAGTAATTTACTAACTTCCTTTTTTTTCCTAATTGGTACAAGGATTCCTTTTTTATTACATCAGGCTACAGAATCTGATCTGTAAACTTAGTCCAGTAAATAATGTATTATACTTTTGAACTCGTTCTGCAATCTAATCCATGTGGGCAGACCCTTATACTTTCATAGTGTCCCGTTTAAATCAGTTACGTTCACCACTGGTGTCATTATTAAATGATCAAGGAGTCTGGTGGCACCTTAAAGACTAACAGATTTATTTGGGCATAAGCTGTCGTGGGTAAAAACCTCACTTCTTCAGATTATTAAATGATGATGTCTTGGAGGAGGAGAGGGGTTAAATCCCATGAAACCACTTAATTAAGCAATGAGAGCTAGAAAATATCTCGGGTTTAGCTCCAGTAAAGTACACCGCTACCTCGATATAACGCGACCCAATATAACACGAATTTGGATATAACATGGTAAAGCAGTGCTCCGGGGGGGTGGGGCTGCGCACTCTGGTGGATCAAAGCAAGTTCAATATAATGCGGTTTCACCTATAACGCGGTAAGAATTTTTGGCTCCTGAGGACAGCGTTATATCGAGGTAGAGGTGTAATAGTTTTACATTTCTAGAAAGAACTTTATCCTTTTTTCCACATTTATCTTTTGACTACTAAGCCTGTCACACCTGCATCATTTTTACCTTTAGGTGACTTATCACAGCCATGTTACCCACAGTTCTGTTATATTTTTGGGGATTCTTGGAAAGGTCCATCCTATCATGCCAGCCCCCTACAGTGTTTATCATGCCTCGTCCATGGTCTGTCTTCAAATCTCTTTAGAGGTGTTTTCCTTGGACCATATAACAATATAAAATTACACATGCACATTATGTTAAAAGTACATTATTAAGGTTACAAAATCAAGAACTCAAGTCAGGAAACGTCAGTATTAAGGTAGCCTGTCCCTCTAACTTTTGAGTGTGTTTTGGAGGAGAGTGCGCTTTAGTGGTCCCAAATGCTTCTGTCCATTACCCTGCTCAAGTGGGGGCCCCTTCTCACCCAACCTCTACAACTTGTCCCTGTGCCAATCCTCTCTCTTCCACACTCCTGGCTTCTCATCCCAGTCTCTTTCTTCTCCCCTACCCAGTCTCCACTCCTCAGACTTCTCATCCAAATCCCACTCTCCTTGTCCAGCCAGTCCTAATTTCCCCTCCAGCTCCTTGTACTAGTCTTCTTGCCCAGCCAGTCCTGCTTCATGGGTTATAAGGTCAGAAGGGGCCATTGTGAACAGTTAGAATGATCTCCTGCATAAGACAGGCTATACAATGTCCCTGAATTAAATTCTTGTTTGAACTTTTAGAAAGGTATCCAGTGATGGAGAAACTACCATAGCCCTTGATAAATTGTCCCAGTGGTTAATTGCCCTCGCTGTTAAAATGTATGTCTTACAGAGGTAAAATAACACCTCTACTCCTATTCGCCATTCCTCTGATTATACATTCAAGAATTGTATTAGCCCTTTTGGCCATAGTGTTTCACTCAGAGCCTGTGCTGAGCTGATTATCCACCACCACCATGACACCCCTCCTTCCCCAATCCTTTTCAGACTCTCTTCTTCCCAGGATAGAGTCCCCTGTACTGTAAGTATAGCCTACATTCTTTGTTTCAAGATATGAACTTCACATTTGGTCATTTCAAAACACATATTGTTTACTTGTGTCCAGCTTACAGAGTGATCATGATCACTTTTTAACAGTGATCTAGCCTCTTCATTATTTACCACTTCCCCAATCTTTGTGTCTCTTGCAAACTTAATCAGTAATGATCTTTTGTTTTCTTCCAGCTCATTGATTAAAAAAATGTTAAATAGCATAGGGTCAAGAACTAATCCTTGCTGGAAACACCTACTTATAATTTTTGGAATTTGTTACCATAATGAAAAGACAAAACATATTGCTTTTGTCTAAGACTTTATCTTTAAGAATGTGATAAATTAATTCATTTAATTAGTACCCATGTGCAGAATACATTGACTCAACCTTTTTTAAAAAAAAAATACAGGAAACCATTTCGGACAACTGTGTAGTGATTTTCTCTAAAACAACATGCGGCTACTGCAAAATGGCAAAGAAACTGTTCCAGGATATGAATGTAAATTACACAGCAATAGAACTAGACATGTATGAAAATGGAAGCCAGTTTCAAGACATTCTTCATCAAATGACTGGTGGCAGGACGGTGAGTACATCTTTTCAGACGTAGTAACTAAAATAGAGGGGGGCTAATTCACTGAAGCAATAGCCCACCAATTGTGACCTCATCAGATCTTGCATGCTAGCTGCGTTGAACCTTATATATGAGCTCCTAAGTAAAACACAAGGTGCTTGAGGAAGCTGTAGCAAAGCTTCTGTAAGGTATCTCACATTCCTCATGGTGCTGACATACCACTCCAGAGTCATGATAGTTACTGTACTGCTGATCCTGCTGTCTTTCGGATGAGACTTTAAACAAAGGTCACATCAAAGACACAAAACTGAAATCCATCAGGGACACTTCTTGCTTGGGTAGAAGTGTTAGCCCCAGTATCCTGGCACCTTTTGCAATTACATTCTGCCTTTGTAACAATTCCCTGTAACTTCATTTGAATCAAGTGTTTTTTCACTGCATGTTCTAAACCCATGTGAAAATGATACATATTACTTTTAAGGAGAAGGTGCAGTGATGCCTCTGTTTAATATAAAGCATCTCAGGACCCCTTTTATAGAAAGTTATTATGGAAATGTAAGACTGTCCACTAATATGGTGCATCAAATAGCAAGTATGTAAAGTATAGCATTCCCAAGTTTATATGGCAGTGCGACAGCATGCATGACCACACTTGTTTTTTAGCCTACCTCCAACAAAATAACTAATGTAATTTTTATATACTTAACAGGTTCCAAGAGTGTTTATTAATGGGGCTTTCATCGGAGGTGCTACAGATACTCAAAAGCTTCACCAGGAAGGCAAGCTGCTTCCATTAGTTCATCAATGTCAAATGAGAACAGCAAAAAATTCTGATCTGCCATGTAGCCTACCTTAGCCTTAGTTTAAAAAGTGCCCCTAATCTAGATATTAAGTACCTAAAATCCATCTTTAGGCCTCTAAATAAATGGCCTGACTTTCAGAGGTGCTGAGAACCCACAAGGTCTAAAATTAGGCCACTTATTTGGGGACCTAACTATGAATTTAGGTTCCAATTGTTAAGCACCCAAACTTGAAAATTTAGGCCTACGTGTGCAGCATGGTCTACTAAACTAACTAGAGTTTGGAGCGAATAATTCATCAATTTGAAATCATTTATCTAACACAGACATTACGGCCTTGGGCAATACTTAAACCCTCCCTGCCTCAGCTTCACCATTCATAAAATGGAAGTAAAAACAATTACCTACCTCACAGAGCCTTTGTGTGGATTAGTTAATATTTTTGTTACCATGCTTTGGAGACATAAAGGACAACATGTTTTAAATATATTAAAAAGTGCTACATGAGGGTCTGTGAAATAGGTGACAAACACAACTAGTGAAAACTTGCACTGCTTATCATCTTCAAAACCTTGTAGTATCCTATTGATTGTAATGTGAATTGGTTTGCTATACTTTCTAGCTAATTTTACTGTCATTGTGTTGGAACAAAAGATGACAGTGCAATTTAGTGTTTCCTATAAAATCACGTCAGTGCTAAAGATTGATTCATCTCTTTGTCAAATTATGTACACTGAAGACACTAAAAAGAACCACTTTTATTCATATGAAGTCTGTAGTTACTGAGATTTTAATTACATTTCTGCAAATGTAAAAGTTCAATTATTAAAGGCAGTATCATGGTAAGCTACAGTAGTTCAGTTTTTCTTACAGTTCTGTATATATTCTCAAGTAACAGTTGGAAACTTTTTTAAACACACTAAGTTCTAATCACTTTGAGACACTTAAAAACCAGTCTGTTCTGTTTCAATAATGTAATAATGGTTAAGTAGTTTCAGGTACTACACCTGCTGACTCCCCTGCCAATTTTAGTAGTTTAGTTGTTTTTAAATGTGGTGAAGGTCCAACATACATGGTAATAGTGAATCTGACTATATATAGGTATATAAGGTAAATAAAGCTTTTTGTCTAATCGTTCAGGCACTATAATGTTACATGTAACTATAGTAAGTAGATTTCATATAGAAATATGATTTAAGTTAAATGTCCATCTGTGTTCAATTGTCTATATGCAATACATATGTACTTTTAAAAATATACGTTACATACTGACTTCACAGTTCCTTTGTCTAACTTTGAAATAAGCAGCTTTTTTCTTTTTTGAGGGTGGGGGGTTGCTTTCCACCTAACTTTTTCAGACCCTGACATATCTCACTATTATTTACTTAAAGTTGTCATGCAAGATTGGGGAGATCTACCTCTGTTCCTGAGACAACAGCTCTGGTGCCACATGTGCTGCCCCTAGCTTTTCCAGCAGTAGTGTGAAATTAACTTTTTTGTCATTCTTTTTGTCATTCTTCCACTCTCCCACCAGATTCTGAGTACCAGCATGCCAGCTGTCTAGAGAGCTATTACTTTGTTTGCTGCTTGGAAGATCTTTGAGCAGTCCCAGAGGGACTGAAACAATCTGTCTTTAGTCAGGAAGACAACATTGCTTCAGTTTATTCAAGTTCACCTCACAGTCATATGGCTAGAAACTTCTAAAAAAATCCAAAAACAGATGGTTGAGCTTCTTGAAGTGCCAGGGAAAGCTTCACTCATCAGTTGCAAGTAGGTTTTAAGTCATGAGTTAAGTTTTGGCAGGGAACTGTTGGAGTAATGCAAACACAGTAATTTAACTAGTGTTAATACTAACAACACATGGTAAAGGCACCACCACTAGGTTGTCAGAGCTCCTGCAGTTCAACGGTGCACACTAATCAGGTAAATGCATGGCTCACATAACTTTTGTGCCATAACAAAACTTACTTGCAGAGGAGAGGCTTTCAGAGCAAATGAATAATAAAAACAGCCCGGGAAGTTGTGTAGTCCCTATGCACAATATTATAGGTCAAACATTGCAAATTCTATACTAATAGCTAGAACACTATAAGATGCTATACTGTTAACAGCAGTTAATTAAAAAAGGGCAGATAGATGGTCAAAAAGGAATTTTCTGAGTTGAACAGTTAGTCACAATGCAGTCTTTGGGATAAGACACTGAACTGGGACTCACCCTTGCTTTATTTTTGGCTGTGCCACTTAAGTGTGTGACATGGGGCAATCACTTCACCTCTCAACTCATCTGTAAAACAGGGACAGTTGTATTTGGTTTCCTCTGTAAGGTGCTTTGAGATCTTTGGGTAACAAGCACTATGTAACAGCTAATTAGAGTAAATCTACTGTATTTCTGCCATGCTTAATTCCTTTCCCTTTCAGTTCTTCATTTGTCAACCCACTTCCCCCTCAACTGTATGGTTCTGAACATTTCCCTGCTGCAGCGTGATAGACTCATCCCAGCATCTTATACACCAGCAGTTACATTGCAGCAGTGTAATAGGCACAGCTTGAGATACTCTTAAAGCTTCATCTTAGTATAAGACTGCACAGCTGTTGCAGGAAAGACAGCATTTTTTTTTAAAACCTCCCTTGGTTACTACTATCATGCATATCTGCCTTGTTACGTAGATAGTCTTATATTTGCTAGCTATCTTAAAGCTTGGTGCTAAATTGGCATGTGAGGGAGGAGCAGTTAATCATAAAGGATGCCTTTATAAAAAAGTTAAAAAAAAAAAATTAGGTGTGTCAAGTTTAGTTTTCCTTGGCTTTGTTGTAAAACAGTATTGATGCTCTGACCCCCACAAGCTTTCCCTACCACTTTAGGAGGCCTTTAATTGAAGGCAATGTCAGATTTTTAACCAAAACATCCTTTTTTCTCTGTCAATTAAGCACTGGAATTAAATAAGGTTTAGCAAAAGTTCTTAACAGACACAAAATCCCTTCCCCTCTTAAATGCTCCACTTCCAGTTTCAATCTTGTGTTTCATATGTTCTTCACTCATCATGCATTCTACAAGGATGGACCCACCCTGAATTACTAAAGCCAAACTAAATCAAGCAAAATTTTGGTGACAAAATCCTGCCTTTATATATCATAAAAAGAACCCAAGCCCATTTTATTATTCTTTGAAGATCATGATTAAGGTTGTTTGTGGGAAGGGGGAAAAGTACGTACCTTAAATGTGTATTTCCATTTTTAAAAAACAACTTTGCAGTGTTTTTTAAATCAAAAATTTTATATTCAAGTTTTTCCTCTCTCCCGGTTTCTTATGGTGTTTTATCTCCGCCTTACCTATATGTTTAGTTAAGCTCTGAAAATCAAAAGGAGGCACGTAGCCACATACAACTTACTAAACCCTGTACCTAAGATGTACCTCACAAAGCCGGCATTATTTCATTTGCATCAATTCTCCAATCCTCCACAGAGCTTCTAGTGCTGCTAAGGCTTCTCCTGAGCTCTCCAACTGCATGTGCAATGGGTAGGTTCTTGCAGCTGTCTGAGCAGGAACATCACCCCTGACCAGTCTTATGTTCTCTTTGAATTTGAAGAGCAACTAGCAAAAGACTCAAACTATCATCATCTTTTTTAAGTGCATCAGAAGCAGGAAGCCTGCCAAATAATAAGTGGGACCACTGGACAATCAAAGTGCTAAAGCAGCACTCAAGAAAGAAAAGGCCATTGTGGAGAAGCTAAATAAATTTTTTGCATTGGTCTTCACTGCCCAAGATGGGAAGGAGACTTCCCACACCTGAGTCATGTCATTCTTTTTAAGTGACAAATCTGAGGAACTGTCCTATATTGAGGTGTCAATGGATGAGGTTTTGGAACAAATTGATAAACAGTAATAAGTCACCAAGATCGGATGATATTCACTGAAGAGTTCTGAAGGAACTCAAATATGAAATTGCAGAACCACTAATTGTGGTATGTAAGCCATCACTTAAATCAGCTTCCATACCAGATGACTGGAAGAGAGCTAATATGATGCCAATTAAAAAGGCTCCAGAGGCAATCCTGGCAATTACAGGCCAGTAAGCCAGTTTCAGTACCAGGCAAATTCATTGGATCTGTAGAATTAGTAAAGAACAAAATTACCGGACACATGGATGAACATGATTTTTGGGGAAGAGTCAGCATGGCTTTTATAAAGGGAAATCATGCCTCACCAATCTATTAGAATTCTTTGAAGGGATGGGGTCAACAAACATGTGGACAAGGGGGTTCCAGTGGATATAGCGTACTTTGCTAGAGGCTTTCTGAAAAACTGTCCTTCAACAAAGGCTCTTACGTATACTAAGCAGTCATGGGATAAGAGGGAAGATCCTCATGGATCAGTAACTTATTAAGAAATGAAACAAAGGATAGGAATAAATGATCAGTTTTCAGAATGGAGACAGATAAATAAGTGTCCCCCAGGGATCTATACTGGGACCAGTGCTGTTCAACATGTTCATAAATGATCTGGAAAAAGGGATAAAGGTGGCAAAGTTTGCAGATGATACAAAATTGCTCAAGATAGTTAAGTCCAAAGCAGATTGCAAGTGTTACACGGGGATTTCATAACACTGGCTGACTGGGGAACAAAATGGGAGATGAAATTTAGTTTTGATAAATGCAAAATAATGCATATTAGAAAACAATCCCTATTCATTACACATTCAAAATAATGGGGTCTAAATTAGCTGTTATCCCTCAAGAAAGGTCTTGGACTCATTGTAGATAGCTCAATAGGCAGTGGTAAAAGAGCTAATAGAGTATTAGGAACCATTAGGAAAGGGACAGATAAGACAATAAATATCATAATGCCTCTATAAAAATCCATGGTACGCCCAAACCTTGAATACTGCGTGCCATTTTGGTCGTCCCATATCTAAAAAGGTATATTGGAAATGGACAAGGTATAGAGAAGGGCAACAAAAATTATTAAGGGTCTGGAAGAGCTTCCATATGAGGAAAGATTAAAAGGACTAGGACTGTTCATCTTGGAAAAGAGATGACGGAGTGGGGATATGATAGAGGTCTATAAAATCATGAATGGTGTGGAGAAAGTGAATAAGGAAGTGTTATTTATCCCTTCACATAACCCAAGAACTGGGTGTCACACAATGAAATTAATAGGCAGCAGATTTAAAACAAAAAGGGAAGTACTTCTTCGTGCAACACGTAGTGAACCTGTGGAACTTATTGCCAGGAGATGTTGTGAAGCTGCAAACTATACCTGGATTCAAAACAGACTAAGATAAGTTCATGAAGGATAGGTCCATCAATGGCTATTAGCAGGGCTGCCCGGGGGGGGGGGGCAAGTGGGGCAATTTGCCCCAGGCCTTGGGCCCCCACAAGAGTTTTTTGGGGCCCCTGGAGCAGGGTCCTTCACTCACTCTGGGGGTCCCAGAAAACTCTTGTGGGGCCCGGGTCCCCAGAGCTGCTTCTGTTTTGGGCCTTCGGTGGCAATTCGGCGGCGGGGGGTCCTTCTGCTCCGAGACCCGCCGCTGAAGTGCCCTGAAGACCCGTGGCGGGGGGTCCTTCCGCCCCGGGACCCACCGCCAAAGTGCCCTGAAGACCCACGGCAGGGGGTCCTTCCGCCCTGGGACCCGTCGCCGAAGTGCCCTGAAGACCTGTGGCGGAGGGTCCTTCCACCCCGGGACCTACCGCCAAAGCACCGGGTCTTCAGCAGCAGGGGGTCCTTCCACCCTGGGACCCACTGCCGAAGCGCCGGGTCTTTGGCAGCAATTCAGCAGCGGGGCCCCCCACCCCCGCCAAAGACCCCAGGCCCCCTGAATCCTCTGGGCGGCCCTGACTATTAGCCAAGATACTGAGTGATGCAATCCCATGCTCTGGGTGTCCCTAAGTATCTAACTGCCAGATGCTGGGATTGAATGATGGAATGGATCACTTGATGATTGCCCTGTTCATTCCCTTTGAGACATCTGGCATTGGCCACTGTCAGGATACTGGGATAGACAGACCATTGGTTTGACTCTTTATGACTATTCTTGTGTTCTTATGTAGAGGGGCTAGTGCACAACCCTGGTGGTCCTACCCCTTGTGGCTCCCCTTCCTTCTCCTCAGACCCAGATAGACCCTTACTTCCCATGTGGGAGGTAGGTATCATTAACTGGCACCTCTCCCTTCCTTGGGCTTGGGAATAGAACGGATAAGAAGTTTACTTATGAAACAGTTCTAACGGAACTAATCCAAGCTAATGTGGAACAAGGGTGTTCACATGTAGAATTTATCAGGAATAGCTATTTTGGAATAACTACCCATGTTGACTAGCCTTTATTCTAGAAGAAGTGTCCACATGAGGAACTATTCCAGAATGGCTATTGAAGAATAGCTATTCCAGGCAAATTCCCCATATAGACAAGCCCTAAATAATTTCACTCAGAACTAGTGAAAAGTGCCACTCCTTGTCAACACCAGTAGATTGAAACGAATTTGGAGTTTGTAGGCTAACTTGTTGGGTTTATCTGGGGCACTTTCAAAAAAATTGAAATCTTTAAATCCCATCTCAAAGGTCATGACTGATTAACTTGAATTTTCATCCATCTGCTTCAGAAATTTAGAACAGATATGCTTTGACTGATGTTGAGATCAAAAGCGGGTTATTTGCTTAAGTATGGGGAGACTACTGTCAATGGAAGCTTGGCAGTGGCTTCCAATGAAGGATTTCAAAGGGCTGTATAAACACTAAGTGATATAGCCTCACAATACCTCTAGATGGCAGTCAAGTTATTAACTCTGTTTTAGAAAACTTAAGGGGTGACAAAGCATTGTACTTCATGCTGGAAGCATGTAATTATTAAGCAAGTTATATAATATTCTGTATTGCACATTTCACACATCAACCAAAAAGATGGGAGGCAGGTGTTTTTATGGGTATTGAATTAATGTGTGGTGTATGCCTCAACTGAATTTTCATATTTCCAAATGCTCTGATTTCTTTAAAGTTTAACCTTAATAGTGAAGTGCCTGGTTTGTAAATGTGTTAAAATAAATAAAAAATGACAACATTCTTGTCAGAAATGTTACCCTAAATCACTGATATGAAGTTCCCCTTAAAATTTGTGTCTCAGAAGAAGTGAACAGTTGTTCACATTGTTCATGTAGGATGTTGTTCATGTTGACGGGATGTGTCAAACTGGATACATCATAGTGGTCCAGATTTTAAATGTTTTCCTAGAGACCATTCTTCAAAAGAAGCTAATCTGGGGGCTGTTAAAGAGGGTTGTGTGCACATTCTGTTCAATTTCAGGTTATTTTAATATGATTATCTTCTAGACATTTGGGGGCTCAGATAACCCTCAAGAAATGTGGTTGCTTATTCAAATCTATGGAGGGCTCTCCACAAAGGTCTTCCATCTGCAACCAACTTCCCCTAATAGGCTACACCTATCTGTAATTGTCTTCCAGGACCAGGAGACAAGTTCCAATGAATTGCTACCACTCTCAAGAAACCTTACAAGAATAGGAAAGGCCTGTTTTCTGTCCAAACACTGCAATTTCCTGTGTTTACAGGAGATAGGTGGGCTGCTAACTTCATTGCTACTTCTCTTTGAGTTAAAGGAGATTTGGGTTTTGCCTTCCTCCCTCATTTTTCTGTGTCCTCCTCCTCCATTATCCTGGCCACAAGATGTAAATCCAAGGCCTTGAGAAAATGGAATATACATTTTTGTGAAATTAGAGGGCATGTGTGCTGGGCAAGTTATTGATACCTCTCTCTCTCTCCAGTCTGTATTACAGAGGATCTGTTTTTCCAGCCCGGTCTGAGCAAACAACTACACACCATTTTCCAAATAAAAATCAAGATTACTGTTTCAGGATGTAGGCAGATTTTTGCTCACACCAAAATGCACAGCCATAAATTTAATATGAATTTGCCACCATATGAAAATAAATAACCAAACAATATAGTCTGCTATGCATAGACTTTATTTAGTAATAATATCAAATTCTACAGTCATAATGCAGTTTACTAGCAATATTTCACTTGCAAGTAAATGTCTACAAATAATAATTTCAGTATAATGTGCATCCAAGGCCAGGATATTGGTAACATCAAGACCCTGCAGTATTTGAGAAATGTTTTTAATATGCAAACAGGAAAGCATATCCCTTTCTTCCTCAAAACGGATCATTACACTGTTAAAGGTGCACTATTCACAATAAAAAAGGCTTAAGGCTGATGAATTTATAGTCGTCACTATTTGTATTAAAAAGTGGTGCCCAGAGGTTTAATTTAGGATTGTGGCCCCACACTGTACTGTACAAATTCACAGTAGGAGACGGTTCCTGCCCAAAGAGATGTAGCATCAAATTTCTCTTCAGAGCAGAGAATATGATTAGAAAGAGACCCTGTGTAATTTAAGATCTGCATACTTATTCTCACAATACACTTAATCAGCCTGAACTTTTTAGGTTGCAATAATTTTTCAGTTTAAATAATACTCCCTTCTCCACAGTTTCTGGAAAGGCATAGTGCATCTTTAACATATATAAAGAGTTAATAACACACTGACCCCGGATATGTATTTTTATTATTATTATTATTGCAAAGTTTACTATATTTTGCTAAGTTCTTCACTGCCCTGTTAAGTTTTGATTTACAAGGACATATCCATCAAATTAAACACACACAAATGTATACCTCTCTCACTAAATTTTATACTAAATAAAAATTATTTTGCACAAATGCTGAAAGATTTTTCTTCTTTTTTTTCCTCTACGTAGATTACTTAGGTCTGTTAATTAAAAACAAGACCTCAGATGAAGACTGGTAAATCTTCCCACAGTGTAAAAAAAATAATAGCATGCAAAGGCATTTTCTCAAGACCTTACTTTTCATTTTGTTACCTGTAAATTTTTTTTAAATCTTCTTAAAATATTAACCCTTTGAGTTCTATGCTCTAGAAATCTGAGGGAATTGTTAAGGCAAAATTCTATTAATAGTTCAGGAAACATGCTGTGTGCCTATAGATACTAATGAGTGCCAAAGATGAATGTGTTAAGGTACTCAAATGGTTAATTTTGTCATTATTTACCAAATTAAGGCTCTTCCTTCCAAAGATCTTTTCTCAAATGAATTTAGTTTTATTTTATAGAAAGTAGCACAAAGCCATATATATATATATATATATATTTTAAAGTGAGGTTTCTACTCTAAAACATGACTTTAAATCCTGCATTATGGGGGAGGGGTGTTCCATGTTTATTGTTTATCAATGACTTCAGATCAAAACTGTACAGCTTACAATTACACATTGTTTTTCTAATTGCTAGCCTGCAAATTCAATTTGGGAGCTGAGAATTAAACACATACATCACCAATAATAAACATTCTGCAATAGAAACTCAGTTATGTTGATCATGATGCTTGAATCAAACAGAATCAAGGTTTCTCACCCAGATCAAACTCTGCATTGCTAAAATGAGTAATCAACTGGGGGAGGAGGGAGAAACACTGTAAATCAGTTAAGTATGCCTATAGAAATTTGAAACACTCCAGATGCAGAACTTCTGCATAAGAAAGTGACTTTTAAAAACAATTATTTCAGTATCGTACTTTAAATGAGAGTGTAGTAGAATAGTCATTTTGTTACCTGTTGAGCTCAACTATTAAGAAGCTGGTAACATTTATTAGTTGGTACCATTTATTATTATTTCTATTCATTATTTGTCAAAGAAGTATTTTTACATGTTCTTACCTTTAAGTGTTACCATATGTTTATTTATTTAAACTTAAATTAAAAATGCAGAAATATCTGAAGGAAAAATGTCACAATATTAGAAACTATAAACCCACATGTAACACATATATATTTACAGGCATCATACCTCCTGCTGAAATTTGTTAAACTTAACCTCAATTTTAGGTATGACAAGCAGCACATATACCATCTTACTGACTTACCTTTTTCCCAGATCCCTCACTCAGACAATACTGTCAGTATTGCTGTATGCTATGCTATCTTATGGTATGGGAATAACTTCTACCTGTTACAAGAATAAGTCTGTTCAAACAATGTATTTACTGTACATATGTCTCTATGAAACCTTTGAAAATACCTAGCATAAATCTGTAAAAATGCTGAAATATTGTCAAATCAATTTAAAACACACTGTACATAAATTAAATCAATCTCCTTTCTGAAATTTCTGCCTACATTCTGGACACAAGAAAACTGCATTAACCAATGTTGCAAAGCTGCCTATCCAGAATATTAATTTAATAGTCCCCTTTATTATGGAAATAATATAAACTCGATATAATTTAAAAAGAATAGAGAGCATGATCACTATACAAACTATAGAAATAGAGTCTTTAAAATTGCACAAACTAATTTAAAATGATAATTTTCCAAAAATAAAGTCTATTAAAATCATCATACAGGTAGGTGTTGGATTATCTTTGAGAAATAGTTTCCAAAAAGAAAAAATAAGAAAAAAAAACGGTTACTAACTTTCCATAACTGTTGTTTTTAGAAATGTGTTACTCATGTACATTTCAATGTAGGTGTGCACATGCTGCATGCACCATCGCCGGAAAGTTTTTCCCTCAGTGGTATCCTTCAGGTAGGCTATGGTGCCCCCTGGAGTCGCACCCTGATGGTGCAGTATATAGCACCCTGCAGACCCCTAATTTCCTTCTTGCCGGATAACTCCAATAGAGGGGTTAGGAGGGCATATTTTGGAATGGACATGAGCAACACATCTCAAAGAACAGTTATGGAAGGTTAATAACTGTTTTTTCTTCTTCAAGTGCTTGCTCATGTCCCTTCCAATTTAGTATCAGAGGGGTAGCCGTGTTAGTCTGGATCTGTAAAAAGCAACAAAGTGTCCTGTGGCACCTTAAAGACTAACAGATGTATTGGAGCATAAGCTTTCATGGGTGAATACCCACTTCGTCAGATGCATGACTTCCACCTACATTGGAATGGACATTAGCAAGCACTTGAAGAAGCAAAATTTATGCTACTGTACAATTTGATTTTATGTGCAATGATGTATTTCCTGTGTTTTACAGATCAGATTAGACGATCACAATGGTGCCTCGTCTGGCTTTATAACCTATAAAAAATCTGATCTAGTTGGTTACAAATAACTTTTCCTACAATTTGTATGTTAAAGAAATGAAAATTATTAAAGTTTTAAAATATTTAAGGCAAAATATTGTAAATAAAAGGAATGCTCTGGTGTTAGTTATTAATGAGGAAAGACAGCATGCTCATCAACTTTACCAACCAACCATGATATTACTATAGTGCAGAATGAGATCAGAAGCACAAGGCAAATTGTGAAGTTAAATAGTAAAGATTAAAGACCAGAACAGAGATGGGGAAGAGAAAAAAACCCCAGTATCAGTGGGAGAACAAAACGGGGGCGAGGACAATAGATAGAACTGGCACAACTAGAGCCCCGGCTTGGGGCAGGCAGCCAACTAGCTACATGATTAAGAAGTGGAGTGTTTCTATAATGGATAACAATGGTTAGCAGAAGATGCCTTTGTAGATCAAACATAGGTAAAAAAAAAAAAAAAAAAAATCCAGATTAATGTATATACATTTTAAACCAAGAATAATATAAGGTTTGTGCTGTATAGCCTTTTAACGACACCCTATTTAAGGGGCTTAAAGTAGTATAAAAATGTTGCTTATTATTACTGAACTATGTTTGTCTACAAGCTAACTGACTTAACAGGTATTTTAGGCACCAAGTGGTTTTATGGCCAGTTACTTTACTGCTGTTTTATCAAACTGGAAGCTGAGTAGACTTATTTTTAGATTATCATTTCTATTTTTATTTCTATTTGTAGGTAAATGACACTTTTTTTGTATTTAAAAAATACAAATGGATCTTAAATTCTTCTTCTTTATTGTAAGTCCAAATTTCTCAGTGTAAAACCCAATTCTTGACAACCTGTTAAGTTCCCTTTTAATTAACTTTTCTATGATATAGTTTAGATTTCATTATTTTAAATTAATGTTTGATATATAATTGGTATAAAATGTAAATAAATGAGGTAGAAAGGGAAAGGAAATTTAAGAGCTGGTCTACACTACTGCAGCAAGTTGACCCAAGTTACACTAGTTCAGTTATGTGAATAACTTAACTGAAGTCGACGTAGCTTAGGTCGACTTACCCCGGTGTCTACACTGTGCTGGGTCAACAGGAGACGCTCTCCCGACGACTTCCTTCTCTTTTCTCGGGGAGGTGGAGTACTGGAATCGACTGCAGAGTGCTCTGCGATCGATTTAGCGGGTCTTCAACAGATGGCTAGATCGACACCGCTTTCGATTGCAGCAGAATCAATCTACTGGTAAGCGTGGACATGGCCTAAGTATTTTCAGGAAATACTTTTCCCCTGCCCCCAATTGTTTTTTAAAGAGCTACCCAAATTGGGATCTTAAATCAGGTTGTTGTTTTTTTGAAGTCCTAAATCCTTATACATATTCTTCTAGCAATGGGACTACAGTTTGGGCTCTCTTGTCACTGCTCTGATCAAAAAAGCATCCTCTCGCAGCTTTGAGGCAAGCTCTTGGCGTATAAAATCCATGAGCACTTGATCACCCTTTTTGTATTTTACTTACATATTATGCTTCCAGTTCTCCCCGCCCGCCATTTCTTTCTCAAAGCACAAGCCTGTCACCATTACATCCTTAAATATACACAATAGTTAGGTGTTATGTTCAGGTGTTAGGATAATGTTAGATATTTTTGAAATGCTTCCAAACCCCATTAGCCTCTTGCACAGCAGCACTTTATATTACAAACCCGGCTATTACTAAGTGTTTTTCATTCTTTTAACAACCCACGTATGTATTCTGTAGCTATCAATAATTCTAATGAAAATCTAGAACTAGCATGTGGGTTCCTAGTGAAATGGAAATTAATTTTAAAGCCTCTTTATTCAGGCAGGTATCAGGAAATCAAATCACACCCCTAACTGGATTGTTGCCATTGCAGACATTTGGACATATTCGCTTTGAAAAACTGAACTTAATTTCAAACTAGCTCTTAAATTTTCCTTTCTGTAATAAATCTCAGTGCACAATTATACCTCATTGTATTTTGTCTAGAGCCAAATGGAAACAAAGTGTTCCACCAATGCGAACAACAATATTAACTTGATACAGTCATCTCTCCTCTTTGGTGAAAAGGTAATTCAGTATATTTATCATAAATAATTTAATTCTAAATAAACTTTGGCAATTACACCTTTAGCTCACACATTTTAATAGTTTTTTTTTAAATGTTACTGTAACAATTAGACTAGTTCTCACCCACACACACATCCACGCTCCAATTTGCAAATTATCTTGACCTATTCATTCTGCAGACTAGAAACTGTTGGGTTACTGGATTTAAGACTAAAGAACATATGCTCTATGCGCCCAATCTTTGGGTTCAGAACCATAAGCTAAAAGAGAATGAGGTGAGTGGCACTACGTCTTCGGTCTGGTCTACACTAGGAGGTTATGTTGAATTTAGCAGTGTTAAATCGAATTAACCCTGCACCTGTCCACACAACGAAGCTATTTAGTTCGACACAGAGGTCTCTTAAATTCGATTTCTGTACTCCTCCCCAATGAGGAGAGTAGTGCTAAATTCGACATGGCCATATCGAATTAGGGTAGGTGTGGATGGAAATAGATGCTAATAGCTCCGGGAGCTATCCCACAGTGCACCACTCTGTTGACGCTCTGGACAGCAGTCCGAGCTCGGATGCTCTGACCAGCCACACAGGAAAAGCCCCAGGAAAATTTGAATTCCTTTTTCTGTCTGGCCAGTTTGAATCTCATTTCCCGTTTGGACATCGTGGCGAGCTCAGCAGCACTGGCAACGATGCAGAGTTCTCCAGCAGAGGTAACCATGCAATCTCAGAATAGAAAGAGGGCCCCAGCATGGACTGATCGGGAAGTCTTGGATCTGAACGCTGTGTGGGGCGATGAGTCCGTGTTTTCGGAGCTGCGATCGAAAAGACGGAATGCAAAGATCAACGAGAAGATCTCAAAAGCCATGAGAGAGAGAGGATACAGCCGGGATGCAATGCAGTGCCGCGTGAAAATCAAGAAGCTGAGACAAGCATACCAGAAGACCAAAGACTCAAACGGACGCTCCGGATCCCAGCCCCAGACATGCCGTTTCTACGAGGCACTGCATTCCATTCTAGGTGCGGCCGCCACCACTACCCCACCACTGACCATGGACTCTGAGGATGGGATATTGTCAACGGCCGCTTCCTCAGAGATGTTAGCGGACGGGGAAGATGAGGAAGGTGAGGAAGAGGACGAGGCAGTCGTCAGCGCTTACAACGCTGATTTCCCAGACAGCCAGGATCTCATCACCCTCACAGAGATACCCTACCAACCATCCCCAGACGTTAACCCAGACCCTGAATCAGGGGAAGGTTCAGTCGGTAAGTGTTTTAAACATGTAAACATTTATTTTGAACAGAACAGGAATATTAACAATGGGTTTTTCATGATTTGTTTGCCCTAGGCGCTCTACTTTTTAGTCCTTGGCAGTGCAGCTACTGGAAAAGAAGGTCTATATGTCCGGGGATAGAGCTGAAATCCTCATAGGACATCTCCACGAAGCTCTCCTGGAGGTCATTGGAAAGCCTTTGCGTGAGGTTCCTGGGGAGAGTGGCCTTATTGTGTCCTCTGTGGTAGGAAACTTTTCCTCGCCAGGCTATCATCAAGTACTCTGGGATCATTGCCTTGCAGAGCATGGCAGCATACGGCCCTGGTTTTTGCTGGCTTTCACACAGCATGCGTTCTTTCTCGGTCTAACAAATTCTCAGCAGAGTGATGTCGCTCATGGTGACCTGCTTAGAATTAGGGGAATGTTACTATTGGGACTGCTTGCCTGTTCCTTTACAGAACTCTCACCAGCGGTTTACAGCCACGCAGTGGAGGTGGGAGAGGGGCAGCATACAGGGATCTTTCCCGGGGACAGCCACGAGGAGGTGGGACAGGGGCAGAGTTCATGCTTGCCGGATTGCCGGCAGCAGGAACTGGCCAACGATAGGAGCATTGCTTTGAACGTGAAAGGAGGGCACAGCTATAATTTAAGTTTTAAGCAGCCAAAAGTCTACGGCTTACCATGTCAGCCTGCTACCCGAATTCCGCTGTCCTGCCCCGCTTGTCTGATCTCCACTGCAAGACCCCAGGCACTGAATGCAAAGGCCGAAAATTTGACCTTGTCCTGAGTGCGCATGTGATAGGTGCTGTGCATGGTCTTGTTCACAAAGAAAGACTATGTTCATTGTTCACAAAAAATTATCTTTGTGAGGAATTCACTCCCTTTTTCCCATCCCACAGCTGCGACTGTCTCCCGACCTACCCTGGCATCCCCCTCGCAGAGGCTGGCGCAGATTAGGCGGAGAAAGAAAGGGACACGGGACGACATGTTCTCAGAACTTATGAGCTGCTCCCGAGCCGATGCTGCCCAGCAGACCCAGTGGAGGGAGAACATGTCGCAATACCAGCGAGCACACAGCGAACAGGAAGAGAGGTGGTGGCAGGAAGTCCAGCAGGCTACTCAAACGCTGCTTGGACTAATGAGGGAGCAAATGGACACGCTCCGGCGCCTTGTGGATGTTCTGCAGGACCGGAGGCAGGAGGACAGAGCCCTGCTGCAGTCTATCTCTAACCGCCATCCCCCGCCACAAAGTCCCATACCCCCCTCACCCAAAGTCCCAAGAAGGAGGGGCGGCAGGGGCCGTGAAAACTGTCACTCCACCCCTGCAGACTGCTCAAGTACCAGAAGGCTCTCATCCCCAAAAATTTGATAAGTCCTTTCCTTCCCGCCTCACCCAAGCCCCCGTCCCAGTTTCATCCCCTAACTGTGTAGTTGCTAATAAAAGATACGTTTCTGTTAATTACTGTTTCCATCATGTTCTTTTAGGAGAGAGTGTGTTTGAAGGGGGGGGGGGGGGGAAGGGGATTGGTAATTGGAGAGGACAGTCACCCTTACCAGGGTACACACACGGGGGCAGGTTCAGCAGAAGGTCACACACACATTGCAGTCACTAGGCACCCTGGTCAGTCTGGGAGGTGGTTTTCATGTTCTGTGTGGGGGGGAGGGGCATGTGACTTTGTGGCGGGGGAGGGCGGATAGAGATCTTATGCAGCGGTCCTTATCCTGGATCACAGAGCCATGCAGCAGGGGATCTGTAACCGTCCTCCCCCGCCACAAAGTCACATAGCCCCCACACACAGAGTCCCGAAAAGGAGGGGTGGCAGGCTCTGTTGAAACAACCAGTCCACCACTGCGGACCACTCTAGGAGCAGGAGCCTGTCATTCCTCGAGTTTAGAAGCCTTCTTTCCATCACTACGCCCGCTCCCCACCACAGTCTGTGTCCCAGTTCCAACACTTTATTGCAAAATCCGTAATAAAGAAAACTGTGTTCATTAACAAAGTTCCATTTATTTTATTTTTAAAGGTGTGTTGGAAGGGGGGGGGAATGGGGTGAACGGGGGTATGTAGCTGCAGAGGATAGTCAAGAGTAAGTGGGTAAAGAAACGGGGGGAGGTTCAGCTTCTCTTTAAACAAACTTAATAGTCAGAGGTTACCCTGCTCACTGAGGAACCTAGCTTTCAAAGACTCCCGGATGCACAGCGCATCCCGCTGGGCTCTTCTAATCGCACGGCTGGCTGGCTGGGCGTAATCAGCAGCCAGGCTATTTGCCTCAACCTCCCACCCCGCCATAAACGTCTTCCCCTTGCTCTCACAGAGATTGTGGAGCATACAGCAAGCTGCAATAACAATGGGGATATTGGTTTTGCTGAGATCAGAGTGAATCAGTAAGCTTCTCCATCTCCCCTTGAGACGTCCAAAAGCACACTCCACCACCATTCTGCACTTGCTCAGACAGTAGTTGAAGAGTTCTTTTTCAGTGTCCAGGGCGCCTGTATAGGGCTTCATGAGCCACGGCATTAGCAGGTAGACTGGGTCCCCGAGGATCACTATAGGCATCTCCACATCCCCAACAGTTATTTTCTGGTCCGGGAAGTAAATACCTTCCTGCAGCCGTCTAAACAGACCAGAGTTCCTGAAAACACGAGCGTCATGAACCTTGCCCGGCCATCCTACGTTGATGTTGGTAAAAAGTCCCCTATGGTCCACCAGTGCTTAAAGCACCATTGAAAAGTAGCCCTTTCGGTTAATGTATTGGGTGGCCTGGTGGTCCGATCCCAGGCTAGGGATGTGAGTTCCATCTATAGCCCCACCGCAGTTTGGGAATCCCATCGCGGCGAAGTCATCTATGATGACCTGGACGTTTCCAAGGGTCACTACCTTTGACAGCAGTACCTCAACGATTGCGTTGGCTACTTGCATCACAGCAACCCCCACGGTAGATTTGCCGACGCCAAAGCGATTCGCGACTGACTGGTAGCTGTCTGGCGTTGCAAGCTTCCAGAGGGCTATGGCCACTTGCTTCTGGACAATCAGGGCTGCTCGCATCCGGGTGTCCTTGCGCTTCAGGGCAGGGGACAGCAGCTCACAAAGTTCCAGGGAAGTTCCCTTCCGCATACGAAAGTTTCGCAGCCACTGTGATTCATCCCAGACATGCAGCACTATGCGGTCCCACCAGTCCGTGCTTGTTTCCCGGGCCCAGAATCACCGTTCCACAGCATCAACATGACCCATTGCCACCATGATGTTCACGACGCGGGGTCCCGTGCTTTGTGAGAGGTCTGTGCCAGTCTCAGACTTCATGTCCTCACCGCGCTGCCGTGGCCTCCTCACCCGATTTCTCAGCATCTACCTCTGGAAAAGATGGATGATAAGGTGCGAGGTGTTGACAATGGCCATAACTGCAGCGATGGTTGCAGAGGGCTCCATGCTCGCAGTTCTGTGGCGTCCGTGCTGTCACTCACCAGAAAAGTGCGCGAACTGATTGCCTGCCGGCGCTTTCCGGGAGGGAGGGCGGGAGTGATGGTTGGATGACGACAGTTACCCAAAACCACCCTCGACACATTTTTTTCCCCAGCAGGCATTGGGGGCTCGACCCAGAATTCCAATGGGCAGCGGGGACTGCGGGAACTGTGGGATAGCTGCCCACAGTGCACCGATTCCAATGTCGACGCTTGCCCCGTTAGTGTGGACTCACAAAGTCGAATTACTGTCCTTAGTGTGGATACACACGTTCGACTTTGTAATATCGATTCCACATATTCGATTTAAGTACAATCGAACTACTCTCATAGTGTAGACATACCCAGACTTGTGGGACTTCAACATGTACGCTAATACCGACCTTGTCAGTGTTAAACTTTCAGCTGTCCCTCTCTGTACTCTGGAAATCTTCAAGGAGAGGTTTAGGCGACAGCAGCCTCTCTGCGTTGCCTCCTGGCTCCTGCCAGAGGTAAGGCCTTTGCAGATCTCAATCAATCAATCTGCTATTGGGGAAAAAGAACTCCTCTCTCTACACTTCCATGGAAGGAAGGCACAAACCCTACTCATCCACTAATGGAAACATTTGGGGAGGCAGCCCACATAGGGGACAATATAGTCCCACATAGAGGACAGTACAGTCCTATCAGTACAAACAAAACCAGTCAGAATATAAAATTGTACCCTATTAGTATCTTTCAATAGAGAGTAAGGTAAATACTTAGGTGCATATTCCATACTCCATCTTTTCAATAATGGAGAGGATATGACTAGAAGTGGTACACAATTCTAACAGATGTACTTAATGTCCTATTGACTGTACTGAATGTTTACCTTCACTCTGCTTATCTAGTTCAAGGATTTAGGTTTTCAACTGGGCTTATTTCAATGATTCAGTATTAGTGTAATTCTCCACTGTCAATCTGTCAGTACGGTCATTAGTCCAATCAAATCCTTTTAATTATCATAGGTTTGTGCAAAATTGCATAAGGTCATTTCACATTTTCTAAGTACACACCTTCCTAATTTTCCAATCCATGTAATTTTTATACTAAAACACTGACTCTTATTACTTCCCAATAAGAAACTGTACTTACAACACCTACCCAGTTTTCATTAACATTTCTGGCTCAGCAGTAAACATTTTTATTAAATATTCAACTATTGTGTGATTTAGAAAAAATTACTATATTAAAACAAAAAAACGACCACTGCCTTTATTTGAAATAACTAACAACGTCTTGATAGAGTATATTCCCCACGTTCTTTGTACCTCTTTTGCAGGAGGCTTGAAAATGTCAGGGAATTTCTCACTCCAAAAGGATAGGTTACAAGGAGAAAAACAAGATGGGGGAACTGCCTCTTGAAATTCCTTTTACAAAGAAAGCAATGGAGTTGCTTCTGGATGTTGTCACCTGAAAAAACTGTTAATAACCTCGCATTTTGAAAACTTTATTCTACTACCAATGATTAACTGCAAGAAGTTCCATTCACTTTGACTGAAAGGCACTACTCCATTACCACCAGTTCTTCAAATGACATAATTTTAAAAAACAGCTCAAGTGCTGTCCGTGTAAAATTCATGACAGAGTGGGATTCTTCACTGTTCTGATTAATCCTCGAAGTAGGGCATACATGGGTAGTATGACACCTTGAACATCAGTCTGACTAACTGAGGCAGTAAGCCTGGGGCATGCAGTCACCCATCTGATATTTTAAATATTGTCAGAGTCTAAAATCTCCATCCTACAAACACTAACTTTGAACTTATTTTCTTTATACTTTAAACATATTGAATAATGAGATCAAGAGTTTATCCATTGTTCAAATGTGAACACCTGCTTTACATCTCAAAGCATATTTTCAGCACAGCAACAGAAGTGTGATGTATTATTTACTATAATTAGCTTATTTTATAACTACAATCTTTTTCAAACAAACACCAAATTACTCTTTTAAAATAACCACAGCTAGCAGGACTAGGGTGACCAGATGTCCTGATTTTATAGGGACAGTCCCGATTTTTGGGTCTTTTTCTTATATAGGCTCCTATTACTGCCACCTCCATCCCAATTTTTCACATTTACTGTCTGGTCACCCTAAGCAGGACACTGACAGCCACATGCATACAATTTAGGGAAAGATGTAAAGTATTACTAAAAAACCTTAAAGATAAAACTTGTGTTTTTAATCTGTGACATTTTGATATTATATAATCGCATTACTATTAATCCCTGCTCTAAAACAGAGTCAAGAAGTTACCTGTAGACATAACTTTCTCCCCTATGCCTTTTGGCCTCTTCTTTCTTTATTGTCATACAGAAGATTAAAACTCTCATTTCCAATACATTGCTAAACAAGTAAGATTTTGACTGTTAAGAGGGCAGCTGTATAATGCAGAAAGATCATTGTAAGAATGTCACTATGAAGTAGACAGTTTTGAAAATAGATTACGGATTTAATTTCTTTTTAAAAATCAGAAAAATAAAGTTAATCTTTAAACAGATTAAATGCCATGAAGTGCTCTGCTTTTTTAGGGTAAGATTTCTTCAAAAGAATGAGCAGATAATACAGAAATTAACAGCTAATTTTTTTCTGATTATGATGACCAAAACTGAAGAGTTAAATGCATCTGAATTAGTGTGTTAATCTTCCTCATCAAAAAAGCACTTGAAATCTCAGCAAGCTATTACTTTGGAGGATGGGACTTCAGGGATCCTCTTTTGCTAAAAAGAGTTTGTACAGATTTCTTACAAAGGATACAAATTCCACAATAGTGCTGCTGAAATTGCAATGTACAAAAACTGCCTTTCAATTTACCAAAAAAGTTACATATTTTATTTTAGAAGATCCAGATAGTAATCTGTTCAGAAAAAGTCTGATTATCACAATTTAGTCACATATTTCCACTTTCACTTTGTCAGTATAAAATTTGACAAGTAACTTTTACACTCCATCACAGTTACATGGTCTAGTGCACTCCAGAAAATAATTTCTCTTTTATAGATTTGAAACTGAACAATGGAAATGGTTGAATCTTATTCTTTTCAAATACAAAGATTAAAAAAAAAAAAAAGGTGAGTAAACTGCTGTTAAACTAACACTATTTAAAAACATTAACACCATTTCCCTTTCCTGCCCCCACTCCCAATACCAGAAGTAACTCGTCAATTTATTATTGAAGACAAAGGCATTATACAGTGACAGAAAACCTTAGTATTGTTCAACTATTATAAATGAAATTAAATCAAACTGTGTAGCAACATTTAGAACGCTTTCCCATTGTTATTTTTAAACTATGTGCAACAAAAAAAAAAAGTAATAACTCATCTGCTTTTCTCTTTACAAAAAGGTATCATTCTGATATGTGCATCATGTGCCATATTTTAGTATAGTACATTTGGCTGGGAGTTCTCAGGGCAGAGTCTCTTGCCAGCAATGGACCCACTGTGAATAGCAGGTGCTCACAGATTAAATCAAATCCAAAGTGAAGTTGCGAATGACATCTAGAGCTCCTGTGTCAAAGCCACATATATCCAACATCCCTCTATCATCTGGGTCTGCTATGGTAAAGCCATTTGATGTCATTCCACAAACGATCAGTTTAGCTGGAATACCCATTTTCTAGAAGTAGGAAGGAAAGCAAATAAAGCATTTTCAGTACACCAGAAAATACACACGACAATTTATAAATCAGCTAGGGCCTAATCCTGCAGTCCTTACTCAGGTACTCCATAGTGCACTGATTCAGTGATGATGGCAGCAGGAGATTTCATGAATAAGGATTGCAAAATCTAGCTGTTAATATTTTTTTAAACCAAAATAAAAGTCTGAGTTTGATTTATGTGAAAATTAAATAAATACAATCAGTTGCTTTTACCCACCACCAAAGCCTATGGACAGGAATACACAGTTAACCCACTTTTCAGCACAGACTATTTCAAATGGAAACATTTACATTTTCTATGGACTACATTTTATATGACTGTTGTCAGTAATGGCCATCCACTCATCTAATAGGAGGAATAGCTGCATTTATGGATAAAATAGCTCTTGCAGTCAGATCAGGTCTCAGCTCTGCTACAGACTTCTTGAAAAACACCAAGGAGTCTGGTGGCACCTTAAAGACTAACAGATTTATTTGGGCATAAGCTTTCGAAAGCTTATGCCCAAATCAATCTGTTAGTCTTTAAGGTGCCACCAGACTCCTTGGTGTTTTTGTAGATCCAGACTAACACGGCTACCCCCTGATACTTGACACAGACTTCTTGGTGACCCTTGGTCTAGTCATTCAACATCTCTGCCTCAATTTTACTCAACTGCAGAACAGAGGTAACACTTACCTACCTCACAAGGGTGCTGTGGTGATTAAGTTTTTAGTGTTTGTGAAGAACTCTGAGGTCCTCACATGAGTTATATAAAGTAAAAGGTATAATATGAATATAAATTAAATCTCTTTCCTACAGAGGATGTCAAAGATCTATTATATTCAGAATTTGAACAACATTTTATTACAGTGGAACATGTTTATATTGAAGTAATTTTTCTGCAGTTTGACTTCATTATAAGTGAAGTTTCATTTCAAATCGACTTATAGGGAGAAAGCCTACAGAGCTTACAAGATCAGCACAAGAAAAGCTACTGGAGGCTAGTAGCCTGCCGAGCTAATAACTTCAGTAGCTTTCCTCCTGAAAAGATAATAAGCAACATAAGCTCTGTTTCAGTGGCTTTTTCACTCCTGTTGATCTGCCTTCTTTGCAGGCTCCCATAATCTCATACTGGCAGCTATTTCTATACAAGTTTTTACTTCATTACTGAAAACAACTCTATCCCAAAGCACTGAGGAATATCAGAACTTCACTTTTTTTTTGTACAAGTAGAATTTCACTGATTTACCAATCATATATCCAATAGAAAAGTTCAAAAATTCACTAAGCATGTCAAATTTTGTTACAGAAACTTAAACACAGGATGTAAATATTGGGCCAATAATTAATGAGAAATTTTTATCTGAAAATTGCTGTTTTTTCCCCCCAAGATTTATCTGCAACGAATGCCATTCATTTCTCCCTGAGTGTACAAAGATTCGAAGAATGAACCTTTTTTTCTGTAATACAAAAGTATACATCTATTGCATTAAACCACAAATGCTTTCGTCTCTAAAAGAAATTTCTGAACAATTTAATATTTTTCCCACTATTGTATGAGAGAATAATGATACTGTATTATCAGAAGGTTATTTACCTCCCTGTACTCCTTCAGAGCAACTGCAGGATGAATATTTCCAGCAAAGGTCTCATTATCAGTGAACACAATAAAGACATCAGCAGCTGTGTGTGTTTTTTGAGCCCATATCATTGGAAGAGAACAATCAGTGCCACCCATTGGAATCTAAAAATACATAAGAATATTATTAAGAACTGTATAAGGCTCTTCACCATAAAATTCTGGAAGTATTACAGTGATATCTTATAAATATTATCCTTTCATATTAACAGCTATGATTAACTATCCAACACCAATGTGGCCCTGAATTGGATAATACAAAGGAGGACATGACAAAGTTAACAGCTTTCCTACTTCTATCTACAATGTAGCATTCAATGGGTTACTCTTTCTTTGATATTAATTGCATGAGAAACATTGAACATAAAATGTATCAAAGTATATTTAAAAACAATTATGTTTATTTATAGAGCTGATTGAAAATATTTCAGTGATACAGTGTTTTGTTAGAAAATGCAGATTTATCAGCTTGAAGTGTTTTGTTGAAAAATATTGGGTTTGAGGAACTTTTGATGAACTCAGGGTAGGATTCCAACAGTGAAACTAACTAGAATCATGTCAAGTTTAGTCAGTAGCTACTGGGTCCCAATAGCATATTTCCCCTTGGAATCACAATGTGTTGTTTCCAAAACAATTTTTTTTTTCCAGAATTTTCAGTTTGTGAGAAATTTCTAAAAATTGGGTTTCATTGCTACCCAAAATGAAATACTGAAATTTCTATATAAAAATTTCAAATGTCAAAATATTGAAAGTTCCCACAAACTGGAAATTTCAAGTTTCAGACAGCTCTAGATATTTAGAAAGTAGTCAAAAAGAATTTATGAGCAATTATGGATAAACTGAATGTAAATTTCTCTGAGGATGGTTCTTTGGGGGGGGGGGGGGGGGAGGGAACCTTAACCAAAATGATAAGGGACTCAAGTATAGCTTACAAGCAACTCAATACATTGAATTTAGCTTTAAAAAACTATGTTTAACTTGAGTGGGTTTGAGATGGATGTAGAGGAAATATGATACCTCAAGAATATGAAGCACAGACTTTACCCTTCAACAAAATTGGCCAGTGCCAACAAAATTGAAAACATACAGAAAAATAAGGAGTAGCAACATAAAGGGAAAATTAATAAGTTTAGTAATCAAGAAAAGTCTTTCTGATGGCAGACAGACAGTGAAGTTTTTTTCCTTACAACTTACTTATAACGACTAACTCAGCAGGCCCCATCCTGCAATGCAAGATGCATGTCCACTGAAATCAGTGGAGTTCCAAAAGGGTGCACAAGTCTACCTGTGCTCATCAAATTGTAGGACTGGGCCCTGGATTTTGGCCTTTTTTACTCAATACTGTAATTGGAGGCTAACCTAACCACTGATGTCAACTGGAGTCTTATCCAGCTGCAATGGGCTTTGGATACGTGACCAGAGGAGTTTATTTCCCAGAAATTGATAAATTTTTTGGCACGTGCTGTTGTAAAGCACAAGTTAACAGCACTGAAAAATATGAATTAGAACATTGCAGTGACTATGCAGAATTGAAGATATAAAGATGACTGTTTATACAGTTGCTTTGAAAATGTAAAGTATTTTATGTACTATATGCAGAAGCTTTTTTCGTAATGTTATAAAAAAAAAATTACACCATTTTGCCTTACAGAATTTATTGTTCTCATCTATTTTTTTAAGTTTATGAGATTATGTGCCAATACCACTTCTCTAAAATTAAGTGTAGAACTATTCAGATAGTAAAGTAATACGATTTACTTGACATAGCTTTTCAGTAGCAATCAGATATATTAAGAAAAGAAAAACAAGAAGAGTATTTTACTAAAATGTAGAATAAATGTACTACTAGGATTAATTAGAAAGCACAAATTAGAATGCAAATACTAAATCACTCAAATTATGTCTTAATTTTTGGCAATAGATTTATCAGAATTATACAGTAACTACAGTACAACAAAACAGTCTTCACATACTTCAGACATTTTCAGTAATACTTGAGGTAATGTCATGTCTTTTGTCACTGGACAGGGGACCATTTCATGCGAAAAGGCAACAATATTGGAATCTTTCTCTGTGCGTGCAACAACCTGGGAGAAAAATAAGGTTTTGGGGAATTAGGTCAAGTATTTTAATTATATCACTTTGTAATTATCTGCAGATTGTTTGTTTTGTGATAATTCAACATATTTTCTACTAAAAACACAAAGCACCAAATTAAAATAATACAGATATGACTGACCCCCAAAAAAGTGAAGTTAATGTTTCAACTCTACCCTTAATTTGCACTGATATCCTAGAGTGCCTAAATATTGCAGCAATCCAAGAGGAACTAATGGACCTAATCACTATAACAAAAAAACACCTTAATTTTTAGTTTCTAGTTACAAAGTTAGAATTTTTTCTGTTCTCTCTCTCTTTCCTTTCTGTTATAGGAAACTGACTACATTTTGAACATGGTACATTTCTATTTTTCTATATTCCTGAAATTTAAAAAAGCAAAAGTAATTTCATTTTAAAGTTTAAGTTTTAAAAACAAATTGACTGATATTTGGAAAGTGCACTGGAGTATTTTTCTATATTACATATTTCCAGCAAAGTAATTTTAAAACCTAAAAAGGAAAAAAGTATGTATTTTTCCCCCGATTTAAAACATTATCATCCTTTCTAAATTAACATTCCATATGTGTGAATACATTCCTCAAAACATGGCTTGCTGAGATGGATTCATGTATAAATATTTTCCCAAATCACTTTCAATTCAGTCTGCATTGTGCTGCAAGGATAGTGATTTTAAGACAAAAGCAGCCTGAAGACTCCTCTAATATATGCTGGGTACCAGCCTAGTATTTAGGCTGCTCTTATTGATTCTGGTTACCAACAGTCTTCAGGGGCCTTTCTAGCAACCATGCATAAGGGTGTCCTGGCCATATCTTCTATACCAGAAGCCAGGAGGGGGTTGGCACAGAAGCTACTTTTGGTGTCCCTATGCCACTCACAGATTTCCACCATGCTTAAGGAATCCTCTAGTGGCATCTTGAAGACATCTTTGTGCCAGAAGAGCAGTACAATACTAGGGTTACCATACGTCCGGATTTTCCCGGACATGTCCGGCTTTTTGGGCTCCAAATCCCCGTCCGGGGGGAAAGCCCAAAAAGCCGGACGTGTCCGGGAAAAATCGGGGGGGGGGGCCGGGACGGGGGCTTGGGGGCCGGGCCGGGCCGGCGGAGCGGGGCCGGACCGGGGGCTTCGGGGCCGGGCCGGCGGTGCGGTGCCTGGCCGGGGCCTCGGGGGCTCCGGCAGTGCCAGGCCGGGCCGGGGGCTCGGGGGACGGGCTGGCGGGGCCGAGGGGCCGGGCCGGGGACCGCAGTGCTGGGCGGGCGGGGGTGGTCGGCCGGGGGCCGGGCCCGGGGCCGGCACCCCAGGGCCGGGGACAGCCTGGGCCGCGCCTCCTCCCCCCACACTCCCCCTTAGCTGCTTCAGGCTTCCCGCGACTTAAATGTTCGCAGGAAGCAGGGGAGGGGGCGGAGACTTTGGGGAGGGGGCGGAGTTGGGCGGGGGCGGGGGCTGTGAAGTGTCCTCCTTTGGGAGGCACAAAATATGGTAACCCTATACAATACTGACTCACTGTTCTAAATAATCAAGCCTAAAGAATTCTGGATGGCTACAAGAAGAGATCCATTTCTTACCATACACATTGCTGCAGCAACTGTACTAGCATTGAGCACACTGCCCAAAACTCTTTGTGTCATGGAAGCACTGACATCAACTGCAAGCAAGAAACGCTTCCCTGTTGGTTCCACTGTCTAAACAATGACAGAAAAAAACATATATATAAAAATCTCAAAATACTGATTTATTTTCAACTCTCCCCCTCTCTCCCTTTTCTATTCCAGGAGAGTATATTTTAAAGCAGCTAAACAAATCAAGTGAATGCCCCTTCTCTTTTGACACAATATTAAAATTACTAAACCTTTGCTACAAAAATTCAATACTAAAAAGGAGATTAAATAATAACCCTGGCTCTGGTAAAAAAGGTCTTGAAATCTTCATTGATGACACGTGGTCAGGACCCCCATTTTTCATTTTATTTGAGAGTGCCCATGGAATCATGCTGGGGTATTGATTCATTACAGAAATTTGTCAGAAAAGTACCTCCCTCTAAATCACCAAATCCACATAATGTTCTCTCAAGAAACAAATGAAACTAACCATACAACCAGCAGCTGAATTCAATTTAGCCAAACAATTATTTAGGTATTGTTTAAATGCAAAAGTACTATGACTTCAAAATATTAGTGACAGAACTTACAACGCAATGTAACCTTTTAAGAATTACACCCAGCTTACTTCAACATTTACCAGCATTTTTTTCCATGAACAGTAGATTAGTAACTAGTGTAATTACAGAACTAATTAACTGGTGCCTAATATCTGAAAGTCAATGGACATAAAAATGTGGCAATAAAATGCAGTCTTGACTTCATAATATTCTGTTTCCAGGAAAGGCCCTGACACCCAAGGGAAAAACCAATCAACCAAAACCAAAAACTAACTAGGTAACCGAGTGTTTTGGTTAACTCATCAAAGTTATCACTTTCTAGCTTAGCTTCATTGTTCATATATTCCTCAACTGAAACTGTTGGTTATCTGAAAACATTATCATATTGTGTTTTACAAAATGGAATGCTATCAGCTGATGAAAGAACTTTTTTACGTAATAATTTGATAATATGATTTAGTAATATATTTTTATTTTGTGCCAATGCTTTTGAACAAAGATGGATAGCTACAAAAGTTAAAAGGACACTATAGTTTAAGGTGCCTAAATAAATGTGGGGAAAATTCAATTATGAGGAGAATACTTCTCCCCTAAACACTTCAGATATTAATCATGCTTATCAGAAAGGCACATTTATATCACAGATCATAAAGTTCTTTAAAGCTGACTGCACCTCATGATCAGACATGGCTAACAAAATGACAGCAAAAAATCTGCCCTTCAATTTAAAATAAACAACCTCCCACACAACATTAAGCTATGCTTAAACAAAAAACAAAACCACCACCCATTTTGGGCCATCTAAGTTAAAAAAAAAACCACTAACAATGCACTGGATAGCTGGAAACAGATCCACTTGCACTATAAGAAAAAGAATTAAGGCAGGAGGCAAAATGTCCTTTAATAGTCTTGATGTAATGGGGTCAGCACCCACCTCTCGCAAGTGCCCCTTTCTGGTTGGGGTGTCTGCGTTCCTTCAGTTTTGGTGACCCCTTTCAGGGTTCTTAGGTAGTTTTTCCAGTGACTCAGCCTTCTCACCGAGTCTCACACACTAACTGCATGTGAACCAGAATGAACCCCTTCTGGGGTATACAGTCCGCCAGGGTCTATCTCAATACCCCACTGGTGGTGTTTCTCTAGCCCTCCCTGGGGTCAGTCTTTAAGTAATCCCAGCCCTGATGTGGGACCATATCCCCAGGGCTTCCTCCCTGGATCTTCCTACAGCCCTCCCAAGGTTCACTCCCTACTCGGTAGCAGCCCCGGCCCCTGCTAGCAAACTGTCTTTGGCTCAGTCTTAGCAGCCAGCCAGAAGCCTCTCACTCCCCTGGTCCCTGCCAGCAGACTGTCTGTGGTCCTGCTGCTCTTCCCGCCAGGCATGCAGTCCTTTCTTCTCCAGCACCAAGTACCAACTAACTATTGCTTTGTTCTACAGTTCCTTTTTTATGGCCCTTCTGGCTCCTGATTGGCTGTTCCAGCAGCCTCTCTGATTGGCTGTTTCCTCGCAACCACTCTAGACCTCTTGGAGGACCTCTCCACTGCTCCTTTCCAGGAATGGGTATGGCAGAATCCTGAGGCCTCCAGCAGGGGGCCTTTGGGCCTAGTCCACCCCATCATACTTGGGAGAGAATTTTAGGACCAATCTCAGTAAGTAAGAATACTTGTGTATCTTATTGCTAACTCTGCTTTAAAACACTCCAGATATTTGCAAAGCCAGGCTTATGACTTCTCTAGCAGGGAATATGATAGTTAAACAGACCATTACCTTGAATGTTTTGTAAAAAGAGACATCAAGAGCTTCTAAAATGTCTTTATCAGGAAGCCACCGAAGTTTTCCCCGGTTTCCATGTCCTGCTTTGTAGGTTTCTAATGCAACCAAAACATGGAATGGATGTATTCGAGCCTATAAACAAAACATGCTTTAAAAATACATTTAAAGTACAAAGTTCAATTATTGCAGAAAATATTAACTACAATTGCATTCTCTCTCTACAGCTGCAATTATCTGCCTTATTTTATTGTTTCTTCAAATCTTTAAAATACAATTATAGGCACTCTCTGTGCACTTATTTCGTAAATTAAAAATCACAACAAAATAGAAACAAATGTGGCTATACACAAATATATCCTCTTTAGTCCTCACATCCCTTAAAACAACATACTTAAAGAGAGAAAAAACAGTTATGGGGCTGCTTGGACCTCTGTCTCCTTTCTGGTCTCCTCAGCTGTTTGGCCTCAAACCTTTACTTAACTCAGAGTGGAACTTTGCAATTCTTTCACTCTTAGACCTGGACACAATTACCCTTCAAAAACCAGTGATATGCAGTGACCAACAACCTCTTAAAAATAAAAGTATTTTTTATTTAGCAGTAGGAACAAAACTTTAGAGAAAAATTATTTTAAAACGAACAGTCTACACGCATGTCTATCTTAACTAAATTCCCACCATTCCACGATGGCGACCTATGTAAGCCTAGCTTCTCCAGACACCCCAGCAGGTTCCTGTGTCTGAGGCTAGTTTAAGTCTGGTTACTTGCTTAGGTCTCCTTTTTAAAACAGTCCTTTTTAAAACCTTCTAGAGTTCTTTGTTCTCCTGTGCCTGGGAAGTCTGAGCCATTCCTGTTAAAACCAGTTTCACAGGCTGGCCAGAGACAGAATAATTAAGTCCAATAGTTTTGGCATTGTCCCTTACCAACTCTTAAGTGTTTGCTGATAAATGGCTATATTGAGCGATTCTTATCCTTCTGATCTATATTGCAGACTACCCAATTGAGTTAAACCAATTTTGTCATACAGCAAACACTATCCCAACAACCAGGCCAATACAGAACGTAACTTATTACAGGGCACCCCCAGAAATTTCACAATGAGCTTTACAGTATGCCCTAAGGTTAACAAGTTTGGGCTCTGGCAAACAAGGGAGGAGGGTGAAGCAACTTAAAAAAAATTAAAATTACCACAGACATTTTTTTCCCCAGTAGCGCTCTCTCTCATTTATGTTGAGAGAACTCCAGATCCACTGCCTCTGCTAATCTCAACAGTGGCAGTATACCATGGCATGAATCACTCAGCTAATCAGGTACCCATATATTTAAGGCTTTATAGTTATAATCAACTCTTTGAATTCCACCCAGAAGCTTACTGGAATCAGTGCAGATCACACAGCACTGGTCTAAAGTGCTCCCAAAGTGCAACTCCACTTAATAAGCAGACTGCAGCATTCACACTACCTTCAGCTTCCAAACAGTCCTAATGTGTACCCTGTGCACAGTGCATTGCAGCAGTCTAATCTTGAGAGTTAACAAAAGCATGAATAATTGTGTCACCAAGGTCCTCTCTCTCACAAAACATACATAAAATTGCACTCTTTTAATCAGGCACAGATGGAAAATCTCCACTAAGGGACCCAGGCGCATCCCAGGATCTAACAATACCATCATAGTGTGCACCTGTTTTACAAACTGCAGTGACACTCCCTCTGTGAGGGGCTCAGGTATGAGGGTGCCCACCAACATAAACTCAATTTTCTCTGGATTGCTTTGCAGCCACCTAGCTCTCATCAATGCCCTAAATTCATCAAGGCATTAGGCAAGTTGTTCCATTTCTCCAGCTAGGTCAGATGCAATGGAGATGTAGAGCTGTGTGTCATCAACCTACTGACTGAATTTCAGCCTATGTCTCTTCACTAACACTCCTAGCGATCATATACACTTTAATCAAAGAAGTGACAATATCAAGCCCTGCAGCACCCTACATGAGTGCTTGGGATAGAGCTGAAGCTGCCCATAAACACCTTTTGAATTTGTTTTGAAAGAACAGAATCAAATAGCAGCAGCTCCACCCATCCAAACTTGTTCGCAAACAAGCCAACAAAAATCTCATGGTCAACTGAATGGCAGATCTAAAAAAAAAAAAAATCAACAGGCATACTTTTAGACCAATCTAGTATAAGATGAAAACATCAACAACAATAAAAACAAACAACAACAACAAAAAACACCTGCAGGGCAGCCAGAGCGGCAGAGCAAAATAAAAAACCCGTGCAGGGCGGCCAGAGCGCAGGTGCTGGGGGACTCCCGGCGCTGCAGACGTGCCCTGGGCAGCAGGGGGAAGAGGGAGGGAGCGGGGGGAGAGAGAGAAGGGGGTAGAGAGAGAAGGGGGGAGGTCAGGGCTTCCTTCAGCGGGGCGCTCGCCACTCAGCCCCTCCCGCCGCGCCGCCTTCCGGGAGGGCTCCGCGCTGGTCCGATCAGCAGGCAGGGAACGACACAGGCTGCCCTGCCGGGCTTGCTACAGACCTGGCACCAGCTGGGGCAGATGGAGCGCGCAGCCTGCTCCCAGCAGGGTGCTCCCCTCCTCCACGCCGCCGCCCCCTACAGGGTGGCCAGAGCGGCGAACCAAAAAGAAAAAAGAAAAAAAACCTGCTGGGCGGCCGAAGCGGTGAAGCAAAAAATAAATAAATAAAAGGATTTGAGGGAATCTGCCGCCCCAAGCACGAGCTTCCTCGGCTGGTGCCTGGAGCCGGCCCTGCTGGGAATCTTCTAGCTTGGAAGATTTGAGGGACAGAATGCAACCCTGTTAAGCATTCTCCATCTTAATAACTGAAAGACATTTCTTTTAAGTTGATCTACTGTAGCACTTAAATAGGGTTTCATCTCAGAGCCAAGTGAAAAAAAGAAATCCTTTTTCAAAATAGAAAAGTTGTCATTTTTATGTATTAAATATGAAGCTACGCTGCCAAATTCAGTTATCTGAAACTGACTTTTTTGGAAAAGTACTATGTTAGCCTATTGGAGTGGTCCCCAAACTTTTCAGGGTCATTCCCCTCCTTGTCCATGTCCATACCCACGCCTCCTGAAGCAACATTCAGGCTATGCGGACAGGGGTAAGGGGGCTGAGGCTGGGACCACAGCTGGCGGTAGGGTTGGGAGCAGAGCTGCGGCTGGGTTGCGGTACAGCCTGGCAGCTGGGTCTGCGGCTGGGTGTGGAGCTGTGGCTGAGGGCCAAGGCTGAGGATGGGAGCAGGGGCCATGGCTGGGGACAGGGCCGGAGCAAAGCTGGAGCCAAAGCAGGGCTGGGTGGCGCTCCCTCCCTGTCCCCTGGGGGGGGTGGCCTGGGCCCCGATGTGCCTGCCTGAATGTTCCTCTGTGTCCCCCTAGGGGTTACGCCCCACAGTTTGGGGACCAACCAGTCTATTGTCTCTTACGTATTTTAGCCACTGTTTTTTATTTTGCTTTACTAATTTATTTTTTCCCCTCATTTTGTTCTCCTTTAGTGGTGTTTATGTAGCTTGCTTGTGCCAGCAGGAAAATGTGAAGGTCCAACAGATCTAAACATGTACACACCTTCTCCCCTCTTTCGTAATAGCGCCTCCCCTCTTTTGGTCACTCCTTTCCCTGCCAGTTCTGATGCTATAAGCTTTTTGGAGGGATCTAGGAAAGAGGAGACCCTTTCTTCTGACAGGCTTCTGCTCTTCTGTGGGCCTCTTGGAGAGGATCCTGGAAAATGAAGATTCCTTGACTGCAGTCTTCTCTGCATCATCCCCAGTCCATGGAAGGCCCAGGGAAGGAGCCACATCCTGAAGTCCAAGTGTCTCATCCATCACTGTCGCAAGGACCAACCCACTTTCTTCCTTCATTTTCTCAGCAAGTGCCTCAAAAGGCTCAGAGTGGGGTGGGGGGAAGGGGGGAAGAGTGTCTCTCCCCCACTTATCATGCTTTGTCTTCCTGTCTTGGCTCTATGCACTTCTCCTCCACTTGCTTTCCTAGTTTCCTCAGGGATCCTTAGGAGTGAGGAGATAACCTCACTTCTGCTCCTTCTCCTTGTGCAGGGGCCTGAAAATGGAACGCATACCAGGCTGCTCTTCCACTCCATTCCCAGGCTTTTGCTAGACTTTTCCATTAACAATATTAAAATTTCAGAAATTCATAAATTTAAAGTATTTCTAATTATATATTTCAAACTCTGAAATAGCAACTGCTGCACTTTTACCCCACTATTGGAGTAGCTTCAGAAGACCACGTACAATTGATTACTAAAGCAGTACATAAGAATGCTTAAGTTACAACATTAATGCATGAGACCAGCAAATGAAATTCTCCATGGCTCCAACTCAGGAAAACACTTAGTCAAATACTTAAAGTTAAGTACATGCTTAAGTGCTTTCCTGAATCCAGGTTCATAAGCAAAGTGAAGTCAACTGCAGAATAGTAAAAAAATAACAACTTTCACATACAAAGGTTATCTTTGATTAGCAATTATTATATGTAATTGGATCTATGTCAAAACATACCTAAACATTTCCCATCAATACATACACTTCTGAAGTTTTTAAGAAATGCAATTTAGGAAGACAATCATACCAGAAGTAAAAGCACTGAGTAGTGAAAACAGTTCTTACCTTTTTTAACAGTTTCTCATTTCTCAGTCTTTCACACACTATTGCTACTTCTGGGCTTGCTGGTTCAAGTACTGAATTTGCAGTCATCTTTCCTAGATTCCTCAACATTGCTGTAATGGGCATCTCCTGCAACAATGCCTTCCACACCTGTTACAGTAGTATACGGAAGAGGGGTGGAGGGAGGGAGACAACATTTTAATTTGATGAGAGGCTGTCTGGTGTATACACAAAACATCAAGCAAAATATGCAAACAATGTATTTTAAAATGTCAGAATTATACAGAGAGCTTCATCATGTTAATTTAACTACTTATTAATTTATTTTAAAAAGCTTTAAGAGTTCCATTTGGATAAAAATATATTTTCAGCAATCCAAAATTGTCAAGATAAACAAGACAACAAATTTTAAAAGGGCACTAGTTATTTGATGCAAGATGTTAATATTTACATACACATACCCACCTCTTTAGATTTCAAATGGTTTGTCTGGAGATGCTCCCTAACTAACCTATACTCTTCTATCAAATTAATAACTTCCAATTCATCTTTCGTACGTTTCACTTTCTCCACAGCCTCCAGATATTTTAACAATTTTTCAGTCTCAGAAGAAAATTCCTTGTCTTTATATGCCTCTTGGACTTCCTTCCACCCCTTGGTGATATACTTAGTAACTACAGCGAGTCCTATTGAAAGACAAAAATATTTTCCATTCAGGATTATGACCCAGATATCAGAGAGTTTAGTAAGTCTGTTAGGAGTGTTGGTTAGAAGGATGCTTTTAACTATGGTTTCATTCCCAGAACTGCTAGCCAGCTATCAATAGAGTGGGTTTAAGTTAGAACACTATAGTCAAATACATTAGGATGCGCAATTCAGAATACTTTCCAAGATTTATTTTATTTACTGTATCATCTCCCTTTGGAAGGATGAAACTTAATACAAGTCGTCTTCTTTACAATGTTTTGTCCCCTACTTTACACCACAGCAAGCACAGTGTTGTGAAAAATAAGGGGATAAAACTAGTGAGAACATACAATGAAAAGATGACTGTCAATCTGCTATGTATAAATATTTCAGTTACCCCAACACGCTACAAAGCATTAAAGCATTTTGACGTAATCTGCATTTTTTAATATATAAAAATAAATTATATTTGAGGAGAAACATAAAACGGTGACCAAAGGTCAAAAATAATGAGGAAACAACAGATCTGGTTGAATAATGAAAAAATAAATGTATTTGCCACTGATGGGGAAAAAAAAAAATCAACTAAATGATTTGTAAGAATTATTCAGCCATCTCTTGACAGCAGTCACAAAAGATAATGAAAGACCAGATTTATTCTTAAAGAGTCAAGATAAACAGACCATATTTTCTAGCTATCAGCTCTGTATTATTTCTAAAGTTTAACCTGAAGGATACATGGATGCTGAGAGACCACTATTCCATCAAGACCTTTAGACTTCCAGGACAGACATAGGCTAGAAATGATAGGCTTAATGTAGTATTGATATAGCATATTTTCTTAACTAATCCAGTCTCAAGGTCAATTAAACATTACTGTTACCTTCACTGGCAGGTTTTAGGTGGGACAACCTCAGTAGATCTTTATGAGACCAACCATTTCTTTGTTTATATTTTGTAACTGCTAAAGCAACCGCCAGGCCATTCTTTCCATTGTACCAGTCTGCAACAGCTTTTCTCAGGGCACGGCCCCACATGCCACACTTCATGCCCTCCTTCAGATCCTTTTTAAACTGGATGAAAGTAAACAGATGAGTTGGTATGCGGCAGACTTCAGAAACAGCCTTAAATGCTGCTTGTTTTGTTTTTGCATCAGAGCACTGTGAACAAATTGCAAGAGCAAAAAGCATGGGCTCCTGTTTTGCTGCCCTGCCTTCCTGGCTGAATGTCTTTATTTCCTGTACCACATCACAACCTTTACCATCTTCAATCAGTCTTATTAAAACTTCAGCATTTTCAAAGCCCAGTTTCTGCTCCTTGATGTAGTATGTACCACCTTCTGAACCAAAACATAAGAAACGGTGGAGTCGATTTATATCGGTGACCTGCCATACATATCCACCTTCAGAGTTCGGCACCTGCTTGTCATTCAAGGGCTGCATTTGATGTGCGTCTTCATCCATTGCTTAGAGTTTCAGGAAGCCTGTTAAAAAAGAGAGTACAACTTTATTACAAATAAATGTTGAACTATGTTGGATTTTTTGGCTCGTAACATTTCCTCCTTTTACATCTGTAGCCAAATGAGTACATCATATCTGTAATGCCTGCTCCCCTTGCCTCTTCTAGATTTATATTAAACATACTCCAGAACAGCAACAACCTAGTCCAGTAAATGCTTAAGTTACTAAAGAGCATCTTCAAAGAATATATTTAAAAATTGGGTTTATGCCCTTTTTGGCTTTGTTATAACATATAAATAAATTGTGAAAAGTGTTTGCTTTAAGCAGGGATATCAAGTTTGGTTTTAATTTTCCCTGAATTTTCTGGTGGTCTCAAAGCATTTTTATTGTTAGCTCTAACAGCTTAATTGAAGGGGTAGAGGTACTCAATATTTAAATACATCCTTTATCCAAAATGTTAGTCACTGAAGTTAAGCAAGTGTTGATTAATAAAAAAAAGAAGTCATAAGCAGTCGAACTAAAAATCTTTTTCTGAGTGATATGTAGTTCTCCAGGCAGGTAAGTCTTCCAGGGCAGTTAGGTCCTGAATTTCTGTGGGACAGATTGTACCCAAGACTAGCAAAATGATACTAAACTTTATGAAGGGGAATTTTTTAAATTCAAGCTAATTAGGAAGAGCCTTAATCCCAAAGTTGAAAACGTAAATTCCTTAGAACCAGCATACAGGCTAGTTAAAGGTGACCTGCCAAGGGAAGGATGGTGTTTGTGCTCTGTCTAATGTTATAAAAATTATAAAGATTTTTTTTTAAATTAAAATTTATCAGATCTTGTCCCTCCCATTTTTTGCTGGAGGGCTGGATGACAACACTGCATTCGATAAAGGTAAAAAACCTGAGCAACTCAGAATGCAAGAGAGTCCTAGACTTAAAAACAAAAACAAAAAAAACTTTGTATTTTGTTTGTTTTGGTTATCATCTATTTAAATGAAACACCTGACAAATAACGAAGAAAAATGCCATCGTTAATAAAGATTCAAACACACTTGTCCTTTCAAATGAGAACTGAGAAAGCTCACAAGCAAAGAGAGAAAGAGAAACAAAATACATCCCAAACCTTTCAGGTCTTGTTTACACACTGCTAGACAGAGAACTAACATAATATCATCTGTAGGCATACCATATTTTATTCCTATCCAAAATAAGACACAAGGCCACAAAATTTATATGGTTAAAAGGTAAAAAGTTATTTTTTGAGAAGTAAAAATCCAGTTGTAGTGTAACCAAAAGAAAGAATCATACATCATAACAAATGAAACATAAGCTGGAAATTAGAAGGCCTACGAGGAAATTTGAAGATATAGACATGCATGTTTTTATGTCTTGGGCTACTAAGTATCAGAAAGAACAATCCTCTGCGTGTCAGATGATCTTCTAGATTACTAGGGAGTAAAAGGAGCAACAGAAAAGAATAAGTACATTAGCTTCTTTGCAAAGTACTTTGCTGCATCAATTTTAAGTACAGAAGATCACAGACCTATTCTTTTAGGAGTAAAAAAGATGAGGCACTGTCACATCCTGATCATGACTAGCTCACACATTTTTACAGGTGTTAAACTGTATTACTGTTTAAAAGCATTTTAATTAAAAACATAATCAACATTTGTATTTATTAATTCTATTCCTACTTTGGATACAGACATCTCACAGATTGAAGCGAGTCAGTATTCTACCCCCTACATGTGATGAGATATACACACCCTATCCAAGAATTACAAGGGAAAGAATTAAACATTAGTTGTCTCACTGTATCCCTACTCGGCTAGATTTTTTTTTTTTTTTAAGCAGTGAGGTGCCAGCAACTGGATTCGGAATGCTAATTTTATTCATCTTATATTTTCAAATAAAATTTCCAAGTATTTCTCACTGTGAGTTTTCAAAGCAAATATGTGCAACTTTCTTTTAAAGGTTTCAAAGGCTCTCCGTTCAAAAACTGCTTGCAGCCAAACTCTAATTTTAAAACACACACTGATTCTGAGACATGCCAGATACCCTGAAAATAACAAGTGTTAGCTAAAAGGGGTGCATGTAAGGTATATATGCAACAAAAAGTATTTTGATATCTGAAACACGATATTCCAACATGTATGAAGTCAAAAAGAAGAACAGGAGTACTTGTGGCACCTTAGAGACTAACAAATTTATTAGAGCATAAGCTTTCGTGGACTACAGCCCACTTCTTCAGATGCATATAGTGGGCTGTAGTCCACGAAAGCTTATGCTCTAATGAATTTGTTAGTCTCTAAGGTGCCACAAGTACTCCTGTTCTTCTTTTTGCGGATACAGACTAACACGGCTGCTACTCTGAAACCTGTCACGTATGAAGTCGTATGCTTTGCCAAATTGCAGCTATAGTTACATCATACTTTCAAAATTAATCTTTAAAGTCAAGTGTTACACAAGAGATTAATTTAGTCAATTAACTAACTACAAAGATTTTCTTCCATATGTAGAAAAATGTTGGTATAGAACACTAACCTGAACATCTCAGTAATAATACAAGTGGGATGTGTAATACAAGTGTGATTGTGACTCTCAGGAATCAGAATCCTGTGTGTGAAATCTATGGAGTGATTTTACCCTGTAAGTACCTGCACTTCTGTAATTCTGTACAGTGACAGGTTGGACCCCTTGGGAAGCCACCTTATGTGCTGAGATACCACTGAGTCTACCTGTTCTGCAGCATAGGCCCCCTTGAACTTGTCTTGCTGAGCCAGGCTATTAAAGCCTTCTCTAACACACACAAAGACAGGGCCACACCCAGCTGCACATCAGCTCTGGGAAGACTCGGTTTAAGGGACTTGCTCCAGCACTCAGATGTCCACCTCCTTTGGAGTGCAGACCTATAGCTATATTATGAAATTCGCCCCGTCCCTCAATGTGGAGAGAGGTGTGCACGCTTCTTGCCCCTCCCAGTTAGAAATTACAGAAACTGGGTTTAATAATAAACAAAACTATAAAAAGCAGATTTTAAGTGGTAACAGGGGTAACCAACACAACAAAGCAGATTACTAAGCAAATGAAATCAAACACCTAAACTAAGCTAGTTTCACCAAATAAATTGGTTATAAATAGTATTTTTCACCCTAGATATTGTTGCAGGCAGGTTGCAAAGTTTCTGTGGTTCAGAGTTCCAGTTATATTCCTTTTCAGACTGGACCCCCGTGTCAGTCAGGACTCCACACTCCACCCTCCCTTCAGGTGGCCTTTGCAGATTTTCTTCTTGGGCAGGTTTCAGAGGGATAGCCGTGTTAGTCTGTATCAGCAAAGACAACGAGGAGTCCTTGTGGCACCTTGGAGACTGACTAATTTATTTAGGCATAAGCTTTTGTGGGCTAAAACCCACTTCATTTTTCACTCCATGCATCTGATGAAGTGGGTTTTAGCCCACGAAAGCTTATGCCCAAATAAATTAGTTAGTCTCTAAGGTGCCACAAGGACTCCTCGTTTCTTCTTGGGCAGACAGCCATGGAGAGGAGGATTCCTGTTTGCCTTCTTCCTCACGCTTAAACAGGATTTACATAAGGCAGGCATGCTTTGTTTCCCAACTTTGAACCCCCTTCCCTTCAGTGGAACGTTACAAGACACCCCAGGTAATGTTTTAGTATCAGGTGACAAGACCACCTGACCCTGTAATATCACAGCATCCATGAGTCAGTGGCAGTATGGAGTGTCCACAGGAAGGCCAAGCTTTTCACAGTCCATTGTCCTCGCTGATGGGCCATCCGCTCTGTCTGGCTTTTCCATTGTTGTACCTGAAGTGTTAGCAGTGGGCATCACCCAGAGTAGCATAGTTGAAATACAGATACATAGTCAATATTTCTTACTTCAGATACAGAAATGATACAGGCATACAAATTGGATAATCGCATTCAGTAAATCATAACCTTTCCAATGATATCTCACAAGGCCCATCTTGCATAAAGTATACCTCAGTTATGTCATATTCATAGCATAAGCATATTTTCATAAGGAATACGGATATATGTGGCCCTCCCAGTGTGTGTGTATTAGAGGAAGCTTTAATAGCCTGACTCAGCAAGACAGGTTTGTGACGGGTTGGATCACAGAAACCCCTTTGGGACTGCCACCTGATATGCTGAGACTACCTCTGAGCCCATTTTCCCTGGCAGCTTGGGACCCTGCCTGGTTGTGCTAGACACACTAGCCTGCTACAAACACAGACCAGGGTCTGAACCACATCCCCCCCAAGCTGCAGGCTTAACTGAAAACAGCTTAAGAAGTGTTCCTGTCTCCAACACTCAGCTCCCAATGGGATCCAAATAAATCCATTTTACCCTGTATAAAGCTTACACAGGGTAAACTCAAACTGTTCGCCCTCTATAATACTGATAGAGAGGTATGCACAGCTGTCCTCCCCCTCCTCCCCAGGTATTAATGCATACTCTGGGTTAATTAATAAGTAAAAAGTGATTTTATTAAATACAAAAAGTAGGATTTAAGTGGTTCCAAGTAATAACAGACAGAACAAAGTGAATTACTGAGCAAAATAAAATAAAATATGCAACTCTAAGCCTAATACAGTAAGAAAGCTGAAATACAGATAAAATCTCATACTCAGAAATGTTTCAATACGCTTCTTTTACAGACTGGACACCTTCCTAGTCCGGGCCCAATCCTTTCCCCTGGTACAGTCCTTGTTCCAGCTCAGGTGATAGCTAGGGGATTTCTCATGACTGCAGCCCCCTTAGTTCTGTTCCACCCCCTTGTATATCTTTTGCACAAAGCGGGAATCCTTTGTCCCTCTCTGGGTTCCCACCCCTCCTTCTAAATGGAAAAGTAGGGGGAGGGATGTTTGAGCATCGGCCTGCTAAACCCAGGGTTGAGAGTTCAATCCTTGAAGGGGCCACTTAGGGATCTGGGGCAAAATCAGTACTTGGTCCTGCTCAGGGCCGGCTCTAGGATTTTTGCCGCCCAAAGCAAAAACAATTTTGGCCGCCCCCCTCCCTTATTTAATTACCCCACCCCCGACCCCGCCTCAACTCCGCCTCTTCCCCAAATCCCCAACCCTGCCTCCTCCCCCCAGGCTCTCAAGCCTAGGAGGGAGGGAGGGAGGGGGAGAAGCGGCGCCGCGGCACCTCGGAGTCTCCCCCTCCCTCCCAGGTTTGAGAGCCTCGGAGGGAGGGGGAGATTCTGAGTGGCCACGGCGCGGGCGCCCCTTCTCCCCCTCCCTCCCAGGCTCTCAAACCTGGGAGGGAGGGGGAGATCCCGAGCGGCCGCGGCGCGCGAAACAGCTGATTCGCGCGCCACTGCTCCCCCTCCCTCCCAGGTTTGAGAGCCTGGGAGGGAGGGCGAGTAGTGGCGCCCGAATCAGCTGTTTCGCGCGCCGTGGCAGCGGCAGCGGAGGTGAGCTAGGGCGGCCGGGGCACATTTTTAGGGGCGGCATTCTGGCGCCGGCCATGCCGCCCCTAAAAATGTGCCGCCCCAAGCACCAGCTTGTTTTGCTGGTGCCTAGAGCCGGCCCTGGTCCTGCTAGTGAAGGCAGGGGGCTGAACTCGATGACCTTTCAGGGTCCCTTCCAGTTCTAGGAAATAGGATATCTCCATTATTTAAAAAAAAAAAGAAAAGCACCATGTTAAAGATGGATTCCAGTTCAGGTGACATGATCACATGGCACTGTAAGACTTCATTACCCACTTGCCAGCACACAGGTATACAGGAAGACTTACAAGTAAACAGAGCCATCTACAGTCAGTTGTCCTGGTTATTGGGGGCCATCAAAAATCCAAGCTACCATTAATGGCTCACGCTTTGCATAATTACAATAGGACCTCAGAGTTATATTTAATATTTCTAGTTTCAGATACAAAAATGATACATTCATACAAATAGGATGAACACACTCAGTAGATTATAAGCTTTGCAATGATACCTTACAAGAGACCTTTTGCATGAAGCATATTCCAGTTACATTATATTCACTCTCATTAGCATATTTTCATGAATCATATAGAGTGCAACGTCACAAGGCTAAAGGGGGCTTATGCTGCAGAACAGGTAGACTCTGGTATCTCAGCACATCAGGTGGCTTCCCAAGGGGTCCAACCCCTCACAACTATCACTGTCCAATTAGGCTGAGCGGAAAAAAATTCTTGTCACTTGTCCATGGACTGCTAAGATTTAAATTTGAATTGTCTGAGAAGAAAACATGGTCATCCAAATGTTCTGGCTATGGTCGCATTCTCTCAAATTAAGGAGAAATATTGTTACCGCTGTGATTATCTAGAGGCATTTCTACTATGTTCTGCTTTTTCTTGTTTCAACTACTAGGCCAACTTCTTCTTTTAGTTCTCTTGTTTTCAGTGCACCTATTTCTCCTGGTCTTAAATGCTCAGTTTTGTTTTCACTTTACTATAAATTAAATGTCACAGCCCCCAACAGTTTGAGACCACAAGTCAGAATAGACTATTTAATCATTTATTTTAAATTCATTCCAATAGTTTAACAATATTATGGATAATGCCCATCTAGTTTGAAATGAAGATCTGGATTCTAGAAAATAGAATTACCGTAGTCTAAATCTCCACTAAAACAGCTTACTGTTGCTACTGAATACACTCTGCCTTTGTACTCTCACATGTGTTTTATTCTACTTGAACCTTCATTTCAACAGAGAACAGCCTTGTGGTAATGGAAACTATCTATCCCTGAGCCATTCACTTGCACCTACATCAAGTCCTTGGAGTCGGTGCTCTGCTGCATATACTTACATGACTTATTTTAATTAAATTTACAGTGGAAAATGTACATTCCATTACAACAGTGCTGTCCGACAAAAGCAATATATCCTCCAAGAGCCATATATCCTGAAAGAAAAATAGCCTGGTGGTAAAAAGAGTTGTCATATGCAGGGTTCTGTGTCTGCCGCGGAAGTCACAGATTCTGTGACTTCCTGTGACCTCTGTGACTTCTGCAGCGACCAGTGTGGCTGACTCCAGGGTCACCCAAGCAGCTGACCCCAGAGGCAGCTGCCCAGGCAGCCCAGGGGACAGTCACATCAGCCGCTGCTAGAGCAGCTCTGCAGCCAGCCGCTTAGGCGGTCTCGCAGCCAGTGTGAACGGCTGCTGCTCTGGCGGCCCCGGGGACCACCCAAGCAGTTGCGGATACGGCTGGACCCAGGGCTCCCCCGTCCCGGTGGCGGGGACCCCCAGGACTCCCCCTCCCAGCGGTGGCCAGAGCAGCAGCAGGCCCTCTAGGGTTCCTCCACCACAGCAGGTCCTGTCTCCCCTCCCCCCCATTCAATTTTGAGTATTTTTAGTAAAAGTCATGGACAGGCCATGGAGCCATGATTTTTTGTTTTTTTGCCCGTGACCTGTCATGATTAAATCGTAGCCTTAGTCATATACAGTGTCATCGTTATATTTTTATAGTAATAAAGTGTAATTTTAGAGGTACAACTGATGTAGGGCTCTCTCCCTCACTCCTTTTTACTCAATATCTCTATAAAGTGGTCTAGCACAGTGGTTCTCAATCAGTGGTCTGAGGTCCCCTGAGGGGCTGCAAGCAGGTTTCAAGGGGTCTGCCAAAATAAACCAGAGACCAGGGCCAGTGTTAGACTCATTGGGGCCCAAAGCAGAAAGCTGAATCCCGAGCCCTTCCTCCCCAGGCTGAAGCCAAAGCCGGAGCAACTTAGCTTCACGGGACCCCCTGTGGTGTGAGGCCCTGGGCAATTGCTCTGCTTGCTACCCCCTAATGCCAGCCCTGGCTTTTAATCTACTGAAAAACAGTTGTTGTTGCACAGGTGCTCCGTGGAATTTTTATAGCATGTTGGGGGGCCCTTAGTAGGAAAAAGGTTGAGAATCCCTGGTCTAGCAAATTGCTAATTCGTGCACTGCAATAATGGATTTTTTTTTTTTAATCACTAGGCCACTGTGGAGTCAAAGCATTGAAACCACATGTGTGTCAGTCACTGTAGGCTGATGAATCTGATATCTGTATGTTTAATGTCAGCTTCAAGCTTACAGATTTGATTTTTCTGCAGCTTTGGCTCTGAAGACCCAGACCTATTGACTTCTTCAAATCTGCCATAAAGATATATTTTCTTCCCATGTAACAACCAAGATTGTATTTCACTACTGCAAATTCTAGCTGTTGCAAAGCCACAATCAACAAACTCCTAGAAAAGAGACTTCAATCAGATGGTAATTAACACCATTGTGAAATACAACATGCCCACAAGTCTGCTTATCTGATCTTGTTAAGAATGCCCTTAACTTGGGCAAGGTCAGCCCCGACTCAGTTTCTACTATATATTTCAAATAGGAATCAGCCAAATATTTTTTTTTATTGCCTTCACAGCTGTGGCTTGACTAGCAACCCAGTGGATACCTCTGAAATAGCTCACAGTTACCTCAACAGCTTGAAGTTGATGTAATCTTTTGGGCCTTAAATACAAAGGAAAAAGGTGGTGCAAAATAAATTCACACTTTTTAAGATAAGGATAATCTTTGAGATCAAGACTACCAAGCTCAAGGTAGACACTCATGTACTGCACAACATGAGAAACATCTTATATAAACTTCATCTTAGCGTATGTGCAACGTGCCTCAGGTGGCACGTGATGAGGATTCATCAGTGAATTTGGTCCGCTGATTGGATCATCAGCTGCCCTGGCCCAGGCCAGGCACTGACGGGAAGTGTGACATGAACACTGATCCATCACATCAGTTGAAAAGTTCATATTCACTGCTGTATCATATAAATCTGAGTTGATCATTTCTGACTTGAGCTCTTCTCTGTTGATCTCCCAACTCCTAAATCTGAATTCTCCCATGTGATATCGTCGGTCCTCCCAGATTCCAGGACTACTATGTTAGCAATGTTTTCTACTTAGCACCGATGTGATATATACCTTCTACTATCCAACGTTCAGCAGTACCAAACTCTGAACTTCAAATTAACTTGCTCTATTATGATCTGAAGTTCCTCTCTTTAGCAGCATAAGCAGCAGCAACAACAAAAGGGCAACAATCATTCTAATGGTTATTGTCAAGCTGTACAAATAATGTTACCCAGTAATATACTGGATTATTTTATCTTAAAAAAAAAAAAGGTATGTGTGTGTGTCTAAAGTGCAGAATGGAAAAAAATTCTCTTTTTATGTGACTACAAACTTTCATGGCTTTATGACACAGACAGTAGGTTTGTTTTTTCCTGAACGCAGAAAACTTGCAGAATTTGAGAAATACTTTAGAGCCAAAATTCTTGTGGGACTTGTTCCCTACATCCTTGCTATTTTGCGCACATTTTTCCCCTTTATATATTTGATTATTTAAAAATAAAATATAAAATGGCTGGTCATAATTTAACCTGAGAACTTAGGGAAAAAAGCATATATCTTTGAATGCTGAAAATACTGACGAACACAAATTTTACCTGCTACCTGAACTGTTCCCTAAGAATGAGTATGCTCAATATACTCCTGGGGGAATTCTACACCAATGCACACACGCAGAATTTATGTCCCCCGAAGGATTTCTCCCTCCCTTCCTCCCTCCCATTCCAGAAAATACATTCTGTTGGAGAGCTGCTCCAATTACACCTTTTCGACAGACTGGGGTGGGGGCACAAGAGCTAGTCCGGTGACAACATTGAACCAGGGGCTGAATGGAAGTCGGGATGCAGGGCCACATGGGGACAGGGGAATAAGGGTGGCTGAGTGGGGGTGCAGGAACACATGGGACGGGGGGAGGAGGGTGCCTGAGTGGGGAGGGAGGGACAAATGTGGACAAGCGGGTGCAAGAACACATGGGGGTGGACGGGGGGGGTGCAAGTGACACATAGGGAGAAGGGCAGATGTGCCTTACTGAATGGGAGAGACTAGGAGTCAGCCAGGGTCTGCATGAGGGATGCTCCTTAACAATCCCTCCCCACCCCAAAAAAACCTGTTCCATACTTTCCCCACCCATATCAACAACCCTTCAAATTCATACCCAGGCTCCTTCCCAACAATTACTTCCCTCTCCCTCAGCTCCTTCATTACTCCAGCTTCTCCAATCCTTTGCACTGCTTCTGAAGGGTGCAGGAAATACATTTCTGTATTGTAGTTTAAATAATTATTACTCAAAGTTCCGTATTAATATGACTAGTAAGGAATCTACTTGTCAAAAAACATTTCCTGAATCTTTTTTGTTGCCTGCATTGTTACAGACATGCTTGCTGACAGGTATTTTGAAATAAATTGTCAAACTAATTGAAACAGGCATTATTACATTGTGTTATTTGACAAATGAAATATGCAGAATTTTAAAATACCATGTGGAGAATTTTTGGCACAGAATTCCCCCAGGAACATCAATAACACCTTTCCCACTCAAATTTATCTATTCCAAAACAATTAGATGCTAGTAGAGCAGTGACTCTGTGGTCAAATTTAATAATATATGCTCAGCAACCACTTGCACATAACCCTGGCCATCCAAAAATCAATACAAAATAGATTGTCCATTATTTTTCATTTAAAAAAATAAAAGTAAGTATCATACTCATGAATTTCCTCTTGGACAGCCAAAGATAACTGCAAGTGTCCATTTAATATTTAATTTTAAAGGACTTTACCTCGCTCTTTACTACTAGTACTGCATTTGAATCCAAGTCTTGGTGCAAGACTTAAAGCAATGACATTCTGGCTCAAGAATTCTACCACCTGAGTTACTCTGAGACCAACAATAGGGTTACCATATTTCCACAATCAAAAAAGAGGACACGGGGGGGGGAAGCCCCACCCCATCCACTCCCTCCCACTTCCCACCTCCTGACTGCCCCCTCAGAATCCCCAACCCCCCCTGCTTCTTGTCCCCCGACTTCCCCCTGCTAAGAACCCCCCCACCCTAACTGCCCCCCTAGAACCTTACCTGTCCCCTGACTGCCCTTACCCTTATCCACTCGCATGGGTGGCAGGGTTGTAGAAATTTTGGTGGTGCCCAGAACCCTCCCCACCTGCCTAAGGCTCTGGGAGGGGGGTTGGGTGGGGGGAGGAGGTATGGGATACAGGTCCTGGCCTGGGGATTAGGGTGCAGGAGGGGTGCAGGCTCTGGGATAGAGTTGGGGTGCTGGGTGCAGGCTCCGGGCTGGGGCAGGAGGTGGGTGTGCCGGAGGGGGTGAGGGGTGCAGGTTCTGGGATGGAGTTTGGAGGTGGGAGGGGGTGCAAAGGGAGGGAGTTTGAGGGCAGGAGGAGGTGTGTGGGAAGGGGGAGGGAGTTTGGGGATAGGAGGGGATGCAGGGTGAGGGCTGTGGGTCTGAGGATGAGGGGTTCATGATGCAGGAGGTGGCTTAGGGATGGAGCAGAGGATTAGGGTGCGGGGGGATGAGGGCTGGGGCTGAGGGGTTCATGATGCAGGAGGGGGCTCAGGGCTGGGGCAGAGGATTAGGGTGCTGCGGATGAGGGCTGGGGCTGAGGGGTTTGGGGTGTTGGAGAGGCTCGGGACTAGGGTGGAAGGGCAGGGTAAGGGCAACCTGTCTTCCCATTAGTGGATGTGGGATGCTAGGTCCCAGGGGCAGCAGACAGCAGTTGCTGCTGCCTCTGGCAGTACAAGCAGGCAAGGGAGAGGCAGGCGGGGGGGACCCCACAAGGGGGGGGCGCATGGAGGGGGGGGCAGGTGGAGGCCGGGGACCCATCCAAACACTCCCCCGCTCCCTGACTGCCCCCCCCCCCCGGACTCCCCTTACCATTCTGGCTCCACGTGTAGACAAAACATGCTGCCCGGTGAGTCGGTTTGTGTGTTACACAGGGCTGCAGACAGAAGGAGGGGGGAGCAGGGGAGGGCTCTGGCTGCTGGAGGCCAATGGGAGCGGCTCAATCGGCCCAGCCGCCCAATCAGCAGCCGCATTCTGCATGGAAGGGAGGGAGGCGAGGGAGAAAAAAACCCCGGACATTTTAACCTTGTTACCAATTCTCCCCGGACGGCTATTTAGAGACGCAAAAGCCGGACATGTCTGGGGAAATATGGAGGGATGGTAACCCTAACCAACAACATCAATGCAAGTCCTACTATGTTGGGATAGCTACTTTGTAAAAAAAAAAAAAAAGACACTTACTGAGCCAAATAATACTCACAGGTCCTCATCTTGGCTACCAAGTAATTATTAGTATGACTTATAGGCTCAAGAATGTATGGTTCCTGCTAACAGCAGAAAGATTAGGAATAGATGCTGATGATGCAAATTGAAAATATAAAGTTAAAACTTGATTTCAATTAAAATATTGATTCAAATTTTTAAAAACTAAATTTAAATATATTTTAAAATCATGATTTACACTGATCACGTTACATTTTAATGATTTTTGCAATGTTATTGGTACATGTTATTTTTAGTCTTATTTTTTTTTTAAAACATGTACATGAACCTTCCTTATTTACAGAGCAGAATTTTATCCACTGTGAAGACTTACAGGAATATAACAGTACCCTTCATACACAACGTTCCTAAAGAAATTTAGGAATCTTATTTTCAAACTACACACAATTTCATCCACCTATGAAATACAGCTCTTTCTGGGATGGAACCCAGTAGCTATTAAACAGTGCATGGAAACACTACACAGCAGCTTAAGACACAAAGTGAAGAATACCCTATCCAACTGTAATTTAGGAACGAAACATTTATTCTCTTAAATGTTTGTTTATTGGTATATAATTTCAATTACAGAATGAAAGCATTACAAAACATAAAACTCCAGTATACTTTCTATTCCTGATCATTGCACGGGCACCTATCATCATGTAACGTAAAAGCACACTAAAGAATTTTTAGTGCACTGTAGTATTGTAATGTCTATATGTGGGTCATGGCTGTGCAACAAGCTACTGTGTTGTAGTCACACCCTGTCTTGCCCTGCAGTAGTGTTCTGTGTAGTCAAATCCTTACAGCTGTATGCTTGGTTATTTTTACATTCTGCAATTAAAAAATTAGAATTTATGTCCTGACCATCACCCATATAAGTTAATATTTCTAAAAAACTACCATGTGATTTTTGAAGAACCCAAATGATCAGCTGTAAGCCTCATTAGAAATACAGCCCCCTTCCAACAGAGAACTGTGCTCCCTAATACCACAGTGGAGGAGTTCAGCATTGACTGAGAGTTACTCCTGGAGGAATTCTGCAGGACTGCATGCCTGCAGAAAACATTCCCTCCCTCCCCCCAGATAAATTTCCTCTGTTTCTCTATGGAAGACGGCAGGGAAGTAAAGGGAAGTTATGCTGGGGGGAGGGAGGGACTATTGGTGCAGTTTTGGGGGGGCTTCCCCCCTCCAGAGGCAGGACATGGGGGTGCACATGGGGTTACATGCCTCGCCTCCCCACCCCCCATTCTGCAAGCGCAGAGCTGCCCAGCAGAAGGAGGCTGTCTGTGTCTCTGCTCTACTGACTCTGCAGCTCAACGTTGCCTCTTGGGTCCTAGTGTCAGTCATGCTCCCCTTCTGTGTGCTGGGAGCCTTCTTGTTTTCTATTCTATGCAACAGTGAGTGGGGTGGGAAAAATGAGGAGGGGGGGAAGAGGCAGGAAGAGGGGTGGAATAGGGCAGGGGGAGGGAAATATGGCAGAGAGTGGAGGGAGATGGAGAAGAAAAGGGGACAGCAGAATTGCGGGGGGAAGTGGGAGCCTGGCATGCGGCATCCCTTCGGGCTCTCCCGTTAAGCAGGCCCATCGAACCCTCACTCTGACAAGCCATACACGCCTACACTGGACCCCTCCGACAAACCCTCCCACATCCAGACCCCCATCCCACTCATTCCCAACCTGCTGCACCTGGACCCCCACCCCATCTAGTCCCACTGTCCCAGCACCCGGACCCCTCCAAACTCCCCTCCCAGCCCCTTCCCCCCCACACACACACCTTTACTGGCATCCCCTGTAGATTCCCATTGCCCCTGCACCTGGAACCCTCCAACGAGCCTGTGTGCATTCAGATCTCCCACTGAGCCACCCGCACCCAGATTGCCCCACACAGAAACCTCTCACCCCAAATCTGGATCCCCCCCACAAGCCCCTCCACACTTGGATCCTGCTGGGCTGAGTCTGCCCATGCACATCTGGTGCACCTGGCACAAAGGGGCAGGGCCCCTGAATGTTTTTGGGTCAGGCTCAGCCCTTGCAGTGTCAGGGTCAGCTGCAGCCTCACTGCCAAGTCTCTATACTGAGGAGGTGGGGGCTTCAGGGTGATCTCCCACCTCAATGCAGCCAGTGGCCTGTGCTCCCCACTGCCATGCTGGAGCCAGTTATTTATTGACAAGTAAAATTTGCAGAATTTTAAAATATTGTGCACATAATTTTTAGGCACAGAATTCCCTCAGGAGTACAGAGTGCAATGTTCTTGTCGGCCAAAACCCTAATGGGGAAAAGTTGTCTTAAGTAAACTGTATTCTATTTTGTTTATTTTGCTTTATACTACATTTTGCTAGTTTTAAATTAGTAAAAAAAAAATTTGTTCTGAGTTTATTCTTTGCTAATTGTATTAATAATTGTTCTTAAATGAATAAAAGTTTTGTGGCTATAATTATTGCCATAATTATTGCCTTATTTACTGGTTGGTAAATAAGTAAAAAATGTATGGTAATTAATTAAAAAAAGACTGCTGGGCTAAATGGTCAAGAAGGGAGTGAAGGAGTTGAGAGGCACAAACTTTATTATCAGAATCACCCAGATGGCAAATTGACAACCCCAAAGAAAAGGCATACACCCTAAAAACAAAATGAAAAATAAAGCCAAAGAAAAAAAAAAGACCCCCCAAAAAACCCAGAAGCAAATAGTCCCAGTAATGACTCAAATAATGCTAATTAAAAGCAACCTTAACTACTTCATAATTAACAGCTCTGGTGTAACACAGCAAGGTCCAAACACTTGTATAAAAACTTCTTACTATAAAGAAAAGGGTGTATTGCCATGGGACTTTGGGTTCGTTCTGAATCAACATCAAAGCTTCAAACGCGTTCGACAAAGGCCCAGCTCCCCTCCTTCCTGTGCAGTTTCAGCTGGCCACTGTAACTAACCAAGCAACACTAAAAACTGGTAACTATACAATCCAGCTGCAAAAGTGTGTGTGTATGAGAGAATCAAAGCATATGCTGGTTAAATAAAGCAACTCCTAAGTTCATACGGTCACTCTCTAAAGGAAGATTGGTACAGAACCTTTGATAAGGAAATGGGGTTTGATAATATTAATTTCTAGCTAATATATATCATTTTTCACTTGCAGACTCCCATTTCTATCTTACAGATGTGATTTCATTTTCACCAGGAAACCATTCTTCAAAGGGCTTTGCCGACCCCTTGCTTTCAACCCCTTGTATGACTTTTTGAGATATCTTAACAAAAAAGGTTGCAAGAAACAAATATCAGTATCCCAGAACACCTGGAGCACGAACACCGGTGCCCTGCGCGCTGTATGCGCGCGCCTCACCCCTGTGTTTTTTCCTACCCTTCCCTTATACAAGGGATCTCGGGCACCTGTCCTGGGGGTTTACTAGGCGCCCCTTCCCGCGGAGAGCTGCTCTGCCGACCCACTAACACTGGCCGTTCACCCGCCCTCACCCTCCCAATTTGGGAATATCAGCAGCGGGCGAAACGCTCCACCCCAGCGCCTACTCCTGCTTCCCTCGGCAGCTCCCGGGCCTCCCCCCACCCAGGGAGTGGCGAAGGCAGAAGAGGCCTCCGCCCGCAGAAAGGCTCCACACGCAGCCTTAAGCAGACGGGCGGCTCTCGGTGCCTCCTGCTGAAGCAAGGCCGCCGGGAGGGGCAAACCTGAAGCGAGTGTGAAAGGTGTACGGCTAGGCAGCTGCCCAGCGGCCTTCCCCAATTGAGGCCCTGCCTGCGGCGCGGAGCAGTGGCGCAGCACGGGACGCTCGGCGGAGACGGCGGCTATTGTTGCTCAAGCGGGGCCTGGCCCTACCTGCGCGCGTGAGCCGCGGGCCTGGGCGCAGCAGGTTCCGCAATCTGTCTGCGGCCGGCTCGGTTTCTCCTCAGGCAGCTGATTTCCCTCGAACTCAGCCCCTCCCTGGTCGGATTCCTGTCAGGACAGCATCGCTAAGACCCGGATGGAGCCGCTCTTCCTTCCCTTCCCTTCCCACAGTGACCAGGCTCCGAGGCCCCGGATGGAACCGCCCCGCCTATCCTACCCCAGGGGCCAGCGACCGCGGATGTAGTTCCCCGCTTCAGCAGCGAGGAACATTAGGACCCGGATAAAGTTCTCGTCGCTCCTCCCATTAGTCCACTCTCCGAGCACCCGGATGGCGCGCTCCCGTCAGGCACAGCGGCGGAGGACCCGGATCCCCCTCAGCCGAGAGGCTGAGGCCTCTTCCGCGGCTGCTATTAGTATCCCGGATGTGCTCTCTCTTCTCGTTTTCCGTCCGGGCCGAGCCCGCCCCCACTTCACCATAGAGATGACAGCGTGGGCCGCGCAGCCTGCTGGGAAGGAAGCGGCGGCGGCGGCGTGCGTGGGGGCGTGCGGAGAGCCTCAGCCGGCGGCTGGTGGCAGCGGCTGCTCCTTGAGAGCCTGTGAACCGCCACCATGTCGGGAGGAGGCAGCGCCGGGGAGTGGTGCCTGATGGAGAGCGACCCGGGCGTCTTCACTGAGCTCATCAAGGGCTTTGGTGAGGGGCCGAGCGGGACCCGGGCAGGGGGCTGGGACCGGCGTCTGGGCAGGTGGCGGGCGGGCACTTTTGAGGCCTGCAACTGTCCCTCCGCCTCTTGCGGGAAGGGGGTGGCTCGTCGCTTCGGGACCTTCCTGAACTTCGTCCCTAGTTTCTTCAGCGGCGTTGCTGGGGTGCGACACCCCCTCCCTCCAGCAGATGAGACGGGCTGAGACGGCAGTTTTGCTCTAGTGGGATCAGACACGGATGCCCAAATCCCCGCGAGCCAGACATTCCCCTCCGCTGGGAGGACGCAGTGCCCAGCACCTGCTCAGCTTCTGCAGGGCTAGTTCTTCGCAGGGGAAGCCACAACCCGCTCTTCTGTTCCTACGCTTCAGCCTGCCTCGACCCATCCCAGCCTGCAGCACGGTTCAGCTCCCCCGAAACCCAGTCGGGTCCCATTTGTGCTTGAAAATGGGACTACATGGTTGTTATGAGGCGGCTTCGGCCCTCAGGCACTGAACTGATGCTGTTTCTTTGAGGAAGACCTTGCCCTCATGTTCAGTAACTGTAGTGACCCCGTGCCCATGGTGTACATATTAGCATTTTGAGAGTAACTTAAAAAAAAATCCTGAATGAATACAGTTGTACAGAGGTTTGCATGAGCATGTGCCTGCTGATCTGTGAGAGATTTCTTCTATCTCAGTATGTACAACATGTTGCATTTAAGATGTAATACTTACATAGCACACTTGCATTTTCCAAGCACTTTATAAATGGTAACTAGTACTCAGAAAACTTGTGTGAAGTAGGTAAATAATATCTTAATTTTACAAATTTGGATACTGATTTACAGAGGGCCAAGTTCTGTCTTGATTTACACCAAATACAATGCAATTGGAACTATTGGGATTTTATGGATTGTAAATCAACATAGAATTTGGCCCAAAGAAGCTAAATTGTGTATCCAGTTCCACATAGTAGATTAGAGTCCTTTACTAGACTATCTTGATTTATAGTTCCAAGCATGTTTCTTACCTGCTCCATCTTTTTTCCCCTCACTTATCTGACCCATGAATAAGTCTGACTTTTTTTACACCAGCGCTTGCAAAAATGCCTTAGTAGTGACATTGGCGCGGGCACTTAAGCCATCCATTTTTGCAAGCCATAATTTTTTTTCTTTTTTTAAAATAAAAAGTTTCCATCCTTCATGGCTGTGAAGATGAAATGTGAATTGTAAACTGTTGTAGTGTTCCTATTCTGGAGTCTTCAGACACAGGTCCAGTGTGTCTACTTTTACTTGCAGCTTTGTGAAGCAGCGCAACCCAAATGAGTTTAACAAGTTTCTGGGCAGTAAAACTATTGCTGTTGAGAATCATTTGGGCAGCACTGAATTTGTCAAATCATATTAATTTCATGCTGCTGCTGTTTGTGAAAGCTAAGGGGCAGGCACTGTAATTATTCACAATTTTGGAGGGAGGCGGGCGAGGTGGGAGCATGGTAGAATAGCAGAGACTTTCCTGCAATCCAGAAAGCCTAAGAGGGGTAAAATAGCGGAGATTTGATCCTACTCTTTAGGAGGCTGTATCTTCCAGAAAGAGGAAGAATTCTGGAGGGATGTGGAGCTAAGCTTTATCACATGAACTAGCCAGAAGCTGATATGAAGTTCCCCCTTCCAAGATGCTCAGACACCTTCTTGAAAGAAATGTCAGCATACTTCCCAGCAGGTGTTGATTGCCGGATGGGCTGAATTTCTCACCAAGGATTTGCCCCTGTACTTCACCAGCAAAGCCTGCCCCACTCCCATCCTTTGTATCTACATCTGGCTAGTAGATCTAATTTTCCAGCTTGTACATCTCTGGAAAACTTCTCAAACTCTGTTTTACATAGTCTGATTCAATAAACTCGTGTGATGGCTAACTTAATTTCTTCTGTAGGTAATGAGGAAGGAATTAATATAATTTGACAATTGGATGATGCAAAGGACTGGTAATGGGATAAAAAGTGTTTTTATTTTTACATTTGTGTCCGTGTCAAATTTGATCAGTTTAAATGATCAAATTTGAAAGCCATTCAGTTTCGTGAATTGTACTGGCTGTGTGTCTGATATGTAGAGCAAGAGCATTATCAAACTGTGTATCTGCAACCTCCTCCCCTAGGGATAATTTGACAATTTGTCTTCTATGGAACCTATTCCTTATTCACTCTTCCAGACTCCCACTGAAATAGGCTTAGATCCTTAGATGCTACAAATATCCATCAATAAACATTCTGTCAATTCTTGGAGGATTTTTTTTTTTGAGAGAGGAACCCAAAGCTTCATTGGAAGCCTGAGGATTGAAACAAAAGACTGAGATACATCTGAGGACTGGTCTTGATTCGTTGAATGTTGTACTATGTTACGAAAAAAAGATAGCTTCTCTCTTAAAAGGCCTGGTTAAAAGGCTACCTCTTAATTGGCGCTGTTGTTGGCAGTATTCTCAGTGAAGTGAAAACCTGAAAATGAACTATGAAGCCTGAACCATCCTCATTCCTAGAGATGGTCCTACCAGGTCAAAGCTGAGGCATATTGGCAAGCTGTGCAGGAAGCTTGTACTGATACTTGGTTTATGGGCAAATTGAGGACTTTAGTCTCCAGGATTGCCTAGTTTGCTCCCTTTCACGAGTACTGGCCTGATATTTACAAAAACTATTTATTTGTGTAGTACAGATACTCCCCGACTTGCACAAAATTTGAGTTAAGCAAGGCATTCAGCAACGTATCTCTAAGCAATCCTCCCTCCCCCTCCTCCCCCCAAAAAACCCTCCTATTTCTAGCTTACAGAACTTTTTCCATAAACTCGGATTTTCATACGTCAGGTTTACGTAACTCGGGGAGCGTCTGTAGTTAAATCTGAATGAATATTAATTCAAATTAATGTTTATGTAGTGTTTTACATGCTTTTACCTACATACACTATCTTAAAATTGCTGTCAGTCACAAAGTGAAGATTAGTGGCATTATGAGATTCTTGTGGTTCTCCATTAAAATATTTGACTTTCTTATTCAGTCAACAGTGGTTTCTCTTTATAAAATTACGCAAACTGAACTAAACAATTTTTTTTTCTCTAATCTTTCATCCATATCAGTCATAGGCTTATTTCCTTCTTAAGTCTGGGCTTAGTTATAAGTAAGTTTCTTTAAGTGTGTGGTGTGTTCTTTGGTTTTTGTTGTTGTTTTATTTCCCCTCTCCCAGGTAGGATAGTTTTAACTATATCTTTGCTTTTCCAGGTTGCAGGGGAGCACAAGTTGAAGAAATATGGAGTCTGGAGCCAGAGAACTTTGAAAAATTAAAGTAAGCTATTGGATTTACAAAAGCAGTCTCCTCAGATAAGATTTGCTTAGTCTAAGTTCTTTGTAAAATCACTGAAGATGCATTGTATTGCTACTTGTCCGATATACTGTATTGCTTTTGGTTTCTATAGCAATTTGCCAGGATTTTAAGCCCTCGTTATACAATACATTCAAGTTAGTGAACTTTCAGATGTGCTTTTTGTTGTTTAAACTAGCTTCCCTCTTTATGGGAAGTGACCTAGACCAATGGCTAGAGCATAGGACTAGGAATTAATCAGCATTGCTATTGACTGACTTGCCCAATAGGAACACACAGTAAATTGCTCTATTCTTTGGGTTTTTGCAGTGATATTTAAAGTATCTACCACCTTAAATTAATTTATTGCACTTGTGCACAACTACAGCCTCTTTCTTGTTAATCTCTCTCCTGTCAACACTAATTTTGTTGTCATTCTGCATATCTGATCAAGAGCATTGTATTTGTTCATGTATAGTACCTTAAAAGAAAAGTATCACCTAATCTTCTACTTCACTCCTGTGCAAATATTCTACTCTATAATCTTCTAGAAAATAGGACAAGAAGTACAGAATGTACGGTCTCAACAGCTAACTGACTAAAGCTTCTTAGGTTAGCAATGTATTTGAACTAGAGGCCCTCAAACATAACTTGCCCTGTCTACAATAGGCATTTTTAAAACCTCTTGGTTATCACATTTTAAAAGCACTAGGAAAAAATTCTGTCAAAACTCTTAAAAAGCATCTTCTCTTATGTCTGAAGTAGTGAATAAGATGCCAATGCATATGAACATGCACTCTGACTGTGTTTCATTTCATAGAAGATTAGGGTTGAAAGAGACCTCTGGAGGTCATCTAGTCCAGCCTCCTGCTCAAAGCAGGACCAACCCCAACTACATCATCCAAGCCAGGGCTTTGGCAAGCCAAGCCTTAAAAACCTCTAAGGATGAAGATTCCACCACCTCCCTACGTAACCCATTCCAGTGCTTCACCACCCTCCTAGTGAAATAGTTTTTCCTACTATTCAACCTAGACCTCCCTCACTGCAACTTGAGACCATTGCTTCTTGTTCTGTCATCTCCCACCACTGAACAGCCTAGCTCCATCCTCTTTGGAACCCTCCTTCATATAGTTGAAGGCTGCTATAAAATCCCCTCTCATTCTTCTCTTCTGCAGACTAAATAAGTCCAGTTCCCTCAGCCTGTCCTCGTAAGTCATGTGTCCGAGCACCGTAATCATTTTCGTTGCCCTCCGCTGGATTCTCTCCAGTTTGTCCATATCCTTTCTGTAATGGGAGGCCAAAAACAATGCAATGCTCCAGATATGGCCTCACCAGTGCCAAATAGAGGGGAATAATCACTTCCCTCGATCTGCAGGCAATGTTCCTGCTAATGCATCCTAATATGCAGTTAGCCTTCTTGGCAACAAGGGCACATTGTTGACTCTATAGTTGTTGTAGTGGCCTTTGTTTTATAGCTGACCCTAAATTCAGATTACTATGATGGGGGAAAAATTTGTGCTAATGCATTTTAAAAAGATTTCCTAAAACATTTTTAGAAGGACTCGTTCCCTCTACAAACGTTATTTATCACTGTTATGGTAATACCTAGAGGCCGCAACTGAGATCAGTGTCCCATTGTGCTGGATAATTTATAAACATAGTAAGAGTCCATCTTGTGAAAGACATAAAACCTAAATAGACCAGAAAAACAAATGATGGAGAGAGAGAGAGAGAGAGAGAATTACCTTCATTTTACAGATTGAGAACTCATGAAATCTTCGCGGGAGCTTAGCTTTATGGATTTTTCCTTTTGAACCCAGCAGGATTACCAAATTTATAGTTTCAGTGCTTATCAATGCTTGGATAATGAATCTGATATTAGTTTCCAAAGAAAGTGTTACTAATAGCGTTACTGATGAAATTGCCAGATGCATCATGCAGGGAAATATATAGTTCCTGTGTGGGTGGTGATGGTGTGGGGAGGAACAGGGTCTAAGGTTAATATGTACTGGATTTCTTTAACTTCTAAATGTGTATTAGAGCTGAAGCAAACTGGCACTTAAAGCCCAGTTTACCAAGTGATCAGCGAGTCAAATTTTGACTTTTCAACAGTGCTATTTGAGTACTAACTCCACCTGGAATTGTGGGTGGCATCTCTGAAAATTTTTAATCATTCAAAATTAGAGGTTACATCTGGGAGTCTGAGCCTAACTGACAATATTTAGAAAGGAAGAATTAACTAAGTTGCCTTATCAGGTGATGATACACTTAGATTAAAAATAGTTTGCGTAGTTCTTCATCACACTTTTTCTGCTTTGACATTTTATTTTATAGACCGGTTCATGGGCTGATCTTCCTCTTCAAGTGGCAGCCAGGAGAAGAGCCAGCAGGCTCTGTTGTTCAGGATTCCAGACTAGACACACTATTTTTTGCTAAACAGGTACAGTATTTTCAGTGACTTCCTTAGGTGCCCCATGTGTACGAGGTATGTTTAGTCAGACAAAATCTTGCCAAAAAAGTAACATTCTGTTGGAAGAAGGAGCTGAAGAGTAAATGAAAATGATGCTTTTAAAACTTCCTTTCAGTGGCATAAAGGATTATTTTCAATGTGTGTGTTTTTGTTTTGTTCGTTTTGTTTTTTTTTTTCTTTAAATCTTCATGAGTCAATGATATTTTGAAACCACTTTCAACAAAAGATCATGGGGGAAAAAAAATTTTCACTCCATCAAAGTAGAGCTGCTATCACTATATTTCTCAAATACTCTTTGTTATAGGAAATGTTCACATTCTAGAGCCATATTTACCTGTTTTCCGTACAAACTTAATCTGAAAATATTCCTTCAATTATTTATATCTGAAATACATAAGGTTTGAAACAACTGATTGAAAATGTTGTTAATGAAATCCATCTTATCTCATTAGATATAATGCACTAATACAGAATTCTTGTACACCTCTACCCTGCTATAATGTGGTCGTGGGGAGCCAAAAATCCCTACCACGCTATAGCTGAAACACTGTTATATTGGGGTAGGGGCGGCAAGGCTCCGGCAGTGATTTAAAGGGCTCCAGCCACTGCGGGGAGCCCCAGACCCTTTAAATCGCCAGTGGGGCCCCGCTGCTACAGCCCTGGGGTAGAGGCAGCAGGGCTCCAGCAGTGATTTAAAGGGCCTGGGGCTCCCCGCAGCAGCTGGAGCCCCGGACCCTTTAAAGCGCCGCCGGAGCCCCGCTGCTACCGCGCTATATGCGAACCCGTGTTATATCGGGTCGCGTTATAGCGGGGTAGAGGTATATTTTTGCTTTGGCAGGCAGATCAATGTATATTACTAGTGACTTAGAAAAGCAAGAAAGAGTAACCAGATCAAATGTAAATTTTCTAACCAACAGAAGTTAGTTCAGTAGTAGGTTTTTTCGTTTGTTTTTGTTTTTTAATGCATATAGGTATGTATGACGGGCTACAGCTGGCCTTTGTGGCTTCTTACAGGAGGCCCTGTGTCTGCCGACACCCCACCCCAGGAAAGGGGCAGCAAAGGTGGGTCCTCCAGACCTGCATAAAGAGGCTGCACAGAAGCAGCCAACAGACCAGGAGGCTCAAATAAAAGAAGCTGTATTGCCTTAGCAGATTAGTTTTTGGCTGGGACCAGAGGGGCAAAGAAGGGTACTCCCTTCTATCTGGCCAAAGGAGCTCAAGGGACAAGTAGAGCTTGGTTCTGGCTTCATTTGCTCAAGCTCGGGGAGAGAGGATCTGAGAACTTAACCCTAAGTAAGGGGCAAAGATAAAGGGGCCAGGTAGAAAGAGGCCCAGGGAAGTAGCAGCAGTTAATCAAAGTGAGCAGTACATGGCAGATATTTATAGTGTTCCTGAGTTGAAACCAGGAGTGGAGGAGCTGGGATTCCTCCACTGGCAAAGTGGTGCAAACCCCAAGAATGGGACAAGGCTTGTTTGGAGGCCAAGCAAAGGGCTGAATTAAAGGGCCCAGGGCTGGGACTGAAGATCCTGGTGAGGGCAGATAGACAGTTTTGGTTGGACTTCTGTTACCCTGGAAGGAGTTCGTTTTGATTGTATGACTGGGCAGAGGGCTGAGCCACTGAAGATCAACCAAGCAGAGTTGACAACCTACAGGGGATACCAGGAGTGGGAAAGGACTGCGGTAGCATACCCAGCTGCTAGCAGGCACTCGAGCTGAGTTTTCCCCCTCCATCACAATTTGGTATCACAGGTGGGGTTACAAGACTCCCTTCCCGTCAAGGAGCGATGTCAGCGCAGTGATGCTTACTCCTGTCTCTAGTGCATGAGGTCTGATATCTCATCTGAAGCTTGAAAGGGAGCTGGGAAGCCATGACGTCATCCAAATAAACCTGGGTGTCGCAGGTGCCAAAAGGAAAGAAGGCAGATGGCCCACTAAGTAGACGCATCTACTGTGTGATTGAAGGGAATGCAAGTGCAGTTTGCCCCTGGAGTAACACAGACAAGATGGATTATTGGCAGGTACAGAGTACTGAGATGCCAGGGAAGGTCAAAGTCACAAACGATGCCTTCCCTCAGATGCCAGAGGCTGTGGTGGCTGCTAAATAGACTGATAAAACATGGTTTGGGGCCAAGAAAAGTGAGGGCTGAGGGGAAATGTGTGAAGTGTATCAGCAGTTCAGTGAGGCTCACAGAGAGTAGCGGAAGGTGTGATTTGAACTGCCACAACAACTAGACAGGCTAGAGGAGCAGCAGTACCTGTTATAGATCCTGCAGGAAAGAAACAGCAATGTCTTCAAGCACTGGGTAGACAAGAGTGATCCAGTGGGCCTGAGACCTGTCTGAGGAGATGTTATGGTTGTGGATGCTGCTTGCCATTGAGTGAACTGGGGTGGGAAAAGACTGAGTTGCTGGGGTGAGCTGTGGGAAGAACCACAAACTCTGCTAGGGGCAGGGAGGTGGACAAGACTTAATTGTCTTTGGGTTGGAGAGATGGGCCACATAAAAAAAGTTTTGCCCTTTTGAAGATGGACTTGCTGCAGGAAGAGATGCAGGAGCCCCAAGGCAAGATAAGAAAAAGGTGTCTGATGGTACAAATGCCTCTGAGCTAGGTTCATCAGAACTGGACCTGGAAACAATGTATACAACTGGTCGGCAAACCTATCCAGTGGAGGATGAAGGAGTGTGGAATGAAACAACTATGATCACTGATGCACATCTTGCTGAGGTGTCAGTGTACACAGACATGCCCCATGGGGGCTATGAGGTGACAGCAAACAGTCCACAAGGGCAACCTGGTGCCATGAGGCAGACTCTACTGGCAGTCCTAAGTAAACCTGAGTTGTTGGATGTCTTTCTGAGGAGATGAGACCAAGGCTTCTGAAAACAGCTCAGCCTTGAGAGGAGAGAATGTGAGAAGCCTTCTCTCCTTGCCAGAGACGTATAGTAGAGAACTTGATGCTATGAAAGAAGCTAGATGGAAGGCTCTGGAGGAAAAGGAGCCTGAGTTGCAGAAGCTCTTCAGGCAGAGGTGCCTGAGAGAAGACCTTGACCAAGCAGGCCACCTGATTAATCAAGGCAAGGACCACAAAAGCTCTCCAGACAGAAGCCTGAGACAGAAGACTCTACCCAGGGCCGGCTCCAGGCACCAGCCCAGCAAGCAGGGGGAAGGGGCCGCATGTCGGGCTGTTCGGCTGCAATTTGTCGGTGGGTCCCTCTTGGAGGGAAGCACCTGTTGCCGAATTCCCACCGAAGAAGAAAGAGGCGCAGTGGAGCTGCCGCCGATCGCAATTGCGATTGTGGCTTTCTTTCTCCCCTCCCCCCACCCCCCGCCACCCCGCTACCCGCTTGGGGCGGCAAAAACCCTGGAGCCGGTCCTGACTCTACCAACCAGGGCAGGGACTAATAACAGCTCTCCATAGAGAGGGGCCTGGGAGAGAATACCTTGAGGAAGAAGGGCAAAGACTGCATAGGAGAGAACACTGCCTTCAGACAGGATCACCACCCCAAATTCTTTCTGTGGGGGGAGGTATGTAATTGGGTATACCTGGCCTTCATGGCTCCATACTGGAGGCCCAACAGTTCTTCTACACCCTGCTGCAGGAAAGGAGTGACAAAGGTGGATCTTCCTGGCTTGCCTAGAGAGGTTGCACAGAAGCAGCCAATTGGAGCCCAGCAGGCTCAGATAAAAATAATTGTAGGGCCTTAGCAGGTCAGTTCTTGGCTGGGGCCAGAGGACCTGAGAACTGCACCCCAAATGTAAGCGGTGAAGATAGAGGCCAGGTAGGAGGAGGTCCAAGGTAGTACCAGCAAAGAATTGAAGTGAGCAGTATATGGCTGCTGTTTATAGGGTTCCTGGGTTGGAACTTGGAGTAGTGGGTGGGCCCAGGTTCCCCCACTGGCCAAGTGATGTGAACCTCAAGAAGGAAACAAGGCATGTTTGGAGGCCTGAGCAAAGAACTGAGATTAAAGTGCCCAAAGCTGGGACTGAAGACCCAGATGAGGACAGACATAGTTTTGGTAGCACTTTTGTTACCCTAGAAGAGACGGTGCCACTGAAGACCCACCAAGCAAGGCTGACAAACCTACAGGTTACACCAAGACTAGGAAGAGGACTATGGTACTGCACCCAGCTGCTAGGATGTTCATAAGAGGTGAGCCCCACCCATCATACCTTGCCTCTCAAATATAGAGGTATAGCATTCAGTTTAAACCAAATATTCATCCTTTCCACAAAATTTATATTATGTTCCTATTTGTCCTTGTAAAGATCTGAAATCTTGCAAATCTTGAAACAGAACTTATAGAAATGTGTCATAAGTAGAACACTGCTATTTTTGTTGTTTGTTTTTGTATCTGTTATAAATTGAGACCATTATCACACATTTGCATTTTAGGAAGTTGAGAGGTATCCACATAGATTTATCCACAAATAGAAATGTGGGAGATAAAAAAGCATACTTAACCCCTCTAACTATCATGGCTCCTCTATATCTGTGCTTCTGTCATATGCTGATGAAAATTCATCAATGCTTTGTTCTTATCCCACTGTCTTCCTTTTTCACTCCTCTTTTGCCCTGCTCTAGAGGCCCTCATTCCTTGGCCTTTCCTAATCCCACTTTCTTCATTTTTCTCTGCAGTCTCTTGAGTCTTATCAAACAAGAAGCCTAAGATCCTGTTGTGGTCTTGTAATGCAGTGAGATAGCTGACAGTTCAGCTAGTGTCTGTATGAATGGTTGGTTGCATATTCATTATTCTGGGTTCTGCTTTCTACCATAATCAAACATTCTGTTGCTTCTTAAATATTCTAGACCACTTGTGTGTTCCTCTGCTTTACGCTTGCTCATGTCTTTTCTCTTTCTCCATTAGGCTCGTTTCTGAAGCATTGCACTTGGTGTTTAACAACTTGTTTTATTTGATTATGTTTAAAGGAGCCTATTAGAATTGACCTATAGAATGCAAATACAGAGACTAAGCTCAAATAACATTACATTTCTAAATGGAAAAAGCTAGGAAACCTCAAAGCAAATGGTGAAAGAGTGTTTAATTTCCAAGGCTCTTGGTAGTCTCTGAACCCTGAAAGTATAGCTTGTCTGTGTAATGGGAGAAAGGGAAATCGGCTTTTTTGGACACCCTCTTACAGACAGTAATGACTGCTCTGAAGTGTCTGGCATATTGTATTTCTTTTAAATGGTGAGAAGTAGCTAATGTGCACTTGTAACTGCTCTTAAAGTAGTAGTGCATGATTTTGCCACATGATGGCGCCAAATATTTGAAAAATGACCTGCTGGGGGGTGAGGAGAAGGGAAAAGGAGGGTACCTTTTTGCTTCTTTGACCTTGTCCATATTAGACAAGTGCAGCAGCCTAACTAAATCAAAGCACTTGATGAAATAAGGATGCCTAAAAGAGTTCTCTTGCTTGTTTTATACATTAGAAATTCACATTTGTCTATACTGAAGGATTTAGTGTGACTAGAGAACAAGTAAAATTATGGCTTATAGGAGTGTGAAAGCTGGTCATTAAGAGGGGAAGAGTGATGGTTTTTTTTGTTTGTTTGTTGTGTGTGTGTTTGTTTCATTTTTTTAAATGAGACTGTTAAATAGGTATTTTTAAACTTTTAGTGATTAAAATTTAGGGGAAAATAAACCTTCGTTAAAGAATCAGCCACATCAATTGTGGTCTGAGAGCTACCCAACAAGTCCTCCAGCAAAACAAGGGACGACCAGGGCTGTTTCTTGTAAGAAATGGGGGGCAAGGGGCAGTAAAACTTTCTTTATACATCATAAAGAAGCAAAAAGGGGTATAAGCCTAGGTTTTTTTTTTTTTTTTCCTTTTCCTTTGCAGGTCATCTTCAGAACAGATTGCTATTTTATAAAGTTTTTCCACTGCTGCTTTTTTTTTTTTGTAAAGAACAGACGAATAAAATACCTTTTTGTATGTAATCCACCATAGTGTAAGGGAGAGTGAGCAGATCTTCTGTCTGGGCAAGCAAACTTTCCTGGCAATTGTGTAAGACTGAAGTAAGCCAATGAAGTAGTAAACATTGGGGATTGGTGGTGTCAGTTTGCATAGTCTCTTTTAAAAATAATTAATAATACAGTGGGAGTTCCAAACATCTTGAGGATCCCCCAACTCTTTTGCTCTCAAAACCCAAATTTTTAGCCATCCTCCTTCCATATGTTCTTTCTCTTAAAAAAAAAAAAAAAAAAAAAAAAAAAAAAAAAAAAAAAAAAATTTACAATCTAGATCGAGATCTTGTACTCTGTTAACTTCTGTGCTGAAAACTTTTTTATAATGTAATGATAAATCTTTATAAGACTAAGTGTGTATATATCCTTGTATGATAGTACTATAATATGGGGACAAAATAAAGGTATTCTCAGTGCTACAATTCAATTTGTACCTAAGTTTCCATACATCTTAAAACTTTTTAAAAAAAATTTCTGAACGTAAACTTTACATGAAAAGATCATAACTCTGAAACAGTGTTTTATTGTAAAATTTAAATACCTCACATGACAATGGAACAATCTAAAAACAAGCTTTGAATGCATCTGAGCGCTTTTAAAGCACATGAATATGTACCGTAGTTGTGGGTTAGTAACTGAAATCTAACAACTACTGTGTATTACAGGTTAGAGCTTGAGTATTTTGAAAAATAAATTGAATGATAGTATGTTTAATATGCATGCTTATTAACTTTTTATTATCTTGGTCAGTTTTATATGTACTCATGTTAAATTTGGCCTCCCTGTTATGCCTAGGTATGATATGGTCCTCTATTTGGGGCCTCAGAACTCTGGATGATCTTACATGCCATTTGAGCTAGGATACCTAGGCACAATGAGGTGAGTTAAGGATACGATTTCAGCCTTAACTCTGAATGTCTTAACGTCTGTGTGTTGTTAAACCAGACCCTTAATTTTATTTTCCACACACAGTGGTTACATGTGTTAATGCTGCCACTAAAGTATTCAATAATCATTAATGTTGCAAACCACTGTTTGCCAAGGAACAATTGCTTATGGCTTAGCACAAGAAGTAGACCCATCTCTCCAAGAACAACATTTGCACAAGTTGCCACTGTGGGTTGACACCTTTTATACTGGTTTTAATTTTTTTGTTGGGTCTCTTCAATATTTTACTAGCCAAGTATCAGTATGACATATGAATTTTTACTGGATATTCATTCACTGTTTTGCAGTAGCATGATAGAACACTAACTAGGAACTAAGTACGTTGTACCTGGCGGGGGAGGAAAGGTCACATACAAAGAATGGATTTTAGGCATAAGTGCATCCCAGTAATCTGGGGAGATTTGTTTTGTTCATGTAACACTCTCATTGATTTAAATTGGTTGAGGATCAAGCCTTCGTTTGCAGGTTTAGTAATGCTAAATTTGAGCATTGAGGTTGGCCCAATTTGAGAATTAATCTGGTTAATAGACGAATTAATTACGAAACATTTGCACCTCATGGCACATACAATATAGTCACGGTCATGGAGGGATTGTCTATAATGGAGTATAACTAATATAGAGAATTTACGTTTGTTCTGAAAGGTAAAATTGTGCATGTGTTGAAAATAACAAGTTTTAGAACCCAAATCTACCCTATAGTAACATGGTTGCGTTTGGCTGCAGATCTGGTAAAATAATCTATTTTGTGGCATGCAGAAGTTTAGAAGATGAATCTACAAGATTCACAGTGATACAAACCCATGTATTATAATGCGAGACCCTCAGCCCTTATCCTCTTTGGTTCTCCAGAACTCTTTAAAAAAGAGAATAGCTGACCTACAAGACCAAGGTACTTCTCCCCCCATCCACAAGAAAGTGGATTGGAATACTGCATTGTAACGTATGTAGTGCTATACGTGACATCAACCAGAAACTCAAGCTGATGCACAAGACTGGTTCCCACTTATTAATGGTGAATATCACTGGGAGCATGTGACATGAGTGCTCTGGGATAGGCATTAACTGCATATTGGTTTCTGGGTGAACTTATGATGTTGGGTTTAAACGAGTAAAGCCAAAAGCTTTGTACTAGCTTATTTAAGATCGCTTTATGCCATACTGCTGCAGTATGGCATCAACACAGATGCTTAAATAGAAGGGCAAATACTTGGGGAGACACCAGTAGAACCAAAGAAAAGACAAGGTGGGAGTGGGGTTAGGTAACCCAATCTTCCTTTTTGTTTTTGCTCTTGTATGTCTGGCTGTCATCTGAAGTGTCCATCTTGATCTTCAGTTACCATGTTGAGTTCCCATCCAACCCCTTAGCCTCCCACCTCCATGTCCTCTTTTCCTTGTTTGACTTTCAGTCTTGGATCAGCTTTCCTAGTTACCAAAACAGCCATTTGGTCAAGCTTGTCTTCACTGTTCCTTTTCACCCTCTTCACGTCTTCAAGTCCTTCTGTAATTTGTTTATGACTTATGTCCCCTCCTCTGATTTATCAACTCAGTCATTGACTCCTTTGCCCCTCATTCCTGGTGCAAAGCCCATCCCACCACTCACAGCTCACTCCTAACATCCACATCCACTTGCTCAGCACCTCTGAAGAAAGGTCGATAATTATGGACCTTTCCTCCTGCAGTTCCTCTATCTTCCTGGTTAAGAAGAGCGACTTCTCCACTCTCAATTATCCTAGGCCTGCAATCCCATCTATATGCCACTATTTGGCTCTGTTGTAAAACCCTTCCATTGTTTTCCCACTACCTTGCTAACTTTTTCGAAAGAGATGTTCCCTTTCCCCTACTTCTCCATAGTCTCTGAAGTTTCTCACCCACTTTCCAGTTGAGCCCATCACCTCCTGTTTTGTGATTCCCTATCCCCCCACTTTTGTTTTTCTCCTTAATCTCTTGCTCTTCCCTTCAGTTTTTCATCTGATAATATATCTGCTGTGGTCTTCCCTCATTCTAAGGTCCTACTCTAGACTTCATCTGTGTCTCCTGCTAATCCAGTCTCCCTTCTCTCTGTCACCTAAAGTTCATATATATTCCATCTTCAGCTGTTACCTCAACTTCTCCCCTTCAGTCTGGCTTGTGACCTTTCCACTTTACTGCAACTGTTCTCACCAGTATCTACAAGTACCCTTCCTGGTCATTTCTCAGAGCTTCTATTCCAACTTCATCATCCTCAACATTGAGTGCATTCTACACGTCATGCAGTTTTTTTTTTAAATCTTGTCCTTTCTTATCTTTCACAGCTGTGTGCTGTTTTTCACTTTCTGCCAGTCTCTTGATGCTTCTATTTCCCTTTCCCACTGTCTTAATTGAGGGACATGATGGTGTTCCCATGTGCTCCATCCCTTGGCTTCACTGTATAACTATGCATCTAGATGCTCTGTGTAAACATGTGTTACTGTCATTATTGTGTCTTAATTCTACTATTGCTTCCCATTGTCTTACACCCACTTATCTTATTTCAAAATTGACTCTACTTTCTTCAAAGCAAAGTCTGTCTTACATGCTTAGAACATTGGGACACCAATCTTAACAGGTGGCTTCTGGGCATTATAAATCAATTAATTATATCTGGCATGGTGTACAACATTAGAACAGCTGAGTCTTCTCAAAAAAGGGGTGATGTTTCAGGTTCTTTCTAGAAGGTGAGGGGAGCAAGGAAAATGAGAAGAGGGTTGAGGGAATCAAATAATATGTATTCAACAAGCTAAGAAATATCTGTCCATCTTGGCTTTGTCCTCCATACCAAGATGGCTGTATTTAATGTGTGTAACTTGTGAATTAGTCAAAATAACTTTTTGTCTTCCCCTTCCCTCTGACATTTTGAGGCATGTTGTAACACTGCACCTTTGTTAGAAGAGCCGTACAATTTCCAAGAGCATAATTCCATATTTTCCTTTAAATAGCAGCTCTAGATTAACTTTATTTCCTACATGCAAAGCTATGCATGCGCTTGAAGAGGGAAAAGGCTAAATATGTATTCTAACTCAGTAGTATAGATGCAGTCCAGTTTTCCAGTGACACACCTATTTTTGGACAACTGAATGATAAACTCCTATCATGGAGCAATGTACTGTTCACTACATAAAGTACAAATAGAGCACTTTCTAGCATCCTGGAATCTTGAGGATTTTGTTTTATTTTCCCCGATCTTGCCAAAGAGAAGGTGTCAGTCTGTTCTGACCTGCTTTGACTAGAAAACAGATGTTGTCTGTTCACTTTTTTTGTTGGAAGTGGTTTCATGTTTACAGCCCTGAAGTATATTTCAAATGCTTGATATATAATTAACCTTACCTTGTCTTCTTTTAAAATGTATGTAAACCTTTATACTGGATGCTACTCACACAGACTGGAAAGTCTCTTCCCCTTCTCTCTCCTCTCTCTTCCCCCCCCCCCCTACAAACTTACAGCTAATAATCATCCCTCATGCTGCACATAGCCCCAAACCAATACAAATTCCTTGTCCAAATTCTGCCCTTAATTACACCCTTGTCAACTCCATTGACTTAAAAGGAGTCACATAAAGGTAATTAAAGGCAGAATATGGCCCCATATCTTTTATGATCACTTTTTTGAAAGGTAATATTCACTCTCCATCCTTCAACATGTAGATCAACATCTTCAATATATAGAGCCCATATTTCACTTCCCTTTAATAATAATAATAATAATAATAATAATAAGAATTAATATTATAAAAAAAGGCTGTTGAATAATTGCAGTTAACTTGCGTGATTAACTTAAAAAAATTAATCACGATTAATCGCACTGTTAAACAATAGAATATCTATTGAAATGTATTAAATATTTTTGGATGTTTTTCTACATATTGATTGCACACAGAATACAAAGTGTACAGTGCTCACTTTATATTTTTGATTACAAATATTTGCACTATAAAAATGATAAATAGTATTTTTCAATTCATCTCATACAGGTACCATAATGTAATCTCTTTATCATGAAAGTGTAAGTTACAAATGTAGATTTTTATTTATTTTGGTTACATAACTGCACTCGAAAACAAAACAATGTAAAACTTTAGAGCCTACAAGTCCACTCAGTCCTACTTCTTGTTCAGCGAATCGCTAAGACAAACAAGTTTGTTTACGTTTATGGGAGATGCTGCCTGCTTATTATTTACAGGGTTACCTGAAAGTGAGAACAGGCATTCACATGGCACTTTTGTAGCCAGCGTTGCAAGGTATTTACGTGCCGTATGTCCCTTCATGCTTCAGCCACCATTCCAGAGGACATGCTTCCATGCTGATGATGCTCGTTTAAAAATAAATGCATTAATTAAATTTTGTGACGGAACTCCTTCAGGGAGAATTTGTATGTCTTCTGTTCTGTTTGACCCGCATTTGGCCATATATTTCATGTTATAGCGGTCTGGGATGGTGACCCAGCACACGTTTGTTTTTAAGAACACTTTCACAGCAGATTTCACAAAACACAAGGAAAATACCAGTGTGAGATTTCTAAAGCTACAGCACTTGACCCAAGGTTTAAGAATCTGAAGTGCTGTCCAAAATCTGAGAGGGACGAGGTGTGGCGCATGTGTTCAAAAGTCTTAAAAGAGCAACACTCTGCTGTGGATACTATAGAACCTGAACCACCAAAAAAGAGAGCCAACCTTCTGCTGGTGGCATCTGATTCAGATAATGAAAATGAACATGCGTCGGTCCGCTCTGCTTTGGATAGTTATAGAGGAGATCCTGTCATCATCATGGATGCATGTTCTCTGGAATGGTGGTTGAAGCATGAAGAGACATCTGAATCTTTAGTGCATGTGGCACATAAATATCTTGTGATACCGGCTACAACACTACCATACAAATGCCTGTTTTCACTTTCAGGTGACATTGTAAACAAGAAGCGGGCAATGTTCTCCTGCAAATTGTAACCAAACTTGTCTGAGTGATTGGCAAATAAGAAGTAGGACTGAGTGGACTTGTAGGCTCTAAAGTTTTACATTGTTTTATTTTTGAATGCAGTTATTTTTTGTACATAATTCTACATTTGTAAGTTCAATTTTCATGATAGAGATTGCATGACAGTACTTTTATTAGGTGAATTGAGAAATACTATTTTTTTTATAGTGCAAATGTTTGTAATAAAAAAATAAAGTGAGAACTGTACACTTTGTATTCTGTGTTGTAACTGAAATCCATATATTTAAAAATGTAGAAAACATCCAAAAATATTTAAATAAATGGTATTCTATTGTTTAACAGCGTGATTAACCGCGGTTAATTTTTTTAATTGCTTGACAGCCCTAAAAAAAAATGTTTTAGGCCATGTATCTCTCTTTAATGAACAAAAGCTCTGACTAGCAGTAAGGTTTTGATTTACTTTTTCAAAAAATAGAATATTTTACCAAAAAAAAATATTCAGCAAGGTGAATTACGGCTGATACTCTACCTTCTTAACTGGCTTGAATTTTTTGGTGTACTAGTTTGTGCAACTGTCTCAGTTTTTAAAAATTAACTTGGATTGAAGGAAGATAAGTGTTCTTGAAAGTTCTTGCTTTTCATTTCATAGAAGTTTATAAAACTTTTTAACACAACAGATCTGAATTTGAGACTAACTCAGTGTATTTGCTGAGGGTTTTTCTTTTTTTTTTTTTTTTTTTTTAACAGGACTATCTTAAGTCTAGGTTGCATGCGATGAACTCTTTTAAAAATTTATATTTTGGTAGTCTTTTCCCCTGTTAATCTAATTTGTAGTGTTCATTGAATGGTATTGTTATATTTTAAAGGGGGAAATGGAAATAGCGATATGAACAGCCAGGTTCAGACACTTTTTTTTGTGTTGAGTAATACCTTACTCTGCCAGTGGTCCCATTGAAATCAAGCAAGGTAAGGTGCTAGTCAGCCTGAGTAAGGATGAAGCCCTGAATTACTAGTAGAATAAGGGTATACACTAAAAGTAACAAATGTGTCTAAAAGTAAGCAAAAGATTCTTTGCTGTGCTTTAGCAATCGATGACATCACTACATCTTGGTCAGGTTGTTGTGTTCTTTACTCTGTTTTAACTGTTCTTTTAGAAGAAGTGAGGGGGCAGATTACAGGGTGTTTCTAATATATTTACTTAGAATAATTGCACTTTGTCTATTTTGCCAGTTGTACCTGTACAACCAGCATCACTTGGTTTGTCTTGTACAGCAGAGGCTTTTATGGCTGTCCAGGCTAGATTTGCTACCTAGGTGGTAGTACATGTTTACCAAAAAATTGGTACTGCTTCCAGGCTGAAATTTTTGTAACCTAAATCAGAGCCATGTAATCAATGGAAAATAAGGGTTTATAAAGGAAGAATTGGTCCAACTTTTAATTCTTTCTATGTCATCATCTGTAATGAACTGGTCCTCACTTTCCATTCCTCTTTCTAGGTAATAAACAATGCTTGTGCTACTCAAGCCATAGTAAGCGTGCTATTAAACTGTATTCATCAAGATATCCATCTAGGAGAGACACTAGCAGAATTTAAAGAATTTTCACAAAGTTTTGATGCTGCGGTAAGTGCAACTAACTTTTGTACCTGGTGTACGCTGATTTGAACAATTGGCTTATGTTCTTTCTCTTATTTTATTTTTTTTATATATTTTTAGATGAAAGGTTTGGCACTAAGCAACTCTGAAGTGATTCGGCAGGTTCACAACAGTTTTGCCAGGTAACAAAAGTTATGCGTGTTACAAATCATACAAAATCCAGTAACTTTTCTCTTTCACTTCAGCATTGTTTATTTTTAACCTTTTAGACAACAAATGTTTGAGTTTGATGCAAAGTCATCAGCAAAAGAAGAAGATGCATTTCACTTTGTAAGCTATGTTCCTGTTAATGGAAGGCTATATGAACTAGATGGACTAAGGGAAGGACCAATTGATTTAGGTAAGTTTAGTTCACTGTGGCTAATTTAAACATTGTACCTTTTTGCATTTTTCACAGTTTTTTTGGTGGCCATATGTGACCAAAACAATTGTCCTTTTGAAATAACAGCTGGTTCTTAATACTTTTTGATCTTTCACTGAGAGACTTATTTAGACAGTGTATTGAAAAGGGTGATTAATTGGATTAGTCCCCTCCCCCACCTTTTCAGGTTTTTCCTTTCAACTAGTTTTTGTGATGTCAGAATCTCAGAATTTTATTATTCATTCCCTTAATATTTTAGTTCCAAGGCAAAATCAACTGGTACAAAGAAGTGGAGCCTGTTAATGCTAGGTCAAGAAGTTAAATCTAATTTTTTCATTCCACTTTAAATGTTGTCATCTATCAGATATCTCTTCTAATTTTTAAGATTTGCAAAGTCTTGTTAAACTAGCTCAGTTTCACCTGGAACAGTTCTTGTTACCATATCTTTTTTTCATGTTGCCTTCCACCGCCTTTTTATATTCCAGGGAGCATGTTAGTCATCTTTGTAATCCTAATGTTATGAGAGTAGAAATCTCACTACTTGGCACTAAATTAATACTTTATTTGTTCCTTGCAGTATTTATTATGGTAATGTAAAAACTAGTAAAGTAAATGCATCATCGAAAGGTGTATTTCTGTCATAGTTTCTCAATTATTAAGATAAATGTGAAAGATTATTAGTTTCAGTATAGTGAATCTTTCATTCTGAAATATTCTGATCACTTAAAAACAAAAAAACCCACTTCCTACCAGACAATGGCCCTGATGTAGTCAGACCTGCATGTCATATCATTGATTGATATATATGGGCTTTCTGTGGACGTAAGGATCTGTTGGCATGGAATCCATTTGCAGGATTGGGGAGTATGCATATAATTGCTGCTCAACTCACTACTATAGTGAATACAGAATTTAAAAGTATGCTGTGCAACAGTTTAGGACTGGAAGTGAAGAATACAGATAAAACTACAGGGGGAATCTTATGTCTCTTTGATCTAGTCCTCTTTTTGAAATGAGAGTAGATCAAAGTGCTATAAGGAACTGTTAATGCACATTAAATGTTCATTTAGACAAGCCCTTACTGTTTCATCTTCAAATGCTTTACAAGTGCTAAGTACTGTTTTAAAACATGAGGAGGAACCCTCCAAAATTTGGAGAACAGAATGGAAGAATAGATGATCCTAATGATATATAAAGGTTTCTAAAGTCTCTAAATTTCTGGCAGAAATTACTGCATGAGGAAAAAAATCAAGAATTTCATATACTTGCTCCCTCCCCCACCCAATTTGGAAAACCAAATTTCTGCCTTTACACTCTCACCAAATGACTTGTGCTTTTTTTCCTCTGCCAGTAATAGAGTGAAGGTTAGACCTTTTTTCCCCCTTTTAAAATCTAATCCACCTCTGTTGCTTTTCTAAATATTATTCAGTAGAATATTGAAAGGTATTAACAAGAACCAGTGATTAACTTCCTATTTCAAAAAGATCATTTTGAACAATCTAGTATTGTCATTCTCCAGAGAAGAGATCCACTAGTAGCCTTTGCAAATGAGTATTCAGAGCTTGAATTGTCAGTGTCTTGAATTTGCAGCAAAGCTGGCTCTTTTTTTTTGTTTTGTTTGTTTCCTATCTAGGTGCCTGTAATCAAGATGATTGGATCAGTGCTGTCAGGCCTGTCATAGAGAAACGAATACAAAAGTAAATGTCCAGCGTGCTTTTCTTTTTCTTTTCTTTTCTTTTTTTTTTTAAAGAACATACATGTATAACTTTTTACTGCAAAAGAACCAATTCCTAACTTTCTTCGATTAAAAGTAGTTTTCTTTTTTCTTGTTTAGCTTTCTAAAAATAAGCTACGGACATCAGTTTTCCTAATTTCTTAACCTTCCTCCTCAAATCACAACTCCAAAACAGCTTGGGCTAGAAACACAACTTGTTTGTGATTTCAGTTATGGAGGACAGTTACTAAAGGGAGTCTTCTCATATGCCTACGTTTTATATTGTGTAAAGCAGTTAACTAACAGTCAAATTATATAAACAGAAAGATTAACATTTAAGCTCAGATGGGGAAAATAAACCTTTGTGCAGGTGCTGTAAAAGTAACTATTGGACTAATCACCATATTTAGTGTTTGTAGTTCAGTGCAGTCATCTATGATGTGACTTTTTTGTTCCATGGTAAGAGTGAAACAATATCCACAACTTTAATGTGAAATAAATAAATATTTATTTACAATTAAGGAAACCATAGAGGATTTTTGTTTGTTTATTTGGAGCTGCTGTGCTCCAAATAAAATTGTAATTTTGAAAACTATGTTCTCTTTTAGATACAGCGAAGGGGAGATAAGATTTAACCTTATGGCCATTGTGTCTGACAGAAAAATGATATATGAGCAGAAGATAGCAGAATTACAGCAGCAACTTTCAGAGGTAGGATATGATATTTAAATAATGCAATAGTTCCATGCCACAGTCACTTTTTGCTTAGAAGGGTTATAAAAAATAACTTTTTAGTTAGTATTTATTTTGCAACTAACTATTCTATTCCTGCCCCATAAAGGGGAGTGAGGGGGGAGAAAAGAAAAACCTGGGCAGTGTTTTTACTCCACAAAGGGAGATGTGCCAGAGACTATGAAGTCTGTTATGGACTTCATGTTGCTATTGATCTTTAAATGAAAGATGCTCAGATATTATGTTAATGGGCTGCGGTGTATAACACTAAGACCAAATTAACCAAATAGGTGTAGCATATTGCTACCACAGTCCTTAAAATATTAATTTAGATAATAGCAGTATAAACACTGTACAAACCAGACTTTTTATAAAATTCTAACTTTATTGCATTCATTTTACTTTCTTTAAGGAAGAGCCAATGGATACAGACCAGAGTGGTAATATGTTAAGTTCCATTCAGTCGGAAGTTGCAAAATATCAGATGTTAATTGAAGAAGAGAACCAAAAACTAAAAAGATACAAGGTACGTGTAGTTTTTATTTTGTTTTGTTTTCATAGTAAAACTGTCAGGAAGATCGTAATGAAGAGCCAGTTTGATGTGAGGCCTGGAAATGAGACCAATCTCATGCTCCTTCACATCAAGGCTGGAGGAATTAAAAGGGTATTAGCAAGGCACTGCACTACATTATTCACATGCGTCAACTTACTCCTGAGTTATTGGTTTGTTCACTCATCGTCTTTCTTTCTAGATAGCTGGGAAACTGATATTTTTATATACTCTTCTTATACATTTTCTTATGTATATTCTCTGAAGCCTCCCCTATTCTGCCATCTCCTCCCATTCAAGTATGTGTATATATAAAAGTTCATCAGAAAGCTGCACTTCATTATTTACAAGAGAACTTCTGGAAAGAAACAGTTGCATGTGCCTCAAGAAGTTACAACCATGGTCACCATCAATTCTGCTCTATAGTGGCATTCTTTTACTTCTCAGAATTTGTTCTTTTTTTTTTGCTACAGTGTTGTGTTGTGGGTTTTTTCTTTTCTTTTTTTTTTGGTCATCCCTTTGAACTCCTTTTATAAGATTGATATTTCTAATGAACTTTTCCACCTTTCTTTGTTTATAAGGGTATGTTTAAAGTTAATGAAGAACATTTGATATTCAGCTTATCAGATGTGTGTACTGGATTGGCAATGAACTACAGAAAAATGAAAGTACACTTCTACCCCGATATAATGCAACCCGATATAACGCGGTAAAGCAGTGCTCCGGGCGGGCGGGGCTGCGCACTCTGGCAGATCAAAGCAAGTTCGATATAACACGGTTTCACCTATAATGCGGTAGGATTTTTTTTGGCTCCCAAAGACAGCGTTATATCGAGGTAGAGGTGTACTTAGCTGTTTGATGCTCTGTATGAGAACATATCTGTGATTCCTGAATATGGTATAGAAACAGCTTGCATTTTTTTGGCCTTTACATTAGGTACGGATGTGAGATTGTACACTGTTTAGAAACTAACAGAGCATATTTTTATTCTTTGCTTTTTGAAATCCAGCCCCTAGTTTTTGATGAATGGAATGAAGTGCAGAAGAAGTTGGCATGTTTAACAGAGATTCTGACTGATTATCTTAAATAAGGAATTAATGTGAACGTATTTAATTGTATTCCTAGAAATGGGGAAAGATTTGGGATACGTCTGCAGTGCAGTTAGACCCCCACAGCAGTCTTGGGCTCAGGCTGTTTTAGTTGGTGATGCAGACATTTGGGACTGGGCTGCAGTCCAGTCTCTAGTATTCTGTAAAGTGGGAGTGCACCAGAGCTTAGGCCCGAGGCTGAAAATCTGCACCAGCAACTAAAACAGTCCCATGAACCTGAGTCAGCTGGCACAGGCCAGCCACACGCTTTTAATTGCGGTGTAGACATACCATTTTTGATCAACATTTGGAGCCGGTCACCAATGATTTCAGGGGATATAAAAGCAACAATAACTAGGCAACTTCAAAATTATTTGCTTTAGTTTCTCCAAAGTGATGGCCAGCTAGCTCCATTGGTTGGTTTGTTTGTTTGTTATACCTACAGAATACATGCTGTGGAATGTTTAGAGAAATAAGAGAATGAGTTAGGTAACCATATAGGTTTTTCCCCATCTTTAATATCTATGAATATCTCTCTGCCCCTTGTTGGGTAGGATAGAAAATAAATTTATTTTAAATTATGCAGGTCACCATCAAGGGAGATACTCCTAAAGCTTTTTACTAAAGTGCATATCTGTACAGGATACAGTAATTTCTTTTGGAGAACCTTACTTATTTTACTAGTTCCCTGAAGATAGAATTTTTTTTATTGAAACCTTTGCCACCTATAAGAACTTAAATTCTGTTTCTGTTCTGCATATTTAGGCCTTTGCTATATTACAAAGTGCTATGAGATCTATTAGGAGGATTTATCTCTGTAAAGCATCTTTCCTCTGATGTCAAAAATTGATAAACACTACTAATTACTTTTTGTATTTCAATTTTGTCTAAGGGAACCAGTCCTGAGCAGAACCCCATTGTGCTAGGGAGTGTGCAAATACATAATAAAAAGACAGTTCATGCTCTAAAGAGCTTATACAGTAGTTGAAGTATAAAACGAGAGATGGGGAGCACAATTAAGCAGTATTTGTCAGCATGTTAAGCAGGAGCTGTGACATGCTAACTGTCTAATCATTTTCAGGTTGAGTGTTTTGGTAAGAGGCATGATATAAGGTGGCATGAGTCTTAAGGAGGGTTTATATTTATGCCATACAAACTTTGTGTAATGCATTGACTTGTCTGAAGTGCTCTAAACCTCAACATCTGAACTTGGCACCTGGCTCAAAAAGAGAATGTAACCTTCAGAGAACTCTTATAATGCGGGGGAGAGGTCCCTTTTGTCTGACACATAGCAGTTCCATTAATGTTTGCAATTAATTTTCAGATTGAAAATATTAGAAGAAAACATAACTACCTGCCTTTCATCATGGAATTGTTAAAAACTTTAGCGGAACACCAACAGTTAATACCACTGGTAGAGAAGGTGAGCATTTCTTATGACTTTTTTTTTAAAGAAGCAAGATGTATTAATTCATGTATTTTGCATGTTTTCTACCTGAACAGAAATGTAGCTGCACTTCTAAAACTGGAATTCTTAAGCGGAAAAAGGTTTATTGAGTTAAACTTGCTGTGTGCAGCTAAATGGCAAGTATATATGGGGATTTCCCCCCCCATCCCCTCCCCCCACCTCCAGCCCTGTGTTTTGAAGATGCAGAGTGCTCACCAAGATGGGGGTGCACACTCTGCTGAGCAAAAACTCCAGGGAGGGTCTTCTCTGATAGCCCAAAGTCCCCTAATGTTGTAAAAGCAGGGGACCTTTCAATAACGACTATATTAGTGAAGTGGAGGGCAAAAGGAATCACGATGTTGCATGAGGAAGTAAAAAGCAACAGAGGGTCCTGTGGCACCTTTGAGACTAACAGAAGTACTGGGAGCATAAGCTTTCGTGGGTCAGAACCTCACTTCTTCAGATGCAAGGAAGTCTTACTAAGGGCTAGTCTACACTAAAAATGCGTGCAGCTGTGCCGCTGTAGCATGTCAGGTGAAGACACTGCCGACGGGAGAAAGCTCTCCCATTGGCATAATAAAACCATCTCCCCAGGGGCAGTAGCTGTATCAGCGGCACTGACATAACGCTGTCCACACTAACACTTAAGTCAGTGTAACCTGTGTTGTTTAGTGGGTGGTTTATTCACACCTGTGAGAGATGTACGATATACTCTGGTGTAGAGAAGCCCTATAACTTATCTCCCCAAGGGGAGCAGGGAAATCTAAAACTTGTCCACACACAAGGCCTGTGTATCCTTTGTCTTATTAGATTCCAGGACCCAGTCTATACTATCTGTGAACACTAGATGGCAACCCATGGGTGGCTGTATTGCTGCATAAAGGGCCATTATGTTGTACATGTCTGCTTCTTTCGTTTGATCTTTCCTAACTTTATTGATTTTGCTAACTTTTACTGTTTCCTTTCTATGCTGCTTCCACTATAGTTTTGATTTAATGTTAAACATGCCTTGATTTAAACTTTATTTAAAGTATGTAATGTTTCAGTTGTCTCCCTGTTAAGATCATTAAACTGTTAGGTTATTCAAACAGCTGACTTAATTGGGGTTTTTATCATGGTACTGGCTTGCATATGTGTCTCCTGTGCAGTAGATATAACATGTATCCCTGATGTTAGACTCTTATATTAAATAAATAGCTATTTATTTAGCTTAACAAGCATCTTCATTTAATTGAACATTTTGGGTTGGGGGTAAAGGGAGAGTTTAGAAGGCCAGTTGCTTGGTCAGATCACTGCTTTACCAGTTGATGATATGACCACCATGTTTTGAGGTGAAGGCATTTTGGTCTCTGCCACTTCCTCGTGTTTTGTCTAATGTTTTTACCATGTGAAATGGACACAGAAAAAATCTTAAAGATCCTTAAGTAGTTGGCCTCACTTCTCTCTCTGTACACATGCAAATGTGAACGAACTTCCTTACAGTTAGTAGTTTAAATGTGACCCAGAGAAATTAAGCCAACTTTGAATTTTCTTGTTTTGAATTAAACTATATATTTTTCAATCTTGTGTTACCAACAATGTTGTATGGTTTTTGTATTAAGTTACATATTATGAGTTTGTTTCTCACTACTGAACTTCAGGGGTGACTTAGAGGATTCGTACAGGGCACAAAGAATTTTACTTCAGGGTCCTTTAGTTAGAGCCAAACCAGTTCAGTAGCAAGTGGCAATCAGAACTAGGTGCATGCACACCTTTTATACAAAGAACCACAGTTACTATATGGACAGGTAAATAATGTTTCTCAATATCATTTTAGTCTCTAAAATCCTGTATATAAAGGGAAGAGGTCAAGTAATGTGACATCAAGTTAAATGCCCCTAGGTGCTTATAAGATTTAATGTGAAAACCAGTGATGAGCTCCCAAAATCCTAATAACTGGTTCCCTACCAGGTCCTCGGCAGTGGGGGAGGGGACCTTCACTTGCTCCGGGTTTTCAGCGGCAGCTCCTTCACCCGGAGCAAGTGAAGACACTCCCATCCCCACCGAAGTGCCGCCGAAGACCCAGTAGGGAACCGCGTGGTGAGTACAAGCCCCACATGCCTGCCCCCCCCCCCATCTGACCCAACCCACTCCCTGCCCCGGACAGCCCCCCTCAGAACCCGCAACCCATCAACCACCCGCTCCTTGTCCCCTGACCACCCCCCACCCTAACTGCCCCCAGGACCCCACCCCCTACCCAACTCGCCCTGTCCCCTGACTGCCCCGACCCCATCCACCACCACCCCGACAGACCCTCAGAACTCCCCATGCCTACCCAACCCCCCGTCCCCTGACCGCCACCCCCAGAACCTCCGCTCCCTGCCCCTTATCCAACCCCCTCCTCCCAGTCCCTTACCATGCTGCTCAAAGCAGCAGGAGCTGCAGAGCTGCCCAGAGTGCTGGCGGTGTGGTGCACTGGAGCTCTGCAAGAGGGCAGGGGAAGCGGGGGAGGGGCTGGGGGAGCCTCCCCAGCTGGGAGCTCAGGTGGGCCGCAGTTGGCCCACCCACCGGCCCCTTTACAACCGGTTCTACACTGGCTCCTAAATTTAACAACCGGTTCTTGCGAATCAGCTCCAGCTCACCACTGGTGAAAACTGCCTCAAACTTGAGTGATTGAGACAATGAAGAAATTCTCACTCATATCTTTTTGACATATTCGGGTGATCCGTGTTTAAAGAAAGTTTAGCTTGATTTAGAGCTCCATATATACACATCAAGAGGAAAGTCACCCCTCAGAATTCTGTTGCTGATCTTAGTTTAGTGTGCAGCTACCACAGCAAATGATACGATGAATAACAAGATAGAAAATGAAGAGGGATTTCTATTTCAACAATGACAGATTTTTTTATTTATTTATTTATTTATTTATTTTGCATCCTAAGGGAAATGATTGCCTGTCTGATCTTCTCGCATAACTATTCAACACAACATTTTCTAGTTGAATATTGGTAAAAACCAAAATTTGCATATTAGTATTTTACTAAATGGCATTATGAAAACGATGTACCAGGCTGCAAGTTTGTCGCAAAACAATTGCGTTCATTTGTATGGAATGTAGACTTTTAACATGTTGTGGAAAACTGAGCAAGAAATTCTATTTGCAAATAACCTCGCTCTTAGTTTCTGTATTTTTCTTCCTCTGTGCTTCTTGATGATGAAGCAAAATACCGGTAAAAAGATCTTTGTTGCTTCAGAGCTCATAAACTGATTATTCTTCACCTGAGCTCATTTTCTGTTTGATTTATATGCTTCTTCCCACCACTCCAATTGTGATATTCATACAGAGGATTATGATTGTCAGGTGGAGAATAAACTGCATGAGCAGGTGATCTCCAGAATAATAAAAATCTTATTGTTCGATATCTCTCCTTTTTTATATGAAAAAAGATAGAAACTTAAGACTAAACTGTTTTTTAAGTAAAGTGTTGGTTTTTTTTCAGATTTTTCCACAAGGAGTCAAGAGGTCTTTAACCTGTTTTGTATTATATAAGTGTATGCCCAGAGATGATATTAAGGTTTAGTAACTGCATGTGCAGCATTCGACAAGCATCCAAATTTATGTTTAAAAGTGGCTTTTGTTACAGTAAAATATCATTTGTGTTCTATGTTCCAGGAGGTAACAGACAGGCATGTATATTTTGAGTTGTAGACAAAAGTAGGTAGTATTCTCATTGTAGTATAACATGCTTTTTTTTTTTTTTTTTTTTTTTTTTTTAGGCAAAAGAAAAACAGAATGCCAAGAAAGCTCAGGAGGCCAAGTGAAGATAATTTTGGAGGAAAAATATATACAATAATGTGCTTCTGACCTTGTTTTCATGAAACAAGCCTACAAGACTTTTCCATAAACTTTAAATTTGTCCAGCGCACGTTTGACAATTGTAACAGTTTGTCTTGTATCGTATGTACGGGTCTATAAATCTCCTCCCCTTGCATCATGTGCATGTAGTATCTACTAAGTAATGTTTAGAGTCTCTTGATCAAATTCCATTATTTAACAGTTGTAGCTGATCAATTCCTCATAGCTTATTGGGAAGTAGAACTGCCATTGTTGTAGATCTGAAAATGTGCAACTAATGTACCCATATATTTTAATCTCTTCCTAATGAAAATATTTACACCTTATCCCACGTTAAGGGACTTGGATTTCTAATGATGCAGAGAATGTCAGAATTTTAAAATAACGGTTGGGCTTTCTCTGTTCATCACCATTAACAGTTATTATAGTCTCTGACTCTCTTCACCAACTTCCCCCGTGTCTTTGTTTTTATGAACTTTGACTAATTTTTTACAGAATTGAAAAGTATGAATTTAGCTGTAAACCACTTGCAAAGACCAATGTGTAATCTCAAAATATCTGCATTGCTTTAGTAGAAAAGATAATAAATATTCCCATTTTTATTTTGGCAAACTTTCTTCAGGTGGTATTTTGTAGCCCTATCATTTGGTACTGTGACTGTTTTGGATAGGATAGTACTTGAAATCTTGGCTTCTTGGCCATATACATCAAACTTGCAACAAGGAAGTTCACCATTTGATTTCAGGAGGTAATATTTCTGGAGATGTGTTTATTCCACAGTTTTAGTTGTAAACCTTTTAAACATACTTTGGTAGGTTTGTGGGGGGGGTTTCTTGACCAGTAGGAGAGACCGATTTTGGGAGGGGCAGGTGGGGACTTAACCATATAAGAGAACTAAATGCATGGGAAAACTTAAAATACCAGAGTTTAAAAACAAAATTTCAGTGAAGACCTCAGTCCAGACCATGGGAAAACTAGCATTGCAATTACTCACTGATTTCACTAGCTCTGCTCTGCTAGTGAAATGATAAATCTGCTTTAAATCTCAAAGTGAGAGGAAGGTGTTTGTATTATAACATATGGTGATGCACTGTTAAAGTGGTTTGGTATTGTGGAACATATTTACAGGTCTTCTACTCTGTTTGCCTACCTGTACAGGATGGTTCCTGATAGTATAATCTGAACTGATTTACTCAGTCTGGTTTTGAATAAGACAGTGATTCTGCCACTAACCTAGGGAGAATTTCTCTCTCTCTCCTCCCTCCCCCTTCCCATTTCTTTTCCTCTTCAATCTAAAGTGTGTGTGTTTCATGACCAGGGCGGGCTCCGGCTTTTTTGCCACGCCAAGCAAAAAAAACTGTGGGGCGGCCGGAGCAGCAAAGCAGAAGGGGGAAAAAAAAAAACCTGCAGGGGGGCCGGAGCCAGGGTACAGGGGGATTCCCTATGCTGCAGACATGCAGCGGAGTGTGCGCCTGGTCTAGCGGGGGGAGGAGAAGGAAGCGGGGGGGGGGGGGGAAGAGAAGGGGCGGCCAGGACTTCAGCGGGGCGCTTGCCTCGCAACCCCTTCCACCATGCTGCCTACTAGTAGGGCTCTGCGCTGCTCAGGTTGGCTGGGAGGGAAGGACACGGGCTGCCCTGCTGAGTTTGCTGCAGGGTGCTCCGCGCCTCCGCTCCCTACAGGGCGGCCGGAGCGAAAAACCAAAAAGAAAAGCAGGGGAAGGGCGACCAGAATGCCGCCCGTTGGAATCTGCTGCCCCAAGCACGAGCTTGCTCAGCTGATGTCTGGAGCCGGCCCTGTTCGTGACATTCTCTTTTCTTTATTAATAGATTGTGCTTTATTCTGAAACTTTCCTCATTTTTTGGAGGAAGGTTGTGTGTTCAAAGCACATTGATTACAATGAATAAAATATTGTACTGTCTTTAAAAAGGCAGTATATAATGACAATATTAAATATGATTCAAAGGGGTAATGCATGCTAATTTTATGTTCAGTCCACTTTTGGTCCCCACCCAGAAGTCCTATTTAAGAAATACAGTAAAATCAATTCCGAGAAAAGAGACCAATGACTTAGAAAAGGAAGGCAGCATGTTTAAAACTGGTAAAAGAATATAGTTCTACATAACCTGCCTGCAGGCATACCTCCTTGGGCTGTAAGTTCCTTTGATTTTATATGCTTTGCAGGGCCAGGTCTGCTCTTTATTCAGGGAGATCTTTAAGGAAATATAGGAAATCATGCCTAAACTGCTACTGCAATGCTACTGGTCTCTGTGTCTCACAACTCCCTGTACGTGCAATGTCAGCAACACACACAAGTCCATGGGTTCCATGATGTTTTTTCCATCTTGGTTGTTCCTTTATCTCCATCCCTTTTTTGGATCCAAAGGCATTCTTATTACCAGGGCCAGAAGTTAACACTGTGTACTCCCTGTAGATGTTGATGTGGTATTTCTGCTACCTTAACCCATGGTGGTGGGGGAGAAGGGAAACCTGTGTACGGATTTTGCTAATTGCTTCGCTCCATCTGATGGAGGGAAGATTCTGCTGCTGCCTGCTTCCCTCATGCACGATGCTGAAGATTTATACTGTTCCACTTAAAAGTGAATGCTCTGTAGAAGTATAATAGCATCTTTTCTTTCCTGGCAGTGAGGAAACCCAGCTGAAATGAGGGAGGATGAGAGCTGGTGCCTCAGACTGGGACATGGGAGCCAATTTAATGGTTCAATATACAGATGTTCAAGTAAGCAACCAATGAGAACCACTAAGATGTCCAGAGTGCCCTGGACATCACTGACTCGTTTGCATCCTTTGCTTGGGATGGGAAGAAAATTTTCTTCATAGTGACAAGCCTCACTGGGATCAGGTTATGTTCAGAGCTCTATTTCTGCAGGGGAAAAAGTCTATTTCCATTTTTTTTTTTTTTTTTTTTTTTTTTTGGCCCCTTCTTTTTTTGGATTGAGGGGAAGGGGGGTTTGGGAAGGCTTTATTGAGGATTGGGTGGGGGAAGGATTGACTAGGGAGTGGCAAAAGTTATTATTGAAACTGGAAAAACATTAGTGGGTGTTGTGCACCAGCACCCTTCTGTCCAAATCTGTCCAAATATTTTTTTCTATCCCTATCCAACTCTATCTTGTGGATCTGCAGGGTGGGGAGAGGGTGTCAAGCTCAAGCTTGTAACAGACTCAGTTGCAGCCTTACTGTATTACTCCATGATCAAATAACCAGGAACTGTGTCTACACTAACCTAACTTTTGTATGGGGAAAAAACAATTCAATTAATGAAGTTGAGCATTTTTTTTAAGCTTAAGCCCATTGCCTTTTTATGTAATGCTATATATACCTTTTCTCCTGAACAAAAGCCTATTCTGACTATTTCAAAGGTTATTAGGGCCAATCAATAAAGTACTTTTCCTCAATGTGGACCTTAGTTTTAATTGCAGTACAAATAAGCTGCCTGCTTCAAGTCAAATGATAGACCACTGGCCATGGACGTGAATCACTTTTCCAGAGAGCAAGAACATAACAGCCATACTGCGTCAGAGTATGCAGTGGTTCATCTAGCCATGTAGCCTGTCTCTGATAGTGTCCAGAATCAGAGCTTCTTGGACAGATCCACCCCAGTCTTTCCCTTCTTCTAGTCAGAGGTTTAGGGTCAGCTGGAGCATGGGGTTACATCCCAGATCATCTTGGCTAATAGCCAATAATAGACCTATCCTCCGTGAACTTGTCTAGTTCTCTTCTGTACCTAGTGTTTCCTTTGCAACATCCCATGGCAATGAATTCCACAGGTTAATTGTGCATTGTATGTTTAAAAAACACAAAAACCCTTCTTGTTTGTATTAAACCTGTTGCTTATTAATTTCATCTGACGACCTGTGGCTTTTGTACTGTGGGAAAAAATTGAAACTTTAAAAACTGTATTATAAGCTGATCAAACAAAGGTGGCAAATTAGATTTTGCCTTCTTTAATTTAAAAGTGTGTTTTTCCTTCCTTCTGTATCCAGGATGGTGATAGCATTTCCGATTCTGGTTATGGAACAACTGGTTTCATCCAGGAGCTGTGGTTTCTGCTGGCATAAACAAATGAAAATTTGTTGTAGGCTTCCACAACCTGATGTATGTTGTCTATACTTAATATAAGCCTCATACGTTTAGTTTCTGTGAAGAATTCTGCCTGCTCTTGGTTTTTCCTGTCTCCATCAAAGAGCAGGCGCATTTTCAAAAATTCTGCTACTTGCTGAGAGGTGGTTGTTTTAAGCTCTCCTTGATCACACTGCATTGTGCTTTTGCTGCCCTTGTCAAATCTAATAATAACAAAGAATGCTTCCTTGTCTCTGTTAATGTCAAGGTTTCCTGACATTTGGTTCAGGTTTGGGTCATTCTTAATCCTGTTTCTTTCATTGTAATGTTCAAATGAGTTATGCCAGTTAATGTGTTAGTGACAGTCACCACACTTAAAAAGAGAAGTTTTTTGTATACCACATCAAATTAGTCTGAGTAATTTAGACATAATTTAAAATGTTTACAGAAATACACGAACTTAACTACATGTGAAAATACCCTAAAACTTCATATATTAGATGGTTGCGTGATGCATCCCCAGAAACCTTACAATATTTCACAGGAGGCTTGAGGTCAGCATGAAGGCTGTCCCAGAACAAATCTTCTAATGCCATATTATAAAATGATGGTATCTTTTCTTCCCCAGGTGTTTAAATACTTCCTTACTGCTAAGAAGTGCATTGACCTATATAATGAATTGAATGTAAATGAGTGTTTTAAAAATAGAACAGTATTCACTGAAAACAAAACTCTTAATAAATTGAGAATTTGAACAGACATGTAACCTGGCCACTTCCTTCAGAGGTAGAACTTTTTATTACTGTGAATTTTTTAAAGTCATCTGCAGCATGTATGTACAAAGGGATTGTGGGAGGGGATGAGATTCCATTCATTGAAATCAAAATGTGTTTTGTGCCTCCTTACTTTGTGAATAAGTGATTAGCTGATAGATGCATCTAGTTAAAAATGCAGTAGCCTGTTTTTTTATAAGATGGGATAATGGGATGGAACTATCAGTCTTAAAGCATATTGTTCTCTTAGGGCAACATCCTAATTCTTAGCCAATGGAGAACAGTAATATTTTTTCCCAGTTCTTTAATCCAGAGAAAGATATTGGTCACATGGGAGCCAGATGACTTCTGGACTTGCTCCAAGAGAATGGAGAAGAAAATATAATTTAAAATAATTTAACACAAGCTTCCCCAGAATGGAAACAAAGTATTAGATGACAGTCCTGATTCAGACAGTGAGGGCATTAGCAGGGCACACCATTGTGTTAGAAAAGTAAACAGATTTTAGAAAAGAAAAACTGGAAAACAAGTATAAAGCTAGTATTAAGTATGTTTAGAAGTTTATACTAATCTACATGTTAAAAAAACTGACCTCCCATTAGCAGTTGCTGAGTTCATATAACATCTTAAATCTCCATATAAACAAACCCTCACTGACTATGCAGATAGATACGAGATCTAGCTAAACATATTTTTCTAAGGTTTCAGAGGGGTAGCTGTGTTAGTTTGTATCAGCAAAGATATTGAGGAGTCCTTGTGGCACCTTAGAGACTAACAAATTTATTTGGGCATAAGCTTTCGTGGGCTAAAACCCACTTCATCGGATGCATGGAGTGAAAAATACAGTAAGCAGAACATATATTACAGCACATGAAAAGATGGGAGTTGCATTACCAAGTGTGTGGGGGTGAGGGGGTCCGTACTAATGAGGCCAATTCAATTAAGGTGGAAGTGGCCTATTCTCAACAGTTGACAAGAAGGGGTGAATATCAAGAGAGGGAAAATTACTTTTGTAGTGCTAATGAGGCCAATGCAATCAAGGTGGATATCGCCCATTTCCAACAGTTGACAAGAATGTGAGTATCAGCAGAGGGAAAATTACTTTTTGTAGTTACGAAGAAACTGCAGAACTGGAAGTAGTTTGCAAACTGAACACCATCAAATTAAGCCTGAATAAAGACTGTGAGTGAATGGGTCACTACAAAAAGTAATTTTCCTTCTGCCAATAACATAAGAACATAAGAAAGGCCGTACCGGGTCAGACCAAAGGTCCATCTAGCCCAGTATCCTGTCTCCCGGCAGTGGCCAATGCCAGGTGCCCCAGAGGGAGTGAACCTAACAGGCAATGATCAAGTGATCTCTCCCCTGCCATCCATCTCCATCCTCTGACAGACAGAGGCTAGGGACACCATCCCTTACCCGTCCTGGCTAATAGCCACTAATGGACTTAACCACCATGAATTTATCCAGTTTTCTCTCAAACTCTGTCATAGTCCTAGCCTTCACAACCTTCTCAGGCAAGGAGTTCCACAAGTTGACTGTGCGCTGCGTAAAGAACTACTTCCTTTTATTTGTTTTAAACCTGCTGCCTATTAATTTGATTTGGTGGCCCCTAGTTCTTATATTATGGGAATAAGTAAATAACTTTTCCTTATCCACTTTCTCCACATCACTCATGATTTTATATACCTCTATCATATCCCCCCTTAGTCTCCTCTTTTCCAAGCTGAAGAGTCCTCGCCTCTTTAATCTCTCCTCATATGGGACCCGTTCCAAACCCTTAATCATTTTAGTTGCCCTTTTCTGAACCTTTTCTAGTGCCAGTATATCTTTTTTGAGATGAGGAGATCACATCTGTACGCAGTATTTGAGATGAGGGCGTACCATTGATTTATATAAGGGCAATAATATATTCTCAGTCTTATTCTCTATCCCCTTTTTAATGATTCCTAACATCCTGTTTGCTTTTTTGACCGCCTCTGCACACTGCGTGGACATTTTCAGAGAACTATCCACGATGACTCCAAGATCTTTTTCCTGACTTGTTGTAGCTAAATTAGCCCCCCATCATATTGTATGTATAGTTGGGGTTATTTTTTCCAGTGTGCATTACTTTACATTTATCCACATTAAATTTCATTTGCCATTTTGTTTGCCCAATCACTTAGTTTTGTTGAGATCTTTTTGAAGTTCTTCACAGTCTGCTTTGGTCTTAACTATCTTGAGCAGTTTAGTATCATCTGCAAACTTTGCCACCTCACTGTTTACACCTTTCTCCAAATCATTTATGAATAAGTTGAATAGGATCGGTCCGAGGACTGACCCTTGGGGAACACCACTAGTTACCCCGCTCCATTTTGAGAATTTACCATTTATTCCTACCCTTTGTTCCCTCTCTTTTAACCAGTTCTCAATCCATGAAAGGACCTTCCCGTTTATCCTATGGCACCTTAATTTACATAAGAGCCTTTGGTGAGGGACCTTGTCAAAGGCTTTCTGGAAATCTAAGTACACCATGTCCACTGGATCCCCCTTGTCCACATGTTTGTTGACCCCTTCAAAGAATTCTAATAGATTAGTAAGACACAATTTCCCTTTACAGAAACCATGTTGACTATTGCTCAACAGTTTGTTTTTCTGTGTCGGACAATTTTATTCTTAACTATTGTTTCGACTAATTTGCCCGGTACAGACGATAGACTTACCGGTCTGTAATTGCCAGGATCACCTCTAGAGCCCTTTTTAAATATTGGCGTTACATTAGCTAACTTCCAGTCATTGGGTACAGAAGCCGATTTAAAGGACAGGTTACAAACCTTAGTTAACAGTTCCGCAACTTCACATTTGAGTTCTTTCAGAACTCTTGGGTGAATGCCATCTGGTCCCGGTGACTTGTTAATGTTAAGTTTATCAATTAATTCCAAAACCTCCTCTCGTGACACTTCAATCCGTGACAGTTCCTCAGATTTGTCACCTACAAAAGCCAGCTCAGGTTTGGGAATCTCCCTAACATCCTCAGCCGTGAAGACTGAAGCAAAGAATCCATTTAGTTTCTCCGCAATGACTTTATCGTCTTTAAGCGCTCCTTTTGTATCTCGATCATCAAGGGGCCCCACTGGTTGTTTAGCAGGCTTCCTGCTTCTGATGTACTTAAAAAACATTTTGTTATTACCTTTGGAATTTTTGGCTAGCCATTCTTCAAACTCCTCTTTGGCTTTTCTTATTACATTCTTGCACTTAATTTGGCTGCGTTTATGCTCCTTTCTATTTGTCTCACTAGGATTTGACTTCCACTTTTTAAAGGAAGTCTTTTTATCTCTCATTGCTTCTTTTACATGGTTGTTAAGCCACGGTGGCTCTCTTTTAGTTCTTTTACTGTGTTTCTTAATTTGGGGTATACATTGAAGTTGGGCCTCTATTATGGTGTCTTTAAAAAGCGCCCATGCAGCTTGCAGGGATTTCACTTTAGTCACTGTACCTTTTAACTTCTGTTTAACTAACCCCCTCATTTTTGCATAGTTCCCCCTTTTGAAATTAAATGCCACAGTGTTGGGCTGTTGAGATGGTCTTCCCACCACAGGGATGTTGAACGCTATTGTATTATGGTCACTATTTCCAAGCGGTCCTGCTATAGTTACCTCTTGGACCAGCTCCTGCGCTCCACTCAGGACTAAATCTAGAGTTGCCTCTCCCCTTGTGGGTTCCCGTACCAGCTGCTCCATGAAGCAGTCATTTAAATTATTGAGAAATTTTATCTCTGCATTTCGTCCTGAAGTGAAATGTTCCCAGTCAATATGGGGATAATTGAAATCCCCCACTATTATTGAGTTCTTAATTTTGATAGCCTCTCTAATTTCCCTTAGCATTTCATCATCACTATCACCATCCTGGTCAGGTGGTCGATAATAGATCCCTAATGTTATATTCTTATTAGAGCATGAAATTTCTATCCATAGAGATTCTATGGAACATGCGGATTTGCTTAAGATTTTTACTTCATTTGATTATGCATTTTCTTTCATAGAAGTGGGTTTTAGCCCATGAAAGCTTATGCCTATATAAATTTGTTAGTCTCTAAGGTGCCATGAGGACTCCTTGATTTTTTTTTTTTTTAAAGGTTCATTGGAGTCTCTTCAGTAACTGAGTATTACTGATAGAGTACTCTAACTCCTTTTAATGTCCATATCTGTTGTAGTATGTATAAACCAATTGCTGCATCAGCTATTTAACTGTATTAACCAATTTTATATATTTTAATTATGCAGTATATGTGATATAGTGTGTATGGCTACTTAAAGGCTGTTTCACGGGATACAATCAAAGACAAGGTCATTTCAGGGACTGAATGATGAAAATCATTTAAAACCATTAATCTTAGGTGTTTTTCTATTACTAACATTATTAGGTAATCTAATCTATTTTCCTGTCTGTATAGAATTCTTCTCTACAGCGTGTTCTCTGGTACTTTGTCAAATCTAGTTTTAATTTACTTGATTGGTGGGGATTTCATATATCGCTCTGTGTCAGAAAGGGTTTCCTTATATTTAGGTCCCATTTTAAGTTGAAATTCATGAAACCCCCTCCTTTAAAATCATTCTTAAAAAAAACTACTAGTTACAGGAATCTTTCCTGCCTTCCTTCCCACATTTCCTCACTCTCCCTTTTCTAAAAGTTTGTTCCACATCTTGTTCAGTTATTTGTCTTTTGGGGTGGGTAGGGAACACCTTTAGGCCCTGATCCTGCAAACATATCTGCATATGTGAACCCTTAATTCTCCTGCAGAGTGCTACTGAAATCCATGAGATTATGCATGGGAGTAAACAATAGTGCATGTGGATCTATTTTCAGGATTAGGCCCTTAGACTGCAAGCTCTTTTAAGCATTTTTCTGTTAGTTAATCTTTAAGTACCACCCTGTTGTTAATAATAATTAATAATAATAATAATAAATATTCCTTTGTTTAATTTCTCCCCATTTGTCAAGACTGATTCCCAACTCTGGCACTTTGAGTGCAGAAGGTGGGGGCCCACAAGGATTCTAAATATTAATACCAGCCTGGCATGGCTAGTATTAAACATCCAAGGTTACAGCTTCTCTCTTTTTTTTTTTTTTTTTTTTTTTTTTAAAAGTCCAGTGGCACCTTGAAGACTAACAGATTTATTTGGGCATAAGTTTCGTGGGTAAAAAACTTCACTTCTCTGACCTGGGAGGGGTAGATGCTGCCATCACCCAAGTGCAAAAAACCTCTTTTGACCCAGGAAGGTGCACTTGGGAATTCCTCCCTATGGGGTACCCTCTAGCCCTTTCATATACACCCTCCTCCTCCGGGAAAGAGCGGAGAAAGAAAACAAAGGAAATCAGCTGTTGCCACCAGCTAATTAAACAACATATGCACAAACCTCTTAGGACACAAAAAACCCAATCCTGTTCTTAAAAAAGGTAAATTTTATTAAAAACAAAAAGAAAGAAAATACATCTGGAACTTAGGCTATGGCTAGATTTAAAAAGAGCAAATATAATAATTAAGCAGCAAGAATGGTTTTCTTGAGGTCCAGCTTAAGGATTACAAACAAACAAAAAAAAAGCACCTGGGGTTAGCACAGAGGTCAGGGGCAGCTATGTGTATTTTGCTGCCCCAAGCATGTCAGTAAGGCAGGCTTCGGCGGAATGCCTGCGGGAGGTCCGCTGGTAATGCGGATTTGGCGGCATGCCTGCGGGAGGTTCGCCGGTCCCGCACCTTTGGCGTACCCACCGCCGAAATGCCACTGAAATCGTGGGACCGGCAGACCTCCCGCAGGCATGCTGCCGAAGACGGCCTGACTGCTGCCCTCAGGGCGACCAGCACGCTGCCCCCCACGGCTTGCTGCCCCAGGCATGTGTTTGGTGCGCTGGTGCCTGGAGCTGCCCCTGACAGGTGCTACAGAAGCCTTACAGAAATAAAAGAAACCTAGTCACATCTTTCTAGACATTTCCTGATCTACTTACATATCTGGGGTTTCAAACTGAGGAGTTTCTAGGTATGAGCTGATGATTTTTCATACCAGGTCTACAGCTTTTTACAGCATAGCTCAAGCCCTATCTTTGCTCTGTCCCCTCTCTCTTGAGAACGACAGACAGACAAGGGGAGTTTTTTCCTCAATTTTAAAAGTTCTAGCCCTCCATTGGCCCATTGGCTCTTTTGGTCAGGTGCCCACTCCCTTCCTTTTACCTATGGGCTTTTTTTTTTTTTTTTTTTTAACTCTTTACAAGTAAAGCAAGTAGAGAACAGCTACTACCAGGGATTTTATAGCTAACTGGCTGGCTGCCCATAAAAGGGAGCTGCCCCACTCCCTTTCATTTATCACACCATTACTCCTAGTTATGGAGATACATATATATTTTAAAGGCATGATCTTTAGGCACTTCATTACAATATAATTAAATATAGAAAAGCAATATCACCATAGAGTGAGTGCAGGGAAAAAAAACATAGGACATATTTACCTCAAACCTTCAGGAGTTAATCTTCCATCCTTGATGTTTTGTAATGTTTTTTTGACACCCCAATTTTTTTTTGTTTGGGTATATGCTAGAGGCATAGCCCTGCACTTAAGAAATACTTGTCAGAGAGACTCAGGTGGTGAACAGACTTTACAAGCGATTTACTCGGCTTCTGAAAAGCTCTACTCTGCAATTGAAAATACAGCATTTCTTCCAAGATCTAATGGCCTCTATGTTCACTTAAACAAAACTGCTAAAACTCTCTTTAGTAGTACCATCTGGTGATTCCCAATAATATTACACCATTCCAGTTTGTAAAACTTAGGTGTTTGTAATTTCTAGGTTTATGCAACAGAAAAACAATTTAATGTAAAGATAAACAACTAATTGTCAGGGAAATATTACAGTAACAGATGCTTATGGAGAATGGACAATACTTTCCAATGCCTCCAAAAACCTTTGTCATCTGGACACAAGTGTTTTATGCTCTGGGATGGATCTTGAAGGACTAAGCAACTTTAGCTCCCATTGCGATCAATATTCATATGAATCCACAGTCTTCTGTTCTAGAAGAATTAAAAATAATACATATGCATGTATTGTTTCAGACCACAGAACATTGTACAGGAGTAGTCCCTTTGCAATCAATGAGACTCTCTGTAAATAGTTAGCCATCAACAGCGTTGAGAACCTAGTTACTTATTGAGTACAGTGCAAATGCCTTTGTTAGTTATTGGACCTTAGATTAACAGCTATGATTATTATTGTTAAAATTGCCTTGTTTCCATGCAGTCTTAATGTCAATGTGAAAAAGAATCCCAGAAGTGCTGTCAAATTCTCAGTGAGTTGAAATACATTGTGAACTTTGTGTAAATATCTGCTGCTGACTCTATTTGAGTTCAAAGGCATTAAAAGTACTTTGTTGCACTAGATGCAACCTTTTACAGAAGCCATTCGTAGAGTCCAGGAGAAATTGGAATAATTCATGTTACTTAACAAAAAATCATTCTATTAAGGGTTAAAAATACCAATGAACAATACAATTTTTATAGTGGTGGAGCAAAGAAGGGTAATATTAAAAACATGCTGAGGAGGTGGATTTAGGGGACTTGGGTTCATTTCCTGGCTCTTCCTGTGTGGTCTTGGGCAAGGTATTAATCTCTTTGTGCTTCAGTTTCCCCATCTGTAACATAGGGGTGATAAAATTTATTTATCTTCTCTGTTTAGGTTGTAAGCTCTTTGGGGTAAGGTATGTCTCTTACTATGAGTGTGTACAGTGCTTAGCACAATGAGAGCCTATCTTGGCTGGGGCTTCTTGTAATGTGTCACATAATTGTCAAATATTAATAAAATCAGCTGTAAAGAAAACAGTAAAGTTCTTATATTAGCATATACTACTTTTATATACACCTGCAGGGGCTTTTAAATTGCAGTTGTTGGTAGGTAGTGTGATCTTTAATCCACTTCAGCGGCAATGGAGCAATGTAAGGAGCTCTGAATATGCTGTCTGGCATTTATTTTATCTTTTGATGTCAAGAAATAGTTTGTTTACAAAAGTAGTGATAACACTGTGAAAGGCATTCATGAAGAATTACGATTGGCTTTTGTCCTTTTAATAGAGTCTGACACTGACGTGGTGTTCTCTGTTATGTGCAATATCCACAACTACTGCAAAAAGCAATTCAACCATGGAGACTCTGTCTGTTCTGGATAATCTCACTTCCCTTTACTAACAACATCTAGTGGAGCTTATTCTATTGAAGGTATTTTCCATGTGTACCAATGAAAATACAGTTATCTTACCCTGATAAGCAAGTGTTTCCCCCAGTTTGTACAGTTTTGGGGGCCTTTAATTACACTAGTTGAAGGCAATGTTAATGTTTTGATTGATTTTTAACTGCTTGGGTGACATCTCAGACAGGAACAGAGCACCTTCTGAAACTTTATCAGCACCAGATATTTACAGTTCAATAAATGAAAAATAGTCATCTTAAGCAAATATTTTTCTTAATTTGGCTAATGTTTAAATGAGTGGATATGAAACACCTGCAAACCATTACCTGAATACAAAGAATTATCTGTGCTTTTAACTTCAGGGAGTGCTTTTTATTTGAGGGGAATAATGACACTCTCCACATACACACACACACACATTTGGCTTGTTTCTCACAATAGATACCCAGTGAGGACCAAAGGATATTGTTTCCTCAACCAGTCAGATTCCCCTATGCTCGAATGATTTTACCTTAATGGGTAATTTTTAACCAGCTGCATGAATGAAATCAAGACCAAAGCAGTTATAAAATAGAACAGATTTAATATGCCCCATAGGGTTTATTAAACTATCTCACTATACACTATTGATGGCTATGATTGATGCCAAATGGTGAATAAAGATAGCAAGAAGTACAAAAGTGTGTATGTTGTTAGGCTAGTGGTATTCAAAGTGCCCTTCTAGTCTACTACTGCACATGCTTGCTTGACATGTTTCTGTTAGAATGCATCTCACTAATTTTAAATTCCATTTTAATAAAATAAATCACTGTTCTGGCTTATGGAAAATACCTTTCCACTAGAAAAAGCTGTGTCCAATAGAAGTGCAAGTCCTGTGCTCTGAAGTCCTATAGATAGGCTTGGTAGAATTTGATTTTAGGGGGGTTTATTTTTTATAATTTTGATGGATATCAATGATTATCTTTAAGCATTTTTAAATATTTTAATCAATTTAAATTCAGTTGCACAAAATTATGGGTTTTAAGCATTTTCCCCCCAATGTTTATCTATTTAAATTTTCACTGTTGCAGGAAATTATGGAGGGCTCAGAAAATGAGGGGGCAGGTCAATTATTTAATAACCGCAGACTTGAAGATTCAAAAAGTTAAAGCTTTATAACAGTTAAAACATGAACTGTCAACAGCATGTCAACATTTTAGCCTTAAATCAAACTCAAATTCTCAAGCAGAATTTTTTTTTTTTTTTTAACTTTACCTATCTGTACATTTAGATTATTATTGATGGAAATATTTGTTCATTGGTTTGCATGTGTATGGCAAAATCAATGTTTACCAACATTTACCAATAAAAATAGTATCCTTTCAAGCCTACCTATAGAGTAAGGAGCTGGTTATTGACATGTGTTGGTGAACAGGAAGAAGAGCAGTCCAGAATTGCCTGAGAACTCCAGAGCGGGGCAGAGACTCCATAGGAGAAGGAGCTCTTTACTGGCATCTGTTGGTGAGCAAGGGCAAGTGAGTGAATGAGTTCTTATCTGCACTTCAGTTCAGTTAGCATTTTGGCTAAAATACAGTTAAGTTTTTTGTGTTGGGGACCAATAAAATGCTATAGACCCTGGTGGGAAATGAAAGGACCAGAAACTGCACCAGCTGTGCCTGAGGTGAAGGGTAGAGGATCTTCATCGCTGTCCTAAATGCCAGAGGCGTAATGGGAAGTTCTCTCCCCCTGCCCAAAGTATTTAACAATAGTCCCAACCCCAGTCCTCCTCTTGCAGTTGTGAGTGACTAATGCATTCTACCTACTTCCCTTCTCCCCAGTTTTTTGTCCAGAGTCAGAAGAGTCCAGGAATTCTGTCAAGTTAGTCTCCAGCCTCCAAAGACTGGAGTAAGGCATAGTTGAACCTGGATAGGGAGAGAGAAGAAAGATGTTCATATTTTCTATGGAGTCTGCCTCTCTGGCAGTAAGGACTCTGTTAAGGGTCCTCTGTACTATTGATTCCTTTCCAAAGATTAAGCATAGAGGCAGGTTCAAGACAGTTGCAGCACTGAGATGACAGACAGAGCTGAACTGAAGTGGTGTTAAGGTGGCAGATAGAGCTGAGTTGAGGCAGGTGATGGCTCTGAGGTAGCTTGGGTTTAAGCCAGGTCTGAGGGACCCTGGTGCAAGCCCCTCTACCCACTAATGAAAGCTGAAGTCTAGTGGGAGAGCCTCTCGAACAGCCCAGGCAGCACTTTCTTTGGAGGCTGGAGACTAACTTGACAGAATTCCTGGACTCTTCTGACTTTGGACAACAAACTGGGGAGAAGGGAAGTAGGTAGAATGCATTAGTCATTCACAACTGCAAGAGGACGACTGGGGTTGGGACTATTGTTAAAATACTTTGGGCGGGGGGAGAGAACCTACTTTTTCATCATCATCTTCCCATTACGCCTCTGGTGTTTACGACAGTGATGAAGCTCCTCCACTCCGGTCTGTTTCTGGCAAGTCTTTCAGTCGTGCCCCAGGTTTTTCAGCTTGGCTTCCACAGCTCTTCGCCATGTTGTTTTTGGGCGGCTGCATTTTTTGTTTGCCTTCAGGAGTCCATCTTATTGCTATTCTGATGATGGAATCAGTTTCCATCCGAAGCACGTGGCCAATCCATCTTCAACACTTCTTGACAATGATGGTTCTTCTTGGCTGCACTGTGTCAATAGATCTTGATTTGAGATTGTTTTGGGCCAAAAGATGGAGGATTTTTCTGAGGCAGGTTGTATGGAATGAAGACAATTTGGACATGTCATACTTTCTCATTCCCCAGCATTCTGCACTATAAAGTAATGTTGAAAGTACGCAGCTCTGATAAATCTTGAGTTTGGTTTTGGTGTTGTATTTTGAGGATTTTCAGACTGCATTTAAGCTCCTGAAGGTGTTCCTGGCTTTACTGATTTTGTTCTGGATGTCCTGGCTTGCTCCACTGTCCTGGCTGATGGTACTGCCCAAGTATGTGAATGTTTCTACATTGGTGAGAACATAATCCTCTATCCGTACTGGTGAGGCAACATTAAAGGTCATGATATCAGTCTTATTGCAGTTGATTTTCAGTCCAGTTTGCTGACTGAATGCATTGTCGAGTTTTTTCTCATATATGGTGTTGGGTATGTGATAGGAGAGTGAGATCAATTGCAAAGGCCAGATCTTCAAGGGATGAGAAGAGTGTCCATTTAATGCCTCTTGGCATGTCTTCTGTTGTACACTGCATTACCCACTCGATGACAATGCTGAAGAGGATTGCAGACATGACACACCTCCGATGTACTCCTGTTTTGACTTCAAAACTGAGCTCACGGTGATCAACGCTGCATGTAAAGTTGAAATAAAAGCTTTTGATTATGTTGATTATATGGAGAGGGATTCTGTATGCCCGCAGAATGTGCCATAGGCTGGTCCTGTGAATGCTATCAAAAGCAAGAGAGATCTTTACTGGGCAAGAGAGAAAAGGGGTACAACAGAATAAACTTGGGAAAGCCAGCAATTAATAAATTAACAATATCTATATCCTACTTAATAGGATAGTTAATTTATTAATTGCTGGCTTTCCCAAGTTTATTCTGTTGAATCCCTTTTCCCTCTCGCCCAGTAAAGCTCTTAGTGTTAAACTCCTGGACTCAGAGTTTGTACATGGGGAAGTATTGTCTATCAAGGGCACTCAGGGTGATAAATATAGTTTCCCAGGTTTCTGGGTGAGGGCTGAGGTGGTATTATTATTTAATTTTTCAGAAGGAACCCCTAGAAAACCAAACCTGGTTCTTTCTGCTGCCAACAACACCTGGCAGAAGGGTTACTGAAGGGTAAGAAAAATATGACTTGTCATTTAACTCCCCACCTTCCCCAAAAACACTTTTTTAGTGGCTCCTCCTGGATTATTTGGATTTCTTCTCTAATCCTCTAGAAGCCTAGATATCCTTTTAGCAAAAGTTGGGATTCAACAGTAATTGTAAACTCACTTTCTATGTGAAAAACTAAATTTGCAATACTGAACAATTCTCATTTTAGTTTTTAACATTAGAAAGTGATTAAAAGTGACTGGAGATCCCCAAATTTCTGCTGAGACAGCAGCTTGTCCCTTGGAAAAGTTTAAACATGTAATTTCTCCTTCGGCCTCTTTCTTTTCCTCCTGCCCCAATTAAATTTCATCTTCCCTATTAACTCCACCCACACACTTAATATAAGGTGTGCAAGGATTTGTTCTTAAAGACAATAAGCTATCAGATGTGCACTACTAGCAATTGGTACATGGGTGACATCATCAAAAAGTCCTAACCAGACAATCCAAATGGGTCATTACACATTTTTTTAGTCCTAGCAAGGCTCTAGTACTGGAGAGAAAGAGGGATCCTGCATAGTTCAGATAGTTCACCTCAGTCTGAAGTTGTAGTGAGGAAGGCAGTGGTGTTATGGGCCAGTTCTTAGCAAGGAACACTTCAACATACTCTTAAATTGCATGTGAATTAAATAAAAAATATATATATATATATATATTGTGATTAAGTTCTGGCCTTGACTCCATGGGTCCTGCATTTCCTGGCAGATTTTGCTAACCTCAGAGGCTCACTGTGAACCTCCATGTAGCCCTTCTCTCTCTAGAGGCAAGGGTCACGGCCTACTGAGCCATTGTCATCATAAGCCAACAAGGGAGGTGAGGAGAAGCAACCCTCCCTCACACAGTCTCTGTTGTCTCCCAGTCTCAGTGATTAATCAGGGAGAGGAGGGGGGAAGCCCAGGCCCACCCTCTACTCCAGGCTCCAGCCCAGGGACCCTAACATTAGCAGCTATGGTAGCTGACTTTTTGAAATAGGACATGTACAATTCCCTGGGCCACTTCCCCAGAGCAGCCCCCACTCAATATCTCCTTCACTGTTACCTCAGGGCCTCTATCCTTGCACCTGATATGGCAGCATGGTGGTGCATGCGTGCCTAGCATCCTCCTATAGCTCCTGACACCCACATCTCACTGACTAATTGGGAGGCTTTTAACTTGTTCCAGCCAGCCCTTGATTGGCTTCAGGTGTCCCAATCAATCTAGCTAACTCCACTGCCTTCTAGAAGGATCTTAATTGGCTCCAGGTGTCTTGATTAACCTGGAGCAACTGCCATTTGGTTACCATGGTACCAGGGATTTGTTTAGCCTGGGGCTAACACACCTGTTCCTCACTACTTTACTGTAGCCATCTGGCCTTGCCCCATCACCATATAAATAAATATATATATATATGCTGCTTGTAAGCAACCAGCAATAGGAGGCATATCACTTCCCCTTTTCTCTGACTTTTTCACCTCCCTTTTATCCTCCTACAGCTGTTCTCATACCTCACAAATGTTAACCCAGTGGTGAAGTACAAATAGATAGATAGATGGAGTCAGAAAGAAGAGTTTCATCATCTCAGGTTTGTGGCTTTACCTGCTGGACTGACTCTGCATAGGTTGTTCTGCCTGAGCAGCGTAGAGGAGAAGAAGTAGAAGTGCCTTAATCTCGGTCTATGGGAGTGAGACAGACACCAATGGCCCATAGGAGGAACCTAGCAGAGACAACTCCTGCTGATCCTGGCTCCTTTTTTCCACAGGACAGGGAAAGAAGAATCCCTGCTTGCTCCCCTGAAAGGTGACTAGGGAAGACTACACCTGCCAAGCTCTGTGCCAAGTTCTGTGACATTTCATGCAAACTGTCTAATGAAGTAACTTGTATAAAACCCATGAACTTTAGATTTAAAATAACTGTGTAGAGTTGTTGGTGGAAGGTGCTGGCTTGACACAATGGAGTCATTTGTGTATACCCAGGGCAGCAGCAGGGCAATCTTCCCACACATAGCCTTGCCAGCTATCTCAGTGGGGTGGTGGGTTTTCTCTAGGGCAGTGTTTCTCAACCAGTGGGCATTGAAAATTTTATTACAATCTAAAGTAAAGAAAACTCTGCTCTCTCCACCCCATGTATTCTCCGACAATCTCTCAAAACTCACAAATTATATTGGCTTGTCACTGATACATTTTTTTTACAGTTTTATAATAAATATAGGAGGACCATGAACATTTTTTTCTTTACTTCAGACAATGGGTGCTTGAAAAGGCTGAGAAACTCTGCTTTAGTGGTACCAGGAGTAGTTCACTATCATATTATCCATGCTTTTTCTGGTCTCTTCTCTGAGCCCGTCAACTAATCTGAAGTGTGGTGGTAGGTTTTTGATGTAAAAAATGGATCTGAGTCCCTCTCCAAACCCATGTCTTAGCAGGACTGCCACACATCCATTAACTAGGAGCAGCTTTGAATCTCTAGAGTGGGATTCCATCTAGTGACTTACAGAAGTAAGGTTGTATAGGCATGCCCCGAAACATCCAGTTGCCCAATAAATCTTAAAAGGGGTCCCCTAGATATATCCTGCATTCTTGGTAAAAGAAAGCTTTTACTTGCAAAGTCAAGCACTCAAAAGTTAGAATTAAGGTTATTTGAGCAGCCTTAATTCAGTCCCTCTGGGTATATTCATTATGATTCAGACTTTAATGACATTATCCTACATTATTTTGCCTTGAGTGGGTTCGCAGCATAGTTTGAACCCAGGCCCTTCAAATCCACAGTATAGCTCACCTCCCCTTAAGCTAATAGGTAACTGGTAGTAGTGGCAGGCTGTCATTGGCTGTGTGGTCCAGCCACTAAAGTGGGACCTGACACTTCTAGTGGGTTACTAGTGAACTTTTTGTGATACAGCAGTGGCATGCTGGGCATCAAGATTCTTGGGTCTGAGAGCGGAGTTTACTCTAGTTCTAACAGACAACATAGCCAAGCACTTGAGAAGCAGTGTAGTTGAGTGGCTGAGACTGGGGTCTCTGATAGTAGACAATGGGTCTTTTTCCAGGTATGGGTACAAGGCCTTGCTCAGTAATGAAGACTGAACTGCTGGTATGTTAACAGCAGTGTGTGAAAGAAGTGAACCTAGCTCTCATGGTTTTCTGGCTTACAGCCTAGTGTATTCTACCCCAGGCCAGATAGTGTATGAAAGCACATGTGTTTTGGGCAGTCTCTCTCTCTCTCTCTCTCTCTCTTTTTCTTTGCCCCATATTGTATTTTATATGTGGGCAAGTGCGATAAAGACAAAATGCATTAATGTTACTGAGATGTGACATTTCTTGGCTCTGGTGAAAGAGACAGCTGACTTAGGCTAAGGTGGAGAAGACAATACAGGTATAATGGTGGGGGAAGGAAGGGGAGTCAGAAAAACTGAGTAAGGGACAGGGAGAAAGTGATGGATGATTTCTAGGACAGGGAGAAGATTGGGTGAACATGACAGGCAGAGTTGGGATTGAGGAAAAAGGTACCTACTTTCCTCAGTAGACAGGATATGGTCACTGTGAGTATTTGGTATTTGTGCTGTGGATGGCAAGCTAATCACATAATATAGTTTTTTCTTTTTCTTTTTCTTTTTTCCTCTTGGCAGAATGACTTTCCAAATAAATCCACAAAGATTTCTAGATAACTGCAGAGTCTTTTTGTCTCTGAATTTACATTTGTATGAGTTTTTGTGCTACTTTAACTGTTAGCAATTTTTTTTTCAAACAAAAATTTGCTTGGACAAGTTTTTGCAGAAAGTGAATAAAGTATCTGCACAATGAATTTGTAGTTCTTTTATTTAAAAAAAATATTTGCAAATGCTGCTTTCCCCTGGATTCATTCATCTTTCCCGTGGAAGATGGGAATCTTGTATATGCATCTTGGGCAGAATTGGAACCATATTCTTGCTTTTTATGACATTTTGTTTCAGTAATTCCTCAAAATACACCACTTAGTAGAATTTGATGTATTTGTTTCTGAACCACAGAACATCTTGAATATCAGTTTTATTCCAAGAATATTTATTTGACTGGGAACATTTAATATGGCCTTTTACTTTGACACTTAAAATTTCATTCTTTAAACAGTCTTGTGTAACAGGGCTCTTTTTATGGAGGGTACTGTTATATGATTCTGTGATTTATAGTTTGTTTTCAATAGTGTTAATTCTCTCGATGTTTGTTACGGTTTCCATTAAGTTTACGATGTTGGATAATAAAAGGACCAAACCTCTTAGGATGTTTATAACCTAGGAGAATTAGAAGGACAATGAAAGCAATAGTGATTTCCATAAAACAGCGAGATTAGGTTGAGGAAGTGGCAATAGATGATGCTGTGCTATAGGTTGTGTTTAATTTACCATTGAACTTGATTCACATCTCATGACTCATTGCGAACTACTAATTAGATATGAAGTGTTCTCTCTCATCACAAACAGCACACAGAGTTCAAATGAAAATAACAGGTTCTACACAGTGAATAGTAGAGGGAACAGTAAGGGAATAGTTATTCCCTTAATCAAGCAGAGATATTAAAACCTCCTGAAAACCATCTCCAGTGTTATGTTATGAATTTCTGTTTCATAATGAGCATGAAATACATCAACTAAAATACTAGAGAATGTCAATAAATCTGATCAGTCATGAAGACTGCATTTAAAGCAATAGGAAATACCAAAATAAACAAACAAGGGCAATTAGAAGAAAAGTATTACTCAAACATAAGCCGGGTCGTTTATAAGCTGACCCCCCCCCCCCCAAGATGGATAAGTAAAAATGTAAAATTTGTATAACCCATTCATAAGCCGACCCTATAATTCAGGGACCAGCAAACTTTGGCTCCATCAGGATAAGCCGCTGGGGGGCCGAGATGGTTTGTTTACCTCGAGCGTCCGCAGGCACGGAGGTAAACTTAAGTAAACAAAGTATCCTGGCGCTCCAGCTGCTTACCCTGATGGGCTGGGACAGCAACTGGTGGGGAAATTTTTTGGGAGCAGAAGCTGGGAGTCAGGGGAGTAGCCCCTGTGACCACCCCCACATGACCCTACCCATAGCCCGGAATCCCCACACTCTTCCCATCCATCTCTTCCCACCTTATCTGGGGAGGGCCAGGGGAGGATGTCTCTGATCAGGCTGGAGTTGCTCTGGCAGGCTGGGCAGCGCGGCCGCAGCCTGTTCCAGGGGGCCAGACCAGGCAGCGCGGTCACAGCCTGTTCCAGCAGTCTGGGCCGGGCGGCACGGCCGCAGTGTACTCCGGCATCCGGGCAACGCGGCCACAGCCTGCTCTGGGGGGTGGGGCCAAGCGTCGCGGCTGCAGCCTGCCAGCCCCGGCGCTGCAGCTACTTCGGAGTCTGGGGGGAGAGCAGCGTGGCCAGAAGCGGAGAGACTTTGGCCCCGCCTCTTCCCTTCTGGCTCTGCTGGCTGCGCTGCCTCTCCTCTCTCCCTCTGTTGGGGGGAGGGGCTGCGTCCCACCTCTCCCTCTCTATACCCGTTCAAAAGCCGACCCCCTTCTCTGGTGCTTCCCTTTTTTACTAAAAAAATTCGGCTTATGAACGAGTATATACGGTAATTAGAAATGCTGGAAATTGAATTAATATAGTTTTAATGCAAAAACTATCTTTTTTCATTCACACTTTTATGTTTGAATGGCAGTGTGCAGGACTGGTCCCAGGGAATGAAAAGTGAGAGAGGAGTGTATTTCTTCAACCTGAACTGTAAGTTTTCTGCCTTATGTTCTGTATAAAACAAGTCTAATATTCCACGTGCATCTAATTTCTTTCAACAGTTATTGTATGTGTGGATATTTGTATAAATTTTAAGGGAATCCTCTAAGATGACTGATTTAATTAAATCCTTGCTATAATCAATCCTTGGAGGTTTAGATTTATATTGTGTGTGTAAAGCTACAAATCACTAACTTTATTTAAGTAGCTTCATGGTGCTTAAGTAGCAAACTCTGGTATGACTTTGGAGAAATGCTGAAGAAGTTTGGAATCAGTGTAGGTGTCTTTCTTTTGAATATACAGAGCCATAAGAGTGCATAACAATTAACAGCAGAGACCCAGATGTAAATTGGTGTAGCTCCATTAAAGTAAATGAAGTTATGCTGATTTACATCAGCTGAGGGTCTGGCCCAGAATCTCTCCCCTAATCAAGAGTTCACAATCTCAGGCCTCAATCAAGGAAATCTCTTAAGCACATGCTTAACTTGAAGCATGTGAATTGTCCTGTTGAAGCCAAGGGGACTGGTCATATGTTTAAGTGGTTTGTGCTCAGAGGTGAAAGTAAGCCGGTATGGGCCGGTATAGAGGACCGGTAAGAAAAGGTGCAGTAGCGTACCGGCAAGAAAATGGAGCATTCTCTCCCTCTCTGACTCCTCCTCCTGGCTCCAGCACTATTAGGGTTACCATATTTTGTGCCTCCCAAAGGAGGACACTCCACGGGGCCCCGGCCCCGCCCCCAGCCCCGCCCCAACTCCGCCCCCTCCCCAAAGTCTCCGCCCCCTCCCCTGCTTCCCGCGAACATTTGAGTCGCGGGAAGCCTGAAGCAGGTAATGGGGAGTGTGGGGGGAGGAGGCACGGCCCAGGCTGTCCCCGGCCCTGGGGTGCCGGCCCCGGGCCCGGCCCCCGGCCCACCACCCCCGGCCCAGCCTGGCACCGCCGGCCCGGCCCCCGAGTTCCCGGCCCGGCTGGCGCCCCCGAGCCCCCAGCCGAGCCCCCGAGCCCCCGGCCCGGCCCCGCCGGAGCCCCCGGCCCGGCCGACCCGACCCGGCCCCACCAGAGCCCCCGATCCCCCAGCCCGAGCCCCCGAGCCCCCGGCCCGGCCCCGGTGGAGCCCCCGATACCCCAGCCGACCCGACCCGGCCCCGCCGGAGCCCCCGGCCCGGCCCTGCCGGCCCGGCCCCAGAGCCCCCGGCCAGGCACCGCACCATGGGCCTGGCCCCGGAGCCCCCGGCCCGACCCCCGAGCACCCGCACCGCCGGCCGGCATGTCCCGATTTTCCCGGACATGTCCGGCTTTTTGGGCTTTCCCCCCGGACGGGGATTTGGAGCCCAAAAAGCCGGACATGTCCGGGAAAATCCGGACGTATGGTAACCCTAAGCACTATTGAGGGTCCAGGGGCCTGGCTCCACGACTGTTCAGGGCCGGGTCTCCTCTCTGGCCCCACCTGCTGCCCCTCCCCCCCGCGCCTCCCCTGAGTGTAGGCTGGCCCCCCTTTGCTGCCCCTGTGCACCCCCCTGGGTCCCAGAGCAGAGCTTCCCTGTCTCTCCCCTGAATCTCCATGCTGCCTGCCTGCATTAACTGCAGCTGAAGGGTCCTAGTGCCCCCCGCCACTACTGCCAGGGCAGGCTGCCCTTCCCCCTCACACCCTTTCATTTTCCAGTGGGACCCTCCACCAGTACAGCTGCCCCCCCTGCCCGCACTCACCGCTGTTGCCCCATGCTGGGCAAGGGGCAGCCTCATCCCCCACCCCCAGTGAGGCTACAGTTAGGGGCAGCAGCAGGGGAGGAGGTGCATGTGTGATGGCAGCTCTCCCCCCCCCCCCGGCACCCACTACAGGGGAGGCGAGGGGGATTCCTAGACGTGAGAGGGGCCCTAGGAGCACATGCACTGACAGTGGGGGGTGAGTGTGCTGCCGTGGGGGAGAAGGGGGTCCCTACACCAGAGCATGCTGCTGCCGGCAGGGAGAGGGCTGGGGGGAGTCCTCCTCTCTGGCTCCAGTCCCAGGGCAGCCTGCCTGCACCCCAAACTCATCCCCAGCCCTGCCCCATCCCAGAGCCCACACCCTCAGCCAGAGCCCTCATCCCCCTGCACTCCAGCCCTCTGCCCTAGCCCTGAGCCTCTCCAACACCCCAACCCCCTCATCTCCAGCCCCAGCCAGAGCCCTCATCCCCATGTACCCTAACCCGCTACCTCAGCCCTGAGTCCCCTCCCACACCCCAAACCCCTCATTCCCAGCCACACCCCAAATCCACCCCCAGCCTCACCCCACAGCCCTCACCCCTGCACCCCCTCCCTCTGCACCCCCTCTTATCCCCAAACTCCCCCTCAGAACCTGCACCCCCTCCCTCCGCACACCCTCCCATCCCCAAACTCCCTCCGAGAGCCTGCACCCCAGTCCCCTGCCCCTGCCCAGGGCCTGCACCCCAGACCTCCTCCCCTACCCAAACTCCCTCCCAGAGCCTTGGGCAGGTGGGGGGTGGAGGGTGGAGTTGGGGGAGGGCAGAGTTTGGGCAGGGGCAGGTTCTGGGCACCACCAAAATTTCTACAAACCTGCCACCCCTGCCGGCAAGAACTGGTGTGCCATACCGGGGTGGACCAGCTTCCTGAGGCAGCAATTTAAAGGGCTGGAGCCCAGGGCCCTTTAAATTGCCACCAGAGCCCCGCTGCCAGAGCCCTGGGGTAGCGGCGGTGGGGCTCGGGTGGCGATTTAAAGGTCCCAGGGCTCCTGCCGCTGCTACCATCCCGGGCCCTTTAAATCGCCGCTGGAGCCCCACTGCCGCTACCCAATGGCTCCGGGGACAATTTAAAGGGCCCAGGCCCTTTAAATAGCCCTCAGAGCCTGCTGGAGCCCTGGGGTAGCGGCGGCAGGGCTCTGGTGGCTATTGAAAGGGTTCAGGGCTCCCACTGCCTCTACCATCCCGGGTCCTTTAAATTGCCGCTGGAGGCCTGCCGCCGCTACCCCAGGGCTCCAGCAGCAGGACTCCGGAGATGATTTAAAGGACCCTGGAGGTTAGCAGCAGCCAGAGCCCTGGGTTCTGTCGTCAATTTAAAGGGCCCGGGGCTCCGCAGCGGTAGCAGCAGCTAGAGCCCCGGGCCCTTTAAATCGCCCCATTTAAATCACCACCGAACCCCGGGCTCCCAGACACCTCTGCAGCTGGGAGCTCAGGGTGTGATTTAAAGGGTTTGGGGCTCCCAGCTGCTGCGACCACAGCCCTAGCCCCAGGCCCTTTAAATCAGGATTTAAAGGGCCTGGGGATTTAAAGGCCCCGCCTCTTCCAGTGGAGGCCACGCTCCTCCTCAGGTCTCCGGAGTACCGGCAAGTCCTTTAAGTTACTTTCACCCCTGTTTGTGCTGCATATCACAGATCCACAGGTCCAGTGCTCTCTCGCACAGCTCTGGAACAGTCCCTAGGAGGACCCCTTCAGTGTGCTACCCCCCTGCCCCCGGGTCACTCTCTTTCACTGGGATAAGCCCCTTGGCTTCACCACCTCCTGGGACAGACCCTCTGAACCTTCAGCACCCCTGCTTCACTCCAAGTGCTCCCCTCAGTGAGTCCACTCAAATTGGACACCTGGGGAAGACTTGAACACCCAAGGGAGCAATGCACCCTTAGCTTCCTTAATCTGGAGTGACTCTCAGGCAGGGTTGTAAAAAGCAGAAGGGTTTATTAGATGTTTGGAACACAGTATAGAAAGTCCTTGGTTGACATAGAGAGTTACAGCATAGTCCATCTGGGGTCAGTCCTGAGCCCCAAGCTCTCTTTCTTTCCCCAGCCCAGAAGAGTCCACTCCAGAAGTGTGTCCTGCTTCCAATAGCCCACACTATACAATCCCCTCTGCCCCTCCCCAGTCCTTTGTTCTTCTTCCCGAGCAAACCTCTCATCACCTGTCTATCCACCTTAGTTCTTTGTTCTCCAGGGGTCAAAACCGGCTGGCTTCCTGCAGAAGGGGTCAGCAGTTCCTGGTCGTTAGTTGCTAGGTACCAGATGTCTGTGCAATCAGAGTTGTCATTGCCTTTTGAGATTCTGCATGGGCATGGGGCCCAAGCCCCAGACAGCCAGGTGATAATCACACCTGGATCTCTACAAAGAATAAAAACCACCTTTTCCCACTGCCCAGTTAATCATGCAGTACATAGGGGAAACTGAGACACAATATTCATCCAAAATATTATGAAAAATTCCCACTTCATCATACTGCATCATAACCTAACAGTATGTATGGGTACACTATTGCACAGAGCAAACTGGCTAGTAGTTAAGCTTTGTGGACAGTTAAGCACAGACTCTGAGAAATCTTTCTGAAGAAGGAGACTAAGGGAGGATGTTTGGAGCTTATCTGAAGCAGAAGGAGAGGTATGGAAGAAGGCACGTAATAGAGTGTGGGAGGAGACCAAAGAAGTAGTCACGGGGGAAGCCTGGGCTAAGTCTAGGGAGCAGAAGCTGTTTTCCCTTCCAAAAGATGCTCAGCAGTGCAGCCTCTTTGATGTCACGTGTAGGACTGACATTTAAAAGCATTTCTTCCAGAAAAGATGCGGCAAGATCAGAAATGCTGAGTGGCTGGAACTGTGATGTCTGTCCTTGAAGTGGGAGGAGAGACTTCCAGGACATTATTACTGTGTTTCATGAATCACTGTAAGCTATTGTTCTGCCTTCTGTTAATAGTTGGAAACTACAGACAGCTATTCATGTTACTGTGTGGGTTACTTAACAGCTTCTGACAAACTAGGCTTACAAATTTACATAGGCTCAAGACACCAAAAATGGTAATATCTCTAACCGCCCAAAATAGAGCCAGGTACTCTTGTGCTGTCTTCGTGACCAGCAGAAGATGGATGGTGTCATGTGTTTTGGAGGGTTAAGCAATGCTTGTTTTCCAGAAGTCTATGAAAGTGCAACTACATTAATAGTTTATGGAAAATTGTGAAAACAAACTGCTTCAAAACTGAGCTTAAGGCCGGCAAAGAGCACTCAGATTGCCAAAACAAGCAGTACTCTAAATTGGACAGTGTAATCACCCAGACAACTCTGCTCTGCAGCTCTTGCAAAGTGGACAGGACTTAGTGAGAAAATATGCAAGTAAAGAAACAATGGCTATTCTAGTTTACAGCAATTTTTTTTGGTGATAAAAATTGATTGTTCTGGTCTAGTCCAACCAGGACTCATACAACAACTGTATTATACTAGCTATAAAAAAGTTCACCATATTGTTTCTCCCCAAATGAGGCTGAATATAATCAGACACGTAACAGAGTTAGCAAACTGACACTGTTTACTGAAGAAACATTTTCAGGTGATGTTGTTGCCTGGACTCTCTTTTGTGAGTTCCAGTGAGATAGATTCTCATATACATTTGTATGTATGGTTAATAGCTCATATACATTCAAATGATTGCAAAGTCCTTATATCAGGTTTCTAGCAGTACAAGATTTGTGCAATTGTATAACAGTGGTAGCAAGTGACACAAATGGTAGGGTGACCAGATAGCTAGTGTGAAAAATCGGGACAGGGGGTGGGGGTAATAGGAGCCTATGTAAGAAAAAGCCCCAAATATCAGGACTGTCCCTATAAAATCGGGACATCTGGTCACCCTAACAAATGGTCATCTTTCTTCTACACAGCATTACAATAGTAGTGAATCTTACTGTGTGCATAAGCATGTAACTTGTATAAAAAGGGAAGATCAGTGCCTCCCCTGTTTGATGCAGTATTGCTAACCACACATATTCAAAAATCCCGAGTCAGACCCTTAAAAATCATGAGATTTGTAAGCTAAATAATAAAATTGAGTGCTTTTTGCTTGCCTTCTGATGCAATTCATGTATTCAATCTGCTCTTAGAAAACATGAGGGCTAGAATTTTTTTAACAAAAGCTGAAAATTTCACATAATGTGACTCCAGTACATAATTTAAGAAAAACACCTCAAATATTGTGAGAATTATGAGAGTTAGTACTCACACACACATTCACATACATGTTTATCTTTAAGCTCTTCTTAAGACTTAATGGGACCGGTGATGGGAGAAAAGTTAAGTCTTTGTGTTTGCAAGAGTGGGGCATAGGTGTGTGTATGGTAGCTTTATCACTTTCATTCTGTTCTTTCCTGAATGAATCACTGGAAGCTGTTGGTTTGGTATCTTGTTTGATGGCAGAATCCACACTGTACTAGGTGTTTTTTCAGATGTTCAAGAAGGGGTAGTCCCTGCCTTGAGGAGCTCATAGTCTAAGGAAGATCTGAGCTGGCTATGGGGGGTTGGTTTGTTTGATAATCTGATGCAGGTATTCTTGTAGTTGCAAAGAGGGCAAATAAAAGGAAGGGGGAGAAAAAAAGACATGTACAGTATTAATAACTCCTATAATACCTTCTATAGTGAGCTATAGCTGCATCTATAGATAGATATTGTGTTTGTCAATGGGAATCTCCAGTGCAACCCTCTATTACTTGAATTAAGTCCTTTAGTTCTTAATAAATGGCAAGCCTCTTACCTTTGCTGGGCCAGCTGATAAAGTTGGATATGATCACCCAACACCCAAAGAGCTTAATGAATTAGGGATGTTGATTTATTATTATTAGTTCTTAGAGGCCCCAGTTCATACCAGTCCCATTTTGTTAGATTTTGTGTATAGACACATTGAGAGAGAGTCCATGAGTTGAAGAGCTTACAAATGAAATAGACAAAACAGAAAAAGAATGTGAGGAAAAGGAAGGCACAAAGTGGAGTGGCTTGCCGTGGTCATTACCCCTTAGTACCTCTGTGAGGTGAAGAAGTAGTATTATCCCCACCTTGCAAATGGAGAAGCTGAGGCAAAGGCAGGTTATGTGACTTGTTTGAGGTCACACTGGAAGTCTGTGTCACAATCAAGAATAGAACCTAACTATTCTAACTCTCAGGCCTGTGTCCTAACAGTAAGTCCAGGTCTCTCCTCCTGGTAAGAATATTTCAATTATAGCAATTAAGATTTTTCAATATTCTAACTGTGTACAATTTAAATACATTATTCTCAGTACAGTACTTGAAAACTGAAAATCAGAAATGGGTTTTTCTGGATCTTTGAGGAAGCTTAGTTGTGAATCCAAACTTGTGGGTCACTCTCACCTCTACTCATGATCAACCATTGAAACCATTGAATGACTACTCATTCTTCTGTTAGAACAAGGTGTCAGGAGAGCAAAGAAAACAATGAATCCTGTTTCTCAGTGGTGTGGGCAGTAAATTTGGTTGCCAACCCTCAAGGATTGTCCTGGAGTCTCCAGGAATTAAAGATTAATCTTTAATTAAAGATTATGTCATGTGATGAAACCCCCAGGAATTCGTCCAGCCAGAATTGGTGACCCTAACAGTAAATGGGAAGAATGGCTTCCTGCCCTTAAGGCTCAGGTGCAATTTCAATTAACATTAATGACTCAATTATACATATTTTTGATGGAGACATATGGTTTTCAACAAAGATATAAATGATAATGTGGTTCTGATCCTATAGAATATGAATGTGTCAGCATAAAATAAAAAACTAATGCAATTCATTTACTTAATGAAACATGAACAAAACTTTTTGTTTCTGATATCAAAAACTTTTGATGAACTTCTGTTGACCACAAACATCTGGGTATTTAATTTCCTCTTCTACCTGTCCATTCACATCTACAGCATGTGGCTGAAAGAACACAAGAGTGTGCAAAACCATGGCAAATTATGTTTCAATGTAAACATGCAGTTACATAACCAGGTCTAATGTAATAACTTCCTACTCACCATATGGTGTATTGTACACACAGCCATAATATACAGCAAATAAAGTAGGAGCTAAGCATTATAGGTCAGAAGTGCTGTAAAATGTTAATGACTGTGCTATTGCAAAGGGAGTGGGGATCATGATATGCTTCAGTGTCTATTTTAGATAGTCCAAGTTTACAGTTTTCCAGACGCGGCAAATATTTTTCTCAACCCACACGGTGAAAACAGTGATATAAAACTAGTCTTTCACCAAGACCAAACCAAAGTCCTTGTTCTTATTCTGACATAAAGATAGTGTTTTACCAATTCAAAACCCTTCATATTCTTGCACTTTCAAATGGGGCAAAGACTCATCAGTGAAGTCTAAGCCAAACAGATATAAATGGTAGGAGAATAGGACAGCAGGCCAGATCCACCAGCAATACCACAAATGTAAAATGGGGCAGATGTGGGCTCACAGTTTTTAAAGAACAGGGACATTGAACAGTTATGGGGTTACTATGTTCCAAAGGGCTAGTTGAGAGACTTGAATCTCAAATGGCTATTGTGGGAGCTGAAGTGAATACCAGATAGATACGTGTGGTATTTTGCCTGTTGCTGCATATCCCCTTCTTGTTAATGGAAATGCCCTTTAGTGGTGTCACATCACGATTTTGGTCAGTGTTGTTGCAGCACTCTCAGAACTAGTTCTTATAGTGATGTTAAAATTATTTTCTTTCCCCCTGCTTGGTAGGTGCCTGATCCTGCAAACGCTTATGCATGTGGCTTTACTCACATGAGGATTCCCTTTGAAGTCACCGAAGGTACATCTACATTGCAGCTGGGAGCATGTCTCCCAGTTCCGGTAGACAGACACATGCTAGCTCTGCTTGAGCTTGTGTGCTAAGAATAGTAGTATGGGTGCTGTGGCATGGGCTAGCCACCTGAGTACAAGCCTGCCAACTCAGGTATCCAGACTGTGCCACAGTGTCCACGCTGCTATTTTTAGCATGCTAGGTCTACTCGAGCTAGCTGGTGCCTTTCTACCTGGGTTGGGAGGCATGCTCCCAGTTGCAGTGTAGCCGTACCCTGAGTTCCTCACATGAGGAATCCTACTGAAATCAATGTGACTCCTCAGGTGAGTAAAGTTACTCATGTGTGCAAGTGTGTATAGGAATGGGGCTATATATATATATAAATCAAATATTTGGGCAAGGGGTACCCATGAGCAATTAGTTGCTGCACTTCTAGCTTCTCTGCCGTTATGAGTCCCTGATGAGTAATTGCAGCAAAGGAGTAATAATGAAATCTAGTATTATGTAAACCAGGGATCTGCAACCTTTGGCCCACGGCCCACCAGGGTAAGCCCCCTGGCGGGCCGGGCCAGTTTGTTTACCTGCCGCATCCACAGGTTCAGCCAATCGCAGCTCCCACTTGCCGCAGTTCGCTGCTCCAGGCCAGTGGGGGCTGCGGGAAGCGGCGGCCAGCACATCCCTCAGCCCGCACTGCTTCCAGCAGCCTCCACTGGCCTAGAGTGGCGAACTGCGGCCAGTGGGAGCTGCGATTGGCTGAACCTGCGGATGCGGCAGGTAAACAAACTGGCCCGGCCCGCCAGGGGCCCCCTGGCGGGCTGTGTGCCAAAGGCTGCTGATCCCTGATGTAAACCCAAATTGGGTAAGTAAACCCAAATTTAGAAGGTTTCTAGAGGAGTTTTCAATTAAAAATGCAGTATTTTAGTTTAGACTGGGCCGTAGTCCATAGTGTCCTTTTCCCATTGTTAATCACTGTGCTTTTACATATTTACAAACCTGGTAAGGAATTCAGTGCTTAACATTACCACTTCTTTTTCCTAAACCACATGCTGACCTCTTAAAATAAAAAAGTCCTGAATGTAATGTTCCCATTCTTCATTTTTACCTAATCTTATCTCCCCTCCCTTGTTTTGTCTCCTTGTCTGATTTTCTAGTCAGAGTGTAGTTATGTGACATGTATGCTTCAATGAATTCACAATAAGAGAAACATGGAGAAAAATGGAAAATGTGGTGATATTTATAGATGAATAGATTGGTTCAAAATAAAACGATGATAAATCATTCTGCTTTACTGGAAGTGCTAAGTATTTCATGCAGTCCCAATGCCCTGCTCTCATGTTGTTTATCTTTGCTAGTAAAACATAGAGTAATTGATTTATAATATTAAAATACCCAGTCCTGCAACTACAGAATTGGACTAAGAGGCAAAGGTTACTATTTCAGTTGGAACGGTTTGATTTGTGCACTTTGTGTTGTATACCTTTCCCCTAAATTGTGAGAGATACACTTGCAACACAATTTATTATGGATGGAGTTAATACAAGCAGAATAACAAGATTTGTGATTGTATTAAATTGGCTTCAAAAATGTACCAGAGTCCAATATTTGCTCTGAACAGCTGAGAATACAATTATGTTTATCACATATTTGTATTGATTCCCCCCCCCCCCCCTTTTATGCCAGGTCAGTGACTCCACATAAACAATGCCAGCCCTAGGTTCCCCTGGTTACACATCTCCTGGTTACACATGTACAGGACTCCAGAAAGACTCCAATAGCTTCCTGAGGGAAGCAACTGGTCAGGTATTTGTTGGCTTTCCAAGCATCAGTGATATACTGGCAGGAATCTGGAGAGGAGAGCTTGTAATGGGAATGGGACTCTTCTCTGAGCTAGCCAAATGGGGGAGACCAGGCCTGTTGCTCTATCTCCACTCACTTCCAGAGATTGTGTCTTCAGACCAGCCAGTCCTAAGTTCCTGGAACCCATAGCTCATAATAAGGGTCCTTCTGAGGCTGCACACTTTGCATGTTTTTTGCACTGGCCTGTAAACATGCTTTTACCATTATCTAGTAAAGCACTGCATTTAGAATAATTGCTCCAGCTAGCCATGGGGGGGCGGTGACCCAGCCGTTAGGGGAGGCTACATCCCTCCCCCTCCCCTTTCTGCCCCGCTCCCCTGCAGGAGCCCAGAGCACCCCCGCCGTGGCCCCGGCCCCAGTGCCGGGCGGTGCAGCCGCAGTGCCCCCAGCCCCCGTACACCGGGTGGCTGGGAGACGCGCCGCAGTGCCCCCAGCCCCAGTGCACCAGGTGGCTGGGCGGTGTAGCTGCAGTGCCCCCAGTCCTGCCCCAGTATACCGGGTGGCCGCCCACAGCCCTGGTTCACCAGGCAGCCAGCCCCAGAGCACCGGGTGGCTGGGCAGCATGGCTGCAGCATCCCCAGCCCCTGAGTGCTGGGCAGGTAGCGCAGCCCCAGTGCAGCCACCCTGAGTCCCCGTGGGAGGCATGCCGGCCACCTCCAGCCCCAGCCGCAGCCAGCCGCAGCCAGGGCAGAGTGCCAGGAACTGCAGGAGGGAGGCTGGGGGTGGAGTGTGGGTGGGGCCACACCAGGCTGTTTGGGGAGGCATAGCCTCCCCCTGCCTATGATACCCACTGCCCATGCAGCTAGCTCAATTAGCCATGAAACAACAGTGGGGGGAGCCTAGTTTTATGATAAATGGCTTGTTGGTGGGATTTTCTAAGACACTTGGACACTTTTGAAACCCCATCTGTAAACCATTTATCATAACTTTAGGCTGCCCTTAGTGCCATTAGCAGACAATGAGATTTGTGCTCCGAAATCATTTTAGGTGCTTTTGTGAAAATACCACCTAGAATCCATGAACAACTGCCTTCTACAAGTTGGGATGCCCCGTGTTCAAAAATTTATTTTCAGTCCACTATACTACTGGCTGAACTTATCCTTTGTGGTTAACAGCAGCCAGTGGAGGCTGTTTGCATTGTACAACACATTGGTTCGGTCCTACAAAATCTAGGAACTAAGCTACATTCTTGATTGCCATCTATTGGCACTTTATCTATTAACTATTTACATATACACATATAAAATACTCCTGTAATGCTTTGGAACTTCTCTACATTACACCCAGGCCCACCAAGTTGGGGGAGGGAGCAATTGCCCAGGGGCCCGGGCGATTTAAAAATGTCCGGGGGCCCCTGGCCTCCGCCGCTAGCAGTTCAGCAGAGCTAAGGCACGTTTTCTGTGTGCCCTCGCTCCGTGCCGCTTCCAGAAGTGGTCAGCACACTGTACGTCCCTGCAGTCCCTGGGGAGGGGGTCTCCACACGCTGCCCCTACCCCGAGTGCCAACTCTGCAGCTCCCATTGGCTTGGAACTGCGGCCAATGGGAGCTGCAGAGGTGGTGCCTGCGAGCAGTGGTGCGCGTGGAGACCCCCTGGGCTCCCACCTAGGAGCCGCTGCCAGAAGGGTGTGCCGATCGCTTTTGGGAGCAGCCCAAGGTAAGCGCTGACCTCCTGACCCGCTCCTGCACCCCAACCCACTGCCCCAGCCTGGTGAAAGTGAGTGAGGGTGGGGGAGAGCGAGCGACAGAGGGAGGGGTGGGGCTTCAGAGAAGGGGCGTGGTCTCAGGGAAGGGGCAGGGCTGGGCAAGGGTCTTTAGGTTTGCGTGATTAGACAGTTGGCAACCTTACCTGGCGGGCATGTGGAAACCCTGGCCGTGCTGGAAGAGCGCGCCCAGCAGCACAGCCGGCAGCTTGCTGAGCATCAGCCAGCACAGGCGCAGCACCATCCAAATGTCGGGTGATCTGTGTCTGCGCAGGCGCAGCTTGGGTGTGCGTGGGGGCCCCTTGATTATTCTGCCCTGGGGCCCGGAATTACTGTCAGTGGGTCTGACTACACCCAGCGTGGTGGGGGATTATATCAGGTAGACTTGACCAAACTGTGTTTATAATCGTGTTAAGGGGGCCATGCTACAGTCGTGATTTTTTTCAGGGTTCTATCTATGCAGGCAAAAAACATTTTTATAACACATTGGGAGCAAAGCCATTGTAAATGAGTCCCCCAGCAAAGTCGTATTTGCCGTGTAGATAGACCTTAAACACACTGAAAGACGCACCTTCAGCAAATTTCAGTGGATAGCAAATTAATCACAAGTTTCTAAAAACTGAAATGGAATCAATTAGAGTGAAATCTTGAATGCACTTCATTTTTTTAATGACCTACCCGAGTAAGTTTGTGCTCAAGTCAATTCTTTTACATGCTGAATTATTTATTTTATTTGTATCTTCCCGCTCTTTCAGTAAGTCCTAGGCTGTAACTAATTATTAAAGGTCAGTTAACTTTGTAGTTTTAAAAGGGACTGAATTGTTGACAAGAAGGACTGAAATAGCTATCAAAATTTACCGTTTGCCTCAAGACTTTATGCAACTAGTAACTTCCAGAGGCTTACCACAATTGTACAGTGTATATTCCGTGTTTAATGGATTATATGTTTGGCATATGAGTTGTAATTTAACATTTTATGTTCCTTAGTAATTATGTTGCCATACTTGCATAGATGCCTAGAAAGAAGCTTGTCAAAAATGATACCAACAAACAAGATATACTGTAAATAATGTAAATTAAAAAATCCTGTATAATACTTAAAAGGTCTTCAGTAGCAATATAGCTCAAAATCCCATATTGCAAATGCTGCTGTTTGACCTATCCTGAGTTCTCAGATGTCTTTTTTTTTTCTCCTCACAAAAGTCTGAGTAGATATTGCTGCCACATTAAGATCTCTAGGTACCCATCTCCCTAGTAAACATCCAGATCAGGATTTTGTCAGTCACGGCATCCAAGATGGCAACATGCACCATGCACTAGGCATGCAAATTCAGAATAAACTTGAAGAGCTCTCTGCTTCTTTAACTGATATTAGCTCAACTGGAAATAGTGAGGAATCCTTTCCCCACACATCAGAGATACTGAAGATGTATTTATTTTGTGTAATCTCAGGGCCCAATATCTGGCATGGCCTGCTGCCTCCTAGCCAATGAGGTTATTGGAATTGTGCATAGCTTCTCACACCTGATGTAGATTCTCCTAAATCTTTGGTGGGTTCTAAACTGATGTTTGAACCAGTGGGAATTGATTTGTAAAATTTCACCACTGCCTGGGAGATACATCTTTGACTTGAGTTTGTGCAAGGTTGCACACACACAAATCTGTCTATCCTAATTAACACTTAAGCCCTTTTAATATTAAAATTGGCTTCTCCGTCAATTCTATAGTGAGATGCAAGTCAGAAAATTACTTTGGCAGTTACAAAGTTAGTTTAAAAAAAATCCATGCTAATTTATTCAACTCTGCTTTTAAAAACAACAAGCTACTTAAAAGCTTCTGTTCTATTTTGGGAAATTCTATCCCATTATATTTACTTCTTTGAAATGAATAGTTACACAGAATAACTTTCTGCATATACAGAAAATTCATTGTTTAGTTGACTTGTACTGAAAATAGAGAGAGATATTACATCACAAATCATAAGGAGCTATCACATGTGTCAACATTTTAATGGTATTTATGAGTTTTCTGTTCTCTTTGAACTGTGCTTATTGTTGGCCCTTCCGATGTTCAGATTTATTTCATTTCAGGAGGGAAACACTGTGGTGGGCTAATTTTGTCTTACTAATGAGCCCATGTTCAATATTTCAATTGAAAGTACCACTAACCCCAGTTTGGATAAGATTCGAGTTTTTATTTTAAATCTAAATAGACACATTCAGAAAGAATCCTTGGAATCTTAGTGATGTCACTTTTGAGTTCATGGAAGAGAAGGGAAAAAAGTGCACAAGGGCTAATACAGAGGGCCAGATCCTCAGCTGTAAGCTGGCTTAGCACCATTGCCATCATGATGCTACATCATTTTACCCCTACTGAGGATGTGACCCTTTATGTCATTTGTCAGGATTTTCTGCAATGAGCAAAGTTCATGAGCCGAAAATAATAACGTACAAAATGTACCAGTAAACGTATCAGTTTTATCTTATCACTACCTCACCAGATGAACTGGTTCAAACAGGTGACTAGGAGAAGCAGTTCTTACGTGTGCCTATCTCATTCCTATCTATGTGCACATACGGTCATGATAGGCCATGTCATAAATTGTATTTTTCATGCACCTTTGACTGATCTGCCCTCTGCCCCAATCCCTGTCCGGTGTGATTTATGCTAACTTTCCCAACCTCTGAGGAGAGTCAAACGGACATCATCCCCACTCCTCTCACCCCATCGCTTGTCTGAAAGCCCAGGACATCTCTAGATAGAGGCATTGCCACGTTCTCCTACTTTGAAAGGATTCTTAAAGCCAGGCTGATTGAACAAATTGCCAAGCAACTGGTTTCAGTTCCTCAGTTCATACAACAGCTGTGTTTTTGCTCTTTACACAACATGCATAACATGAAGAAACCACCTGGGCAAAGTGGGGTCCAAGTTACCATGTTGACTAAACACATATAACATGCAAGACCTAGCTACATGTATGGGTTCTAGTGGCTTCTGGAACAGAGTGAGGGCAACTATTTAAAGAGATACTACTCAATTTCTATACACTACAAACTGGCTTGTTTATGCACTCTTTAGATCAGAATGGGAAGCAGTCACAATGTTCTATCATTGCCTTCCTAGCAAGAAACTTCCTGTTACAAAAGAGCTATATCCGACTTATCTATATAGTTCATTGTTTGTTGCCCTTTCAGAGCCTTCCGCACCAGGATATGATTTTATCACTTCCTCATTTGCAAAAGGAAATGTCTTGTGTGGTATGCCTTGCATGTGACCCACTGTGCTAGGATCTGGAGCAAATGCATTTTGCATTTCGTAACATGAGCTGGCCCGTGGGAGAAAACAAATTAGTGCAAAGGGGGAAATGCATCTCTCTAAAAAACAACTAATGAACAATCCTCTCCTCCCTTGGTGTGGGCTGGGGAGGGAACAAAACCCAGGAGAAATAGGGCAGGGAGTGCAGGAGCTTCATAGCACATTCCTGTACCTCTCTAAGAGCTTGCAGAAATGTCTTTACACAGGCACAGCATGATATTGGGGGCCTTTAGAGGGGAAAGTGCCCTTAACTTTGTCACTCCCTCTGAAGTTCACTTTGCGGAATTTAAGCAATTTGTCCTTTCACTACTAGTACTATGGACTATGGGCTACAGAGTAAATGGGGCAAGACTTCCAACTCTGAGATGCAGGGGATGGGCAACACTGGATCCAGGGAGGCAGAAGCCATTCAGCATGGGCAGCTACCATAACCTTTCAGATGGCTGTGATGTCCCACCTGGAAGCATAACTACCACCAAGTAAAGTTGTAGTTGACTGAGGTTGTCCTTTGGCTGGTTAGCTGTGGCTATACAGGGAGCCAGGTGGGAATTAATCCTGTTTTTAAGCAATAACAACGTGGACTCTAGTAGGCCCATACAGGACAATGCTGTTAAGAGCAGTTTGTCCCTGATTCCACTCTACCTGGCTCCACTCCATTGTGCCAAAGAGCCATTTCACTGCTTCAGGGGTTTCACAAGGTCCCAGGTACACTGCTGTAGAGCTGGGGTTTCCACCATTCCAGAAGATGCCATGAGATGTCAGCTGCAGCTCTGTTTCTTGTGCTTGGAAAGGACAATCTAGTTAATCTTTTCAGTATATGTTCTTGCACAGCTCAAATGTACTTCAAAGTATGTGAAACTTCACTCCTATCATCTCTCTTGTAGCAGGAAACAACTAAGCTAATTTTAGAATCAAATATAGGTAACAGAAGCAGCTGACATCCCTACCATCTGACCTGTTGTGAAACCTAATTGATGTTAAAGCATTTTACTATATTCTAGTGGAATACTTCCTCAGTAGCCAGGAAAGCAAACCACTGAGAAATCTTTTACCAGGCTGACCTAAACGAACGGTGGCTCTTTAAGATTGGACCAATGTGAGATGAAACTGAGTGATGCAATAAACTTTTATCTCACAGAAACAGGCCAGATGACAACTTTCTGAGTATAACTTGGCATGTAATCTAGAAAGAGAAAAGAAATTGTGACACTTTTTTTTTGCCTAGCATGAGCTAGGAGAAAACACTGGTGATTGGACATTCTGTACTTGAATCCAGGGCTGGCTTGCAATTTCAGGCATATCGTGTATCATAGTTATTAAAACAGTACTTTTAATGACAACAGAAATCCCAATGTCCTTCAGAATTGCATGTAAGCTATAACAGGACAAGTACTGACGCACCTTATGTCATGTTTCAGCGTATATTTTAGCAACTCTGTTTTATTGATCGTGTTTCCCATACCGTCAGTCTGAATGCAAGCACAGGCATACAAAATTTAACAACACTTTTCTTGTTTGAAAGGGGAGAGGAAACCTGCTATTCAGCAGGCACTTGTATCTTTAAACCTTAGAGCATCTGCTATGTGTGGGAGGCGGGGAGACCTCACTAAATGCGAAAGCGCATAAAACTAAAATTGTCTCTGCTTACACAAGCAGCTTTATTAATTACATTGATATGCAACAGGTGTTGCTGCTGTTGTAAATGTTATGTCCCTAACAGAATTAAAAATGAAATTAACAAATCACTGTCAAATTAACTACACCTTTTTTAAGAAACAGATCTGCTTTCCGTGGGGAGCATTATGCTGCTTCTTCCTTGCTCTGGTGAGGGGGAATAATTTGCTGCTGGCCTATACTGGCAGCAAACAGATGCCCTCTACACTAGTGCATCTGTACTGGCTGAACACAGTCTGTGGCTGAGGGTTGGATGTGGGGATGGGGACGGAGGCCTTAGAACCAAGTTTCTGTCCATTCCCCGTCCACTCCCAGCCCACTTGATTCTGGAGGCATTCCTGCATGCTGAGCCCAAGGTCCAGCTAGCCAATGCAGGAGTATAAAGGGGTTCTTATTCCCCAGTGTGGGCATCTAGACCAAAAGTAATGGCTGTTTGCTGTAATCACACAAGATTTTACTGCTGCTTATTCCCATCACCCTGCAGAACCAATACCTATGAGACAGTGAGCTGCATTCAGTTCTGATGTTCAGATCATCAAGTCTTAATAACAGGGCCAAATCTGCTGTTGGGCATTCTATTCTATTTGGGTTCTTATTGTGCTCATCACTGTGGTATCTAAGCATGGAGTTACCAAGCATATACTAGCTTTTCCTCTCCTTCAGCTCTGCTCTGTCAATTCTTTTAGCCACTCTCGCCTCTAATCCTAAACAGATTTGTTGCCTTCCACTCTGTTTAACCCCCCTTCCTCATCCATTTCTATCCTCTCTTCTCTCTCTGTCTGGCCAAGATCATGCTAAATTTTAAAAAGTAAAATTGTTGGCATCTGACAGGAGTTGTCTTCCCCCACTTCTTCATTTTGTTTTCCTTTAGCTCTGTGTCCAATTCCAAGGTATCCACATCTTATCAGACCAACCCCCTCCTCTCATGCTTCCTGACCTCCTTTGCTATCTGTTTCATTCTTTTCCTATTTCTCATCAAACACCCTTTCTCCTCTGATCCTGTCCCCTCTACATTCAGACATGCTGTTTCCCCTCTCTTAGAAGTGCAGTCGAGTTCTGCTAGAGTCCAACTTCCATGGCTCTCAACAGATTACATGGGATAGGGAAAGATATAGGCCTTTCCGGGCTAGCTTACAATTTAACTAACAAATTTAACGGTCTGGCCAGAGCTGACATCACTGCTGGAGGTGGCAAATAAAGCCCCAATCCAACTCCCATTGAAGTCGATGGGAATTGACTTTTTGGTAAGAGTTGGATCAGGCCCTAAAAGTAGGGTTGCTTACTGTCTTATCACACAAACATCCTTGCCCCGCCCCTTCCCTGAGGCCCCGCACCACTCACTACATCTGTCGCTTGCCCTCCCCAACCCTCGCTCACTTTCACCAGGCTGGGGCAAGAGGTTGGGGTGAGGGAGGGGGTGTGGGCTCTGGGCTGAGGGCGTGGGGCTGAGGGGTTCGGAGTGTGGGAGGGAGCTCTGGCCTGAGCCTGGGACAGGGAGTTAGGGTGCAGGAGGAGATGTGGGGTGCAGGCTCTTGGAGGGAGTTTGGGTGTGGGATGGGGCTCTGGGCTGGGGAAGGAGGTTGGGGTGTGGGAGGGGTGCAGGCTCTAGGAAGGAGTTTGGGGGCTGGAGTAGGGGGTTGGGGTGCAGGACGGGGTGTGGGGTGCAGGCTTTGGCTGGGAGGCGCTTACCCCGGGCAGCTCCCGGGTGGCGGCGCAGCAGGGCTAAGGCAGCCTCCCTGCCTGTTCTGGGCCTGTGCCACTCCTAGAAGCGGCTGGCACATCCCTGCGACCCTAGAAGGAGGCCTGGGGGCTCCACAAGTTGTTTGCACACACATTCGCTGCCCCTGCAGTTCCCATTGGCCACAGTTCCTGGCCAATGGGAGCTACGGAGTCGGTGCTGGGGGCAGGGGCAGTGCGCAGAGCCACCTCTCCCCCCCCAGGGGCCACAGGGATGTGCCAGCCCCTTTCAGGAGTAGTGCGGAGCTACGGCAGGTAGGGAGCCTGCTTTAGCCCCACTGTGCTGCCGGACTTTCAGCACCTAAAATCTCCCAGTTTGGCTTCAGTAGCCTCTGGGAGATAGGGCCTGATTCCAGGAGATTCCCGGTGAAACCGGGAGGGGTGGCAACCCCAGCTAAAAGCCTGGCTGTTAGATTAATTAGAAACAGAGGGGGAAGGAATTAATGTTCATCTCTTGAAAAAGGGAAAATTATTATGGCTGTCAAGTGATAAAAAAAATTAATGATTAAAAAATGAATCACAATTAATCGTGTGATAAATCATGCTCAAACAATAATAGAATACCATTTATTTAAATATTTTTGGTTGTTTTCTACGTTTTCAAATATATTGATTTCAGTTACAACACAAAATACAAAGTGTACAGTCCTCACTTTATATTTATTTTTATTACAAACATTTTCACAGTAAAAAACAAAAGAAATAGTATTTTTCAATTCACCTAATACAAGTATTGTAGTGCAATCTCCTTATCATGAAAGTTGAACTTGCAAATGTAGAATTATGTACAAAAAAACCTGCATTCAGAAATAAAACAATGTAAAACTTTAGAGCCTACAAGTCCACTCAGTCCTACTTCAGCCAATCGTTCAGACAAACCAGTTTGGTTACAATTTGCAGGAGATAATGTTGCCCGCTTCTGGTTTACGAAAGTGAGAACAGGAGTTCACATGGCAGTGTTGTAGCCGGCATCACAAGATATTTACGTGCCAGCTGTACTAAAGATTCATATGTCCCTTCATGCTTCAACCACCATTCCAGAGGACGTGTGTCCATGCTGATGACAGGTTTTGCTCGATAACAATCCAAAGCAGAGCAGCCCCATATGTTCAATTTCATCATCTGAGTCAGATGCCTCCAGCAGGTTGATTTTCTTTTTTTTTTTTTTGGTGGTTCAGGTTCTGTAGTTTCCTCATCAGAGTGTTGCTCTTCTGAAAGCATGCTTCACACCTTGTCCCTCTCAGATTTTGGAAGGCACTTCAGATTCTTAAACTTTGGGTTGTAGCTATTTTTAGAAATCTCACATTGGTACCTTCTTTGTGTTTTGTCAAATCTGCTGTGAAAGTGTTATTAAAATGAACAACATGTGCTAGGACATCATCCGAGACTGCTATAACATGAAATATATGGCAGAATGTAGGTAAAACAGAACAGGAGAAATACAATTCTCCCCCAAGGAGTTCAGTCACAAATTTAATTAATGCACTATTTTTTTAACGAGCATCATTGGCATGGAAGCATGTCCTCTGGAATGGTGGCTGAAGCATGAAGGGACATATGAATGTTTACCATATCTGTCATGTAAATACCTTGTAACGCTGGCTACAAAAGTGCCATGTGAACACCTGTTCTCAATTTCAGGTGACTTTGTAAAGAAGAAGCAGGCAGTAGTATCTCCCGTAAAAGTAAACAAACTTGTTTGTCTTAGCGATTGGCTGAACAAGAAGTAGGACTGAATGGACTTGTAGGTTCTAAAGTTTTACGTTGTTTTGTTTTTGTAACAAAAAAATCTACATTTGTAAGTTACACTTTCACAATAAAGAGATTGCACTACAGTACTTGCATGAAGTGAATTGAAAAATACTATTTCTTTTATCATTTTTACAGTGCAAATATTTGTAATAAAAAATAATAATATAAAGTGAGCACTGTACATTTTGAATTTTGTGTTGTAACAGAAATCAATATAGTTGAAAATGTAGAAAAACACCCAAAAATATCTAATACATTTCAATTGGCATTCTATTATTTAACAGTGTAATATGTTAGGGGAGGGATAGCTCAGTGTTTTGAGTATTGGCCTCCTAAACCTAGGGTTGTGAGTTCAATTCTTGAGGGGGCCACTTAGGGATCTGGTGCAAAATCAGTACTGCTAGAGAAGGCAGGGGGCTGGACTTAATGACCTTTTCAAGGTCCCTTCCAGTTCTAGGAGATGGGATATCTCCGTTATTTTATTTTATTTTTATTATTTATTTTATTTTATTTATTTATTAATCGCGATTAATTTTTTGAGTTAATTGCGTGAGTTAACTGCGTTTAATCTACAGCCCTAAAAATCCATTTTTTTTTTATTTTGGCTTTTAATAGTTATTTTTCAGTATCCTGGAAGTTCAAATGATCTCTCTTCTTCTCCTATCCTATTGCAGGTTATATTTTAACATTTGTATGACGAAACATCAGTAATGAGGGTGCTTTGTGTTAGTTTCTAAACAATTATAAAATATAAAAGTTAAAACAAAAATACTTTTCTTTTAGAGTAGATTTTTATCTAATAATATTAACAATTAGTTACTTTAATCCAATACAGGAGGAAAGTCTTACCATTTTGTAGGAGAAACAAAACAAATACAGGCTATGCACTGATCTTCTCCTTGTTCCCAAGACCTTTGAGGAGAAAAAGCCTGAAATAGTTCAGTAAACTAACAAGTTACAAACAACAATGCTGATCTCACAGTCCACCTGGATATGCACACTGGATGTTCAATGGGTCCCATTTGAGCTGATCACTGCACAGAATGAATGCCTGATTCATAAATATCACTAGGTTGGAAGGCATGAACCAACAGGCTTTGTCCTAACCGGGGATGTGCCCAAATCACAAATTTCATATCCAGGTTTGAACTTCCCCTGATTTTGAAGCATTCTAGGTGTCCTCTAGTCCCAGTAGAAAAAAAACCCAACTTAATAGTAACTGTAAATATGTTTGATCCCTGATTACTACATCAGGAGGAACTCTATTTGCACAATACCTTACTGTTGTGCTTGCTAAAGGCATGTTTTTGTTCATTACATTTAATGGATAAAACACCTATTGACTTTAATGGGGTTTTGAGCAGACCACAAAAATGTAAAGAGAGAAATAATCAGGAATGTAGGTATGTATTTATTGAGTTGCATTTTTCAAATAAAAATAGTGAATTGTTTCAGTGGATATATGACAAAAACTGAGTACATTTTTCTTAATTATGTTTTGTGAATGTTGATGGAGCCATATGTAATTTTTGTTATGGCTGCTGAAAACCATTTCTAAAGTCAGATGATTTCAACCACCACTTTAAAAAGTCCTGTACTGTTCAAATTGCTTAGCACTGGATGTTATAAATATGTTCCCAATTCAGCAAAGCACATATTTAAGTCCCTTTTGATTTCACTGGGGGTCTACTCATTCTTAAAGTTAATCACGTGCTTAAGGGCCTTGCTAAGCAGGGTCAATCTGAGTTTAAATGGCTTTCCAGATCTGTTCTTGAAGAACCACTTCAGAACAGGGGCAGTTCCACAGTGTAGATAGGGACTTTCACTAAACATTAATTTCATAGTCTTTGTTGATAGTCTGAACTTTAAGCAGTTCATAGAGTGCATAATTCATTCTAGCTGTAAACAGGGTTGGCCTTACCATGAGGTGAACTGAGGTGGCCTCCTCAGGTGCCAGACAGTGGGGGGGAGGAGGCACCACTAGGACCCAGGGTGTAGAAAATTGTGTCTGCTGCTGGTGCATATGTATTCTTTCTCTGCTCTAGATGCACAGAGATGGTGGAGTGCTGTGCTGGAGGAAGGAGGGCACAAGAGACATAACAGGCAGGCAGGAGAAAAGGTGAGAAGGAATAACGGAAAGGAGCAGGAGCTGCAGGGGGAGAGAGAGGAGGAAGAGCCTCTTATAGCACCCTCTAGCACCCCCAGGAACCTGGACTGATTCACACCAGCTTCTCAGGGAGCTTCCTGTTTCCTGCTGCTTCCCTGAACCCACTTGAGGAGAACAGGCACTCAACTGAAGTAGTAGGAGCCAGTTAGGGCCTTAATACGCTGATATTTTCCCTCACTCAGGCCCTGCTACCAGCCTGATTATTTGTCCCCTTCAATTGTGTGTTGAGAGCCACTATAGCTGGCACAGAACAGCAGTCCTGAGTGAAAGAAGAAAATGCCCCTCTGGGGCAGCATTCAGAAAAAGAAAGAAAGCAAAGGAAGCTTTTCTATCTAAGCAGGAAGGAGCTCTCCTGAGATACATAGACACAAATGTTCACGGTGAGCCTTCCGGCCCCAGTGAGGATGTGAGTGATGAGGACATGTCTGATCTTCCAGTTAGTCAGAGTGCAGGTGGCCTGGCAGCTACTGCAGCATCCATATCTCCATCTCAAATGGATGTAACATGCACATTCCTGAAGAAAAGTGTAGATCAGAGAGGAGCGTGGTGGAAGCTCAAGAAACAGCTGCTGCTGAGTTTAGTTCCTTATGTCTAGATGATCCAGGACTGTGGATCCACTTGAGCAGTAGCCTGAGGGACTTCCTTGTACTGCATGGGCCACAGCAAGTGAAAAATGTCATGTTCCCCAAAGACAATGAAAATAGAAGTTTCCATTCAACACATTACTGGCGTGAAATCCCCAATGGTGACAAAGTGGAGAGGCCATGGCTTACGTACTCAAAAACCCAAAATGCTACATACTGGGTTTTTTTTTTAAATGGAGATATCCTATCTCCTAGAACTGGAAGGGACCCTGAAAGGTCATCAAGTCCAGCCCCCTGCCTTCACTAGCAGGACCAAGTACTGTTTTTGCCCCAGATCGCTAAGTGGCCCTCTCAAGGATTGAACTCACAACGCTGGGGTTAGCAGGCTACTGCTCAAACCACTGAGTCTTGTGGTTATTCCACTACATCTCTGCACTGACTACCAACAGTATGTGGCTAGACTCTCAATACTTGTAATACTTGTAAACTGACCCTAGCTGTTTCCAACAATTTCCATCTAATTTCCAGCAAGATGACTAGTTCCTGCTCTTCCTTGCAATTGCAAACAGTTGCTGAAGAGCCATTTTTTTAGCACAAAGAAAAGCTATCCTCTCACTTAGCTCAGCAGTGCACTTCTAATGGTTTTGTTATGCTTGTTGTATTGCAAAGAACCCTCAGTAGATTTAAGTGTCATCTTTTATCAAGAACTTTTTATTTCTGGCCTAGTGGTACGTGCTAGAATGAGCATGGCTGGGCTATTGACTGGTGTGGCTGAAGGCCGTGGAGAATATCTAATACGTGCACCCTGACAGGACTCAAATGCTTTTGAAAATCCTAACCTATAGTACTATCATTGACTTCAGTGGGAGCCGTTAGGCCAATCTGAATGCTTTTGAAAATCTTACCCATAGTATTTTTCAGAAACTGTAGCCCCTGTTTAAGGAGGTAGTTAAGCATATGGTAACCTTAAGCATTTGAGTAATCCCATTAAATTAAGAGTCTACTCGTGCTTAAAGTTATGTTGCCACTTGAGCCACTTCCTGAACTAGTGGCCTTAAACTGTAATAAAATTAAACAACTTGTGAATGTCAAAGTAGTCCTTTTACTCAGAGAAAGTTTCTGAAATGGGATTTGTAAATCCTCCTTCATAACCACATATTTACCATTTGGTCCCATTCTAAACAAACTAGAAATACTACAATTTACCTAGCTCATTATTTTAATATTTTCCTGAAAAGCTTGCAAGCTACAGGCAATAGCAAATGCTCCTTGACTGCACACTCAAAAGAGCATATCAACTAATGAGTCAATCTTATACTGTGGTGATCTGCCTGCATGGTTTTCAGACCTTCACAGCTGCATTCCTTCAAGGACATTAAAGCATTTCCACTAGAAAAGACATGATATAAATGTAACAACTTTTCATCCATCAAATGTTAGAAATCTTGTGTCCTCCTTTAGCCAACAGTAAATCAGAAGCAGGGAATCTGAACACCTTGGCAAGCATAAACAAAAATCTACAATGTAACACTTTGGTAAAAGTTTCCTTTGAGAGCCAGTCAAAGGGAATTGTATATATTATGAAAATATAGCACAGAAAACCATAGCTGAAAGCAGGTGAAGGATCTTTCTCTACTAATTTCTCGAATCATCTCGGTGCCAACAGCTAGAGTGTCTGAGGTACTGTGTTTAGTCGTGTTTTAGAAATGAATGCAAGGCTGCCAGATCTTTCAGATTACTCATTGGAATGAAGTCTGCACACTGCAAAGACTGATCACCAACGGACCAAATTCAGCTCCATTATATATGTGCAACCTTGTTGAAACCTTGTTGAAGGTTGTACAAATACAAATGAGAGAAGAATCTGGACCCTTATATTAACCCATTGTTAGAATATGAGCAAGTCCCAAACCATGCTATCTCTACAGCAATTTACCCTGCAACACTGTTGCTTTTCTGTCCAATCTGGGAACTATATAAAGGCATGAACTTTTTTTTTAAAAAGTACTTAATCTTCAAACGGGTAAAGTTTAAAAAAAAAAATCTAAAAAGTCAGTGCCTTAGCAGACATGAATTTCCTTGTCAATGTGAATGTTGTCTCCAAAGTGCAACTTTAAGAAGTTAAATACCATGGAACAGAATTTCATCCTTCCAATGCCGTATACATCTTAATATAATTTATATGTATCAAATAGATATGCAGTACAGTGGGTGCATTTGGGTATTTATGAGAGTATTTTTTTTAATTTTGTTTGGAGATTTATTTCTATTAAGATACATTTTCTACAAATCACAGTTGAAATAATAAACTAAGTGGCACGATTTGACATTGTCAGTATTTTCTTCAGCACCATTCTTGTCTGATAGAGAAAAGAGTAACACAAGTGTTAGGAACTGAACTGAACAAAAGGAGAATTACTGGAAGTGACTGAGACAGGTTGTTTGCAGGAATTCAGTATGTGTATAAATATTTCAACCAGAATCACTTCTTTATACTCCTTTGCAACTGATTGGAGCGCAACTTGCAGTTCATGGTGTTGTGCTGACAGTTCCTTCAATTGTTGGTAATAAATGTCTTATATGCCAGACTTTCAGCTGTGCTTCTAAATACAGAGATGGATTTGCTTGCCTATGCCTGCATCACATTTATGTGAATATGTAGATTGGGTAGTTACATACCCAGCTACTTGCCTTCTGCATGCAAATGTAGTTTTTGTTCGTGCAAATGGGTATATGTATGAACTTTGCATTCAGAAACTGAGATCCAGCTGAAAACTTGGCCCCAGATACTGTACTTGATCAAGGCAAAGCTAAAGTGAAGCTGAAGTTTAATATCCTCCCACTTTCTGTTACTAGGTTCTCTTAATTAGCTTTGGTTTTTTTTCTGGAGGGACGTGTATTCATTTATTTTTTTCAATCAGATTGGCTTCTATTTGTTGGCAACAGTCTTTTCTCAGCTCTGCACTTCAATGTTCTGCTTTCCTAACATATAAATCTCTCAATCTGGAGCATATAGAGCAGAATACTGTACAAGCTGAAAGAGCTTTTTTTATTGCATCTGTATTTTTACTGTGTTTTTGCATTTCTACAACAATTTATAACCAATGAATATTTATCTAAAGAAAGAAAATCGGGTATAAGTGGCATACTTCCATGTCACTGCATTGAAATGAGAGCTCTTTTAAATGAGGCGGATATATCATCAACCTTCTAGTGAGTAATTAACGAGTCATGGAAAATGCCATGTGATGGCTTTCTTGTAAGTTTGTATTTGCAAACGATGACACCTTTGCAGCTGTGCACTGTATTCAAAATACTTGAAGGTTACAAAATAAAGAATACACACAAACGTATTCTTGTTTGACTGAAAATGCGGCTTTTACAAATCTTATATCCCAATCCTGCAATTGGACTGCTATGGGGGGCCCGCTGAAACCATGCAGAGACTCACAAATAAACCAAAATTCTCCTTATAGGTCTTGATCCTGCAATGTCTGGGCAAACTCATGCGCTCAGGTCAGGATTGAGGTTGTATGCTAATAGTACTCAGCTTTGGTGTTCTGCTTTTGTATGCTCCCTGCTGATGGGACTAGGAGATTGATGCATGGAAGAAGGGCAGAATATTGAGTTTTGTACAGAAGCAGGTGGCCTTCTATACTGATCAGTTGCAGAACTGGAGATTTATTTTCCTAGATCTTTTTATAAGGTGATAAAGTCTAGGTTTTCCCACTCCACTCTATTATCTTCCATGTTTGAAAATGCTGATACACATACCTGCTTAATGTTAAGTAAGTGCAAGACTGTGTGGTGAATATTTTATTTGAATTTCCTTAATAATATACCACTAGTTCCGCACAACATGCTTCAGGCTAAAGTGTGGGTCTCTCCTATTGTTCATTTTATTTACAGTAAGTACCAGAGTCTGCATGTTCCATATCTCTTCTAATGTAAATATGTCATCAGTATTATGTGTGGTTTTCAATATTTTAGTGCATAGAAATAGAATTTCCAGGCATATGAGCTTCACAATTTTCAGTCACAAAAAAAACAAAGACTTTTCTTGTGGGGTGTTGTGTTTTTTTTTTTTTTTTTTAACCACTGGGGGGAAAAGGCATAACTAAAAATAGTAACAGCGCAATAAAGCAAAAGTTGAGTTTGTTGATCTTTCACAGGCACTCATCCAACTCAATCCTTTTCAGGGTCTGGCTGAAAAAACAGATTGGAATAGTTGAAGCAGAAAGCAAAATCTTATTTAAGAACAAGATTCAATCATGAACTCAGTAAGTCAGCCAGCAGCTTCTGCTGTTCCCTAAGGACTCAGTCCAGCACTCCATGATGTCATTAGGAGCTATTCCAAAGGTTCCTACCAGGGCCGGCTCCAGGCACCAGCCGAGCCAGCTTGTGCTTAGGGCGGCAGATTCTAAGGGGCGGCATTCCGTCCAATCCTTTTTTTTTTTTGCTTCGCCGCTCTGGTCGCCCCACCGTTTTTTTTTCTTTTTGGTTCGCTGATCCAGCCGCCCTGTAGGGGGCGGCGGCACGGAGGAGGGGAGCACCCTGCTGGGAGCAGGCTGCGCGCTCCATCTGCCCCAGCCGGTGCCAGGTCTGCAGCAAGCCCTGCAGGGCAGCCCGCGTCCTTCCCCGCCCGCCGACCGGAGCGGGGCAGAGCCCTCCCAGCGGGAGGGGCCGCGTGGCAAGCGCCCCACTGAAGGAAGCCCTGTCTACCCCCCTTCTCTCTCTCCCCCCACTCCCTCTCCCTCCCCCCCGCTATCTGGGGCGCGCACTCTGCTGCCTGGGGCACATCTGCACCCTGGCTCTGGCCACCCCGCACGGTTTATTTGTTTTTTTTTTTTTTTTGCTTCTCCGCTCCGGCCTACCCACAAAAAAGCCAGAGCCGGCCCTGCTTCTGACTTTAGCAGGAGCTGGGTCTAAGAGTTACTTAACTTATCTTAAAAGTAGGCACTGTGTTTATTTAACTCCAGTGGATCAAATCTTGCTGTGTTTGCTCAGGCTAATTCCCCATTGCATGCAATGTGAATTTGGCCTGCATACAAAATGAGTAAGTTGAGAGGAAGTAGGGTCGTGTGAGTGAGGAACTGGACTGAGAGTCAGGAGGTCTGTATTCTAGTCTCATTCCATAATAGATTTGCAGTGAGTCTGGGCAAGTCATTGCCCCTCTCTGTGCAGCTGTTTCATCAGGTGTAAAATGGAGGTAGTAATCCCCAAAGTTGATGATGGTGAGGCTCTCAGGTACGATAGTGATGCAGAAAATAAATAAGCACAGAAGGATTTGGTTTACTGTGATCAGGCTCTGCAGAAAGTTCACAAAACTTTTCAGTGTTACAATTAATGTAATTGTACAATACAATAAATGTATGAGAAGTACGTGTGGAGGCAAAATAAGTGAGTAGACAGAGCAGAAGATGTGGATTTGGAAGATTCTGTTTCTAATCCTGCCTTTAACAGTGACTCACATTAAATAAATTATTAACCTCTGTGTATCAGTTGCCTCATCTTTAAAAAGGGGATAATAAATACATGTGTCTGAAAAGTGTTTTGAGGCAGTCCAATGGAAAATGCTGTGTAAGTACATTGTTTGTTTTTCCTCTATTTCCACAAAGCTATTGCGTTTTGCATTCTCGTCATGAAAGAGCCCCACTTCCCTTTTTTTTCTCCCCACGTTCCTTTTTCACTTGATTCAGGAGCTGAAACTGTGACATGATTGTGAAATTATCTGTCCCCCACACTTTCAACATCTCATGAACATCATGTACAGCAGCAATACCTTATAATCGTGCCCCCTTCTGTGTGGTAAAGAATACATTGGAAAGCAAACACACTGGATCACAAGGGCATCTTGTTCTTTGCCTTTGTGTAATAGCTCTGTTTAGGGATGTAACTTCATCTTGTTTACTGTTTCCTTTCTCTGTTTTAAAGCTTAAACCTTTTTTTGATTCATTAAATAATGATCAGTCAGAAACCTACTTGCTCATTAGCCTGAGATGCATGAATAATCAGTTTAACAAACAATTTCCAGTGTTCATGAATAAATATCTCTTTCTGGATCCTTGTAAAGGTATGCTCCAGCAATTTGATGCAGTTATTTTTGGTCCCTCTGTAATTGTTCCTTGTCCTTCTGAAACCATGGGTGATGATTATGTAAAGGAAATTCACCAGTGAGGATGGCTTTCCAGGGTGAGGACATAGCCTCCTATGCAGAAGTGGTGCTGGTGGCTTGGGGACTTGAGTCAGCCCTGAACTTATGTCCTTGCATGATGGTGTGGGAACAGCACTGTTCTGCTGGAGGTACTGTCTTTTGATGCTAGACATAAAATGGAGGAGCAAATCCCTTTTGGTCAATGACATCCCATAGCTCTGTTTATAAGGGTAGGGGATTTAATGTCCTGGCTAACCTGCTTTCTACCAAAATTCCTCTAATAAATGTCAATTGGAGAAATTATTCCTCCTTTTCCTTAAGACACTGTAGTTGTAGTGTTTATTGCCAGCCAAAAGCTGATTTATGTTTGAGTGAAATTCTCCTTCTGCATGGAGCTAATAATTAAACAGGTTAAGAGATACAGTGCATTAACAATATTTCATTTTGACAAACCAAGCAGGTTTTTATATGTTCCACTATACTCAGAAGAATATGGGTCTACAAAAAAAAAAAAAAAAATAAATGCAGCATTTTTAAGAGGAGGAGTTATTCGTGATACAATAGGTGGAAGCACTACAATAGTAATGGAAACCTTGAGTGTGCATCAGCTGAGGTGTTAGGCTAACTTATTATCACAAAGCAAACCTACAGAAGAAGTCTGAGGGTCACAACAGGAAGCATCTGCCTTGCTGGAAGTTAGACTAAGGTGCAGTGATTTCCAGCTTATTTCAGCAACGATTCTGCAATGAGATCCCAGCTGCTCCCCGATTAGAGCATAAAACGACACTAAAAATGTCCCAGCTCATCAATCTGAACATGGCTTTGGAAAATCTCAGGGTGGATACAAAATATAGATGCACAACTGTCTTTCACCATCAGAAGGATATTGTTATGTGCTTGCTCATTGCACCAGGTATTGATTCAAGTGCTGATAGCATACTCTGGGCTGTACAAAACAAACAAACTACAGACTTTGCTCCAAATGCTTACAGTACTGTTGTTGGGTGAGCAAGTCCCAGGTTTTAAATTAGCCTTGTTCCCTCATTTCTACGTCTGCTATGAACTCTGATACCTATATCAATAGCAGTTTTAAAATCTATGTTGCTTCATTTGAAATGAGCACAGTATTAATTCTGAAAGAAAACACTGATAAAAGCAGTACCAGGTGTCAGATGTAATAGAGGTCTAGTTCTGATTGTATGTATTGTTCGGGTTGTGTCTGTTAGAGCCTGCACTCTCTCTGACCTTCCTGAAGCTCTGTGATAGTACAGGCAGTTCCATTTTGGGCAGCCATGGATTACGTAGGGAATCACTTTATTGAAATACAGATATTAAATATGTTCCTTTCCTTTCATCACCTGATCTGCTGTGTGTCAACAGTGCTGGTGATGAAATGGAGAGTTCCCATGATGCAAAAGTAGCTAGGCTTTCCTTTTTCCTTTCTTCTCTCACTGCACACTGAATAAGTTGGCTGGAGAAAGGGGGGGGGGGGGGGGGGCTTTTGACTTCGTGTGCATGGCAGGTTATGAGCTGTTTAGCAACTACAAGGCAAGATTCAAGCAGGAACAGCTGGCAAAGATGATAAAGAGGGGCTGAAGAAACATGCCTTCTTTCTTGTAGGTGAAATGCATATGCCCTGCTTTGGGTTGTCAACAGCCAAAAAGGAATCCTTTGTTGGAATAGTTCCATGGATACCATTTTCTGAAAGACAATGTGGAATTTCTGTTGGAATCTGTGGCCTCACTAGGAAAGGGTGTTAGCAGCCTTCTTGAAACTCTTTCCCATGAAACTCTTAACTTCCAGGCTGCTACAGACATTATAGGTCAAGTGAGCTGGTAATCCCAGAAGCCAGGGGTAGATATCAATAGTTATCTCCTGGTAAATATGGTGCATAATAATTATTCCAACATCCAGAAGACTGAAGAGCCCTTTCTTACAGAGGGCCTGATTTGGCCATCCTTATTCACAAATGAGTAGAAAACAATTATTGTTGTCAGAAGGGAATGGAGCAGGGACAATGGATGCGGTTGATTAGGGAAAACCGGGGTAGTGTCTGAGGCTTAGGTGTACTTTCCAGTGGACTATTGGTTGTAATGTTATATTAAATGCACAGACTGTGGGATGCAACTAGATTTGGTCCTGTGGCATTAATGAGGACAGCAATGTGGATATACCACAAGATCATCCACTAAGAAGTGGTCAGCCCTTCACTTGGGGACCTAAGGAGAGGTGCCCCCATATGCATGTCCTTGTGATGGAGGGGCAGAGTTAGACAGATGTCTCCATCTGGTTCCAAAGCAGTAGTGAATGTGACCTTTATACTGTACCTAGAGGTTTTCACAGAGGAGTTTAATAAAATATCAGGCAGGAACAAATCATTGCCAACAAATCGACAGTATTGGGAGCTAAATGAGAAGGCATGTGGGGAGGTATGCACATCTCTCCCTCTGCTAAAAGGGCAAAGAAAGTTCCCTCTTCTTACCCTTAGTCAGGTAAGTAGAGCTCCCCCACTGTGCCCCTTCCTCCTCAACTGGCATGGTGAGACATTCCTCATCCTGTTTCTACCTTAACTTCTGCCTGCTAAAGCTGATGTTCTTCAGAGTGAATGTCAGTAATGTAGACCAGACGTACAACAAAAAAATTACATGAAGGCTTGCAACCTTCCATTGCCACAAAATCCTATGTGTAGGCTCTGATCAGCCCCATCCCCCATCTAGTGTTATCTTCTGGCATGGAGGACACCTAGCCTCCTACGTTTGTGTAGAGACATTAGGAAATGGCAGGCCAGTTTTCCCTTCACCTGCTTCAACCCAAGAACCATTCAGAGCTTGTCTGACTATGGCATCCCACACAAGCACGGGAAAGCAAGGCATTTTGTACCAGCATACCTATTTTTTACTGAAATAGCTACACAGGTATGACTTCTAGTGTGGATGCAGCTATACCAGTATAAAAGTGTTTACAGCAATATAGCCAGTTACCTTCCCTGAATGGGAATAAGTTATACTGGCATAAGTTCATTTAGAGCAATATAACTGCATCAACAGTAGGGTTTTGATATGCATCCGAAGAAGTGGGCTGTAGTCCACGAAAGCTTATGCTCTAATAAATTTGTTAGTCTCTAAGGTGCCACAAGTACTCCTGTTCTTCTTTTTGCGGATACAGACGAACACGGCTGCTACTCTGAAACCTTTTGTATCAGTGTAACTATAGCTATAAAGCAGTACATCTTTTATGTGTAGACAAGGCCCAAGTTATAATGGCATCTGTGGACCCTGCTGAGAACATGGTAGTAGGGACAGCCAAAGAGGGAACCTGAAGGAAAAATATTGGGTTTAACATATAGTGGAAATTACATCAAATGGAAACTCACAAGGGCCCCATGACAGTCTGCACTTACGTTTCCACTGTCCTCCATGGAGAGAGAATAATATTGCATGCTGTGTTTCACTGTAATTTTTGTTACCATGAAAAATAGAACTAGAAATATTGTACTTTCATAGTGAACACCATGAATTTGAAAAAGCAGAGTGCTTTCAGTTCTGTAACTGACATTTTATCAGCTGTGGGAATGAAGTCTTCTCAAGGGAGTTCAAATGGGCCTGGAGAGTCTGTATCTCTGGCCAGAAGATCTCACTTCAGCCTTTATCAAAGCAATGCATGTACCCTTCACAGCACTTTTAGCTCCTATGCTTAGATCTTAAGGCCAGAAGGGACAACTACATTTAGTGTTACCTCCTGCATAAAACTAGGGTTACCATTTGTCCGGATTTACCCGGACATGTCCTCCTTTTAGTGCTAAAAATAGCATCCGGGGGGAATTTGTAAATCACTCAAAATGTCCGGGATTTCCCCCCTCCCCCGGCAGAGCAGAGCGAGTGGCTGGGAGGGCTGCAGGGAAGTCCCGGGCTGGACTCCAGAGCAGCTGTAGAGGAGCCGGATCCGCCCTGCATTCTGAGCCGGCAGCTCTCCCCTGCAGCCCGGCTCCGGCAGCACTGTACAGGGCCAGGGACCGGGTTTTGTTGTGCTGGGGAGCGCAGACACGTGTCCGGCTCACACAGAGCCCAACACCCTGTTCTGAGCAGCAGGGTAAGGGGGCCAGGGGGCAGGAGAAGGGGCAGGGAGGTTCTGGAGGGGGCAGTCAAGAAACGGGGGGGGGAGTCGGGAGTTCAGGGGGCGGCTTTTTGGGGGGAGTGGAGAAAGTTTTGGGCAGTCAGGGTACAGGTAGAGGGTAGGGTCCTGGGGGGCAGTTGGGGGGGTCTTAGGAGGGGGCAGTTAGGGGACAAGGAGCAGGGGGGGGTGTGGGGGGCTGGGAGTTCTGGGGGGGAGCTGTCAGGGGGCAGGAGTGGGGAGAGGGATCGGAGCAGTCAGGGGACAGGGAGCAGAGGGGTTTAGATGGGTTGGGAGTTCTGGGGGGGCTGTCAGGGGGTGGGGAGTGGTTGGATGGGGCGTGGGAGTCCCAGGGGTCTGTCTGGGGGTGGAGGTGTGGATAAGGGTTGGGGCAGTCAGGGGACAAGAGGCAGGGAGGCTTAGATAGGGGGTGGAGTCCTGGGGGGCAGTTAGGGGCAGGGGTCCCAGGAGGGGGCAGTCAGGGGACAAGGAACGGGGGGAGGGTTGGGGGTTCTGGGGGGGCGGGAAGTGGGAGGGGCAGGGGCGGGGCTAGGGCGGGGCTCCACCTGTCCTCTTTTTTGCTTGCTGAAATATGGTAACCCTAATAAAACAGGCTGCAGAATTTCACCCAGTTGCTCCAGTATTGAGCCCATTTACCAGTGTTTTGGATAAAGCACATCTTCCAGCAGGCATCTGGTCTTGATCTGAAGACATCAAGGGACATAGAAGCCTCCACTTCCCTTGTTCCAAGGTTAATCAATCTCATTGTTAAAAATCTGAGCCTTATTTCTAATTTGAATTTGTCTAGTTTTAATATCTGGTCATCACTTCTTACAGGGGGACTGATTCTGTCATACTTATTCAGGATTCAGCGATAGCTTGTGTTTTGTACACTTAACACAATGGGACCTTTGTTCTGACTGGGACCTGTAGATATTACCGTAATGTAAATATTTAATGATAGCGCTATTGAGGAACTATTCAACAGTCACAATATCAGCTCCCTCATTTCCTCCTTAAACAACAACTTTTGTTAAAAATTAGCCTAAAACAGTTTTCCAAGCACAGTTTTCTATGACCCAGACAAGGAAGAGTGCCAGAAATTGTATGAAGTCCACTAAGAATTTCATTTTTGTCAATTCAATTAATGTGGACAACACTCAGATACAATGTTGATAGGCAGCAATACAAAATCCTTAGACAGTGTCACAGACTCAGGCCCTGAACTGGCAAGGTTAAAATTAGCAGAAAAGAGATTTTAGATCTGCTTCTTAAATAAACCTGGAGAGTTAGTGGTGATTTCTGTGCTAAAGGTCTACTCTGGATGCTGGGCTAATTATTATGCAGCATGTTTACCAGGGGATTATAATAACTATTGATATCTGCACCTGGCTTCTGGGATTATCAGTTCACTTGACCTATAATGTCTTTAGCTTCCTTGCAGTTATGATTTTGGAAATGGAGGGGTCTGTTATTTTAAGGATTATCAACTAAAAATAAATGTATTTCTTAAGTCTGGGGCTGTTCTCTTCTCCTCTCTCTCCTCTTCTCCTTCTAGAGAATGTAAATATCATGAATTGGCATATGCAATCCCCCCCCCCCTTTGCTCACATAACACACCATTTGATAATGATAAAAGATTAAGAAAAGGTCACAATCAAAAAGCTTTACAGTTGTCAGACCTTGCATTATTAGCATTAAATCCAAATCAAGCCTGTGATCCATAGCACGATAGCAGTATCATCTTGCACACATTGCTACACTAACAAAATTTTGTTTGTTTTCCTTGTGACAGGGACCTCTTAAGATCAGGTAAAAATAAGTTTCTCTCAGTCATTGGAGTCACAGTGGTGCAAAGAAGAGGGGAATCAGGCCCATTATCTGCAAATAGCTTTGTAAATATAGATTGGATTATTAATGCTTGGGTCTGGCTACACTGCAATCAGTGCAAGAGCCAAGGGGACTACAGGCATGGCTGTATGTCTCGTTTGTGCTCACCAGGGTTGCCAAGGGTCAGTTCTGTCTCCAGCATAAGGGGCCATTTTATTTTACGCCAGCTATTAATAATCCCAAAGGGGCCATTACACCTTTTGGGGATCTGCTAGAGCACAGCAGTGCTGTGACCAAACCTCCAACACATTGAAGGGGCAAGAGGGATGTTGTAGAACTACCTACACTACGCTGCCTATATATCACGTGGGAATCCCCACCATGCTGGGACACTCCATAGCTAATCAGTTAGTGCATCTTTAGAAACCATGTGTATTCACCAGAGCAGTGCAAGGGGGCCAGTGCAGGGGCCAATATCTGGCCCTTTGCATCCTTCATTATGTGTACAATGAGAATGTTAACACTCACTTACCTTGGAGGGGTATTGTGAAAGTTATTTAGATGATTGAAGATAGAAAGTTCTGGGTATTATTACAGAAATACTCTAAATGATTGCATCGTAAGTCATGTTTATATTTGTGTGCATTATCTGTCTTCCCCATGTATAGCATTTTATCTTTATTTAAAATTGAACATGATTTAAAATATTTCTGTAGTTGTAAAAATCCAGAGGCGACTGATTGCCAGCTCTAGGTGAGCAAACAGATATGCATACCTCTGGCCAGATCTTCAGCTACTGTAAACCCACATATGGCTGGTGTACATTGGTGATTCATTGCAATGGAGCTATGCTGATTTACACCTGTCAAGGTTCCTTCCCCACTCTGAACTTTAGGGTACTGATGTGGGGACCTCCATGAAAACTTCTAAGCTTAACTACCAGCTTAGATCTGGTTTTGCTGCCACCACTCCCAAGTGCTAACTCCCTTCCCTGGGTAGCCTTGAGAGACTCCTCCACCAATTCCCTGGTGAACACCGATCCAACCCCCCTTGGATCTTAAAATGAGGAATTAATCATTCCCCTCCTTCCCTTCCCCCCCTCACCAATTCCTGGTGAGTACAGATCCAATCCCCTTGGATCATAAAACAAGGAAAAATCAATCAGGTTCTTAAAAAGAAGGCTTTTAATTAAAGAATGAGAGGTAAAAATCATCTCTGTAAAATCAGAATGGAAAATAACTTTACAGGGTAATCAAATTCAAAGAGCCCAGAGGAACCCCCTCTAGCCTTAGGTTCAAAGTTACAGCAAACACGCTAGCAAAAGGAACATTTACAAGTTGAGAAAACAACGATAAACCTAACACGCCTTGCCTGGCTGTTACTTACAAGTTTGAAATATGAGAGACTTGTTCAGAAGATTTGGAGAGCATGGATTGATGTCTGTTCCCTCTTAGTCCCAAGAGCGAACAACCCCCAAAACAAAGAGCACAAACAAAAGCCTTCCCCCCACCAAGATTTGAAAGTATCTTGTCCCCTTATTGGTCCTTTGGGTCAGGTGTCAGCCAGGTCACCTGAGCTTCTTAACCCTTTACAGGTAAAAGGATTTTGGTGTCTCTGGCCAGGAGGGATTTTATGTATTGTATATAGGAGGGCTGTTACCCTTCCCTTTATAGTTATGACAACATCAGCGAATGATCTGACCCCAAAAGATTCAAGAGAGGATTCATGACCCTCAGTTTGTGTGTTAGCTAAGCTATGCAACCATCTGATCTTGGTTTTGGTTACCTTGGTCCTCCCCACCCACCTGTTTGTCGCACTCACTTATTTGTGTTGTGCCCTTGTTTAGATTGCAAGCCCTATAACATGGCAATGTGCAGTACAGGAAGAGGCAGCTTAATATTAGTGAGCACTGTGCCTATGACAATGGAGCCCTGATCCTTGTTTAGGGTAATAGGTGCTACTATAATGCAAAACATTAATAGGTATGAATCATAAGAATGATAATAATATCATCTGCTGGCAGAGTTTTAAGAAGCTAGATAAATAAATCTTCTTTTTCAATTCTGAAGCCTTTTTCCAAGCAGAGTATTTAAAGACTTGGAATTTACCACCAGTCATGTCAAAACAAACTAAAGGCAGTTGGAGCTGTTGAAAGCAGCTGAAGTGATGGCTACTGAGGATACTGTTTCCACCCCAAGTGGCAACTCAGATTTGCATTGTACTTCCCTATCTCCCTCTGTGGCAGTCTACACCCCACCCCACATCACACAAACAGGGGGTAGGGGGCAGAGATGCACCACCTACAAGTCCTCTCCCAGGCGTTCCAGATGACCAGGTCAGGATCTAAAGTCCAAAACAGGTGATGGTCCCTAGGATCAGGACAGCACAGCCTAGCAGCCGGAATTCAATAGAGCCACCCTTGGGATGCAGGGTAGCATGGCCTAGCAGCTGGAATTCAATAGAGCCACCCTTGGGATGCAGGGTAGCATGGCCTAGCAGCCAGAATTCAATAGAGCCACCCTTGGGATGCAGGGTAGCATGGCCTAGCAGCCAGAGTTCAATGGGGGAAAGAAAGAACCAAGGGGTGTGGCAGCCCAGGTAGGGGGCCCAGGCCCACCCAACTCCACCAGGCCCCAACCCAGGGCCCTAACAGTGGCAGAGCAATTTGCCACTGACTCAGCTGGTGGGTTCTACCGAAACACACTGAGGTTTCCCAGGTGGGAGGTAGAATCATAGAATATCAGGGTTGGAAGGGACCTCAGGAGGTCATCTAGTCCAACCCCCTGCTCAAAGCAGGACCAACCCCAACTAAATCATCCCACTCCATCACCCTCCCTGGGTCTCTTCCTACCAGTATCTGCATTGAAGTCTCCCATAAGGTTTCAGATTCTCTGTGGTCTGTTGTGCCAGTTGCCTCCTGTGGCTACTCCAGTCGCAGGGGTTCAAGCAGGCCCAGGGCAGCTCTGGTTCCTGTCACAGACAGGGGCTGTGATTGTTCCTCCACAGGATTTCCCAGACAGGTCTTCCCTCTGCAACCTCCAGCCCAGAATGACCTGGGCTTCCTCCCTTTATACTGCTAGAGCATTTGGAGCATGCCCAGTCCCACCTGGGATGCAGGATTTCCGCTGTCAATAATATGGGCTTAACCCTGTCTGGGCTAGTGTGGGGTAAGCAACCCCATCACATCCTCTTATTATCCTGTTCGTATTCTTCCCTACACCAACCATTCCTGGGGTACATTTCAGTGCTTCCTCAATTGCTCACCCTTTATAAAATACCTTACTGCTCTATCAAGCACCTTGATCCCTCCATGCTATCCAGTCTGATATTCTCACTCTGTAGCTGCTTCCTGCAGCCCCATGGGTTGACAGCTACATCTCTGTTTTACCAATTATTGTCTTCACCAATTCACCCCTGAGAACCACCACTCTCTTTCCACCTCTCCACAGTACAAAAGACTGTATGGTCTCTCAAAGATGCATGTTGATGACACAAAAAGCAGTGGCACATCTGCCATGAGAACTGGCCATGTCATAATTCTATAGCAAGAACCTCTCGGGGCTGCAAAGTATAACTTCTTTCCTTTCCTTCCCCACAAACTGCCCCAAGATGATGGCATTCATTGATTCCTCTTCAATACCATTCTTATTCTTCTCTACCCTCCCAGTCGTTCCACAGCCAAGTGCAAGGAATTTTGCTTCCTCTTTTAGTCTAAGATTGCACTAATGTGCAGCATCTCTCCTACCTCCTCTCTTGCCTCTTCATCCATTCTTTGTCCTTTCTGTCTTTGGTCCCTGATATGCAGTCTCAAAAAATATCTTTCTTAACCATTTTTGCCCTCTTGATATTTGCTTTTCTTTTTGGTATCCTTGCATTGCCATTGCCAATAACTCCCTTTTCTCTAGTAAGTTTCCTCAGCTCAGCTGTAGTCCAGAAACAAAACACACAAAACTTCCTTTTACCCTGATGTGCTCTCTGCTTCAGTGGCTAGAGCACTGGATTGGAAGACCACGGTTCTATTCCCAGCTCTGTGACTTGTTGTGTGCCCTTGGGCAAGTCACTTCGTGTCTGTGCTTCTGTTTCTCTTCCCATGCTTTGCCTGTTGTCTGTATTTAGACTGTAAACTCTTTGAGGCAAGAGCTATGTTTTACTATGTATTTGTATGGTAACTAGCCTTGACCTCGGATAGGGGTGCTACTCTAATAGCAGCAACTGGTGCCCCAACTCTAAGGCCCTAATCATGTCCCTCCATAATCATATCTGCAAAGAGGCGAGGAAACTCCACCACTCCCTACATGTTTCATCAGACTATTTGAGGTCTGTCAGTTATGGCTCACTCCCACTCTCAGATTGAAGCTGGCAAGCTTCAGATGCTGCAGCCAGAATTTTTGTGTGAGAGCATAGGTACCGACTCCCTGGGTGCTCAGGGGCTCAAGCACCCACAGAAAAAAAATAGTGGGTGCTCTGCACCCCGCAGCCACAGCTGTTTGGTGGGGCTGCCGATCAGCTGTTTGGCAGCTGGGAGATGCGCAGGGGGAGGGTGGATAGCAGCGAGCAGGGATGGGTGGGGATCCTCAGGGGAGGGGTTGGAGCAGGGCTGGGAAAAGGCAGAGTGAGGGTGGGGCCTCAGGGGAGAGGGCTGAGCGGGGGCAAGAAGAGGTGGAGCTAGAGCAGGGCCTTGGGGGAAGGGTGCAGTGGGGGTGGGGCCTCAGGGTAGAGCGGGAGGTGGAGCACCCCTGGGAAAAATAAAAGTCAGCGCCTATGTGTGTGAGTTCTTCTGTCTTCTTTACTTCTCTGAAGCGCAAACTGTTTCACAGATATATGCTACTTTTAAAAATCTGGCTTGACTTCACACAGGTTTTCACCTCTTATTTTCTGGTTTGTTTCAAGTTCAAATGAATCCAAAGCCCAAAGGCAGTCACATTTGCTGAGTTTCTCCTTGTTTGGTATTGAAAGTTATAGTCACATGAAACTAGAGTCTTATACGTTTTTCACCTGGAACTCTAAGCCTGCCAGGTTTGCTCAAATTTGTTTGCAAACCTTTCAAAGAACCTAGTCCAAATTTTGGGTTTGAAAGTGAGGTTTTGATATGAAAGTTTTGCCCATCTGAACTTTAAAGGGCCAGATTCTTAGCTGGTGTAAATTGGTGCAGCTCCATTGACTTCTGTATTGTGTGCTTCAGGACTTAGCCTTGTGTTTTAGAGTTTATTAGAGATCAGGATGAGATTTATGGGGGCGGGGGCTAGATTATCCCACATATGTCTTCTGTAGGGTTCTTACACCTTTCTCTGAAGCCAGGATGTTTGATCTACCTTGGATCTGATTCATTATGGCAATTCCTATTGTCCCTATTACTTTATTAGGTTACACCCATTTACAACAATTGTGGATATAGCTCTAAATAGTCAAAGCAAAACACAAAGAGAAAGGGTCAAAGTCTCTACTGGCGTCAAATGACTGAGCACAATTGACTTCAATGTAGTTTCACCCATTTACTCTAGCAGAGTTTTGTCCTGTGACTTTAGTTGGAAAGATAAACACGAATGCAAAGGTACATGCACACCCTGAACGTAAGTAAATCAAGTTAGATAAGGAGAGTACAAGTAAATATAATCTTGTAGGATAGGATAGGATGCCAATTGACTTTGATATTTATGAGGTCATTTTCCATTATTTGCTCTGCTAAAAGGATGAGTTGGGTGTTTCTCATTTCTTTACTGTAATGTTTGTGAATCGATTCAGATATTAGTCATTATACATTCATGCCAAGGCACTCAGCTGGGTATAACGAATGATTAATGTATGTTGTAAGCAATGTGATCATTCTGAGTGACATGCCAACTGCTCTAGCTGAAGCTCAATGATGAATGTAAAAGATGAAAAGTTTTTATTATATGTACAGTAAAATGATCTGCCAGGGACTAAGGATGTTTACATAATTATAAAGAGAACAGCTGTGAGAGTGACTCAAAACAGAATCTGGCATCCTAGTTACCAAAGGAAATCTCTTGGCTTTTTATAGAATCTAGATATCCTTATTTCACATCTTTAAAAGAGTTAAATATGGAGTAATGGGTAATAGGCCCAATTTCAGGAAGCTGCTATGCCTGGATGGATATCCGAGGGGCTCTATTCAAACATACATATCTGACTAAGCAGGTCAGCCTGCAGGATCAGGGATGCTGTTGGAGCTCATTACAGTAACTCCTCACTTACCATCCTCACGCTTAACGTTGTTTCGAAGTTACGTCACTGCTCCATTAGGGAACATGCTCGTTTAAAGTTGTGCAGTGCTCCCTTATAACGTCGTTTGGCTGACTTTACAAGGGAGCATTGCACAAGTTCCTCTTCTCCGCCTCCTCCCCCTCCCTTCCTCCCTCCCTCCCTCCCAGCGCTTTCCCTGCCACCAAACAGCTGTTTGGTGGTGCTTAGGACTTTCTGGGAGGGAGGGAGGGAGCGAGCAGGGAATCTGCCCCCCTCCCTGGGCAGCCAGGGCCACTCAGAACACAGGTGCTTTAGGGGCTGCAGGGCCCTGGGCTAAGGGGGCCCCGGGGAGCTCTAAAGCCCCTTTTGGAATGCGGCCCTGCGAGCACGGGCCGGAGGACTCAGGAGGAGCAGGGGCAGCCACGCAGCCAGTGGCTGGAGAGAAGTGGTGCTTTCCCCTTCAAAGCTGGCCGGAGAGAAGCGGCGCTTTGAAGGGGAAAGCACTGCTTCTCTCCGGCCACTGGCTGCGCGGCTGCCCCTGCTCCTCCTGAGTCCTCCGGCATGTGATCGCAGGGCCGCATTACGAAAGGGGCGTTAGAGCTGCAGGACAGGGCCCTGGGGCCCCCTTAGCAGAGGGCCCTGCAGCCCCTAAAACCTGTGTGTTCCGGGTGGCCCTGCCTGCCAGGGCGGGGGGGCAGCTCCCAGAATTGCGGCTCCCAGAATTGTGGCCATGGGGGCGGTGCCGCGCTGCACAGAGCCACCTGCACACCCCCTGCACCAAACAGGAGCTGTCCCAGGTAAGTGCTCTGCGCCTCCTGCCTGTCCCAGCCTTGAGCCTCCTCCCGCACCCCCACCCTGAGCGCCCTCCTGCACCCTTACTCCCTCCCAGATCCCGCACCTGACCCTGAGCATCCTCCTGCACCCTAACTCCCTCCCAGACCCCACACCCCCACCCTGAGTGCCCTCCCACACCCTAACTCCCCCCCAGACCCTGCACCCCCAGCCTTGAGACCCAGGGGTAAGCCAGGGACACCTCCCCATCACAGTACAGTACGGTACTGTACAGTATATAATGCCTTTTGTCTGCCCCCAAAAAATTTCCTTGGAACCTAACATTTACATTAAATCTTATAGGAAAATTGGATTTGTTTAACATCATTTCACTTAAAGTTGCATTTTTCAGAAACATAACTACAACGTTAAGTGAGGAGTTACTGTATTTTGATAGTTATGGTTGCAGGCTTGCTTCTGCTCCCACTGAAAGCAATGGCAAAACTCCCATTAGTCCACAGTGGGACCAGGAACTGGCCATGTTTTCTGACAATACTGGTATAGTTATGACATAAAAACTGTAATCTTACCAAGCCTTTTTTCCCCCTTTGGTAATTTCTTTTATAGCCTGAATTTGATGTAAATGGTCCCACACTGGTTTTGAAACTTTACTCTTTTAACTAGAATTGTCTGGGGACAAATGACATCCTGACATCAGAATTTCTCATCGATATGATATACCTGTATTTTAATTATCATGACAAAATTGGTACAATGTCTATATATGGAGGGCCAGATCTGCTACCCTTACTGACTTTCAGTAAAACCTTGCTCCATGAGTAGTCACACTGAAATTAATGTGGGTGAAATCCTCACCCCATTGAAGACTTTGGGAGTTCTGCCAATAACTTCTGTGGGGCCAGAATTTCATTCAGTGAGACATTGGAGTAAGAAACTACTTTACATGAATAAAGTGGCAGAATCTGGTCCAGAATAAACACCAATTAATTAAAATTTTTACTGACCTACTCAATATTTAATACTTTTCTTTTAAAATCTTCAAAATGGGAAGATTTTATTCAAGGATGTTTAATGAAAAATAAAACTCCAAACTGCACACAAAGTAATCAATACATATTTTATCCTTTATAATCAAAGTCTTTGAGATTTATCCAAATGGACCTTGCTTTTCAGAGTACAGCGAAACCTCATTAATTCACACTCCCCGTGACCCATGCAAAAGACTAATAGCTGTTCTGTCCCACTTCTCAACAAAGACTTTATAGCAAAATTATGCAAGGAAGGGCTTATATTACTGAAGTTCATAACTTTTGGGAAAAAAAGTCTGAAGTGTAGTTCTACTCTGCAAAGTGACTGAAAAATGGCATTGTGAGGTTCTATTTTTGTTACCTGTCAGTGATATCCAGATCAAATATGCTCAGTTTAAAAACAAAAAGATGTGAACTGCTTTTTAGATAGATAGATTAGATGATGATGATAGAAGGTCAGCAAAATGCCTGGACTCTGAGAGTTCTTTCCATCTTCTGCATAATCATCAACAATAAAGGTTATGAAGGGCTAATTCTGGATTCAGCAAAAGCTGCATGACCCCCCCGAGAAGCTTTCCTCTTATATTCTCTTGCTTGTCTTCAGTATATTTAGCTGCTTTCATTATATTCAGCTGTTGTAATGCAAGAAACCTACAGGCCTGCATCCTGTCAGACATTAGTTGAAGCATAAGTTAGAATAAGTGTGATTAAGTAGGCCCTAAACCTTGGCATAGATAAATGGCCTAATGTGGGGTTATCATATTTCAACAATCAAAAAAGAGGACGGGAGGAGCCCTGCCCTAGCCCCGCCCCTGTCCTGCCCTAGCCCCGCCCCTGCCCTTTCCACTCCCTCCCACTTCCTGCCCCCTCAGAACCCCCAACCCTCCCCCCCACGCCTTGTCCCCTGACTGCCCCCTCCTGGGACCTTCCCCGCATCCTAACTGGCCCCCTAGGACTCTACCCCCTACCTGTCCCCTGACTGCCCCAACCCTTATCCACACCCCCACCCCCAGACAGACCCCTGGGACTCCCACGCCCCATCCAACCACTCCCCACCCCCTGACAGCCCCCCCAAAACTCCCAACCCATCTAAACCCCTCTGCTCCCTGTCCCCTGACTGCTCCGATCCCTCTCCCCACTCCTGTCCCCTGACAGCCCCCCCCAGAACTCCCAAACACCCCCCCTGCTCCTTGTCCCCTGACTGCCCCCTCCTGGGACCCCTGCTCCTAACTGCCCTCTAGAACCCCACCCCCTAACTAAGCCTCCCTGTGCCTTGTCCCCTAACTGCCCCCTCCTGAGACCCCCCCTACCTGTACTCTGCCCAAAACCTTACACCCCCAACCCCCAGACAGCCCCCCCTGAACTCCTGACCCATCCAACCCTCCCCCTGCTCCCTGTCTCTTGACTACCCCCCCCCCCAGAACCTCCCTGCCGCTTCTCTGACCCCCGGCCCCCTTACTGTGCTGCAGAGCAGCGCGCTCGACAGCGGGGGAGGGGAGCAGGGTCGGAGCTCCAGACTGCCGGAGGCTGAGGCGAACGGCCAGCCGGTGATCTGTGAATGCAGGGCGGGGGGAGGGAGGGAGAGGAGGGGAGTGGTGTCAAGTTGCAGGAGAGAGGAGGGGGGAAGTGGAGGAAGGGCTTTGGCTGCCGGAGCCCCATGCGAGTGGCACCATCCGGCCGGCTGCCTTGTAAGCCCCGCACGCTCTGCATGGGGTGGGGGGGGAAGTCCGGACATTGACAAATTCCCCCCGGACGCTATTTTTAACTGAAAAAAGCCGGACATGTCCGGGGGAATCCGGACGAATGGTAACCATAGCCTAATGGTTACCTTTGGGGGAGTGCATAAGTGTATTTTAGGAAACAATGCTATTGATGCACAAGATAGGATGAATCTGCAACTGCCTCTCTGACAGTTGTGTTCTCTCTACCAAACCAACAAAAGTAAAAGCAGCAAAGTCTTTTGTCACTGAAGTACGAAGATATGACTGGATACACAGTTAACAACTCTATTGTGTGGGAAGATGCCACTTTCATAAGTCACTTTTCAGAGTTGGAAGCACACTTTAAAAGCATAGTATGAATTATACAAACTATTAAACACATAAAGTATATTTATGATGCTTTATTCTTGATTTTATGGATACGTTGTTCACTTGCTAAGTGTCATTCACTCGGAGGGAGAGGCACCGGAGTAGTCCTGTCCATTTCCGGAGCCTCTCTGTCACCCTGTCCTCTAAATCATGCCAGTTCTCTGGCGGAGACGGATGCGTGGCAGAAAGGTAAACGCCAAGATAGAGCAGCGGACCCATGCTCCACTGGATGGCTTGAAGCGTGGGTGGGAGGGAGCTCTCCTGACACCCATCCCTGACCACTAGGCCAGAGCTCTTGGCCCAGTTGACCCGGGCAGAGGAGGCTGCCGAGTAGACGGCCCGGCAAGCCTCCACCCATTCCAAGTCACCTGGGTCCTGGACCACGAGGAGCACGTCAGCGGCGTACGCTACAGGAGAGTGATAGAAGGCAGATATATTAGCCCCAGGTTAAGCAGGTCCCTTTTCCCTGGGTAAGGTAATAGGGGCAGTTCCAGAACAATCAGGAACTTGCTGGAATCAATTAAGACAGGCAGGCTAATCGGGGCACCTGGTTTAAAAAGGACCTCACTTCAGTCAGTGAGGGGCGTGCGAGGAGCTGGGAGCAAGTGGCATGCAAGGAGTTGAGAGTGAGAGGGTGTGCTGCTGGAGGACTGAGGAGTACAAATGCTATCTGGCATCAGGAAGAGGGTCCTGTGGTGAGGATACAGAAGGTGTTGGGAGGAGGCCATGGGGAAGTAGCCCAGGGAGTTGTAACTGTCACACAGGTGTTACACGAAACACTATATACAGCTGTCATCCACAGGGCCCTGGGCTGGAACCCGGAGTAGGGGGTGGGGCTGGGTTTCCCCCATTCCCCAACTCCCTATTGAATACAGGAGGAGTTGACCTGGACTGTGTGTCCCACCAGAGGGGAAGGTCCTTGACCTATCCCCCGACCCACTAGGTGGGTCAGCAGAGACTGTGGGGATTATTCTCCTCCCTTTCCCCATGCTGGCCAGTGATGAGGTTAGCTGAGTGAACAGCAGGTTTGAGCCACTAGCAAAAGTGGCCAAACTGAGGGCTGTCGTGAATCTCTGAGGCGAGCAAATCCGCCAATAAGCGCAGGACCCACCTAGGCAGAGGAGGAACTTTGTCACAATATATACCAGTAAATTAGTCTTTAACATGTGAACGGCTTAATAGAACAAGAGAGATGACTTAAAGATATGGATAACATCTTTCCAATTGCCTTTTTTTCCTACCTTTGAAGTTTTAAATTGGGATGGCTACAAGCCAGCCCTAGGGGCTATTGATAAAATGAGTTAAGAATAGATTAAAACATTTCCTAGTGATGTATAATGTTTCTCTGTTGATAGTGTTATTTTTCCATCGTCCACTTAAACCATCCAGACAGAATTTCTTAACCCACTTAAAATACTACTCGTGTTCTTTTATTATTATTATTATTATTTCATTTTATGTGTCTTGTGGCAGGTTTATTTTTAGACAATTTTTTTTAGGGTCTGACCTTTCCTGGACTGGAAAGTGTAAGATTTTCTTATAAGGCTCAGTGAGCTGAGATTTTAGCAACCAGCTAGGTAACTGGTATGCTCAATTCTCATTAATTTTAGGCAGCTTTAAAAATTTCAGCCAGAGTCTGTCTAGATTAGTTGCTGTGCAGTTTCAGACCAGATGTATTATTCATACGGTTTCTTTTGTTCTCATCTTGACCCTCCCCCTCTTTCTCTATTCAGCATAAATATTGATTTGCTATAACCCAAAAGGTTTGGGATTTCCTGGAAAAATGAAGCAACCTTTGACCTCTACGAGAAGAATTGTGATGGGAGCTCATGGTCAAGAAGGCATGAATTTAGAAGTAATCTGCCATAAAGTGTAAAGCAATTGAGGCAATCATCCAGTTATCATAGGAACTGTGTAATAACCATGGAAAAGAGAGGCGTTTGAAGGGTGCAAAATGACTCTGTCCTATGAATACTGTAAGGATTCGTCATTGCTACTGTAATCCAAACAACAATAGTAATGCCTAGAGACCCTAATCAAGACTGGGATCCCATTGTGCTAGACACTGTACAAACACATAGTAAGAGACAGTCTCTGCCCTGAAGAGTCTGAAGTTTGAATAGACAAGACACTTAAAAAAGGTCTGAGAAAGGAAGGATTATTATTGCCATTTTACAGATAGGGAAATGGAGGAGTAAGTGACTTGCCCAAGATCACATGGGAAGTTTAAAGCAAGAGCTGGGAACTGAACCCAGATTTCCTGAGTCCTAGCTCACTGAAAATTTTGGTTGACAGAGTTACAGAGCTCAGGAGTGTAAAAAATCCACATCTCTGCCTGCCGTAGCTATGCCATCCTAAGCCCCAGCATAGACATAGATAGGTCAACGGAAGAATGCTTTTGTCAACCTGGCTACCATCTCTTGGGGAGGTGGTATTTCTATAGCAATGGAAAAACCCTTCTGGATCTAAACTACGGGGTTACAGCGGCATTGCCATGGCTCTGTAGCTGTGTTGCTATAGCACCTGTAGTGTAGACCTGGCCTTAGTAGTTTAACCACAAGAGCATCCTTCTTTTCTAATGTGTTACAATGAATATAGAGATTAGAGGAGCTTGGGTTGTTTAGTCTGACAAAGCGAAGGCTGAGGGGGGATATGATTGCTATCTTTAAATATATCAGAGGGGTTAATACAAGGGAGGGAGAGGAATTATTCCAGTTTAGTACTAATGTGGACACGAGAACGAATGGATACAAACTGGCCGGGGGGAAGTTTAGGCTTGAAATTAGACGAAGGTTTCTGACCATCAGAGGGGTGAAATATTGGAACGGCCTTCCGAGGGAAACGGTGGGGGCGACGGACCTGTCTGGTTTTAAGATTAAGTTGGATGAGTTTATGGAGGGAATGGTTTAATGATAAAACATAGTAGCCAAGGAAAACCAAGCAATGGTACATGAACAGCATAATGGCCAACAAGGGTCAGGCTAGAGACTCTTGCCTATATGCTCGGGGTATTACTGATCGCCATATTTGGGGTCGGGAAGGAATTTTCCTCCAGGGTAGATTGGCTGAGCCTCTGGAGGTTTTTCGCCTTCCTCCACAGCATGGGGCAGGGATCACTAGCAGGAGGGTCTCAGCCGATTGAAGTCACTAAAACACAGGATTGGGGACTTCAACAGTAGAGTCCAGGGAAGGGTCTTGCGGCCTGCAGCATGCAGGGGGTCAGACCAGATGATCATAATGGTCCCTTCTGACCTTAATGTCTATGAGTCTATGAGTCTATGAGAGTGATAAAGTGATAGAATAAAAACTCAAATTCTATGAGTGACAAGAGTGCAACTTTTTCTAACCCATACAAAGGAAGAAAGGGAGGGAGTGCAAAAGGCATGAGTCAGGACTTCTGGATCCAGCTGTAAGCTCTGCCACTGCCTCCCTGTGTGACTTGCAGTCACGCACCCTGTCTGGACCTCAGATTTTTGCAACTGTACAATGAATATAGCAGTCTCCCAAGGGTATTGTAGGCATTACTTAACTAATGTCTGTGAAGAACTTAGAGATCCTGAGATGTAAGGTCTATATCAATACTAAATATTTTAAATGTTCAGTGGCTCTCCCCTGTCGCTTGTCCAACCTATTTAACTTCCAATTCTTGTGTAGGATAATATCAGACTTAATTGGAAGGCTCATAAAAGTGTGAAATATGATGTAAAAAGCAACAGAGGGTCCTGTGGCACCTTTGAGACTAACAGAAGTATTGGGAGCATAAGCTTTCGTGGGTAAGAACCTCACTTCTTCAGATGCAAGTAATGGAAATCTCCAGAGGCAGGTATAAATCAGTGTGGAGATAACGAGGTTAGTTCAATCAGGGAGGGTGAGGTGCTCTGCTAGCAGTTGAGGTGTGAACACCAAGGGAGGAGAAACTGCTTCTGTAGTTGGATAGCAATTCACAGTCTTTGTTTAATCCTGATCTGATGGTGTCAAATTTGCAAATGAACTGGAGCTCAGCAGCTTCTCTTTGGAGTCTGGTCCTGAAGTTTTTTTGCTGTAAGATGGCTACCTTTACATCTGCTATTGTGGGGCCAGGGAGGTTGAAGTGTTCTCCTACAGGTTTTTGTATATTGCCATTCCTGATATCTGACTTGTGTCCATTTATGCTCTTGCGTAGTGACTGTCCAGTTTGGCCAATGTACATAGCAGAGGGGCATTGCTGGCATATGATGGCATATATAACATTGGTGGACGTGTAGGTGAATGAGCTGGTGATGCTTCCACCCCACCATCAACCTCAGCCTGGACCAATCTACACGGGAGGTCCACTTCCTAGACACCACCGTACAAATAAGCGATGGCCACATTAACACCACCCTATACCGAAAACCCACCGACCGCTATGCCTACCTTCATGCCTCCAGCTTCCACCCCGGTCACACCACACGATCCATCGTCTACAGCCAAGCACTGAGGTACAATCGCATCTGCTCCAACCCCTCAGACAGAGACCAACACCTACAAGATCTTCACCAAGCATTCTCAAAACTACGATACCCACACAAGAAAATAAAGAAACAAATCAACAGAGCCAGACGTGTACCCAGAAGCCTCCTACTACAAGACAGGCCCAGAAGAGAAACCAACAGAACTCCACTGGCCATCACCTACAGTCCTCAGCTTAAACCTCTCCAACGCATCATCAGTGATCTACAACCCATCCTGGACACTGATCCCTCACTTTCACAGACCTTGGGAGGCAGGCCAGTCCTCGCCCACAGACAACCTGCCAACCTTAAGCATATTCTCACCAGCAACCACGCACCGCACTATAACAACTCTAACTCAGGAACCAACCCATGCAACAAACCTGGATGCCAACTCTGCCCACATATCTACACCAGCAACACCATCACAGGACCTAACCAGATCAGCTACAACATCACCGGCTCATTCACCTGCACGTCCACCAATGTTATATATGCCATCATATGCCAGCAATGCTCCTCTGCTATGTACATTGGCCAAACTGGACAGTCACTACGCAAGAGGATAAATGGACACAAGTCAGATATCAGGAATGGCAATATACAAAAACCTGTAGGAGAACACTTCAACCTCCCTGGCCACACAATAGCAGATGTAAAGGTAGCCATCTTACAGCAAAAAAACTTCAGGACCAGACTCCAAAGAGAAGCTGCTGAGCTCCAGTTCATTTGCAAATTTGACACCATCAGATCAGGATTAAACAAAGACTGTGAATGGCTATCCAACTACAGAAGCAGTTTCTCCTCCCTTGGTGTTCACACCTCAACTGCTAGCAGAGCACCTCACCCTCCCTGATTGAACTAACCTCGTTATCTCCACACTGATTTATACCTGCCTCTGGAGATTTCCATTACTTGCATCTGAAGAAGTGAGGTTCTTACCCACGAAAGCTTATGCTCCCAATACTTCTGTTAGTCTCAAAGGTGCCACAGGACCCTCTGTTGCTTTTTACAGATTCAGACTAACACGGCTACCCCTCTGATACTTGAAATATGATGGTGTCTCTTAATTAATGCCATTACCTTTGTGGCAACAATTGATGCCGTGTCAATGAACTGGCTGAATGTCAAAGGAAGTTGTTATTTAAACGTTCTAGCACTAGAAAATGCGGGTTGGTAAGAAATAAAATGAACTCTGTAACATTAAGTGCAGGATGAATATAGAAACAAGATAATGCTGGTAACACTTATAAAGGCAAGGTAATAAATAATTGAAGATAACAAAGATACAGTAATAGATATACAGGCTACGCAATCAAAAATAGAAAATAGCTCAATATTACTGAGGGACTACACAGTGATTTACATCTAGCTTTGGCCTGTAAGGCCAAATGCCTTAGAGAAGTCTAAGTATATTACGTCAACACTATTACCTTTATCAACCAAACTTGTAATCTCATCAAAAAAAATATCAAGTTAGTTTGACAGGATCTATTTTCCATAAACCCATGTTGATTGTCATTAATTATATTACTCTCCTTTAATTCTTTATTAATCAAGTCCCTTATCAACTGTTTCATTATCTTGCCTGCAATCTATGTGAGACTGACAGATCTTTAATTATTCTTTTTAAATACTGGCACAACATTAGTTTTCTTCCAGTCTTCTGAAACTTCCCTGGTGTTCCAAGACTTATGGAAAATCACCATTAATAATCCAGTGAGTGCCTCAGCCAGCTCATTAAAAACTTTTGGATGCAAGTTATCTGGACCTGCTGATTTAAAAATGTCTAACTTTCGTAGCTGCTGTTTAATACCTCCCAAGATACTAGTGAGGTGGAAAGAGTGTTATTATATGATATGACTACATCATCTGATTTTTTCCCAAATACAGAACAGAAATATTAATTGGACAGTTCTGCCTTTTCTGCATTATTACTGATAAATCTACCCTTTCCATCTAGTAATGGACCAATGCCATCATTAGGATTCTTTTTGTTCCTAATATACTTAAAAATTTCTTTCTTACTGTCGTTAACACAGCTGGACAGAGATTTCTTCTTCAAGTGATTGCTCATGTGTATTCCACAATAGGTGTGTGTGCTCACCACATGCACCGGTGCCGGATTTTTTTCCCCTAGCAGTACCCATAGGGAAGTGCCCTAGTGACCCCTGGAGTTGCGCCTCCATAGCTCCCTCCACCTTCAGTTCCTTCTTGCCGCCAGTGAAGGTGCTTTGGAACTGCTCTGCTCCAGCTTTGCTGCAGCTCTTCCCCAGAACTCTTGTTTGCTCAGTGTAAGTACCTGTAGTTAGTAGTTCGATTCGTTTTAGTCTAGTTTAGTTAGTGCACCCGGGACAGGGCATGCCCCACGCCCCGGGTTTTAAGTTGTGCAACACTTGTAGGCGACTGATGCCAGTGAGTGATCTGCATGCAGACTGTTTAAGCTGTTTGGGTGAAACCCATCTCAGCGATCACTGCAAGATTTGCAAGTCGTTCAAGCCTCGGACCAAGAGAGAGAGAGAGAGACATTAGGTTCTGGGCCATCCTGAAGGAGTTGGCATTGACCCCGACTCTGGCACGCTGCTCCGAATCGGCACTGGGTACCGCGGTGTCGGTGCGCAACAACCCCCTGGCGCCATCTACCAGTCGGCACCGCTCCCCGTCCGCAGTGCATGCCAAGAAGGCTAAGAAGAGGCTTTCTCCACCATGGCACCGGAGCAAGACTGGGGGAGAGGCTAGACCCATGTTGGGCAGTCCTTGGTCCCTGTTGGCCTCTAGGCCTCCAACTCAGGTCGAGTGAAGTAGCCCAGTCCATTTGGAGCAGGTTTCCCCGGATGTCCGGATGCCCTCCACGCCAGAGGCCCTGCAAGCAGCCTGGGACGTTATGTCCATGCCAGTAACAGGAGCACCGCCAATGTTGGCCCCACAGTTCAGAGGCATTGCTGGGATCTCCGCAGTCCCCCCCGACTCGGTACTGGTCACAGTCGAGGGAATGTTCCCGACGCCGTTCACCACTCAGCAACCATCCCGTGTGTAGTCCACGCAGGTCGCTGTCGACCCCCACCAGGTTGTCTGGCTGGGTTCTGACTGACAGAGACTCCAGTTACCGCTCTGCCTAGAGGAACAGACACCGACGGGACCGAGGCAGATGCCACTGAAGGTCCTCGTCTTAGAGGGGCTATTGTAACCAGTTGCGACACGAACGCCAACGCCATTCCTGTTTGTTGTCTCGCTCCAGGATCCCGCCATGGCACCGCTCCCGCAGCCCCAGGCGTCGATCACTGGCGCTTCGCTGGCGTGGATCTGCCCCCTGGAGCCGATTGTGGAGCAGCTGCTACCTGCAGTATCCTTCCTCCACATTGGGATCACGGTCCTGTGGTCGGCATCACTCCCAGCACCACCGCTCCTCCCAGTCCAGGGACAGCGGCTGATCATATATCAGCCTGACCTCCCTTTGTAGTTGTCCATTGATAGGTCAGGCCAGCCAGGCTGAACAGCCTGCTCCCCCGGTGCCACAGCAGGTGCAGTGGCACCAGACCCTGTGGCCAGCACAGTGGTACCAGTAGGCACCATGGCCCCCGACGCAGCCCCCGGTGGGGGCTCGCTCAGTGGCTGGAGCCTCGGAATGGCTGTCGGCCTCCCTCTCCTGGCCTCCGAGGAAGGAGTCGGTGGGACGTGCATCTTTGGAGCCGTGCTTGGAGAGCGACCAGGTGGTGGATCCCCCATTGCTGGTGGACATGCAAAGTACCGCGCCCGCCTCCTCACTCTCCCCTGATGAGGCGATTACGGCCCCTCCTCCCTCCGTCCCACAGGAGGACTCTAAAGCCCACCAGGAACCATTGAAAAGGGTGGTGTCAAACCTCAACCTTCAGGGAGAGGAGGTGGAGGAGCCCTGGGACTCCCTTTTTAACATCCTGTCTGCCTCGGTACTGGGCAGGGTGGCCTTGCCACTCCATGAAGGAGTGGCAAAAATTTCCAATGCCTTGTGGCAAACCCTGGCCTCATTGCCCCCCATCTCTAAGAGAGCGAACGCCAAGGGACATGAATACTTATACACTCACCCTGCTAACTTCCTGTTGGTCGAGTCGGTCAACCACAGGGAGCGGCAGGGCCAAACAGCCCCCACTCCAAAAAATAAAGATTCAAGGAGGCTGGATTCATTAGGGAGAAACAGTTATTCATCCTCCAGCTTCCAGTTACGGGTGGCAAACCATCAGGCTCTCCTGGGCTGGTATGAGTTGAATCTGTGGGGCTCTCTGCCCAAGTTCAAGGAACTCCCTCCAGGAGAGTGACAGGAAGGAGTTCAAAGCTCTGGTGGAGGAGGGTACAGCAGCTGCCAGGGGAACCCTGCAGGCAGGATTGGATGCGGCGGACATGGACGCGCGGTACATGGCCTCCGCGGTGTCCTTGAGAAGGATGTCATGTCTCCTGCTGTCTGGGCTGTCCAGTGAGGCGCAGAACTCCTTGCAGGACCTCCCATTTGATGGCAAGGCTCTGTTTGTGGAACAGACTGACATAAAACTGGATGGCCTGAAAGACTCGTGCACTACGCTTAAGATTCTTGGCCTCTATGTTCTGGGTCCGGCTAGACCTAGGTTTAGGCCGCAGCAGGCTCCCACCCAGCCACCTACTCTAAATACGAACCCCCTTATAAAAAGTCATGGGACTATCAGAAATGCCCGCAGAGGCAGTCTCGGTCTGTCCCCCAGCCTGGGTCCTCCAAGGGCAAACAGGCAGGGAAACAGCAGTTTTGACGGGACGCCCAGGGGCGACTGACCAGTTCACATCAGGGATCCACCCACAATAAAGCTTCCCTTCTCCAACCAGTTGTGTGCTTTTCTCCCCGAGTGGTCATGGCTGACCTCGGACCGATTGGTCATCAGCACCATCTCCAGGGGCTACACCCTCCAGTTTACCTCTACCCCGCCCAACCACCCTCCGCCCCCATCCCTCCTGGGGGACTCCTTTCACAAGCCCTGCTTGAGCAGGAGGTGGGGCAGCTCCTTGGCCTCGGAGCGGTGGAAGTGGTGCCAGCAGAGTTCAAACGCAAGGGGTACTACTCCCGCTATTTCCTTATCCCGAAGGCCAAAGCGGGGCTCAGGCCCATCCTGGACCTGTGAGGCCTGAACCAGTACATGGTGTAGCTCCAGTTCCGCAGGGTCTCCTTGGCCTCCATCATTCCCTCCCTGGATCCCGGGGACTGGTACACCACCCTCAATCTGCAGGACACGTACTTCCACATCAGAGGTGAAAGTAAGCCGGTACGGTATGGTATGGCGTACCAGCAAGAGCCAGTACGCCGTGCCGGACCGCACCGGCTTCCATGGCCGGGATTAAAAGGGCTCTGGGCTCCCCGCCTCTTCCAGTTGAGGCCCCGCCTTTTCTGGATGAGGCCACGCCCCCCTCAGGATTCCGGTAAATCCTGTAAGTTATTTTCACCCCTGTTCCACAGCCATATATTCGAGGGGCACAGGCGCTTCCTCTGTTTCATGTTTGGACAGGAACACTATCAGAGTCCCACCCTCCACCCGTCCACGATTTTCTGCTCTCTCCCATATTAAGGGACTTTTTTTGTGTGTGAATTTTGCTGTGGGTGTTTCGTTGAGACATTAACAATCTTACTCATGTAAATTGTCCAAGAAGCAGTTCTATTCCCCATATCAGATTGGGCAGAGAGAATGTGCAGTGATGTCACAAAAAGGGGGAAGGACTACTTTAGCCTCTGCTAAAAAATTTTTTAAAAAAACTTGACACATAGCTGCACACTCAGAAGTGATTGTTCACCAAGTGCACTACTGCTTTAGGAGGACTAATTCTATGCGAAATTTCCAATTGAAATCATTTTTGGGTAGTGCTGTTTAAAGGTGATTAGAATTCTTGTTACAATGGGGAATTGTTCAGATTCACTAGAGGTGGGTGGGGCATACATACATTATGGCAATAGTCCCAATAGAAAACCATAAGACAAATGGGAAAATGAACTCATTTCTCTTTCCCTTTTCTCAGACGTTGGAACAGAAGGGAATTTTGTTCAAATTTCAAAAATAAATTGACCTTCTACCAGAGACCAAGCTTTCAGCCAAAACTTTCAGCCAAAATGCGAATGGCTTGGAAAGTTCTGAGCATGTGAAAGGAGGGTTACAGTGGAAACTCTTATGCAGCTTTTGAATGTGGCTCTACTCTGAAAAGTGATGATGTAAAAACAATGCCTTCTTACCAAACAGATCAGCTTCCTCTGTGTATAAGCTGAGTCTCAGCTTTGTCACTGTTTAACATACTGAGTACAGGCTGCTACAATCACTATAGTCAACAGAAGTTTTTGAGGTCTTTTTAAACTCTTAACCCTTCAGAGCCAACACAGATAAAGGAGAATGAACTCAAGTCTAATCCTCTTGGCTCATGAAAAGAATTGATCTGTTGGGAAGGGATGCCCATTTCCCACAGATCCAAGAGGGAGACCCAGATGGAGGTTGTGGTGGTGTGTACTCCCCTCGCTGGCCTTGCAAGAGCTGAATTAAGCCAAGTGGGCCCAAGAATCAAGTGGGGCCAAGAATTAAGACAAGTGGGCCCATTTGGCTGTAATCTAGAAGAATTAAGCCTGAGAGGAAAGCCCTAATTAGGGGAAGCTCACCTGTGGGTGAATAGGTCGGGCTTATATAAAGACAGGAAACTGAAAGCAGAGGGGTGTGCAGGGAGGTGGTTTGCAGTTACTCCTCAAGAGAAGAGGGGCATGTTTGAGGGCTATAAAGACAAGTAGCCTATAGTCAGTAGTGCTGGAACCAGGGGGGCAAAGGCCTTCCCACATTTTAAAAGTGGATGCACCTGTCCTGTCTACTTTTCACCAGGGTGGACCTCCTTTTCTGCCCCCTCCTCTTCCCCCCAGCATGGAGCCCAGGCAGTTGTGGGAGCCGTTCGTGCAGACTCTCCACCTGCCTGCTGTGTGGGGGGCTGAGAGCAGCCTGTCCCATGTCCCCGCCCCCCCGGGATCCTGGCCTGCTGGAGGGTCCATGACTCCATACCAGCTCCCCACAGCTGCCTGTGCAGCTCTCCTGACCCAGCTCCGGCCAAGGACATGCCTCAGGGGTGGGGACACAGGCCAGAGGCTGCTCTCAGCAGGAACTCCTGCCCATGGTAGGAGGAAGGTCTGCAGCGGCTCCCCACAGCTGCCCATGTGGCTCTTATCATGACCAGCCTGCAGCTATGAGGTCTCCCCCTCCCCGCAGATGGAGCTGGGTTGGGGAGAGCCATGTGGGCAGCTGTGGGGAGCCTGGGTCCCACCACCTGCCCTGGGTGGGGTGCCCAGGGGACAACTTGGAACACAGGAAGGGGGCTGCTTTTGGCTCCCACTCACTCCAGGCGGGGGTGGGCTCCCTGGCCCCGATACGACTTCCGGCTTGGCCAAGGGCGGAGCCTCCAAGGGGTGAGGAGGGACAGGGGCAGGGAAGGCTCTGGTGCCCCTGCCCACAGTTACACCCTGGACGGAAGGAGTTGAGAGACTGGCAAATCCACAGGAGTGGGGAGGGTAAAGAAGAGGCTTGGGGGAAGGCAGCAAGGATCAGGAGGGAACCACATATTGGCTGCTGTTTGGTGAGCCCTGAGCTGGAAGCCAGACTAGAGGGCAGGCTGGGTTCCCCTACCAGCCACTGAAGGATGGCACCTGAGGCAATGAATGTGAGGACTGCCTGAGACTACTGGTGAGCAGGGACTTTGATATACATCCCCAGAAGGCGAAACCAGAGGGCCGAGTCATGAAGCACAGGCTGCAGTTCCTGGACTGAGAAAGGGGTAGCAGAGAGAGAAAGAGATCATGGAGCACAACTGCAGGAAGGGGCATTGGCCGTGCACAGCTAATCCCCAGAACGGCCAGGAGGAGGCACCATCCTGTGGTAAGTAGAGGCCTCAGTCTCAGAAGTAATAGAGCTCTGCTGCAATGCCTCTGGTCCAAAAATTTAGGTTCAGAGCAGGAAACATCACTGCAAAGATTGAACCTTCCCTGCTCCACCTTTTCTGCGTTTGAGTGGTCCCAGCCCCTAAGGAGTCCCAGTGGAGGGGCATCTGCACAGGGCCAGTGAAAGGGTCAGTGTGCTGGTAGATCCTCTTTCCCTGTGGAAATCGATAGGTCCATTTGCAGTGAGCTCTCTCCATGCACGGATCTTGGGTGGATGGTTAAGGCCACTGTTCCCATTTGCTTTTTTCAAATTAACCCTTTCATGCCTATCATGCCATAACCTCCCCAAAAGGGGATACTTAAGCCACAGTCCAGCAAAGCATCTGAGTAGCGCCATTGAAGTCAATAGGACTACTCACAGGCGTGAAGTTACAAACATGCTGCAGCATTTTGCAGGATCAGGGACTTACAGCAAGATGAGAATCAGTGAGGAATGTCTGTCTTTTCAGAAATCTGTATTAAATGTTGATACATTTACAGTTGTGCCTCTCAAAAGACTTCAGTCCAGTACAGAAATCCCTGAGGGTGAAGAAGCAGGTGTGAATAACCAAAATTATGTGCAGCATTGGCCTAAAAGGGAAAGATCGTAACATCAGTGCTTGAGGGGAGTGTAGCAGAAAATATAAACAGGAACAGAACACTGTGTTCCCATTTTAACAAACTGGTTCAAACTAATTATAACACAGGAAAGATCTCCCAGCACAAATAATGTTATCAGATCAGAAGTTCTAGTTGATAATAAATAATTTGTAGCTTTGAACAAGGCTGTCTCTGTTTGATATGACCTTAGGTCAGGAAGAAACTTCACATTATCTGATATGCCTGCCTTTGGTATTCCACAATTGTACCCAACACTGTGGAGACATGTGATTTAGGTTGAAAAACTGGCAGTGACCTGGAGAAGGTGTAGACTATTAGAAAATATGTGTGTGCCCAGAACAACTGCAGACGCCAGTAAAATATTTACAAAACACATTAAAAGTGTGTGGATGGTTGCTCAGGAGCCAAATAGGCCATAGTTTGGGACAAGATGTTATTGACTGCAACTGGTTCAATATTGGATTAATCTTGCAAGAGGTAACTGATCTGGAAACCAACATCTTGGGTAACAATACAGTTCGATAATGGAAACTGTCTCCAAAGCTACAGGCATTTATGTTCTCAAAGAAAATTCATTCAGTGCGTGACAAATGCCCATTTGAGAATAGCAATCTGCATAGGAATCCAAATACAGCCAATGAGCTCTGACTTCCCTTTTCCATAATGAATCTGAATGGAAAAACAAGGGTAAGCAAGAGCAATCCAATGTATAGTTATTCATAAGCATCGCTTTGATGGCATTGTATGATGTCAAGCAACTATGTGTGACCAGCCTATAGCTAATAGTTATGGCTGAGTCCAAAAACAGTAGCTTAGAATCTTTCTAAGCTTCTTCCCTGCTTCTTCCAAACATTTGTAAACCAAAATACGTAGGAAGCTGTGGCAGTCCCAATGGGAGCTATAGTGCATAGTCAATTATATCAGCAAGAGAATGGTTATTTGCAGAAAGTACAGTCTCCACAAAAAGAGGCATTAAAATCATAATTGTTAATTGGGGCCCAATCCTAGGCCCACTGAAGTTAATGGCAAAAATCCTATTGATTTCAGTGGGAGTCATATCAGTACAAAAGTTCCAGTAGCCAAAGATTACAAAGTCAAGACCTGAAGAAGAGCTCTGTATATGCTCAACAGTTTGTCCCTCTCACCAACAGAAGTTGGGTCAATAAAATATGACCTCACCCATCTTGTCTCTCTAGTATCCAAACATGAGTGTATTGTCTACAAATGCATTCAGAACAGCATGCTTAAAAGTAACAGGGTATCTCAGAGCCAGAGACAAAATATTTGATCACACCTCTGTTTGTGTACCAAGAAAAAAGGGAGTATGGTATAACTGGAATATAATATTATAAACTAAATTCACGGGTCATAGATAAAGTAACTTCTGACTTTGAATAATGTTACGTTAGCCAGCTCCAGCTGAAGACTTATCTATTAATGGGCAGTGCAGAATGAACTGAAATTTATACTGAAGTAAATAACAAGAGACATGATACTGATTGTTCTGTAGTGGGTGTGGGAGGGAAGTAAGGTGTAAGGAGGAGAGGGTTTGTAGTCAGTGCTGCATCGTTCAGGGACCTCAGCTACATAATTTAACTGTGGTGTGCTACATGGAGCATTGTGTGTGCACATACATGAATGTGATCTATATTTTATATTTATATATATATTGTGTGTATATATATATATATATATATATACACAACCTACATTAAAACAAAATTATTAAGATTACAAAGTCAAGCACTCAGAAGTTAGGAAATGGCAGAATGAACATTGCTTCTGAAACCCTTGTGGGTATGCATTATACAGTATTACAGCCTTTAATTACATGACCACATGTGTTCCCCCTCCCCCAACAGGAACCTTGCCTCATTCAGTGCTCAGGATGAACCTGAATGAGGCAAGAATCTTGTGGGGAAAAAATTGTGGTGATGTAATTAAAGACTGTAGTGTAATGCATCTGCACAAGGGTGCTGAATTAACATTGCACAGGCAACCTTAATTCTAGAAAATTCTTAATTTTCTATCTTTCGAGAGCTTGACTTTGCAACTGTCATAACGTTGTTTTAACATAGCTCTCTGTGTGTTATTTCCTAGGATTTTTAAAAGAGCCATAAGATGCCCTCTCCCCCCTCCCCCTGAAAGTGGATCATGTGACATCATATTGCCATCCATACGGGTCATTGGCAGGGTTGGAACCTTTAGCTGCACTGCCCAGACCTCTGGCTCTTGAGTTAATGGACTAAGTGATAGTAGTAGCAAGTTGTCATCCTCTGTGTAGACCAGCAGTAGAGGGAGATGGGACCCTCTGCCAGTATCACAGATATTCACTGACGGCAGAGGGATGGTGAAACTGAGGAATCTTGGGTTTTAACACGGGCAAAACAGTCTATTTTCCTCTAGCCTCATTTTTGTTTTGGCTGCGGGGGGTGGTGGGTGGAATCAACTTTCTAGCAGGGAAAATTTCAGCCCAAAATGTTAGTTTGGCAAAGTTATAAGAAAATGAAAATGGGTTTATAATGGGAAGTTTCAAGCAATCTTAACAGTTAGTGCTACAAGCCTCACATATAATTTACATTTATGTGTATACATACACCCTCCTAGGGTGACCAGGTGTCCGGTTTTTGACTGGAAAACCTGGTCGAAAAGGGACTCTGGGAGGCTCCAGTCAGTACCGCCAACCAGGCCATTAAAAGTCCGGTCAGCAGTGCTGCCGGGCTAAGGCAGGCTAGTCCTTACCTGTTCTGGCACCGTGCTGCACCCCGGAAGCGGCCAGCAGGTCCGGCTCCTAGGTGGGGAGGCCATGGGGCCTCACGCACTGCCCCCGCCCCAAGCATTGGCTTCACACTCCCATTGGAAGAGAACCGGCCAATGGGAGCTGGGGGCGGGGTGTGCCTGCAGGCAAGAACAGCGTCTGGAGCTTCCTGGACCCCCGCCTAGGAACCAGATCTGCAGCTGTCTGCTTCTGGGGCACAGCTTTAGCGCCCCTGCTGCGCTGCTGACCAGGAGCCACCCAAGGTAAGCCTGTGCTCCAACCCTGAGCCCTGCCCCCCCCAAACATGGAGTCCCTCCCTGCACCCCAAACCTCTCATCCTGGCCCCACCACAGAGCCTGCACCCCCCCAGCCCAGAGCCTGTACCCCCTCCCACACATTCTGAATCTCTCAGTCCCAGCCTGGAGCCCCCTCCTGCACTCCAAACCCCTCATCCCCAGCCTCACCCCAGAGCCCGCACCCCCAGTTAGAGCCCTCACCCCCTCCCATACCCCAACCCTCTGCCCCAGGCCAGTGAAAGTGAGTGAGGGTGGGGGAGAGCGAGCCACTGAGGGAGGGGAAATGGAGTGAGTGGGGGTGGGGCCTCAGGAAAGGAAAGGGGGCAGGGCCTCAGGAAAGGGGCAGGGCTAGGGTGTTCTGTTTTGTGTAAGTAGAAAGTAGGCAACCCTACACCCACCTCCCATATCCTCTGCCACACATCAGAATTTATATACAAGTGAAAGTTTTACATTTTTACAGTAACATAAAGTAATGCAAAGAGACAAATATCCTCGAAGCTCTGCTTACAGAAAATGATGAAATTAAATAAATAATTCTGCAGTTCTGAGAACACTCAGTGTCATCGTGTTTCAAAAACCAACAGTGCATACTAAGGACAATTTAGAGATTGTGCCATACTAAGAATTCTGCCCCCACATCTGTTCCCCTTCCTCCCTCTTCCCCAACACATTACAGATCCAGAGTTTACCAAGAATTCTGTGGTGGTTTGGATTTCAGGGTTATGGCTTGGGGCCTATCTTCACTACAAATTATTAAAATAATTAATTTGTCAATCACTGTTTCCTTTTTTCCAACTTCTTTTAAGTATCTAACTAAGCTATTTTTAAACTTCACTTTAAAAAAAGGAGAGTCCAAGATGGGTTTGGGTTACTGGGTGGACAAGGATAGTCATGCCATACGCACCCAGAATAAAGGAGCTGAGCTTTTGCAGAATAATATTAGAATCTAATTTCTAAAACTTTCTCTCCAGTTTTTCTTACCTCTACAAGTATTCTCAGGCTTGGCAAGAAGCACAGGGTCAACCATGACCAACTAACAGATTTTAAAGGGTGAAAATGCTAGTGTTTAAACAAGTTTTAATACACTTTCAAGTGTGACTTATTTACCTTGTTTAGATGTGGCCTCAGTCTGTTAGTGGTACACCTGAGTCTCTGAGGATCAGTCAGAAATAGGTGACACAAGATCTGCATGGAACTGGAATATTTCAGTGCCTTTCTTTCTGCACTACTTCACTGTTCTACAATACATCTATAAACATAACCTGTAAGTACCTTTTGTACCTTCTCATTCTTCCCCAAACAAACATTCTCCAGGCTTCGGATTTTGCTGTAAACTTGGATGCTCAGGCAAATCTAATCCAATAGATTCAATAAGAGTTTTCCAGTATGAAAGAAGTCACAACTAGCAGTACTGCAATCTCTGACTTCTACCTTTGGACCACATACTGAATATTGTGCTAAGCCAAAGTTAAACATGCTCTGCACAGATAAAGGGGATAGAATCCACCTCCCAGGCGTGGAGCACCCCCAGAGGCACACTGTAGCTGTGGCTGCAGCTTCAGAACCAAAGTAATGGAAGCAGCCCCTCTGCAATGCTTCAAGTGGTGTGAAAAAAGTGGGGGGATCTATCACCTTTACATCGGCCTCTCTTCTACCTAGCAATTAATTCTGCTCTCAACCCCAAATCAATTCTGTACCCCTACCACCAGGGCCAGCTCTAGGCACCAGCAAAACAAGTTGGTGCTTGGGGCGGCACATTTTTAGGGGCGGCATTCTGGCGCGGGCCATGCCGCCCCTAAAAATGTGCCACGGCCGCCCTAGCTCACCTCCGCTGCTGCCGCTCGCGTGCCACTGTTCGCCATCCCTCCCAGGCTCTCAAACCCGGGAGGGAGGGGGAGACCCCGAGCGGCTGCGGCGCGCAAAACAGCTGATTCGCGTGCCGCGGTCACTTGGGATCTCCCCCTCCCTCCCAGGTTTGAGAGCCTAGGAGGGAGGGGGAGACCCCGAGTGGCTGCGGCGCACGAGCTGCTTCTCCCTCTCCCTCCCTCCCTCCTAGGCTTGAGAGCCTGGGGGGAGGAGGCAGGGCTGGGGATTTGGGGAAGGGGCGGAGTTGAGGCAGGGCCGGGGGGTGGGGTAAGAAAAAAACACGGGGGGCGGCCAAAATTGATTTTGCTTGGGGCGGCAAAAATCCTAGAGCTGGCCCTGCCTACCACCACATGCTCCTCATGTAGCTCCTGGGTTCCTTCACCTCCATTCCCAGGCCAGAGGGGTGGCTGTAGCTAGGCCCCCTTTACCTATTGCAAGGCTGGGTGTTAAGGGGAGGGGGAGGAGTATTGCTCAGAGGTGGAAGGAGTGGAATCACTCTGCGCTACTGGGCTTCTTCTGCTTCTTCCTCCTTTCCTGTGAGAACAGTGTCAGCTCCTGTGAGGAGAGGGAGAGAGCGGCGCCTTTTCCTGCATCAGCTCTGATTGGCTTCTCTTTCCCAAAAGATTGGTAAGTGGGGAAAAGCAGCCAATCAGAAGGGGTTTTCCCACAGGAGATTCTAAATATGTGCACCCCTCAGCAATCTGACTTGCTGCTTAGCAATTTTCTCTACCAGGTTTGCGGTGCATTGCAACCTGGAGCACTTAAAGCACTGCCCTTTATTTTCCTCTAGTGGAAGAAGGGGGGAAGAAGGGAGGAAGTTGGGTCAGTAAATCAGAGTTGTCTTCCCACCCTCCTGAACTAATTCATGGAATAGAGTCTCCTTGTATGGCCTCTCCATGGCTAGGAACACCCATCCCCGTGCAATGGAACTTTGTCAGTTCTGCCCCTTAAGACTTACCACACCCCTCCCACAAGATTTGGTTGTATAAAAGGCCCTGCTCCCACAATGGGTTCTATGCAAGCAGGTCTCTGGGTGCTCACAGTTAAGAGGACTCCATGCAGGTGCAGGAGTTTGCTCATAACAGGATCTCCTTCTATGTAAGAGAGATGTTCTCCTTTTAGTCGCTCTACGTCAAGAAACAAAGACAGTGAAAAGTAACTATAAAGGCAATTACTTTACAGCACTTTTTTAGGCTGTGTTTGTAGCACATAAATCACATTAGCATTTATTCTAAAAGAGTAATTGAGTCCTCAAAATGTTTAAGGAAAATATGACAACAGTTTAAAAGTTTTTTGTTTAAAATGATGTTAATAGCTCTCCTCATAGGTTTTGCTTATAAATAACCTTGCCTTCAAGTGCCTTATGTTAAGTGGTGGGGATTTTTCGTTTTGCTTGTGGTTATCCAATTGCTTAAAACATGTGGCTGTAGAAAGGCTTTTCTCACCTCCTGTGTTTTAAAGGGACACAGTCAGATTTAAACTGCAAAGCTTAAAAACAAACAAACAAAACAAAACAACCCCCTGTGCTCTTTAGGTTTAATTGCAGAGATTTTTAGGTTGTGTTGGGGTTTTTTTCCTTGTATTTTACATTACACATCTTCAACATTTACTTCAACTGCAGAACAGAAGTAAAACATTTTGCAACAGTGTATTAGAGTTCTGCAGTAGATCTGGGCTTTGATTTTCAAAAGTGTACTAGAAACCCAACAATTTAGGGCCATGGCCTCTCAAATGTATCTGTGTAGATAGGCCCCTGTATCCATATGGATCCAAGTGCAGGATCTGGGCTTTAGACTTCATAAACTATTTTGGAGCATGACATTGTTGTCACCTTTACTTGGGGTCAGATGCCTCTTATGCTGAGTAGTAGCTAATCCCAAAAATGTCAATGGAGTAATGGACTAAGGTGCTATCAAAGGTGAGTGGTAACTCACTCTACAAATATCCTTAGTGAAGTTGGTGGGGCCCACTTTGCTACCAAAGGAGTGTTAAAGTATCAGAATCCTGCCCTTTGTGACAAGAGAAAAACTTAGGGCCATATTGTGCCACTGTATCTCCCCTATGTCCAGATAGAAATCCTTACTCATGCTGAGTAGTGCTTTACATTACGAATGATCTTAACTTCAGTGGGACTATTTGTGGAATAAGATACAGTAACTCCTCACTTAAAGTCATCCTGGTTAACATTGTTTCGTTGTTACGTTGCTGATCAATTAGAGAACATGCCTGTTTAAAGTTGAACAATGCTCCCTTATAATGTTATTTGGCAGCCGCCTGCTTTGTCCACTGCTTGCAGAAAGAGCAGCTCACTGGAGCTAGTGGTGGGGGCTTGGAACCAGGGTGGACCGACAGCACCCCTATGAGCTCCCTGCACCCCTAAGTTCCCTGAGTGGCTGGCAGCTGTGCAGCAGGCTATCAATTGCCAGGCAGTTCAGCTGTCCCTCCCCCCACTGCTGTGTGCCTCTCCTGCCGTCTGCCTTGGAGCTGCTCCGGGGAGCCTCCTGCTTGCTGTGCAAGGGGTGGGAGAAGAGGGGTGTTAATGTCTGGGTGTCCCCTCTCCCCCACTCCTTCCCCCTGCTCCACAGAGCAAGGGTGTGGGGGGGGGACAAGACAGGGCTCAGGAAGGAGAGAGCTTGCTGGCAGCAGCTGCTGTCTCAACTTGCTAATCTACTTAAAATGGCAATGTACTTAGAGGGCGGTCAGCGTACTTAAAGGGGCAATATGCGTCTCTCTCTCTCTTTCTCTCACACATGATGTGTGTCTCTGTCTCTGTCTGCCATGCTGTCTCCTCTCCCTCCATTCGTGCTGCCTTGTAGAGTGTGAGGCTACATTAACAATGTGTTAACCCTTGAGGGCTTAGCCCAGTGCTAGTTCATCATTTAGCAGTAAGGCATTCCCTGGGAACTATCCCATCCTCTTCCACCCTCCGACTTCTCCTACTCAACCAAGCTTCACAATCATCATTGCTGTGCACAGTATTAAATTGTTTGTTTAAAACTTATACTGTGTGTGTGTATGTAAATATATAATATAGTCTTTTGTCTGGTGAAATTTTTTTCCTGGAACCTAACACCCGCCCCCATTTACATTAATTCTTATAGGGAAATTGGATTAGCTTAACATCGTTTTGCTTAAAGTAGCATTTTTCAGGAACATAACTACAACGTTAAACGATGAGTTACTGTACTACCCAATATGAGTAAGGGTGATGGAATATTCTGGCCCTTAATTATTTGATAGCATAACAATTGGAAACCTCTTTACCTCCCATGCACCAAAAACCTGACTGACATGCACTTGAATCCTTGCCTAAAACAAAAAGAACAGGAGTACTTGTGGCACCTTAGAGACTAACAAATTTATTAGTCTCTAAGGAGCCACAAGTACTCCTGTTCTTTTTGCGGATACAGACTAACACGGCTGCTACTCTGAAACCTGCCTAAAACAGTTAATTAACTACATATATTAAGCTACTGAGAGTACTTTTCTGTTTAGAAGTACTGGAGAGTGACAATTATCATCTTGGCTGGATTATTTATTAAAAGGAATATCATTTAGACTTCTCCACCTCATTTGAATTACAAATTTTACTGCTGCAAGCTATTTATAACTTGTTTACTAAACTGTAAACTATGGTACAATAGGTGAATGATTCCAGTGGTAACAGTTTGGGGCCAGAAGAAAAAAGCCAGCTGAAGTCAGTGGAGAGACTCCTATTGACTTCTGTGGGTTTTGGGTCAGTGTCTATTTGATGTAGTTGTCATATTTCAGTCTGATCCTGCAATTGTTTAGGCACATGAGTCAAGTTACTGCTGATTCTTCTTGCTAAAATCCTCAATTTCCCTGCTGTTTCCATTCGTTGCACTGGACAGGCCATATGATTTTACCTTACTGAGCTCACTGACATCACAAATGTTATGAGCCAATTGCTAATGCCATATTGACAAGCTCAAATGTTCAAAATATGAGTCAATCCTCCAAAAATCATGAGATTGCTTTAAAATTATGAAATCTAAAAAATAATAAATTGGAGGTTCTTATTATTTACTTTCTGTTTGTGAACCTTCGGCATTCATGTTTTTAAGCTTTTCCCTAAAACGATGAGAACTAGAGATTTACTTTATTAAAAAATCAAAGCCAAAATTTTCATATAATACCATGACTCCAGGAGTTGGAGCCTTTAAGAAAAAGGCCAGAACTCACCAGGGATGGCAATGAATGCAGTGAATCAGATAAAGGCAGTTACATGGGTTGTGTGACCAGTAGTGGAAGCATATGAGTTCAATATTCTCTGTGATGCTGCAGCAATTTGGCAGTTTTGAAACGGCCTCTTTGACCTGCTGAGTGCACTTCTGGATTTACATTTACCTTTCAAATATTGTATTCTAGCCCATGTGTGTTACTTTCAAAGGTGTCTGTAACCATGGCATATCCTTGTCTACGCTTTGCTGCACCAGTGCTGGCCCCTATACCAACAGCTGGTCACCAACGGCTGGGTCAGGGCTGTTCCAGACTGTTGTCAAGGAAAGGCTTGTGGTTATTTTAATTGAGATGCTCATCTACTGGAATTTGATAGAGATTTCCCTGGGGTGTGCTAACAAAGTTGCAATCCTTATTTCTGGGTCTGCATATGTTATCCCTGGGCTCTAAAATCTGTCTCTCTGCAGGAATAGGACAAAAAGATAACAGTGCTTCACTAAAGAGCCTATCGTCCTTTCCATGAGGAACCTTTATTTTGGCAGTTTTAGTATTGTGGCCAGTTTAAATTATATTAGTCTTCAACACACAGTACATATTTCAAATGTGGATCTCTCCTCAGTCTCTGAAATTGCATCCATAAATGGTATTTACATGTATAAACTGGGTAGACAGTCACTATTTTAAGAAGCCGTGGATGAAATCAGAACTTAAATGTCCAGAAGCAAATCTGTACAATAATAATTAATAATGAAGTTTTAAATCAGTTAAAGCTGCTGCTATGCTCCAACAAACATGCATTGCAGCATTAGCGGTATCTAAAAGAAGGTGAGATCGCATTGTCTACATCAGTAGTACTAATCTCAATTGTTCAAAACTGATGAGTCAAGCCCCAGAAAACCATGAGATTTTTTTTTAAATGCCACTTCTTGGGTTCCTTTTATTTGCCTTGTACTCTTTGTGCCTCGGCTTTAGAGTTCACCAGTTCAAGCTTTGCTTTGCAACCCTGATGGCTAGAAACTTTTAAAAATGAAATCTGAGAGTCTCACATAAACACAGGACTCTGTGTTGGGGCTTTAAGAAAAACACCAAATATTCCAAGAGTTAGCAACACTGTTTAAATCCAGCAATCCCTTTTTAATGCAGGTAGAGCCCTCCTCTAATACTGTTTATAGGCAGCACAATGCCCCCAAACACTTGTTTACTTTCACTTTCTATTTTTCCCACTCCTCTCCTGTCAAACTTCACCCACCTAGGGATGGGGTTGGATGAGAAATCCATTACAATATTCTACCAAATGCCCACCAGCTTACTATGGCATGGCTATTTCATCTCCCTGCTGCATTTCAGGATATTACTACATAAATAACTGTCTATTTCCTAATCACCCTGCTTTCTCCTGCTCAGTTCATGAAGTGATGTCACAATGACATCAGTAGCAGTGGTGTTGGCTTTGCTGAATGAATCAAGTGGGAGGGGCAGGACTGCTTGCGAATATCCTGCTATAGCAATGACTGATACTGGAAATATTATCAACGGACATGACAAGATAGTGTGTGTGGGGGAGGGGCCACTGTATGTGTACATTTAAAAAAAAGTTTGCTGGAGTATGACAATTGTTTTATATGACTTTTAAATCTACAGAATGAGGCAAAATGCAGCAATGAAGCTTTTTAAAAATGAAACAATTAGTGCACATCTGGTCTTTATTCTTGAACTATGTATTTCATTGGGCTTTGCACAGTATGTTAATCAAATGGTTAAGGGTGCATATCTCAGTGTGTACACATGGAATAATGTGGAATCCATGTGACTTATTCCTAAAGCTAGGTGTGTGTCAGAACAAAGAAAGAGACAATACATTGTTGCAACTGATGTTCTAGCTTGTATTTGTGCTTGCTTAGAGATAGAGAGAAGAGCAGCTTGGGAGCTGGTGTCAGTGAGCTAGGTGGTGTTTGTAATGTTATAGCAGTCAAAGACTCCAGTTAGGATCAGGGCCCCATTGTTTTAGGTGTTGTGCAAACCTGCAGGCAAACATGATATGACCTATAAATAGTTTACTTGTAGATTTTACATTCAGGAGGGACCACTGTGATCTAGTCTGAACTCCTGCAGAACACAGGCAATATAGAGCCTGAATTTGTCTAGCTTCAGCTTCCGTCCATTGGATCTCTTTATGCCTTTTTTTTGATAGATTGATGAGCTAGCTATTGTCATACAGCTCTTTCCCATGGAGGCACTTGTGGACTGTGATAAAGTCACTTAAACTCCAGTTTCATAGAGTTATAGAATTTTAAGGCTAGAAGGGACCACCAGATCATTAGTCCGACCATCTGTACATCACAGGCCTCCAACACCTCCCAGAACCCACACACTAAACCCAACAACTGAAATTAGACCAAGGTATTACATTCCACAAAACACTAGACTATTAGGCAGAGAATAGGAGGGACTGAAGTGCACCAAAGCCCTGGCGCCTGCAATGGTGGGGAATTCATCGAGGTGCTATACCCAGGTGATAGGAAAGCCACTCATCTGGTTTTGAACCAGACAGTCCTCTTTTGGGGGGGTTGCCCCCTGCCAGTACTGAGACAAAATTAGACTTGGTTTTGTCTGGTATTGGCTGAGGGATGCTATTTTGAAGAGCATGCTCCTTTGTCCCTCACTGGCACGCTTTCACCCACACCCTGTGTGTTAGGTCACACTGGCAAGGACAGGCCAGCATGCTCTTCAAAATGGTGCCCCCCTGCCCCCCCCCGTGAGGTGTGGTCTGTGTGAGCTCATGCCAGTGGGGGCATGCCCTGCTGTTCCTGGAAGTACCTTAACATCCAGTATTCTGGGAACATGTGAGTGCGATGACCACCCTACTAAGCAATCCTGGCAAGCAAGCCACACCTCACACTCCAAAGGAAGATTGAAAAAATAACTCAATCTGACTGGAGGGAAAATTCCTTCCAGTCTGCACAAATGATCAGTTAACCCTCAGTATGTGAAACCAGCTAGCCAAGCACCGACAGTTCTCAGTACAACCTGAGAGCACCAGTCCACCCTGTCCAGCCATGGCTATAGTATTTAATCCATCAAAGAAAAAGTTAAGTCTCTCACTATAGGGTATGTTTTACAGACCTCGAATCATTCTTGTAGCTCTTCATATCATTCTTGCAGTTTAGTTTACAGAGTAGCAGCTGGAGCCCGTGAGGGGAAGCGCCCAGCCGGGGGCACAGAGTCTGGAGGCTGCCCGGCAAACCGTGAAGCCGGTAGCGCTTGGGCAGCCCTTTTCGCGTGGCTGGGAGGGAGGAGGGGGAGTTAGGGTGGGGACTTTGGGGAAGGGGCGGGGAAGGGGCGGAGTTGGGGTGGGAAGGGGCAGAGTTGGGGTGGGCGGGGTGGAAAGGGGGCGGGGCCAGGGCCCGTGGAGTGCCCTCTTTTTTTATTTTTTAAATATGGTAACCCTAATATATCTCCTCAATATATGTTCCATTCTATGCATCCGAAGAAGTGGGCTGTAGCCCATGAAAGCTTATGCTCTAATAAATTTGTTAGTCTCTAAGGTGCCACAAGTACTCCTGTTCTTTTTGCAGTTTAGTTTAGTTACTGCTGTTTTGATCTCTACTTAAACTGCTTCCCACTGTGCTATCTATGCCCCATTCAGTGTCTGGGGCGGCATGTTCTATGAGCATGTGGTGCCCGTGCTCCACCAATATGAGAGCACGGGGGCCCGGCTCCACCAAAGTTCAGGACCGGGTCTCTCTCCCGATCCTGCCTGCCGCCCCTGCGCACCTCCCCCGGAGCGTCCCCCCCAGACCCCAGCTGCCACCCCCCTCCCCGCGCCTACCCTGGCCCTGCCTGCTGCCCCCGGGCAATTTAAAAGGGCCTGGGGCCCCCGCCGTCACTAGCAGCAGGGCAACAAGGTTAAGGCAGCTTCCTGCTCACCAGCTCCACTTCCGGAAGCGGCCGGCATGGGAGGGGAAGGGGCGGGTAGTCTCCACACGCTGCCTCCACCCTGAGCACTGACTCTGCCAAATGTGGCCAATGGGAGCTACGTGGGCGGTGCTTGCGGACAGCAGCGCGTGGAGACCCCTTCAGCCCCCGGCCTAGGAGCTGCTGCCAGAGCAGGGCGCGGGACACTTTCAGGAGCTGCCCGAGGTAAGGGCTGCACCCCTCACACTCTCCTGCACCCCAACCCCCTGCCCCAGCCCAGACCCTGCACCCAAACTCCCTCCCAGAACCCATTCCCCATGTCCCCTCCTGCACCCCAACCCCTTTCCCCAGCCCTGAGCCTGCACCCCACACCCAAACTCCCTCCCAGAGCCTTAGGCAGGTGTGTGTGGGGGGGAAGGGGGGCAGGACTTGGACCCATTCTGGGCACCACCAAACATTATATGAACCTACTGCCCCTGTTCATTGTGATAACTTTAATTTACTTTAACACATGAGTAACCATAATGTTAAGGAAATGCAAGTGCATGCTTTGATGCTTCAGAACACAAATGTCTGTTACACAAAACATGTTGTCAACCTTAGGACTATATGATAAAGGTAGTGCATATCATCTTTCTTATCTTTCTGATCTTTCCCATTAACTTTGACATCATGTGAATTACATCTTATTTCTTTCTTCCTTCTCTGCTGCCATTGCACTCCCCCTCTTTTTCCTCTTTGCACTTGGACAATTGTAGTTAATAATCTGCCTGTAAATTCCACAAAACCATAAAAAAAGATTTTGTGCTTAGTTGTTAGTGCCTAATGACACCAACATATATCTTGGTGACTTTTTAAATAGCTAAGATCTTTAACTTTCACAAACAGCTGCCATTTGTGCATAGTAGCTAAAAGGGCATTATTTGTGCATTGCAATTATATTGATTTATCAGCAGTGTCAAGATGAGAGAGAGAGAGAGAGAGAGAGAGAGAAGGATGGGAGTTTCAACCAGTTCAGATAAAAGTAAAGCTTTATATCCCTAATTACAGCCCCACTACGTGCTGTGGGAAGCTTGTCAGCTTTGCTGCAACCTGCTATTGGTTTCTATAGCTGCAGAACAATAGATTGAAGATCCTGATTACTTGGGTCTTGTGCTCCTCCCCTCTCTTGCTGTGGGGTGGAGCAGTTATGCAAGAAGGACTTGAAAGGCCTCAAGCTGCAGGCATGGCAGGAAGCACTGCTAATGTGGGATGATCCCACCCAAGGGCATGCACAGAGAAGGCAAGCAGAGGCATGCCCCGTCTCCTCCCCCAGTAATAGGGTTACCATTCGTCCGGATTCCCCCGGACATGTCCGGCTTTTTGAGCTAAAAATAGCGTCCGGGGGGAATTTGTAAATGTCCGGACTTCCCCCCTCCCCCCGCATGCAGAGCGCGCGGGGCTAACAGGGCAGCCGGCCGGATGGTGCCACTTACATGGGGCTCCGACAGCCAGAGAGAGCCCCTCCTCCTCTCCCCTGCAGCAGAGCTCCCTCCCTCCCTGCATTCGCAGATCGCCTCCGGCAGTCTGGAGCTCCTCCCCCACTGCTGCCCAGCGTGCCGGGATGAACGGTTCAGGCCTGAGCAAGCTCACACAGACATTAGGCGAAGGCCAACAACAAGGGCGCCAGGGGGTCGGAGAAGGGGCAGGGAGGTTCTGGAGGGGGCAGTCAAGAGAAGGGGGGGGTCGGGAGTTTGGGGGGGGCTTTCTGGGGGTCGGGGTGTGGATAAAGTTTTGGGTAGTCAGGGTACAGGTAGGGGGTAGGGTCCTGGGGGGCAGTTGGGGGGGTCTTAGGAGGGGGCAGTTAGGGGACAAGGGACAGGGAGGCTTAGGTAGGGGGTGGGGTTCTGGAGGGCAGTTAGGAGCAGGGGTCCCAGGCGGGGGCAGTCAGGGGACAAGGAGCGGGGGGGGTGTCTGGGAGTTCTGGGGGGGGCTGTTAGGGGGCAGGAGTGGGGAGAGGGATTGGAGCAGTCAGGGGACAGTGAGCAGAGGGGTTTAGATGGGTCGGGAGTTCTGGGGGAGGCTGTCAGGGGGTGGAGAGTGGTTGGATGGGGCGTGGGAGTCCCAGGGGTCTGTCTGGGGGTGGGGGTGTGGATAAGGGTTGGGGCAGTCAGGGTACAGGTAGGGAGTAGGGTTCTAGGGGGCCAGTTAGGATGGGAGGAGGGTCTCAGGAGGGGGGAGTCAGGGGACAAGAGGCAGGGAGGCTTAGGTAGGGGGTGGAGTCCTGGGGGGCAGTTAGGGGCAAGGGTCCCAGGAGGGGGCAGTCAGGGGACAAGGAGCAGGGGGAGGGTTGGGGGTTCTGAGGGGGGGAAGTGGGAGGGTCAGGGGCGGGGCTAGGGCAGGATGGGGGCGAGGCTAGGGCGGGGCTCCTCCCTCCTCTTTTTTGCTTGCTGAAATATGGTAACCCTACCCAGTAATGGTCAGGTGCACAGAACTTTTCTGGCCCCCTGGGGCTGCGAAGGCAGGGAAGATCAAGCTCCTCCTGGGGCCAGGGTGGGGAGCGGGGGCAGTGCGCTTCTGTGCCCCCCCCCAAAGGGGTTAAATTTAAATTCCCTGCTCCCACCCTTGTGCCCTTTTTCTGCAGGCTCCCAGCAAGTACCTTTATATTCACCATATGGTTGGGGCTAGTCCCTACTGTATAGATAGTGGTAAGGGGAGACAGACAGCTGCTGTTTGGGAATGCTGCCCTGGGTGACCTGGCAGAAATAACACCAGAGACGAGAGTGGAAATCATTCATGCTACATAAAATGCATGAACTTCTGTTCCTGCGCCTTTTGTCTCTCGATAGGGTTGGGTAGTGTCAGGTGTAGCAGGAGCTCCATTGATAACTATCACATAGGTGAGCAGTGCTTCCACTGGGAAAGGGGAGGTGGGAGAGAAACATCAAGGGGGATGGCTGTCCACGGGGGTGCCCTGGGAGGCAGGTTCTAAGGCTGGGTGTAGTTTGTAAACTGTATTCCCAGACCTTTCATGGGCATTCAGATTCCTCTCTCTCGAGTGGAAAATGAGCACTGACTCTGCGTTCACCCTTCGGGTATGTCTACTCTGCAGCTGGGAGTGAGCTTTCCAGCTTGGGGAGACAGATTTGTGTTGGCGGGGCTCACGCTAGAGCACTAAAAATAGCTGTATGGATGTTGAGGCCCCAATGGAGGCTCAGGCTAGCCCCCAAGCTCAAGCCCACCCTGCCTTCTGGGTCCATGCTCAGGTGGCTAGCCCGAGCTGCTGCTAGTGCTATGATGTCCACACAGCTATTTTTAGTGTGCTAGCACTCAGCACTGGCCTAACTCTGCTTCCACTTCGAAATCAGAAAAAACATGCCCTTATTCCAGAATAAGAATGTCCTGAGGGGGTGCTATTGCAGAACGACTTATTCCTCTATAGCTGCTCCACTCAATGCTCCTATGTAGACAAGCACTAATGTTTAACAGGAACATGGAATTAATTAAAATGTTTTTATTTCAGTAAACTGAAGCCTTAGGCCATGTATACACTAGCAAGCTTACAGCGGCACAGCTGTACCAATACAGCTGTGCCGCTGTAAGATCACTCATGTAGCCACATTATGCTGATGGGAGAGCGTCTCCCGCTGATTTAATGCTGTGCACACAAGCACTTATGCCAGCAAAACTTATGTTGCTCAGGAGTGTGGGTTTTTTAATACTTCTGAGCAACAAAAGTTTTTCCAGCATAAGTGCTAGTGAAGACATGGCCTTAGTTAATTGTCCAACCCTGGCTTTGGCTTCTGAGGTTTTCTTTGGTTTAATAACCAAGAAGGAGATTCTGGCACCTGGATTCAGATGAAAAATGTCTTATGCCTGGTCACTTTTATGTAATTGCCAACCTTTATGCCAACCATCCTGGTTTCAAAAATCTAACAAAACCTGTGGGATCAGGATCAGAACTGTCATCAGGATTGACAGAGCTAATTTCCTGTTGAATTTGAGAAACAAGAAAGGTTTCTGTATAATCATCATTATTGTAATAAAAGTTCTTTAATTCATCTAAGGTTAGCCACAATATATTTTATTTATATTGTGCCATCAATGTCCATGGCACTTTACAGAGAAATGCATTTGACAGATCCCTAACCTGAGGGGATCATTTGAAGGTGATCTGAAAAGGAAAAAAGAAAGTTTTTGCCATTTATCATCTAAAAGGAGGATCTGAAAGTTATGAGACTCTGCGACCTGTGCACCCTCTTCCCACTGCACTAGCCCCACATAGGCCAGTGTAGAAGGCTGTGAATAGGAGTGGCCTGGGGTAGAGGAGCAGTCTATGCTTATACTGATACCCAATAATCCTGGAACTTGCCCCTTCACCTCTCTACACCCTCCCCACTCTGTGCACAGACTGCCCCTTTACTGCATCTTCTTGTGGATAGAGCAGATTTCACCCTACCTGAACATCCACCTAATACTGACTTCTGATGGGGTGATTGTGCAGCACGGAATATAAATTGATGAAGTAGTAATTTATGAGGGAGACTTGCCTCGTCTCAGAAGGCTACTACAGAGCTTCCACCCTCTAATGCTGTACATGAGAATCAAAAAAAGAAAATGGTTGATTTGGTTGCACCAGAGTTATCACTAGAGCTGGTCAGGAATTGTAGGTCAATGTTTCTTTGTCAGAACATGCAGTTTCCACAAAATCAATGTTTTAAGAAAATGGAAATTCTAATTTGCCACCAGTTCTAATTATTAGTGTTGGATGGTGCAAGGTGAAAAGGTTAGTAATAACCTGGGGATGTAATGGTCACAGAGCGAAAGAGGCGCTAATGAAGAGGGTGCCTCTGTAATCATGGTCCATGGGAAGCTGAGATAGTGCTATGGCCACAGTAGTCTGTGTATGCTGTGCCATACATTCTTGGACGCTACTTGTGACCATCTGATCATGGGAGAGGATGGGACCTCCTGTCCCTCAAAAATTTTCAGCCATAGGAACACTCACAACCGTTCCCATATATGGGAAGATGCCTTCATCCCCTGTCTCCAACTGCAGAGTCCAGCTGTGATAGCAACAGAACTGTGTGCTATCACATTTAGAACTTTTGAAGGTAGTTTCAGGGGTACAGAAAGGAGGGGAATATCCACAAGTATGTTTTCCAAGCAGTCTGAAAGGGAAATGAACTTAATTCAGGGGTGATTGATTGGTTGATTTTTAAAAACAACAAATCTCCAAGAATACCAAGAATTATGGAAGAAGGGCACTGTGCAGAATTTCTGGCATTTAGAGTCATGACTTTAGGACATTTTGTCCACAGCATTGTGTACACTTAAGGAATCAGTAATAAATAAAACACCTGATTATACATTGGAAGAAATATTGGAAGAAAGAGTATTAGGCAATCAATATTGTGGTAGAAGACAGGCCAGGAGAGAGGGTTGGTTTCCTCTTCATGTATGTCAGGCCTATTCCTTCCTCCCTTTACCAGTTTCTTCACTTAACTTTGACAAAGAACACTGCTGCTATCATACCCAGATGGGTGAACCCTTGCACCCATAGAAAGCCACACTGACTTCAGTGGAGCTCCATATAGGACTAAGGACATGTTCACGCCACATCCTTAATAACACCAGCACAGATCACATTGTAGGAGAGGGGCCCTAGCCCGTGTCTTCACTTAAGGGGGTGGGGGAGGAGAAGAGCGAGAGAGAGAAGGCGGGGGAAAGGCATGTTCTTACCTTGACCTGACAACTCACGTGAAAATTACAAACGGCCTTATTCTCCCTAGGATTTTAAACTGAGTTAGCTCACTCGAATGAAGACACACCTTTTTTTTTTATAGTGAAGACAGGGGCTTAATGTTCAACTTTGAAAAATCCCTTTTTGGACACAGTTAACTTAAAATCCTTGGCCAGATCCTGTCAATGGAACTATACAAATTTACGCTAGTTGAGGATCTGGCCTCATACGTTGTAACCAAACACATTTCTCTTTCTAATAACTGCTTTGATTATTACTAAAAAGGGAAGATGTTTAAAAATATTTACTTGTAACAAGTTATTCTTTGTTTCGTTGTTTGCCTTTCTTTCCTTGTCTGCATGCACAATTGTATTGCTATAACTGTACCTGTATAACTATTTCAATGAAAATTCACACCCCCTAACTAAAAGATATACCAGTACAATGTGTGTAGTCCAGGCCTCAGCTTGAGCAAAAGCCATTGTCATTTTCAGTATTGCTTACAGTCAGTTTTGTTTTCAGGTTTTTAGAGCCTGAATATTTGTGTTTCAAACCCATCAGGGGAATGTTTATTTAAAAGCAATTGTTTTCTATAGATTCCTCCCTTCATTTGTGGTTATGTTTCTTTTGGTTTTAGGTTTATAGAAGTGATACTGTTAACTGAACATTGGCCCAACAATTACATTTCTGGTGTTTAAGTTTATTGCCCCTGATTAAGCGCTAAGTGTGGGTCATGCTGGGCCCATTGAAAAGACTTTCATTTCAATGTATGTTGGATCTGGCTGTTAGTAAATGTCTTGAAGATATTGTGTGACACCAGACAGAAAGATGAGTGCCTTCAATCACCTGCAAAGTGCACTGGTAGCTAGTAATGCACATCATGTTGTGGCTTATTTCAGCTGTTAAAACCAGCAATAAGCCTGGAGCAGTAACAAGTTAGCTTGTCAAAATCAGCAAAAATAAGGCCAGATGTTGGAAGGGGAGTTCCAGCACTTTTGAGGATTTGGCCCATAGTTCTAGGAGTTGGGATTATTGTGCTACCAAAGGTGGCATTGAACAGTGCACAGCTGTTTCCCTAACAGCTGGGCCCTTCATGGATGCTTAGAATGTGAGGCGTCTCCTTTAAGAAAGCAACAGAGGGTCCTGTGGCACCTTTAAGAGTAGCAGAAGTATTGGACCATAAGCTTTTGTGGGTGAATGCCCACTCCATCAGACGCAAGATGAAGTCTGTTAGTCTTAAAGGTGCCACAGGACCCTCTGTTGTTTTTTACAGATTCAGACTAACACGGCTACCCCTCTGATCCTTTAAGAAGTTAAGAAAATATAAGATTTGCCAGAAAGTAAAACCTCTCAGAATAGTAACAAAATTCGTATACATACAGCCACTACAACAGGATTAATGAAAGAAAAGCCAGGCCAGTATTATAGAGCTGGGGACACCTGCTTCACTAGTGGATGACAATGCAACAAAACAGAGAAATTAAATCTCAAAGCTGTTTCAAATGTAAAACCTGTTCTCATGAGTATCTCAGAGTTACTGATACATGAACTCTAATGAGTATAAGCTTTACTTCAGAGACTGAGTTTCTTGAACCAGCGACCTCATATTTTTGTGTGTGTCATCTAACACACTTTTGGCATGGCTGTACAGCCTTGTCTATACTTGAGATTCAACCACTGATGATCTGCCACTAGGGTAGCTGCAAACCCGCAGCGTAGACAAGGAAAATGTGATTTTCACTTGTTGAGCATACTTATTCCTGCCTGAGTTTAGCTTGACCAGTGCAAATTATGGCTTTTTGGGGGACTTTAAGTAGTGAAGCTATGTCAACTGCTGGAAATCAGTGGTTGAATAAGAACCAAATCAAATTATATAAATAATAAACAAGAGTTAATTGGGTTGGTGCAGATAAACATCCAACTCTCTAAACTTATGACATTTCTGCAGACCCAACAGACTCAGATATGTAATTCTGGTGAGATTCTGATACTTTCTTTCTTCATCCCAGTTGGAATAATAACTAATACATCTCATAAAGCCAACTCTCCACTCCCAGATTAAACTAGAAGGTGTGTGAGAATTAAAATACATACACCCGTCCCAAGCAACAAACCAAAGACCTAAGTAAACATTTTTTTTTAACCTCAACAAAGGTTTGGGTTGGGCTTGAGCTTTGGGTAAAAGTTCAGATCAGTTCTTTCTTTAAACTGAATCAGTTTGTTTAGCCCTAGTCAAAATATAACTTTGGTAACTGCCTGATAACAGAGCTTAGATCCAGTAACAACCTTGGTTACTATTAGGGTTCACTTATGTTCTCTACAAGTCATTTGTCTATTCCAGGGCAGAGCATGTTATGAATGCTGGTCAGGAGGAAGATGAATGTCCTATAATAAATCCTCAATAAGATAAGATAGGTGATGAGCTAAGTTAAAACTAAACTTCTATATTAAATACACTAAATGCCTGAGCACGCTGGACTGGCCCCAGTCCTCTCAGGAAATTTTACCATTTGGTGGTGTTCTTCTTAGTGTTAAAAGGGGGGGAGGGATAGCTCAGTGGTTTGAGCATTGGCCTGCTAAACCCAGGGTTGTGAGTTCAATCCTTGAGGGGGCCACTTAGGGATCTGGGGCAAAATCAGTACTTGGTGCTGCTAGTGAAGGCAGGGGGCTGGACTCAATGACCTTGGTCCCTTCCAGTTCTAGGAGATGGGATATCTCCATTATAAAAAAAAAAAAAAAAAAAAAAAAAGTGATAGATAACAGCAATTTTTTTTTTTTTTATATTGTAACTTGATTGCAGGCAGAGGATTTGCAGCAGGAATGTATTTAGCCTGATACTTTACTTAGAAATATGGTTATGGATTTTTATTTTATTTACTATAAGTAGCATTCTTATGTTTTTGTTGGGTTTTGTACCTCTGAACTGACAGCTAGCTTTTAACATAGGTCTTGTCTGTTCTGGTGATTTCAGCCATTGGTGGATGGACTCCGGTTTAGCTGCAGCTGTATAAACTGCTAGGCAGATGGGGTAACCCTTAGAACGCCATAATTTGCACTTTGGTACAATTTAACTTTCTCTGAAAGTGGGGGAAACGACAAAGCCTGGCACATAGCAGCTTTGCCTGTCAAGACTACACCAAGGCCTTGTCTATGTTAGACTTCTGCTGGCATAGCTTTAGTGATCAGGCGTGTGAAGAGATGTGACTGACACAGATGTGCTGGTAGAAGCCCTAATCCAGATGCTGTTGAACTGCACTTTTGCCAGTAAACTTGATTTATTTAGGGGGGGGGGTGGAATAAGCCATACCTGTAAAAGCACAGCTTTGCCAGTATAAGCTGCATCCACTCTGGGAGTGCTTTGCCTGTATAGTCCCCATTATATGGTATTCCTAAAGTAGAATGAGCTAAGGGATCACACTGGTGCAGTTATGTTGGTGGTTGAAATTAGGGCAAATTACCAGTGTGGATACAGCCTTATTTTAGGATCCCATTCTGACCTCAGATCGACATGTGAACATTAAGGTATGTGGGAGTGCTGTGCTTCAGTAAACCGTCACTGTGAGCTGTAATGCCAAACCATTAACTGTGTTAAACCAGCTAGCTATTTTCTGTTCTTTAATTACTAGTTTCATCTCACTGCAGAATTCCTTCTCTGTTTGTGCACCTTAATGATCACACTTTCTGTGGGCGTATCTAGCACTTGCAAATATAGTGTTGCTCCTACAGGCCTTGAACATTTCAAACAAAGTATCCTGATGGCCGAGTAAACAATTTCTTGTTATGTAACTTTTCTGGATTGATTGACTAGGAAGGAGTTGCCCCCTTTTGGTGGTGTGAATCTCTGAGGTGATATTATTCATTACAAACAGACTTATGATGTGCTAGAGAGGAAAGGTGAAGCAGAGTTTTAGGAATCAGGAGCATAAAGAAGAAAGTATGACTGATGCCAAAGTTTTTGATCCTTCAGGTTGGTTAGTTCAACCTTCCTTACATATCTGACCGTGTCTACACCAGAAAGCGAACTGTTTGAAAACTGTTTCAAAACATGGTCCAAACTGAACCTGTTCCAGCTGCTGTTAGGAAGAGGGCCAAACTATATTCAGAACCATTTTCAAAAAAGCATGCTCAACAAACTTGCGAAGATGGCTTTGAACAAGGTTTGGTGCTTCTCAAGCAGTGACCAAAGTTCACAGCTGGTTTAGACAGGAGCCACCTTTCAATCCTTTTGTGAAACCATTTCCAAACCCGGCTCTCTTTCCACAGTGTAGCCACCCACAACAAGTTACCATACAATCAAGCCTTGTGAAGCAAGTATCATAGTAATGTTGCAGCACAGCCTGTTACGGAAGAAATCCCCAGCAGCTAAAATTGTTTTTATGAGTCCACCTGCTGCCAAGGTTTTTTACTCTGTCAAGAGTTTTATTTACAGGAAGCAGAGTAGAGATCAAAAGATCTTGGTCTTAAAATAGCACTTTGGGATTATTATAGAAATGCAAGTCACCATAATTATAATCACTTTCCATCGTGATTTTTGCCTCTTTTTATGGTATCTTGAATCCTATTTTCCTAACTCAAGGGGCTCCAGAATGCAAGGCTGGTTATAAAGGCAGCTGATCAAAAGCTACTGTAAGTCGTTGTGTTACCTCAGCTGCTGTAAGGAGCAGAGGAAATTTAAAGTGTGTGAAGTGCACATTTCAGGTCTGTACACTGTAACACTGTGTGTTATCAGCCACAGCCTGTTAGAAGTGGATTTGGAAGGATGCATCAGAACAGCTGTTGTCCAGCTGGTGATGTTTCTCAAGACCTTTCATGTGAGACCTATTAGGAAGAGACTTCATGTTAATGGCTTATCAAGATTTAAAAACATTCAGACGGGTCTGTTTTGGGGAAAAGGCTATTAAGATAACCCTGTCTTTATGTCTGTGGTTATGTGACTTAGGCTACGTCCTCACTACGGAGGGGGGGAGGGGGGAGTCTAAGATACGCAAATTCAGCTATGCGAATAGCGTAGCTGAATTCGACGTATCGGAGCCGACTTACCCCGCTGTGAGGACGGCGGCAAATCGACCTCCGTGGCTCCCCCGTCAAAGGTGCTTACTCCTACCTCTGCTGCTGGAGTAGAAGTGTCGATTTGGGGATCGATTGTCGCGTCCCGACGAAACGCGATAATTCGATCCCCGAGAGATTGATTTCTACCCGCCAATTCAGGCGGGTAGTGTAGACCTTACACAAGCAAGTGACTTATTCTAGAAAATAGTCCCTGGGCCAGGATTACTCCCACAGGCACAAACTGCACTTTCTGAGTCAGTGGGGGCAGTTGCACTGGTGGAAAGGGATTCCTCTTAAGGGAGTGCACATGGAGTGAGTGGATTTGGCTGTAGAGGAAGATGGGTTTAAACTCTGGCTGGCACTTATTGGCAGAAGTTCCCCAGGAAACTTGGCTTCTGCTGATTCAGCACATTTCCTAGCCAGGCTGCACCTGCCCTGTCTTGGGCTTGTGCTCCTCAGTTTTTAAGTAATCTGGACAGTTCTGGACTCACTGGTCATGTGGGGGTTGCAGGTGGATTGCATCCCTGTTCTAGGATTGCTTTGTGCTTCTGCAGTCAAGAGCAGGCCCTGAACAAGCTTCACTTCAGGGATCTTTCCTTTCTTCTGCTAATCTGCTATCAAACAATTTGCTGCACCCAGTGCTTCATCAGAGACACTTAATCCACCCAACTCTTGTGCACACAGCACAAAAGCTTTGTGCCAACTAGTCATCCCACGTGGTCCTCCGCAACAGTCATATCCTTGTTCACCTTGTTTTTATTTGCACTTGCACTCCCAACTCCTCCTCCTGACGCTGCTAGCAACTGGCCAAACCCTCATCTTATCTAAATGACATTCTAAGGCTCTTGTCACTTCTGCACACTCCTAAAGAAGTATTTCCTCTGAGGAGTCTGTGAGAGCCTTCAGCTGTTATTGCAAGTTGTGTTACTACTTGGTTTACGATTTGAGTCATGATTAGTCATTTCCTATTGGCTAATGGAAAAAATCTTGGTTAACAGATCTTTATTTTCCCCAGCTTATATTTAATTATATTTTTTTAATGTTGCTTTATGTGGTAATAGGACATGAGTCTTTAATTTCTGGGTTGCCGGTTGAAACCCTACATCATCTCTGATTAATATGATTCCAATACATAATTGTTATACATCTAGTCTGTTCCCTTTACCCATGCATGATTGTTCCCCATATACTTTGACCAGTTTAGTTTTAACTGTCCTTGGTGATGGGGCTTCCCCTACTTTTCTTGGGAAATAGCTTCCCAATCTAACAAATTTCATTCACAGAAAGAGATTTTCCTGCTCAGTATCTTTTTTCTTCAGTTTATACCATTGCTCCTAGCTACATCCCTCTCTGTCCCTAGTATGTGGCCCCTTCAAATACTTTTACAATTATTACTATTAAATAATTACTTTATAAGCTCTTTGGGGCAGAGACCTTCTTTTAGTTCTGTTCTTGTACATCACCTAGCACAGCAGGGTCTTGGTCCATGCAATACAAATAATAATCATAATAATAATGATCCCACCCTTCATTGTTTATTAGCTAAGCTGCACAAAATTTAGATTCCCAGATAGTGTAAATTGGTATAGCAACATTCAGTTTAGCTATGCCAATTTATACCAGGTAGTGATCTGAGTTTAGTTAAGAACATAAGAATGGCCATACTGGGTCAGAACAAAGGTCAATCTAGCCCAGTATCCTGTCTTCTGACAGTGGCCAATGCCACATGCCCCAGGAGAATGAACAGACCAGGTAATCATCAAGTGGTAACAGACCAGGTAATCATCAAGATCCCCTGTCATCCATTCCCAGCTTTTGGCAAACAGAGGCTAGGGACACCATCCCTGCCCATCCTGGCTAATAGCCATTGATAGACCTATCATTCATGAATTTATCTAGTTCTTTTTTGAACCCTGTTATAGTCTTAGCCTTCAAAACATCCTCTGGCAAAGAGTTCCACAGGGTGACTGTGCGCTGTGTGAAAAAATACTTCCTTTTGTTTGTTTTAAACCTGCTGCCTATTAATTTCATATGGTGGCCCCTAGTTTTTGTGTTATGAGGAGTAAATAATACTTCCTTATTTACTTTCTCCACATCAGTCATGATTTTAGAGACTTCTATCATATCCCCCCTTACTAGTCTCTTTTCCAGGCTGAAAAGTCCAAGTCTTATTAATTGCTCCTCATACGGCAGCCGTTACATACCCCTAACAATTTTTGTTGCCCTTTTCTGAACCTTTTCCAATTCCAATATATCTTTTTTGAGATGGTGCGACCACATCTGCACTTAGTTTTCAAGATGTGGGTGTACCATGGATTTATATAGAGGCAGTATGATATTTTCTATCTTATTATCTATCCCTTTCTTAATGATTCCTAACATTCTGTTAGCTTTTTTGCCTGCGCTGCACATTGAGCAGATGTTTTCAGAGAACTATCCACAATGACTCCAAGATCTTTCTTGAGTGGTAACAGCTAATTTAGACCCCATCATTTTATATGTGTAATTGGGATTATGTTTTCCAATGTGCATTTCTTTGCATTTTTCAGCATTGAATTTCAACTGCCATTTTGTTGCCCAGTCACCCAGTTTTGAGAGATCCTTTTGTAGCTCTTCGCAGTCTGCCTGGGACCCACTGCCTGGGTCTTGAGTGGTTTTGTATCATCTGCAAGTTCTTTGAATCTTTCCTGAAAGGTCATTCTCTCCAGTCCTTTAACATTTCTGTCTTTTCTCCTCTGAACTCTCTTCTGTTTGTTAGTCTCCTTTTGTAGTATTAAGGCACCCAGAACTGTTGACAGCCAAACTGTTTTTTCTCTCAGGTGGCTATTAATTGCCTATGTGCAAAGGAGCATGGTGTCAGCCCTATTCCTAATGTGCAGATCCCCATATCATATTTACAAATCACCATCACAATCTGCCACCTTGTTGGCAAGCTCAGCAAAAGCACCGCCAGCACTGGTCCCTCAAGTTACATTGAAACTGCGGAAATACTGCTGCAGTGGGCGCTTTAAATATTTAAGAGAATGTGGGGAAGTTTTCAATACCACTATCCATGTTTCACCTATTCTATAGATAAATACAGAGGCTCAGTACCCAGAGCTATGAATCCAGTACAGACAATAAATGCCTAAAAAAGAAAAGGTACTTTTTCTTGTTTTCTCATTTTAAATTTTAAGTATTGCAGGGTATGAAAGCTCTGAACACACAAGTTTCCAGAGAAATCCTAAAGTACAGGACAGGAAGTATCTTGTGCAGTTCATAGATCTGCTATACTTGGTCAGGCACACGATGTAAAATAATATTTATATTTTTTACTTATCAGATATTTTTTGTTCTGCAATGTCAAATGTTCTTCCTATTTTTGCTCTCTGGACTAGGCCCAGGACAGGAGGATTGTGCAATTAGTGTTTGCCTGCAAATTTGCCTGATCTTCTTTTTATTAAAAAAAAAAAAAAAAAAATATTTGGTGTTTACTTGAGCTAAAAATCAAGGGTATGGACATTTGCCAGACAGAAATGTACTGTATCAGGTACGTGAGTCAGGGAAAGTGCTCATTGGCAAAAGTGAAGGATCTGTATTTTCATAAACAATTTGACAACTTTCTTATTCTTAACATGTTATTCCTTTTCTCTGAGCCATGACTTTCTGAAATGAATTTGTTGCTTGACTGGGTTTTCTATTTTTAAGGTTTTGAAAGGACAGTTCTCTTCTAAACAATTTACAGAGCTGGGAACAGAACCCAGGGCTTCTGTTTAAGGGCCTGATCCAAAGCCCATTGAAGTTGATGGGAGTCTTTTCATTGACTTTGTGGGCTTTGGATCAGATCCCAAATTTGCTGTGCTACCTTGAACAAGTCACTTAACTTGTCAGTGCCTTAGTTTGCCCATCTGTTTCATGGGGCTAGTAATACCTCACAGAGAAACAGTGACAGTTAATCTATTAATGTAGGAGAAGCACTTTGTGATTGTTGGTTGGAGGGCCCTATAGAAGTGCAAAGTATTATTATATAGCTAAAATGCTGTTTGTCAACTGGCTGACAATTAGTGTCTTGAGTTTTTGACAAAAGTATCTGTTACCCTAAACTTTTTTCTCTCTTGGGATGTGGATTCAGTTCTCATCTCAGGTTACTAGAGACACTGAGGTGGGTTTGAGGCCTTGTTTAACTCCCTGCTGAATATTCATCATGCACAAAGCCAGAACAACATGTCAGGTTTTTGAGTCGGATGAATCCAGGACTAAAAAAGGAGGGAATGCTGCAAGTTAGGTATATTAGAAGAGGCATCTGGGGAAAGTGGTTTAGCAGTGGCTGGTGCTGTGTTTGAGTCTAGTCATTGCCATTTACAACTTGTCAAAGCTGCCCAAATACAAGACAATACTATACAGACACAACACATTTGGGTGGTGCTACAATAACATCATAGAAGACATATGAGAATATGGAGAAGATGGAAGGAGGTGACAGAAGGGAGGGAAAAGGGAAGGTATGGTTAGGTAAAATGGAGGTCTGTCATTCCTCTCTATATTTTTTTTGATCCAAGAGTATCTAGAAAAAGAGTCCAAATAACTTCAAATTCATATAACTGATCTCTACAGCATGACACTATTCTTTCTTTGGCAGCTAACTCAAACAGGTCTGAATACTACTAATCTGTGGTGGGCATTAGCTCATCATGAACTTGGTGATCATTTTAGCCCTCAAGAACAAAAGTCTTTGTATGTGGAGTTAAACCCAGCTTAGCAGATAAATATCCTAGGATATAATTTTTAGCAGAGTTTTTTGGCTTCTGAAGTAAATCATTTATTTTTACTCTTGTGTCCATCTCTTTCCACTACTGCCTGACGGTTGGACAGTCCCATAACATATGCATCACGATCCTTTTTTCTTTAATAGAGTGCCATCAAATGTCAGAGGATAAGGCTACCTCTGTGGCATCCAGAACATTTTGAATACAATCTTTGTTACATCAAGCATAGCCTGAGATCCACAGAGGCAGTTTTAACATTATGTAATATGCTCTGCCACTGGAGATTTTATGGGCTATGATAAATCCCCTTTCCATTACTTTCACAAAGAACTCCAGATTAACAGAGTTCCCTGCCATTAACAAAGTATGCATAGTCGACATGGGCCTGGGGAGTTTGAATTATTTCTAAAAGTTCCTAGTAGTTCTGGAAATCTTAGGCTGTGGAGGCCAAATGATATGTTAGCAAGTGTCTTAGCTGTAAAAACTGCCACTCTGCTGAAGGGTCAGATCATAGCACTGCTTTAGTGTTAGAAAAGGGACAAAGCCCTCAGCATTGACCAATTGCGAAACCTATATGATATCCCTGCTCAGCCAGTTCTTCCAAATTATAGGTTTGTTCCCAATCTGCAAGTCTGAGTTCCCCACATAAACATTTTTGCATGACGGTGAGGACAGCATTGGTACCTTTTAGCTGGGACGGCCTAGACCTTGACCTTTGCAGAACCCAATTGCAGGCAATTTATTTTTCTCTACTGGACAAAAAGAGGAGCTGAGGAAACTTGCAGGGGGATACAATAGCGGTTCAGTCCACCTATGTGGCTATAAAGGCATTAGCATGCTGGAACCAGATTGACACCTGGGACATGATAAAAGCATGAGAGCCGATGGGAGATTTAATCATGTAAACTAAATTGTCCATTGTGAGCTCCATAAAGCTGGTGCTAATCTTACTACCTTAATTTTGAACTTCAGGTTCACATGTGTTATTTTTCTCAACTCTTCATCATGACCCACTTACATTGCATACTTTATCCAGCACTTTCATCTCTAAGCTCTAGAATGCGTTGCAACAGGGTCAACTACATGCTACCACAGCTGCTGCATTTGATGATGGTAATGTTCTCTCCTAAACCCGATGACTAGTAAAAGCAAAATTACTGCTGATGGGGGATGGATTCAAATGCAACTAAAGGAAAGAAGAGTCCTGAATCAATAAGCCATGTAGGCTGCAACCCAGGACAACAATACATGAGCAGCAACATCTAACACCTGTTCCAAAGCCCTTTGAAGTAAATGGGAGTTGTTGGTCTGGACTAGGCCCTTTAGTTAATAAAAAAGATATGCAAATACAGAAAACTTTTGATTATACTCAGTCATGAATTACACTAGGACCCAATGGATACTTCCTGCATGCCTTGGGCCTGATCCAAAGCACACTGGAGTCAAAGGGAGTCTCTCCAATGGATCAGGCCTGTGTCTGACACAATCTGTGTATGTAGTTTTGTGAGTTTGCACCATGCCTGCATGGTGTGGGAGCACAAACTTCTTAATTCCTGCCTTTAGGTGCAGAGGGCCAAGTCATGACATTCCTCATCGCAGCCCAGTGCCACTGAAAGGGTTAATCCTTGCCTGCCTCAGAGCTATTTTAAAGAACGTATTCAGTACAGTTCCTTGCCTCCCTCTTTTGCTCCCCTTTCTTGCATGTCCTTTCTTTTCATTATTTTGATTTTCCTTTGACGTCTGTGGATGTCTAAGAAGCACACCAGCTAAATAAACACCCAGTTCCACTTATAAGTGCATTTTCCATATAGGTCAGTTGACTTTCCAAGCCCTATAAATATTAGATTAACTGTGAGTCCTCTGAAAGCCTGAAGTTAGGATCAGATCCAAGAATCCACTAACTTTGGTCTGTTTTAAATCTGTAGTGCAGAAATGCAGCAAAATATTCAGTTAAAATACAAAACCAGAGAGCTGGCTTGGAAAGATAAGCTAATTGACAGAATAAGTATTTATCTTGAACAGGAATATTTGTAAGAGACCATCATATAATTGTTGCCCATGTGTACTTTGTAGCTTATGGAAACTCTGATTTTAATGATTATATTCAGGAGAAATTGTCTACCAGTAGAAAGGAGCCTCATTTTAAAGTCATAACTAGAGAGAGAGCATGGTACTATCTTCCCCCAGGTTTGGATTCTAGTCAACCATCATCTCCCATTTTAGGAAGCTCAGGGGTAGTCTTGAAGAGTGAATCTACAAAACTGCATGAGCCTCACTTTTTATGACAGGTTTCTAAAAATATTGGCCACAAATTTTGCCACAGAGCCTCCTAAAAAATTCCAGTTGCTCCAAGGTCAAGAATTGAGGGGGCCTTTCTGTTGGCATGGTAACCTCTAGAATTAGGTCACTACACATTTGTTCATGCATGCACGCAGTTCATGTGGACCCATGAGGAACCAAGAAGTAATGTGCTGGAGGAGACTCAGAGGAAACCCTTGTTAACTTTCCATCACCAAAATGAAGATAAGGTTGGAATGGGTTTCTCTGATGAAATTTGCTCCCTCTCTGGAACTGTCACTCTTGCCAGAAATGGCTTATCCTGAAAGCTCATAAAAATACTTCTGAAGGGTGTTTTAGATATTTATGTATTTTTTTTTATTTTACATTACACCCAAGTGATAGGTATTTTTTTAAATGTCCCAGTGGAGGATGTCTGTAGATTCCCCCACTTCTAGAAGCTCTTTTATAAGGAAATCATTGCCCCATAATTTCAAATGGCATGAGTGGAACAATGTGCTTGTTAATATACTCAGTATATTTTTCAACAACTAAGTATAAATATGTCTAGCAAAAACACTTAATATAGGTTTGTTTGCCAAGTGGTGTGGCCTCCTTCTTTGGTTGCGGTTGGGCATAAGTATTGCTGTTTAACTGTGTAATGTCCCCTCCAGAGTTCTGACCAAGACTTACAACAACCACAGGAGGAATTGTCCCCTGAAAGTCCTTCCCGGGTTTTACATGGAGTTCAGGGCATGCTGGGTGTTTAGTTGAGTGCTTTGTGGATGGTGTATTCATACTGTGCAGCAAACTACTCCAATTTAAACTACTATTGTTGTCTAGCTCCATACTTAAACTTGTCCCTGCTGTTGTAGTCAGGGTAAGATTTCATAAGACAAGGAGCTTTGACTAAGCGGGGTCTCCCTGTGGGGACAGAGACTTCATTAATGTCTGGGGTGTGGAGCAGAGACTGCAATTTGTCTTCTCTCACACAAGCTAGAGTTCTGAAAATGTGTAATTCTTTTTTGAATTTGAATTCTTTTTTGCCTCTTTTTTAGCCAATTTAAATTTCCAGAAATTGTTCCAGGGGTCACAATGGAGTCACAACCTTTTCAATTCACATCTTTGGTGGATACAGAATGGACATATGAGTGTTAGTTGAGAATTTCAAAGTCATGCAAGGGGTCTATCGACATACATTAATGGAAGATGTGTGGCTGAATCCCTTTGCTTTTAAAATCCCAACCACCATTAATGGATACTTGCCCACATTGGAAACACCACCCTCCACCTGGAATCAAACCCTTTTAGTTATCTCAGGGATATTTAGAACTTTGACCATACCCCTTTGCAGGTGACCAGATACACCTCAAGACCATAGACTTCCCATCACCAAGATGTATAAACACTCTTTTGTCAATGGCAAGCAGAACTCTGAACCACGCTGTCAGGAAGTACGGCTTGTAGCAGAGCCAGTCTTTGGACAACCTAACACGTACAGCTAGCCTCTAGAAGACTGCATGATTGGCTACATGGTCTGATTGGTTGGAAAGGGCAGCAGCTCTTAAATCCAGCAGCAGGTCCATGACTATTTCAGGCATTTGTTCATAGCTGTGATAGCTCTTGTGTATACTCATACCTAGTACTGTCTAGTCTGACTCACCTTGCTCCAGGTAACTTGGTTCTCACCCTTTGCTCTAATTCCTGGCTTCTAACACTTTGTTCTGGCATCTGGTCTTTGGTTCTGGTTGTGATGCTGGCCTCTGACTCTTAGCTCTTGACTCTGTCTGTGACCCTTGGCTCTGGCATCTGCTGTCTGCTTCCTGACTCCTGTCCCAACCACTAGGCTCAAGCACCCACACCCTGGTTACTGATACAGGTTGACTGGTGCTCCAATGTCAGGGCAATGTCAGCTTTAGTGGTGCCAACCCCAAACATTAAAAAAAAATCATGAGGTTGGCTTAAAATTAACGAGAATCTTTAAAAATAACAAATTTGGGGGCTCTTTATTTACCTTCAGGTTTTTGAACCTATAGGGTTTGTTTTGAGTCACATTTTCAAGCTCTCCACAGCTGTAAAATAAAAGCTGAGATTCTCACCGAGTCAGTTGTCTCCAGGAGTTGGACCTTTTAAAAAATAAAAACCACCAAATATTGTCAGGATTTCATCACAAGTCTCACAACTCTGCTATAAGGATAGTAACAGGTCTCCTCTCCCTCATTTAAGATTGTTAAGACCTGGATCCCCAGCATCACTTTATTCCTGTAGTCATTGATTATGCTTCTAGCACAAAATGAGTGCTCAGTGTGATGCAGGCCAGCTAGAAGGCACCTAAACAAAGCAATAATGGAAAGGTTGCAATAGCCCAAGAGCGCGCCAGCTTTGAGACCACCTCTCCCAGGTCTGGCAGTCTAGAAGGTCTCATTCCCTGTAGAATTCCTCCTACTGCCATTTTCAGCCCTTAGCAGCCAGTCAATCCTGCAACACCAGGAATTCAGTAAGTAAATCTGCTTGCAGAGCAAAGCACTGCCTTGTCTTCACTAAGCTCATCCTATGATTTTGCTTGTGATGATGAGTTTCTAAGTAGAATTCAAAGTGAATAGTTTGGGACCTGATTATCTGTCTCCTTGTGCTAGTCTAGGCACTAAACTACCTGTAAACTGCAGAGAGGGCATTCTCTGTCAAGGCCCTTCTACTCCAGAGGGTGCTCACACTTGATCTGCCCAGCCTGGAGCGGCTAACCACGTTCACAGATGCTCCAAGGCCCATTTTTTTTCCTCCTAGGCATTTGGAGAAGAGGTTGTGTGCAATGGGAGTCTTTCTTTGTTAGTTGGAGCATTGCTTGGGGAAGGAGGGAGAGTTAACTATTCAGCTACTTGTGAAAGGAATGAACAGAGCAGGATATCTGTTGTCCTTGGATACTGATATAAAAGTGCCAATTGTAATTATTATTATTGTAAGGATGCCCAGAGTGCAGGACATGTGTCGCCCAACACGGTAACTTTTTAGGCATCAAAAGAATACATACAATTATTTCTCAAGGGATATGGGGATGTTAATAGCAACCTCCCAGAATGCCCTTTAGGTATTGCCTTACTTTACTAATGTCCACATTGCTCTTTGTCCAATGGGGCTGTTCTAGGAACTGTTGAATAGGTACTGTTGGATTCCCACAGCAGACTGGTACAGCAGCAGTTGGAGGGAGGGAGGGAGAGTGTGTGTGTGAGAGACCCAACTATTTTAATAAAAAGGTTTTGTAATGTAACATTACAAATCCAGGGTGGATTTGATTTAAATCAATTTGATTCATGAAATCATGATTTAAATCACTAGTCAGGAAGACTCAATTTAATCATGGATTTCTACATAAAAGTGCATTCTTGTTGGTTGTTACTGAAGATCCTGCATGTTCAGACATGTTCCTTTCATCATCTTCAACACAGCTTCCTCCTGAAAAGGAACACTTCTCAAGATGTTGTTTCATTTGGGCAACCAGGCCTTGCATTTCTTTGTTGCACTGTTTGCATTTTGCACGCATGCCTATCTTACTCACAGGTAGCAGAACTTCATTAAAATATTCCCAAACTGGGTCTCTTTTATGGCCTTCTGCCATTATAGTAGGGTGACCAGATGAGATGAAGAAAATATCGGGACACAGGGGAGGGGCAAAAAAAAAAAAAAAAAAAAAAAAGCCGAGTGCTGCTGGCCGAGCAAAAAAACCCCAAAAAACGGGTGCTGCCGGCAGAGCAAAATATCGGGATAGAGATCGGTCGGGACGCGGGACAAACCGCTAAAAATCGGGACGTCTGGTCACCCTACATTATAGGTTTTTCCTTTCTAGTGAGAGAATGGTATGGTAGATCTCAAATTAATGAAGGCTACACTCAGAAAGACCTCAAGACTTCTGGAATATGCTGCTCAAACAGTTTCATTTTTGTTTCTACTGCCTGTCCTTCCCTTCTCACATTTATCTCCAGACTTCTTCTCCTTGTCCAGATTTATTCTGTCCCCAACAATCTTCTGTTCATTGAACTTTTTGAAACTTTGCACTTTTAGAGAGAGGTAAAGGATTGACTCTGTGTACACAAATTTGCAGAGGGAGAATAGGGTTGAGGTCTGTTATTTCTCACCTCTATATCTTATTTATTTATTTAAAATATTTTTACTGTTAACGAGCATGTTATCTCTGGAGACACAAATCCACAGTTTGAGAAATGCTAAACTAAGTGTCTCTGATGGTATCTTCTAGACTGAGCACTGAGTCCCATTGGGTAGATAGAAAGATTATCCTAAATAATCTATACAGAAGCCTCTGGAACCCCATAAAATTGGGTCCCTAATCCATGAACTATTGGAACTCATTTACAAAACTTTTCTTAAACATTACATGAATTATATTGTCTCAAACTATAGAATTAGAATTTATAATCCCTATTCCATGATGAGATATCTTTGAGCTATAATGTATCTTAATTAAAATGATCTTTAGATAGGTTCCTTCCTCAAAAAGCATTTTATCAAAAAATCTTTTTTTTTTTTTTTTAAATCATTGTTTTTATCCACCCTGGGGTACACTCAACTGTTGTAAGAACAGAGTTAGCAATGCTTAGCTGTGGAGCTTGTCTAGTGAAGAAAGACCCTTATCAGAGGCATAATGTAAGGCTTTGTCTACACTGGAATTTCATCAGCAAAACTTTTTGTTGTTCAGGGGTGTTAAATAACCCCCCACCCTGAACGACAGAAGTTTTACCGACAAAAAGTGCCGGTGTGAACCTCATTTGTTGGTAGGAGCGCTCTCCTGCCGACAATGCTGCTGCTGCTCGTTGGGGGGTGGAATTTTTGTCGATTCCACTGACTACTTTGTCAATACTAGAAAAAATTAGTACCCATCTGACAACAATCGTACAGCTGTATTGCTGCTAGCAACAATGTAAACACTGGCCTAGCCAAGGCTGACGTGTTTTTACATCTGTCACTTAATCCTGCTCTGAGCAGGTTTTCATGATCTGGGGGTCAGATCCCTTAGGTCTTGTCCGAAGTAGCAGACTTGCAGCTGTACTGTGCGGGTACTACTTTTTCAAGTGCAGACTCATCTGACCTGATGAAGGAATAATGCTGCTGCCTGTTTCTCTTCCAGCCCCAATAAGTAAAGGTGTGTGATCCATTTAAAAAAATGGAAACAGACTGATTGCTCTTTTCTAACTGGCAAATCCACCTCTGAGATTTGTGGCCATGTCCAGCGATATATGTACCTCATCTGTGGGGCTCATTGCCTACCAGTTGTTTCAACTAGGGCTGGTGGGAGGAGTATAATTTTCTCTTTTGTGTGCTTTATTTCTCCACTGATTTTTAAGCTTTCCTTGGTCTTGCAAACTTTGGGAGGCTTTTCTTTGCACTAATCAAGCTTGCATGCCTGCCTGCCTTTTTTTTTTTTGTTTTGGGGACACTGCCAGTTCTTATTCTAAGAGCTTTATGCTAGTCTTATCGAATGCTAGGAGTTAAGCTCCCACTTGTAAAGGAATGGTTGCTGTAGAATAGCACCCATTCCCAATCTGTTCTCCCCTGCCTATCTGTACATCGCTGGATAGTGTCTTGTGTAGCTAGATTTTTTTTTTTTTTTGAATATATGGAGTATAGGCAAGACAAGTTGTTAGGAAGCAAAAAAATATATACTCAGAGAAATCTTGTATCAAAATAATTTATTATAAAAAAAAATTCAAAGACCACTTCATTGAAGTTTTGCTGTCCTCAAGACAGGATTTGTGGCATTCCTGGCATAAATAGGAGTGTTCAACACCGCCTTAGTCTACATAACATAGTATTATACAGCTCCTGTTTGCTATGGGCCAGATTCTACCCTTACTTTCACTGCATGCAACCCCACTGACAGAATTTGGCCCTGTATAGTGTAGTTAGCTACTCAGCATCTTCTGCTCCAAAGAGGTGTAATGTATCCCTCTTTATCTCTTTGCATTATACAGTGACAGTGTTTGGTGTCACATGGAAGACTGATGCATCTATTTGCTGCTGGGAAATTTTTAGTTAGCTGAACCAGTATTAAGAAGTGAGTGAGTGATAACACACCACCAGTTGTTTAGGAAAAAAAATATGCGATCAATTATTCAAAGCTGTCCAAATTCCCAGAAATGTTTGATTACACTGTGCTGTCTCAGAGCTTGTTTACTCTTAAAAGAGGCAGATCTTATCTGACCTACAGCATCAACGCTCTCAGTGTGACAAAAGGAGTCTGACAATATACATTGCTATGATAATGCATGGAAATACCTTCTCTCTGCACTGTTCACTGATGGAAAATGCATCATCCCTGGACACTGGCCAGCAGCTTTCCTGGCTCCATCCCTAGGCTTCTAACATCACTGTTTACCACTCAACTGTAAACCACCTTAGGCTATATTTCTGTCCATTTCCCCCCCCAACTACATCTGGGCAAACCTTCTGTACATTCAGGATTTCAATCTTTCAGATTATGGAGCTGCTAGGACACATGGCCTTCTTCCTTAGCAGGTGAAATAGAATTCTCCACTTCACTTCCCTCCAGAGTTCATGTCCCTTGAGGCTCCCTGGTAATCTGTGACTTTTTACACAGTTCCTGATAGAATTCAGACTCCAAAAATCGTGGGTACGCGTTATTCTCCATCAAGCTGTAGACTCTCTTCTGTGCAGCATTGAAGCAAGTGTGTGTTGCTTCTTGGATATTCTGTGCAATCATATTCTTGGTTTGAAAGTCTATGTTTATCTGAAATAGAATGTGGGAATGTGTTACTGAAAGTGTTCACCTCAAGCAAATACCATAGACAAGTTAGATAAAAGTGAGATTTCATTAACACTAAGGGCCTAATACTACAACCTTGTGGCAGACAAAGCTCCCAGTGAAGCTACTGAAGGCCTCCTCCTTCAGAAGGTTGCAAGATAAGATCCCTAGTTTTGTAATGAGGAACATTTTCTGTAATGTATTGCACTTTAGGGCAACTGAAAAGACTCAAATGATGACAATCATATTTCAATGCTGATGCTCTTTAAATACACTGTAGACTTCAGTGATTTTTGCTGATGTACCCAGGCTGAGGATCTGAGCCAGAATCTCTGTGAAAACACTGCTGGCCCAATTTTCCAACATGGGAAACTGGGATGAATAAATTATAGTATCAAGGTAATATCTGGATGTTAATAATCAGCATTCAGGGGCATAAATGCATTTTGGGCAACAAAATTTCAAAACATGGGCCCACGGTGGACATGGGGGTGGGAATTTCAGAGAGCCTTGAAGTGGTGCTTAAATTGAGTGCTCATTACTAGCAGTGATGTTTTTTTTTAAATCAGCTTTTTACCTCTTTGGGAGCTTCTTTTTCAATGAAGTCATTGTAGATCTTTTTAGCCTTGGATAACAGCTTCTGAGGTGACTTGATTTTCTTGAAGTCCTCACAGGCCAGCCAGAAATCGATGTTCTCCTCGCAGAACTCTGATTTCAAAAAAGCTCGAAAAGCTGCAAGACCATCTGGAAAGCAAGAAAAGGGAGAAATGTATGAGCTGAAAATATTCCAGGAATCTTGCATTTAGCAATAGTCTTTCCCTACCAAAAATATATTTGTTCACAGTGTTCATATTTCTTTCAGAGCTGTCAGGACACTTTCAATAATTGCCTATGTATATGTGTATAAAGTATATATTTAGGCTCCCACAGTTTGCCAGACTTTCTTTTTAAATAACTGAAGCTATTTTTGAAGGAAAAGTGCAAAAAATGAAAACCATGTAAAATCAGCACACTTCCTTTAACAGACGGCTAGGTTTACAAAAACAACAAAACAAAACAAAACAAAAAAAACAACAACCATAAAACAAAACTCCTCATTATACAGTTTCTCTCCAGATCGGAGTTCTAGTATGTTAACCTTTAGACTGGAGTAAATATTTGCAACAGAGCTATAAATCTCTGGAAGACATTTGCAATGGAAAGAGTGACTCAAAGTTGATTATCAAATGCTGATAGAATATATATTTTGGTTCAGCAATTAAGTGGTTTCTTTGCAGAGCGGCTATAAAACCCACAGAGGATTCAACTCTCATTGACTCCATTGCAGGATCAAGCCCACAGTGGCTTAATGTGTATATTTCTAATAGCACTGGAACAAGGATTTGTCTTGGAGTGGATTCCTAAGTGCACAAAAATCTTTGATAAAGAACATGCTTTTTATGAAGTGGGGCTTTGGGTTGTTTAAAATAGAAGTGTCTGAGACCAATATCAAGCTGCATGCATGAGGTTCAAATGGCAATTTATAATCCTGATGTACATGGAAAACCATTGCTTATTCTTATCTGAAGTAGCCTTTTCTATTACAAAACCTACAGCAAGACCATAACATGTTTATATTTTTACATTGATTTGTTACTCTTTTCAGACTGACTTACATTTATTAGCTAGAAGTTCATCAAAAGCTTCTGACCACAGCTGGGCTTCTTCAGGAGAAGGTCTATATAAAAGGACGGAGAACATTAGTTAGATTGCACAGCATATATTTCTGTTCCTTGCATGTTAAAATATTTGAGACTCATTTGAGTTAAATCTGTATATTTAAGTTACCTGAAGTAAGTATGTTGCATTCCTTTTTTGTTGGACTTTGTTTTTGTAGAAGTGGTAGAGTTTTGCAGGAAATAGCTCAACCTTGTTTTCCAATCCTTAATGCTAGAAGAGAAAGAGGAAGAGGGGGGAAATACATTAAAATGAGTTAACTGAAACTATCCTTCCAGCTTTGTACATTTTGACCAGAGATGGGACTAATCCTGCAGTCTATGAAGAGAATGCAAAATTTCCCTTGAAGTTGATGGTAGTTTTGCCTGCTTAATAACTGTGGGTCAAGCCCCAAATCTTTCTCCATTTCAAAAAAATAGGACCCAATCCTTCTATTTCAGTCAACAGCATTTTTTTCCACTGACTGGAGCAAGAGAGCCCACAGTGACTGGAAAGTGACTAATTGTAACTAAGGCATCTATGAATTTCATAACCAGAGGTGTGCTTCTGTATGTGAGGAACACAGCACACTGACCTCTGTTCTTCCCTAGGGGCCCACTACTGTTGTCTGTACTCAATGAAAGTTTTAGCTGAGTGAAAATTATTGGGTGGGGGCCTCCTGGTGCTCAGATATTTAGAAGACCCTCTTCAATTGTGCATCAACATGGATTTGGAGATTTAATCTCTTCCTGCCTAATTTTTGGAAGAGCCAAAAACTGGATCTCCCCAATCTAAAAGAATATATTTTCAGTGTGGAAGATACTCCAGTTTAGGGCTATATCGTGAAATCTGTAGAACAGGTGAGATTAAACTCTGTAGGAGCTGCAGCACAAAATCATCTCCACTAGCCTCTATATGAAACTGGGAATTGCAGAATAATTTTGTCCCTTACATTTAAAATATCATGTCTTATCCAGACAGTGCAAACAGGATATTCATTATAAATATAATAATGGAAGATTTTCACGTTTTTTTGTTTTTGTTTTGCTTTGGCAAGGAGCAAACCCTGTAAAAAAGTTTAAATGACAGAGCCATTTAAAGACACCAATCCAATGTAAAATTGCACAGCTTGCTACGTGAACAACGAATGGGGAGAAAATGTGCTTACATTTTCACCACTCAAACATGAACTGAAATAAACCATTTCTGCACAAGATCTACATTCTTTCTGACTGCCACTGACAGTTACATTTCTCATCAAATGACCAGTTCAGCAAATACAGGATTTTTTGCACATCAGGATTTTTGCAGTGGAGATATTTCTCCATTTTTAAAAACTCCTGATGACATCAAATACATAAATTAACTCACTCTTGCACTGCTCACTTATGGCACCCAAAGTGATTTTTTTAAAAAGTCAACTCTGTCAAATAGATGAAGGAATAATATCAATAGTTTCTTTTTTCCCTACAGAGAGGCAACCTCCCTAGTTTGAATCATTGTTCTGAAAGCAAAGGGTGGCTCTTTATATGAATTAGACCTGCTATAAATATATAAACTCACATAGTTCTCTTCATCTTTCCTTTCTTCTCCTCGTTTTGGCAGCTGCTGGGAGTTTTCTCCATTTGTCCACAGTTGTGCTGAAGAGCAAAGAAGATTGCACTTTGCATACTTTTGTTTTATCCCAGGGTCTATCGCTGATCTGCCAGCCACTGCAGCAGCCTTTTCTTCAATCAGAAGTTGAACTTGAAAAGCGAGAAAGGCAGCCTCTCTTTATAGAAGGCAGTAGGGGAATGGGTTGGGTTTCGGTTACACCTCCTGAGCACGCTGATTTGCTTGTGGGGAAGCACACCAAAGCACACTCCCCTGTCACGTCCTTAAAAGGCTCTTACACTGAGTACAGTGCTGACGCAGTGTTCCCTTTTGCTTTATGCAGTCTTCTCTGGCAAAAAACCGGTCTGGTTCTCGCAACCGCCTAATTCAGATTCCAGCAAGGTGGAGAGCTCTTTTTTTGGCTGTTGTGTGTGTATGCACAAAGCTTGAATGCCCTGCACATCTGAAGACAGAAGTGTAGGATCAATGACTTGGCTTATTAGCCTACATGGAGAGAAAGATAATAGGTAGAAATAGTGCAAGGGGGTCTAGCTGCTGTGCTTATAAAGTTACCCCCTTGGCCCCATCCCAGCCGGCAAAAGGAAAATATACCTTGAAAAGGGCTAAGCACATGAATACATTTCTATTACTGGATTAATAGGTTAACAATAGTGCTAACAAAATAAGATTTGCTACTGTACTTTTGGCAATCTGAAAGTAGTCGGGAATTGTCTCGCTAGTGTTCTACCATTCATTTTTAAAATGCCAGCTAAGCTAAGAAATGCCTCATATTTCTCATTACTCCTTACCCCTGTGTCTGGTAAGGAGAAGATGTACCAGGATCGCTGCTGAACCATCTGTATTACTAACATTATCCCTATGGGACTAAAGGGTTACAGTTCCTGTATTGCAAAAAGTTTTGCACTTGGAAATGTTTGTACAACCTGTGCTTGTTCTTGTTCTAATATTTGCCTGAAAGGCTTTTAGGGGATCACAATGACTTGGCATAGGAAGGGGCTAATTTTCTCTAGTACCTGGTGAGGGTTAGGCAACAGGTTTATGTTCAGTTCTATACATTAGAAATTCATTTTTATAACAACCCATATGCTAAAATTGTTTTTGTTTTCCAAGAAGCCAATTCTTTTGACTGTGCACAGCCCATTAGAAAAAATAGAGGAGGATTCTAAGGCTAGATTCAGATTCCCTTAGAAAAGAAAGATATGGAAAGTTTGAGTGTACAATACATGGTAGATTTTATCTCAGTGATAACTTGAACTAATTTTTCCCCCTCATAAGCATTATGAACATGTAAATGTAAGCCATGCCTGCAGGGTGTGGCACTCTGTCCCCCACTAGTGTTGGCAAGACCAACTAAAGATTGATGAGCCTGCTACAGCCTTGGCTCGCAGATCTGGGTCTTTTAGCAGCATGCGTTAGAGGGCCAGGCTCAGGTATTAAGATCCAGAGGTCTCAGCTGCCACTAGAGTAGGACTGAGTGCCAAATCTAGCAGGCGTGTCTTCCATATGCTTTCATAACTCTGCCATTTGCCAATCAGTTGTGCAAATTACTGCTGGTGCAGGCAGCTGTAATAGTTTATCCCTATGCCTCAACCTTTAGCTACAATTTCAAGATGCATGTGCTACCTCCCACAATATCTTAACCAGCAGAGGGTGTCCTGGTATAAACCAGTACTTTTTCTCCCTCTACCAACATAGAATACAGCTCAAATTGTAATGTTCCTGACCTATGATTATTGCAGCATGCCTCCTACCACCTTCAGTATCGTTTATTTCATCAGCCACTGTAAATGCACAGATGGAGAATATAGTTCAGCATGCAAACAAGTAACTCACCTTACGTAAAAGCTTAATATTACAGCAAGAAAGTACAAGGAAACATTTTGTATAGCTTCCATCTTAAAAACAAAATAGCAGTATTTTTATTGTAACATATATCATTAGCACAATGCAATCTTAAATTAAACTCATGTTAGTTCTTCTATAATACAGTCTATATATTTCTATTTAAATCTATATAGTTAAGGTAGAGTTTTAGAGTAATTTTTAAAATATCTCTAATCCTGTTTCCAGTTTGCATCATTTCTGCATCACTATTTATTCACCCCTCCCCCCCACGCTTAGAGATTCAACAGGTGATAAGACTCTTGCTTAACAGGAACTTCCATTTTTATAGTTAATTGGGAAAAAAAGCAATAAAGCAGTTCACAATAAAAACAAGATAAAATGCATGATTCATGCTGAGACTTTCCATTTACACCTCTACCCTGATCTAACGCGACCTGATATAATACGGGTCTGCATATAGCGCGGTAACCCCGGGGCTCCGGCAGCGGGGCTCGGGTGGCGATTTAAAGGGCCGGGGGGCTCCCCATGGCCGGAGCCCCGGGCTCTTTAAATCACTGCTGGAGCTCTGCCGCCGCTACCCCGACATAACAGGGTTTCACCTATAACGCGATAGGGATTTTTGGCTCCCGAGGACCGTGTTATATTGGGGTAGAGGTGTACCAACTAGAGCCAACTGTACTGTTTGGCAGATGCCTGGGAATATCTCAGCTGTTCCCTGCAAGCCTCTTCTATGGTTGTCAATAGTGTATTTTCATGGGTTGAGCAAACATCAGAAGATTCATAGGTTTGATTTGGATAAGACCCCAAATTGTAGATGCTTAACCAAAGCTTATCTTAATTAATTAAGATGTTGGTGTTCAGTGAGAGAGACGAAACCTCTCACATGGACTACTGTACTTTGACCCTTGGAATAGGTTCTAACTGGGGTAAAGCCTAGGGCAGTTTCAAATCAAACAGGTTTGCCCATCCCTAATCCCCAGTGGACTGTGTTGTCACCTGTAAGAGTTTCACATATGCTGGTGAGGCACAAGTACTTCAGAATTTTGCAAGCTTCTCAACCACTGTTGGCAAGCTATCATCAGCGTCATTTGCAGGATTCACGGGGATACTGACCTTTGACTCTAATGTGAGGATGAAAATGTTTGGAGTCCAGTCAGCTCAGCACAGCTCTGTAAATCAAACAGGCTGTGTCTACGCTGCACTTTGGCAATCTCCCATTGACTCAGCCTCATTCCTTGGAATACTCACGTAAACAAGGCACTGACATTGATACCCACCATGTCATCTAATCCTGCTCAGAACAGCTTTGGATAATACTGGTAGAAATGTCAGCAGCCTGGTGTACCTTGTTTGCATTAGTGCGCCCCCATTGTTACAACTGGCATGGCTCCACCTGTGGTAATGCAGTAACGAGAGATTCCCATAAAAATCTAGTGTAGATAAGGCCCAAATCAGATTATGAGCTACAGGATACAAAAGCCATTCAGAGCAGCTTGGTAAAGTTTAGGAAACTTATTGCAAGGAAAATAAAATGGGGATAACTGAAAAAGCACTTATTAAATAAAAGTATTAAAGAGTTAGGAAAAAAATTGAATTTTTTTTCTGCATATTCCAGTACCAGCCACATACCTTTTGACAGCTTTGATTTATGTGCATTCTACAATTGGAGTAGGAGTTGTGAGGAATTCTAGGCTCAGTTATATTTACACTTATTTTGGGGAACTCAACTTTTGATCTAACTGATCACCATGAAATAAATCAGTTTGGCTCAGATCAGTCTCTGCTGGGCATTGTTCCTCAGAGAAACATCTCGTACAGTTCAGCACAATGCAAGCTACAGTTCAAAGAACAGAAGCTAAAATGAGTTCTATATCCAAATGCTTTGGAGATATATACATAGAGGGGGAAAAAGTACTAGTTTACACCAGGACACCCTCTGCTGGTTAACATATTGCTAGCAAACTCTTTTATTGTAACATGTAAAACATCCTAAATCTGGCTTCTCAAGTAAGAGATTCGGAGAAAGAATATTATTTATCTCTGTGCGCAGTGAACAGACTATTTTAGTGGCACCAACTCTTGTTGTTAGAAACTATTCTCTTTCCCTGATTTCTAGCTTTCCTAGGCTGGAGTGGCAAAATAGCACAGTAGTCTTACATTTCTGTGGGATCTGAATGCATCTCCAAAGATGAACACATACCAGTTACAAAGGTGAAAATGAGTTGTCATCTTAACCTTGGCCTACTTCTTCTCTTACCAGACATTAGTCTAATCTGAAAACCACCAGATAATGAATTGGTTATTGATTGGCAGAGAAGTCCTGGACTGGAGCTGAATACCAGCCGTCAGCTGCATTGATATAGCAGAATGTGTAAACTTGCTGTGTGCGCTATTTCTGGTCTTCAAGTCTGCACGGTTAGTCACTATTTTTCTGTTAAATCTCTCCAAAATGTCAGCATGTTATGGACCACAGTCTATGCTCAGTTACACAGGGGCAACTCCTCTTGACTTCTGTGGGAATTGGATTTTGGTGACTAGGAGTTTCATTTCTGTAACTGAGAAAAATCATTTGTCCCAGTTAGTTCTAATTCACCACTGGTGAATGCTGACACAACACCTTTCAAATCCATGAGGAAGTGGCAGTTTAGGCCAACTGCAAATGTAACTTCAAATCTTTTTCTCCACTTGTTTCTCTAGACTTCAGTGTATTTGTATGAATTTTAGCCCATTATTAAGGGGGGGTCAAGAAAGGAGGCAGGTGATAGAACGTCTTAGTCTTGAACCTGCACCCCACTGAAGTCAGTAGGAGTTTGGCCATTGACTTAAATGAGAGCTGGATCAGGCCCTTAATGAGTTTACCTTTCACCCATGGAGATCAAAATTTTTGCTATTGTCACTCTCAGTGGCAGGTTCTGCCCTCTTTGCACCAATGGAATTCCCAGGCTAGACACACTGAAAAGTGCAGTATATGCAATACAGATCCATGCGACAAATTAGAGAGGACAAATTTTCCTTTGGCTCTGTAGCATGTGGAAATGACTGTGGTAGTCTTATTCCTGACCCTAGTGGATGTTTGTTCCCATTACAAAACTCTCCCACAATTGACAGTCTGTTGAAGAGAAATACAGGAGATGATGAAGGTGTTACAGGTCAGGACTGAAGCTTATAGGCAGATTTGTGTGAGGAAAATGGCACTGCTCTCACCACAGCCTATGTGTGGGTCTAGCCAGAGCTAAAAATCTCCCCTTTTCACAACACTAAATCCACACAATTCTATTCCTTTAAAGAAAGCAATGTCTGTGTTTGGGAGTGGAAATTATTATAGAAGCAAAATAGTTATGGATGAGTAGATATAAATTAGTTCTGAATCAGGGAAGATTCCCTCCTACTCTGCAAACTAATGCACTGGTAAATAGCTGCATGTGGGAATCAGTTCCTCTTACTGTGCTCTAAGCATCTTTCCTCTTCTGCTAGCTAAATCCTGCCTCTTTCTTTCCCTTACCCGTCTTTCCCTTACCTGGATGACTGAAGATTCTGACTCTTCCCCCCTATGCTTCTGCCTTTGAATTGTTTGTGTTTTATTCAGTTGCTATTGTAAGAGCTTCAGGAAAGAAAATTCTCTAAACTGACTTAAAAAAAAAATAAAATTCTAATCATTTATCTATCTATGCCTCTGTAGATTAAATAAATATTAGCCCCAGAATTAAAAGGCTAGTGTGATGTGCCAAAGAGTATGGGAACGAAGGGGAAAAGCTAATTCTGGCAGGCTTGGCTTTACATATTTAATTTTATCCCAGTGCATTTCTGTATGTTTTATGGTTTATTTGGAGTTTGGTTGTGTTCTGCTTTTGGAAAATAACATAAGATGGCCATACTTGGTCAGACCAAGGGTCTATCTAGCCTAGTATCCTGTCTTCCGATAGTGGCCAATACCAGGTGCCCCAGAGAGAATCCATCAAGTGATCCATCCCTTGTCGCCCATTCCCAGCTTCTGGCAAACAGAGGCTAGGGATACTATCCCTGCCCATCCAGTTAATAGCCATTGATGGACCTATCCTCCATGAATTTATCTAGTTCTTTTTTTAACCCTGTTATAGTCTTGGCCTTCACAACATCCTCTGGCAAAGAGTTCCACAGGTTGACTGTGTGTTGTGTGAAAAAATACTTCCTTTTGTTTGCTTTAAACCTGTTGCCTATTAATGTCATTTGGTGACCCCCAATTCTTGTGTTATGAGAAGGAGTAAATAAAACTTCTTTATTTACTTTCTCCACAGCAGTCCTGATTTTATAGATCTTTATCATATCCCCCCTTAGTCATCTCTTTTTCAAGCTGAAAAGTCCCAATCTTATTAATCTCTCCTCATATGGAAGCTGTTACATACTCCTAATCATTTTTGCTGCCCTTTTCTGAACCTTTTCCAATTCCAATATATCTTTTTTGAGATGAGGCGACCATATCTGCATGCAGTATTCAAGATGTGGGCATACTATGGATTTATATAGAGGCAATATGATATTTTCTGTTTTATTATCTATCCCTTTCTTAATGATTCCCAACATTCTGTTAGCTTTTTTGACTGCTGCTGCACATTGAGTGGATGTTTTCTGAGAACTAGCCACAATGACTCCAAGATATCTCTTTTGAGTGGTAACAGCTAATCTAGACCCCATCATTTTATATGTATAGTTGGGAGTATGTTTTCCAATGTGCATTACTTTGCATTTATCAACATTGAATTTCATCTGCATTTTGTTACCCAGTTTTGTGAGATCCCTTTGTAGCTTTTCGCAGTCTACTTTGGACTTAACTATCTTGAGTAATTTTGTATCATCTGCAAATTTTCCACCCTACTGTTTACCCCTTTTTCCAGATAATTTATGAATATGTCCCAGTACAGACCCCAGGGGGACACCACTTTACCTGTCTCCATTCTGAAAAATAACAATTTATTCCTTCCCTTTGTTTCCTATCTTTTAACCAGTTACCGATCCATGAGATGTAAATGTTTTTTTTATGTTGAGGGAGAAATTATGAGTGGTATAGCCTGGGGTAAAGTGAGTCCCCCGACCTAAAAGGGCATGGAGCCCAAAATTTAAGACAGGAGGGAGAGGTGAAGACTTCTGAGAGACCAAGGATCTGTCCAGAGGGCCAAGAGTCTGTCTAGTTATCTCGTGGTGCTCTTCGTTCCCCACCAGAGATCTGAAATCCTTTGCAGAGCAGACTCTGTGTAACCTGACCAGCAGTGGTGGAGTAGATTCTGCTGGTCTGGACTGGCAGCAGCACAAACTCGATGTTACAGGATAGGATTGGACTGGACCAGAAGTGATGGAGTGGACTTGACTCTGCAGGACCAGAGGCAGTGAAGCAGGACCTAGTGTAGCAGGGATTGCTGGATTGAAGTGGACAATTAGGGAGAGTCACCCACTAGCATTCACCCTGATCACCCCTAGACCCAGCTGGTCTAATAATTGAGCTTTAGGTGGGTGGGTATTGAGATTTTGGCCCTCTACCCGTGGGGCAAACTAAAACCCTGTGGAGATGGATTATACTGTTTGGTTTTGCTATGCTTATTTTATGTAAATGTTTGCGTTTTCCCAGGCTTTTGTTAAAGAGGATTCCTGTGTGCTTGGGAGTGGGGGCAGGGATGAGGCAAACCTAGACTTGTGACCAGGGAGGTTACCTTTTAGTTTTCTGGAGTCAGAAGTGGAAGTATGGCTTTGCATGGTGGCTCAAGCCATCCAGTTCTTTTATTTTTAGAAAAGGCCCATAGGCTTATTGAACCTGGCCGTTGTTGCTGCCATCTGCCACCTGGCAGAACGGTTTCATAAATAATTAAAAAAAGTGAAAGAATAAGATTAAGGCTTTGAGAGGGTTGGATCATGTCTTTTTGCCTGTGATACATGTGTCCTAAGGTGCATAGGTGTGTCTGTAAATTAAGTATTTCCTACCAATAGTTCTGTGTTTGCAGCTATACTATCTTGTGCTGTGCTCTTGTTAGATATCAGTCGCTAAACAGAGATGGATCAATTAGAAGGTTGGATGGGAAACCTATAAGGAACACCAGTGTGCTACAGATGATGGTGTTGATTCAGTAGGTGGCATTTTTGCCTTGACTTCATGCTTGAAGTAGGCTCCTGAGGGCAGAGAGAGCTATCCTTATGCATTTGTGCAAAGTCTAGCACAACAGGGCCCTGATATTGATCGAGGCCTTGAGATGCTACTTGTGATTGGGGCATATAAACCCCAAATGGTCTGGAATGGGTAACAAATTGCAGTGAGCACAGTCAGCCCTGCCTGCTAAACCTGTAGTGGGTGTGATGGATATTAGGAGGAACTGTAGGAAGGAGCTAAAAAGGGGAGAGCTCACTCAGTTGAGGATGGGCAGGAAGGAGAGCTCAAAGCTGGGGAGACAAGCCTGGTTGGAGTCATGAACCGAACAGGAGTGTGGCCAGTCTGATCATGCCTAGACTCTAGAGGCCTGACACTGGACTCTTTGAGTTTCACAGGGATCTATGACTGGTTGTTAATCCAGGCCATGGCACGGAGTGCTCCACCTGCGGGGAAGAGTGAGGTCTGAGAGCTGAACCAGAGGGTGGATAATACATGACAGGGACTGAGAACTAAGCTTGGCTGGGGCAAAGATTCATTTATTTGTGTTTGTTTTGGGACTGTGAATTTGGACCCAGCTACCACAGAGAGGGTATTGGGGTTGGTTTGACTTTTATAGTGACCTGACCGGATGGCTGAACCATGAGCCACCAGAGCCACTTTAGGAAACGTGAGGCATAGTGGCTGTGCCTAGCCATGATGAGGCACATGGGTGGTGATCCAATGACACTACTGCTTAATAACTAATGCTCTAGCATGGTACAAAGGGTATTCTGCTGCTGATGGCACCATCTTCTGGAGGAGTGATAGAACTGCTGCAGCTTGTGGCATTTTCTGTCAAAACACGGATGTTAACCTCAGAGTCTTTGCCTTATTTGAGAGCTATTAATTACATTCTAACGTCCTAATTCCCCTTGTAATTTCAATGGTATATGGTTTATTTCTAGACCCTAATCCGAAGGCCACTGAAGTTAATGGGAGTCTTTCCAGTGACTTCAACGGGTTAGGATCTGGCATGTGTTTCCTCATTTCCCATTCCCTGCCCCCCCGCCCGGCGCCCCCAAATACTTTTAAATGGCTGCTGTGCTTTACCCGAGAAGACTGTATTTCACTGGTGGATAAAATGATCTCTCTATATATCATTATAGAACTCTGGGATTGTTTGTGTTGAAGGGCGCTATGTAGAATGACAGGTTTCAGAGTGGTAGCTGCGTGTAGCGGGGTGGTCACCTGTTCCGGCCCTGGAAGGGTCAAAGCTAGCCGTGGGATAGGGCTGAGGCTGCGAAGCAAAGCCTGGGTTGATTGGGGAAGTAACAGCTGGGACCATGCCCCAATCAGGCCCAGCTGGCCCCTATAAGAGGCTGTGAGTCAGGAGCCCAGAGACTCTCTCTCTCTCTGCCTGTAGAGAGAGAAGGGCCTGGCTGCTGGGGAGCTGAGCAGGGTACTGACAGTGGAGCAGGGCTGGGGGAAGGCTAGGGGAGCTGGGGAGCTCCAGCCTGGAAAACCCCCAGGCTGCAGGCCTAGCTGAGGGCCTAAGGCAGGTATTGGGGTTGCAGAGGGACAGCCCAAGGTTAGGCAGAGGCAACAGGTCCAACCCCCCCGCCAGTGATGCATGGCCTTTACAGACTGCAGTCTGCCCCAGTGAGTGGGGGCCAGATGGTGACTGGCAGTAGCCACTGAGGCGAAGTGGCTAGGGGGCTGGGGGTTCCCCTGGGAAATGAGACCCAGAGAGCTGAAGGGGTACTGCCAGGGGGCAGCACCCAAGGGAAAGGAGCACTGGGATCTGGGAGGGACACAGGACCAGCGACAGGTGAGACTTGGGCCTGCAGAGGGCGCTCCAAAGGCTGGAGAGCTAATTCCCTGGATGACCAGCAGGAGGTGCCGCAGGGTGAGTTGTTGCACCGTTATACTGTGTTAGTCAGCAAAAACAACGAGGAGTCCTAGTGGCACCGTAGAGACTAACAAATTTAGATTGGACTTCTATATTGAGTGCTTCCACCGATGTGCACGGGCTGAAATCGTGGAAAAGCAGCATCACTTGCCCCATAACCTCAGCTGTGCAGAACACAGTACCATTTACAGCCTCAGAAACAACTCTGATATTATAATCAAAAAGGCTGACAAAGGAGGTGCTGTCGTCATCATGAACAGGTCGGAATATGAACAAGAGGCTGCTAGTCAACTCTCTGACACCACAGTCTACAGGCCATTACCGTCTGATCCCACTGAGGGTTACCAAAAGAAACTACACCATCTGCTCAAAAAACTCCCTGAAGAAGCACAGTAACAAATCTACACAGACACACCCCTTGAGCCCTGACCAGGGGTATTCTATCTGCTACCCAAGATCCATAAACCTGGGAATCCTGGATGCCCCATCATCTCAGGCATTGGCACCCTGACAGCAGGATTGGCTATGTAGATTCTCTCCTCAGGCCCTACGCTACCAGCATTCCCAGCTATCTTCAAGACACCACTGACTTCCTGAGGAAGCTACAATCCATTGGTGATCTTCCAGAAAACACCATCCTAGCCACTATAGATGTAGAAGCTCTCTACATCAAGATTCCACACAAAGATGGACTACAAGCTGCCAGGAATAGCATCCCCGATAATGTCACAGCAAACCTGGTGGCTGAACTTTGTGACTTTGACTTCACCCACAACTATTTCAGATTTGGGGACAATTTATACCTTCAAGTCAGTGGCACTGCTATGGGTGCCTGCATCGCCCCACAGTATGCCAACATTTTTATGGCTGGCTTAGAACAATGCTTCCTCACCTCTCGTCCCCTAGTGCCCCTACTCTACTTGCGCTACATTGATGACATCTTCATCATCTGGACCCATGGGAAGGAGGTCTTTGAGGAATTCCACCAGGATTTCAACAATTTCCACCCCACCATCAACCTCAGCCTGGACCAGTCCACACAAGAGATCCACTTCCTGGACACTACAGTGCAAATAAGCGATGGGCACATAAACACCACCCTATACCGGAAAATTACTAACCGCTATACTTACCTACATGTCTCCAACTTTAATCTAGACCACATCACACCATCCATTGTCTACAGCCAAGTTCTAAGATACAACTGCATTTGCTCCAATCCCACAGAGACAAACACCTACAGGATCTCTATCAAGCATTCTTAAAACTACAATACTCACCTGGTGAAGTGAAGAAACAGACTGACAGAGCCAGAAGGGTATCCAGAAGTCACCTACTACAGGACAGGCCCAACAAAGAAAGTAACAGAACGCCACTAGCCGTCACCTACAGACCCCAACTAAAACCTCTCCATCGCATCATCAAGGATCTACAATCGATCCTGAAGGACGATCCCTCACTCTCACAGACCTTGGAAGACAGGCCAGTCCTCATTTACAGACAGTCCCCCAACCTGAAGCAAATACTCACCAGTAACTACACACCACACAACAAAAATGCTAATCCAGGAGCCAATCCCTGCAAAAAACCCTGTTGCCAACTCTGTCCGCATATCTATTCAAGGGACGCCATCATAGGACCTAACCACATTAGCCACACCATCAGGGGCTCGTTCACCTGCACATCTACCAATGTGATATATGCCGACATGTGCCAGCAATGCCCCTCCGCCATGTACATTGGCCAAATCGGACAGTCTCTATGCAAAAGAATAAATGGACACAAATCAGACATCAAGAATTGTAACATTCAAAAACCAGTAGGAGAACTCTTCAATCTCCCAGGACACTCAATAACAGACTTAAAAGTGGCAATTCTTCAACAAAAAAACTTCAAAAACAACTTCAATGAGAAACTGAAGAACTGGAATTAATTTGCAAACTGGGCACCATCAAATTAGGCCTGAATAAAAACTTGGAGTGGATGGGTCACTACAAAAAGTACTTTTCCCTCTCTTGATATTCACCCCTTCTTGTCAACTGTTGAAAATAGGCCACTTCCACCTTAACTGAATTGGCCTTATTAACACTGACCCACCACTTGGTAAGGCAACTCCCATCTTTTCATGTGCTGTAATATTTATACTGCTTACTGTATTTTTCACTCCATGCATCTGATGAAGTGGGTTTTAGCCCACGAAAGCTTATGCCCAAATAAATTTGTTAGTCTCTAAGGTGCCTCAAGGACTCCTCGTTGTTTATGTAGAATGATTGAATGTATCAGATATTTAATCCGATGAGTCTCTCAACAAAAGAGCAGATGAAACTGTATGTTAAACAGGGGCACATTTGATATGGCAAAAGTGGCAAGCACTTCCACTGGAAGGGAGGAAGTCTTTGCATCGTAAGGCTTATGTACAACATGGATCAGAACTTTTGTCAAAGGCCACGAAACCTCCATCACTTTATTTACTACTATTACTTGTGGACGTGAATGCTTGCATAGTCTTTTTTTTTTGTTTTTTTTTTAAGAGATGCTTTCTACATCAAAAATAGGTGGGGGTCAACTGGTACTTTCCAACTCCAAAGCTATTAACAGAATATCCAAATCCAAAATTATCAGAATAAAGGATTCCTGTATCCAAATTTAGTCTGTTTAACCCACAATTGTGCTAAAGCAATTAAAAGTGCACATTCTCTTCTTAATAGAAAACAAAATATGTTCCCCGTGTAAAAAAGGATTTTTCACATAAAAGTGAAATCTTCTGTCTGTGTGATTTTTTTTTTAAATAAACTAAATGCAACTCTCTGGCTACTAATCACATTCAGCTTTTCAGTCACTCTTCTTTGTTTTACATAAGTACTGGAGTCAGTTTATAAAGCTTCCAAAAATAGAGCTGAAGCTCAACAAAAAGTAGATAAACCAGGACTATGTCCCCTTACAGTGGTGTTATTACATGGGTATTTGCGTATTTGCTCTAGTGAAAGGATAAAAATACTATCAATTTATGCAACAAACTGGTTACGCACTATGCCATCTTTTCCCCCTGACTCTAGCACCTTGTGACATTTGGCTGTTTTGTTTTAATTTTTAAAGGCAAATACCTTAATCTAGGATGCAAATGGGAACAGCCTGTTCCCTAAGCATTCTGGGATTGCTGTACTGTTCCTGATGGTTATGCAAGGTCTGCTTTTTTTCCTCCCTTCCCTAGATAACCTAACTGAAGTGGGGCCTATGAAAACGTTCTAAATGTTAAAGGACAGAACATTCTCTTATTTGTTACACCTTTTGTCAATACAGAAAACAAACAGCTTAGCGCGAACCTGTATATTTTAAACTCTGCATTTTCTTAACAAATGTTCAACTGTATTACATCAGCTAGGATGCAGAGATATGATTAACCTTGTTTGAGGCTAAATTATGTTATGCAAAGCACCAGCTCTGTCTTTGTTCAAATGGTGAACTGTTTTGTTTCTCCAAAAAGGACATATTTGTGAAATTGGGTGTGAATAAGGACATCAACAGTGAGATCTGTTCATCAAATCTAGATATAGGCACCCTCTTTACCATGTTATCTGCCTGTAGTGTAGTCAACAGTCCCTTAAATAACTATTTGTTCTAAGTTAAGGATACCTTCTGTGATGACTGAAGGCAGCACAGGGAGTGTGTGTTAGTCTGAGAGCTAGTGTAATGGGAGTGTATGGCTGTATGCCTCTACAATAATCCCTTTTGCAACCACTACAGCCAGTTGTTACTCCTTCTTCTCTATCATGGCAGACAGTACTCTGTGAATGATAAAGATTAGAGATGGCTGAAAAACCAATTTCCTTCCTATGGGATGACTTCCCAATTTTTCAAAAAATCAATAGATCACATTTTTTTGCAGAAGGGCAAGTCTCAACAGCCTGTTACAGGAATTGAAATAGTATTTCTTGGCTTGCTCCCAGACAGCTCTTGGAGAAACTGGAGGCCTGGGGTCTCCAAAAGCTCACAGGCAGATTGCCCTGGGGACAGGGATCTTTCATGTCAGTTTTCCTGATGGAGTCCTGACTCAGTTTTCTGTTACACTATTACAAAAAAGGATGTAATTAAGAAGTTGCAGTAAAACTGATATTGCATTGAAAACAAACATGTTTTGTTTGAATACAGTTTAGTTTAATTACTTTCAGTATATTGTTCAGCTTGGCATTGAGTGGTGAGATGGAACTTCACACAGATAACAATGGCAATAAAACATACAGCGAGGACAACAAATGTGTGCTTTATTATGTAAGCAGGACAGGTATAAAATTTTCTTTCTATTAAATGAAGGAAATCCATGAACATTTATTTAAGGTTAATTGCTCTCATCAATAAATTAAACAATAAAAAATTAGGAAGTATAAAGTTGAGGATTAAAAGGTTGCCAAGTTAAGCACTCTCAAATTAGAAAACACCAAACTGAATGCTGCCCATGCAACTTTAATTTGGCTCCCTTGTGTGTGCATTATATGAGAGCCTTCTCCTTTGCTACACAACATGATTCATATTGGTCCATTTGATGCAATGAAGGTGGCAAGGGTTCTGTGGAAAAAATAGTATGAAAGACTATTATAATACGTGTATGCAAAGGGGACAAATTAAGGTTGCAAAACCAGCCAGCAGATCTCAAACTGTGTACAGCAGTTGTAGATGATGGCACTTTCTCCTCTATAGTTGCTTCTAAGTATTCATTAGAGCTGAATGGATAATTGATTTTTCTGTTTTGGGGGTGTCATGTTATTAATTTGAACTGGGACCATATAGAACATGGTTGCAACCAAAGTCCTGTAATGGCACCACATCTCGTATAAAGGGAGTCAAATGAGGTGTCTAAGACAGGGTTATGGTTTGCTGGTTATAATTATGCTGTCTATATGTGTGTATCAATTTTGTGCTTGAAGTTATGAATATTGGCTCTATACTGTCTGTATTTCAAACTTATGTTATGCTTCTGGGAAACATCCCAGACAAGTTGGTGTTATCTCTGCCTAGCCTGCTTGATGGCCCATTAAGGACCATCAGCTATACAACTGACCCATTGAGGGAAGGCAGATACGCCTTGTAACTCAGCAAAGTATGCAGGGACGTGCTCATGTGACTGCAGACTCCATCTTGCTGTGATTTTCCACAATAAGAACAAAGAGGTGTTCTTACACCTGGAAAAGACTATAAAAGGCTGATCTCCATCTTGTCTTCAATCCTGCTTCTTACCTTTGGAGGGACTTTGCTACAAACTGAAGCTCTGCACAAAGGACTGATGACCCATCCCAGCTGGGGATGTATTCCAGAGACTTGATCTGAACCTGCAGTTTATTCTATCACTGCTACAAGCCCGAACCAAGAACTTTGCCATTACTGTATGTAATTGATTCCATTTAACCAATTCTAGCTCTCATCTATATCTTTTTCCTTTTATGAATAAACCTTTAGATTTTAGATTCTAAAGGATTGGCAACAGCGTGATTTGTGGGTAAGATCTGATTTGTATATTGACCTGGGTCTGGGGCTTGGTCCTTTGGGATCGAGAGAACCTTTTTTCTTTTAATGGGGTATTGGTTTTCATAACCATTTGTCCCCATAACGTGTGGCACTGGTGGTGATACTGGGAAACTGGAGTGTCTAAGGGAATTGCTTGTGTGACTTGTGGTTAGCCAGTGGGGTGAGACCAAAGTCCTCTTAGTCTGGCTGGTTTGGTTTGCCTTAGAGGTGGAAAAACTCCATCTTAGGGCTGTAACTGCCCTGTTTTAAGCAATTTGTCCTGAATTGACACTCTCAGTTGGGTCCCGCCAGAACTGCATTGTTACAGGGGGCCAAACCAAAAAACTTTGTTCAGTTCAAACTTGGATTGAAATTGTTTTGGGTTTTACTCCCCGAAACAGGGGAAGTTGTGAGGAGACAAACGTTTTCTTACATCTGTGTGCGTGTGCGTATTCAGGAGTTTTCTCCAACCATTTTAATTAGCTAAATTTTGTAATGAACTGTCAAAAATATGTTTAAAAATGAAATGTTGGAACATTCTATTCTGAAATGACCAAAACAAACCATTTTAACTAATGTTTCCCCTTTTTTCCCCCATCTGAAACTACTTGCTGAACTGAAGTGGAACGTGCAAATAGTTATTATTTCCCCACAAATACATTTTTTGGCAAATTTACTATTCACTGAAAAATTTTCACCCAGCTTTCGTATCTGCTGTAAAGAAGGAGGGGTTATAAGGGGACTTTGCAGCTACAATGGGAGGGAGGAACAGAGCTAACCTGAGGAAGCTAGAGGCTTCTCAGTGGGGTGCTTGAGGGGCACAACAGGTACCACCAAAGGTTCAGAAATCTGAAGAGTTTATTTGGAAAAATCTCAATACACTAATGTTCATATTAATGAATATGCACAGACTTATTTACATAACTGCCAGCAAATGACCTGATTGCCAGAAATCAAGACTGATGAGCTATGGCATGAACTGAGCTTTAGTAACATAGGAATTGCTGTTCCTGGGGGGCTCTGGCATCACCCCTAGCCAAGCGTCTTGTTCTGACTGCTCCATTACTTTTGGATTGGAGGGGGGTAAGACAGGATTATCTGGCTGCCCTGCCAGCTCCTGCCTGACCTGGAGGGTGAGAAGATCTCTCTGGCTTTGGCTTCTGTTCCCTAGCTGATTTATTTGGGCATAAGCTTTCGTGAGTAAAAACCTCACTTCTTCGGATGCCCAAATAAATCTGTTAGTCTTTAAGGTGCCACCAGACTCCTTGTTGTTTTTGTAGATACAGACTAACACGGCTACCCCCTGATACTTGTTCCCTAGCTGTTACTCATAGACCCTGATGGTCCTGGAGGGAAGGCAAGAGGAACTGCCCAGTGTCAATCTAGCCATAGCTCCAAGACTATGGCCATGGGTGAGTTGAGGGACTATGTTCTCTCTATGCCATGTCTCTGTCCCTGCCATGCTCCTGGAGGACTGTAACCACAGGGACATAGCTGAGAGTGGCTCTAATCATAGAACATCTGTGTTCTCCAGATCAGGACTGAACTCCTAAGTAGGAGAAGTTGAGGAAGCAGCTGAAAATAGGAGTTTCGTGGCCAAAGCAGGAACTTGAATAGGTCTGTGTGTAAGGGAGAGTGATGTAGATGGGGAGGGTTGCAGGGAGGTGTGAGGGCAAGGGGGAGGAGATGTAGATGCAAAGCTCACAGTAGGATTCACTTTTGTAAAAAATTGATTTCATTTTTAAAGCTTATTACCTGACTTCTGTATGGATGATTTTGTTAAGGTGCTTTCACTTTCCTGTTAGTGCTACATATATACATTGCACTAGAACAGTGTGAGCCTGCAAATGGGATTGTGACTAGGAGAGAAGATGTGAGTGTCGCCTCATGCTCTCTCACAATGTTTGACTTGAGGAAAGTGTGCTAATGCCTGGTACAAACAGTCAGTGTGACAGAGAAAAAGTTCTATTGCCTGTGGGGCCTTCACACCAGCTGGGGGTTACTGGAGCAGAGACGTGTTCTCTGGCTACCCTCCACTCATCCAGCCGCATCTCTGATGATGTGCCCCCGAGGCCGAGGCCAAGGCCAGGCAGCCAAGTGAAATAGAGCTGGTGCTACTGCCTTTACACCAGCTGAATGTTCTCTTGCATGGGGAGAATCCCCTTCCAGCTGGTTAAGTTGGGTTTCTTTCCATGTTGACCTGCTTTGCCCCACTCCAGCAGTACTGACAGAGGCCAGGATCTGGTTGACTGTATGGATTTTGACCTAGAGAAGGTTGGGAAAGGCATTTGCTCAAAGTAGCCTGACAGATCAGTGATCTATTCAATCCTTATGCAAACCAAAATATCTTCTGAGTCTCAAAATGAAACTACATTAGTCCCAGAGGCCAAGCCGTTCTTGAATTGGATCAGTGTTATAAATGATAGCACTAGTTTTAATAGGTTACTAGACCAAGCACTTAAACAAACCTATTAACACTAACAAACTCCAGCATTTAATAGGCTGAATGTGAATTTTTCCATGCGGAGAGCAGTGGCTGCTAGATATTTTAAACATGTGGGACATGGTGATTATCGTTCGTCTCTCATTTACACGTGTGTAAATCAGGAGCAACTGCACTGAAATCAGTGGAGGCATACTGTGTGGTTATTTTGGTGTTGGACTTGCTCAAAGCTATTAGTCCTGTCAGCTAAATACACAATGGTGGAGAGAATGGTTACAGATAGTTTCATGCTCAGCAAACATCCTGGGGTGTTATGTGTAACACAAACAGTTTGCAGTGCAGAGCTAAGAGCTGCGTTAGAACTGCACTAAGAACTCCAACAGTCTGCATGTAACGTCATGACAAAATTTTGGCCAACTGTATTTTAAATACATTATAAATGAATCCAGATTGTGGTCTAGTTTTCAGACTGGATGCCTCAATAGCACCTCCAAGTCTTGCTTTTAATGTACTCAGGTTGATCACGCTCATTATAAAGGATAGCTTGAATATCTAAATGAAAGATTTGAGTGTCTTAAGGGATCCACACTTGAAAATGGGCTCTCCTTGTCTTTATTTAATTACCAATAGGATTATGTACAAAGCCTAAGTAATTTTAGGGTTTTGCAACTCACCTCCCCATAGAAGCCAGTAGTTGAGAATCTTTTTTGTGATAGTTAAAAAATAATTTAAGTTTATTAGCCCAGTATTTGGACAACATTTATCAAAACAACAACGAGCCAGCAAACTAAACTACGAACAGTATTGAGAAATGAGAACAACATGCCGCTAATAAACAGAAAGCAACAATGTATTCAACATTCTTCACTTACATACCGTAAATAATCCAATATACGGTACATAGAATTTAAAAGGAAACATTAAGGTATAGCATGTTGCCTTGAAAGGTAGTATACATAGCTTAATTTTGGCTGATATCAAGGAAGAGAAAATGGGATCTGTGAGTAAACTTGGGGAGAAATAAATTCTAGAAAGGTAGACTGGGTATCTGTAGAGCCGCACAAGAAGCCGTCCTGAGGAGACCTCCATAAATCATGGGGCTCCTCTTTTTCCCAAAGATCAAAGCCACTATTAAAGCCCCAGAGATACAGCAAACCATGTCACCCAGCAAGCATCTGCTGTGGGCGAGAGATAAACCAAGTAATGTCTTTGTGAGTACCCCCATCACAAAATAGTAGCCATGTGGATTGGCTTGTTGATGTCTCCTTCACTTTCAATGGCCACTATGGAGACAGCACCCTGTTGAACAATGCTGTGTTCCTGGTTGACAGCTCTGTTTCAGAGCTGCTGGTCAGTGGCAAACCACGGGGCTTCTTACACACCATCTCCAAGGATCATGGGAAAGGAGTTGTGGATGCTGTCTCCTAATTAGATAATAGGTTTTAAAAGCCATGGGGTAATTATGCAGCTACCTCCTCTTTTCCCGGTGTTTGATTTGTGATGTATAGTCACAGGCTCAGAGCATGGAATTCTGTCTGGGTCCATGCTGCAGAGTCCCATAATAGCACAAGAATTTTGTAAAGGAAAGACAATCCAGTTTTTAGTGGACAGCTCTACCTCTGACCAACCATTGCCACAACTCAACCTCGAGGGCAATCTTTGCAAAGAAACCAAGGACTGAATAAGCATGGATCAGGAGGGGCCTATATAAAGCCCAGGAGCTAGGCACTGCAGGGAAATGGGCTGTAGTCACTCCCTGGGTGAGGGAAGGTGGGGCTTGCAGCAAGCAGCCTATAGTTGCTCCCTAGCAGGAGGGAGTTTGGGTTGGCAAACTCATAGTAGAGGGAGGACCAGAAAGGGTAGGAAAGGCTCAGCGGAAAGCAGCAAGATAGGAGTGCAAACCATGGCAGCTGATTAGAGGGCCCCTGAGCTGAAACCCGGAGTAGAAGGTGGGCCTGGGTTCCCCTACCAGCTACTGAGGACCTGGTATAGATCAGGCAAAGGACAGTAGACTGCCTGGGATGATTTGTTCTGGAAAGACTTTGTTCCACCCCCTCCCCAGAAGGAGGAACCCTGTAGTGGCGTGGCTATAGGGCCAAGTCACAAAGAGGAGGCTGTGATTCCTGGAGTGAGAGGGACCCAGTAGGTGAAAAAAGATGATGGGTAAGGTCATTGCCTGAGGAGGGCAGCACCTGGCTGAGCTAATACCCAGGATGGCCAGGCAGAGGCACCTAGTGGTGCATGGGCCCCATGACATAAACATACACTGTTACCAGGGCCGGCTCCAGCATTTCTGCCGCCCAAGCAGAATTGTTTACTTAAATCTTTAGTGTTTAAATCAGTCTTAGTTTTTGGTGACTTGCCAAACAAAACTTGTATCTGAATAATGAACTGACATTGCTGATAATAGTGGATTTTGGAAAGAACTAAGGGAAAATGAAAATTTATATCAATCCTTTGGGGATATTTTGAACATATACATATAAAGATCAGGAAAGAGTGTAGCAGTCACATGCAAACCATAAAAAAGATGGAGATAAGAACAAAAATTCTCTTTAGAATGATACCCCCTGCCTTGTGCATCTATGCTATCCTCCACTGATGCCTGACTAGATTAGCAGCTGTGTTCAAATCATTTAAATCCATGAATAACAAAGCAGTTGCCTAGCAGAATAATTATCATTATGGTGTGTTGTTCTGCACTAAGAAGGAAGGATAACTTCTTCCATATTTTAAGGAATTACTATTCCTTTTTTACATTCTGTACCTAATGTTCCTTATTTCAATCAAATATTAATGCTCTAAACAGGCTGCTAGTATACAACAGTTATGATAGATTAATTTCACACCTGTTGCTGAGTCTTTCAGTTACTCTTGAGGGATTGCAAGAGCCATGAGCCATTAGTTCTAATAAGATATTTAATTAAAAAATTATATATATCCAAAAGCCAATTTAGAAAAACAACTGTACAGGCACGTGAAGATGAGATGTAGGAAAAAACAGGCATTTTAAAAAGAAGTGTAAACTGTTTAAATAGCTGAATGAAACAAGAACACAATAGTATCTAATGACCCTCAAGGGAAAAATCTTACTTGTCTTACTCACACTAGTAAGGTGATACTAATTGCATGAATAAGGCGAGAAGGATTTGGTTCTTAGTGTTCAGAAACCTACATGTAGGAGTTCTGATTTGGGGATGGAGACCAAATTGTGGCTTGTTTAACCTGACCATTTAAATATCTAAATTTCCTTTTCTTTCCAGGACTGATAGACGCAGTAAAATCTACAATGCAACAGTGCTTTGAGACATTCAGATGGAAAGTACTATACACATGTAAAGTAATGGTCATTGTCCAGTATAATTCAAAATTGGGTTTTAGTCTGGAGAAGAGAAGACTGAGAGGGGACAAAAGTTTTCAAGTACATAAAAGGTTGCTGTGAGGAGGAGGGAGAAAAATTATCAGACAAACACCCGTCAGTAATGGTAGATAATACTTAATCCTGCCATGAGTGCAGGGGACTGGAATAGATGACCTCTCGAAGTCCCTTCTATGATTCTGTTGACCCTTATTTTGAAAATTAACTTTTTGGGCTTTTATAATGCATTCTGAAGACCTCCTAAACTTATTCGAGGTGCCAAGTTTACAGTGAAGGAAAAAGAAGTTAGAGATCAACAGCTCTGGGCATGTTCTAGTCTGGAATACCAAAACTTAATGTATCTTTTCAAAAATAGTATAATAGTACACTTAATTCAAAAAACAGTCAGATAGAGCTATTGATTAACTACTCACAGTCAAGTGAAATGTGCAAGCTGTAAGTCACTAAAATGTTTCTTTATGAAGTGCCATCTGCCTGAGAGCTTCAGATTGTCCTCTGGTGTAAATCTGCATGGAGTTGATCTACACTGGTTTACACCCTCTGAAGCTATAACTCTCTATTTTTGTTGTATTTTCACTCCTATCCTTTAGTATTGTCCATGGCTGGACTATATGATAACTCTCTGCAATAACAAAGCCCTTGCAGAAGCCTTCAGTGTTTGCACAGAATGGTTGAACATGTGATTACTTAAATTACAATGAGTTTTTTTTCTGGAGGTTTTCTTTTAGCACTGACTTTTGTGTGAGTTTGATTGTCTCTCTGAATAATCTAGCAATAAAAAGTCTTGGAACTAATTTCAGTGAATCTTATTTTGCAACATAGGTTGATGATAAAGCTATATAGTCAAAGATGCGATCCCATGTAACTGAGGTTGTATACAAGTAATTGAGATGCAAGTATAGGCCTGGCCTATAGGGCTAAGTCAGGGTTGGGCAAACTATAGCTGGCGGGCCGGATCCGGCCCATCAGGGCTTTCGATCTGGCCCACGGGATTGCCCCCCGTGGCGCCATGGGCCCTGCATCACTCTTAGAAGCAGCCGGCTTCATGTCCCTGCTGCCCCTGGGGAAGGAGGCAGAGGGCTCCGTGTGTTGCCCTTGCCTCCAGGCACCGCCCCCGCAGCTCCCATTGGCTGGGAACAGGGAACCGCAGCCAATGGGAGCTTTGGGGGAGGTACCTGGAGGCACGGCAGGGGCAGTACACCAGAGCCCTCCCCCCCCAGGGGGCCGCAGCACTTCCTGGAGAGGGCTGGGGACAGGGCAGGCAGGCAGGGAGTCTGCCCTGGCCCTGGTGTGCGCTACTGCCATCCCAGAGCTGCTTTAGGTAAGCGGCGCTGGGCCGAAGCCCAAACACCCCTTGCCCTAAGCCCCCTGCCTGCACCTAACACCCCTCCTGCACCGCAGGTCACTGCCCTGAGCTCCCTGCTGCACCCCAACCCCCTGCCCTGAGCCCCCTCCCACAGTTCGCACCCCTCCTGCACCCCAACCCCCTTCCCTGAGCCCCTTCATATACCCCACACCTCTCCTCTGCCCCAATCTCTTGCCCTGAGCCCCTTCCTGCACACTGCACCCCCTTCCACATCCCACACTCCCTCCCACACCCCAAGCCCCTGCCCCTGCCCTGCATACAATTTCCCCACCCAGATGTGGTCCTTGGCCCAAAATGTTTGCCCACCCCTGGGCTAGATAATTTGGGAGGTCGTCCTGGGTGCTAACTTCCAGAGGCACTAAATCCGAGTCTCTGTGTGTGAGATGTGTGTGTGTTCACCCTAAAGAGGAGGGTGCCAAAACATTTGGCCGCTTGTCCGGTCTGGTGTGGGTATGGGGTCTTTTTTTGACTGATCCACTTGGGGATATGGGGTGTGAGAACCAAAAATGATTTCTGCTCTGAGTGGCAAAACACCTGAAAGTACAGAAACCATGGTGATGGTCTCTGCCATAAAAACTAGTTAGAATTTGGCTAATGCTTTTTTTAAATTACTAGCATCACTGGAATGTAGAATAATGAAACTGCATTTTGGAACCTGTGAAGATGATAGTCCTGAGATATACAGGAAAAAGCTAAATATTTTTGTTTATTCTTAGAAGTGAAGGAATCCTCTCTTGTAGAAAGAGCATTTCAAGCATTTTGGATGGAAAATTTACAAATGGAACCTTTTAAGTTTCTGAAACTTCTCGTTTCAGATTGATCTGCATGTTTCAGGAGAGCAAACTTTTGGTGCTGAAATCCACCTTTCCAATCTGCGGGGAGTTTTGCTTCATGTGCTTTGCATTGTGACACATGTTGTAACAACCAAACATGCCCCTCAACTGCAAAAAATCTTTAAAATGCCAATTTACTGGAGTGGATTTAGTTAATATTGATTTGGATGGACATGTCAGGTACTATGAAGAGATTTAGCTGTATCCACACAGCTTACAGGTTTATTTTTTTAAGATTGGTTCAAAAGCTTTAGTTCAGGGAGGAAGTAGTGTGTAGACTAAATATTTGTCTTCTTATATTCTAAAGACGAGGTTTTTTTCTCTTCGGAATACTGAAGTACAGGATAATTAAGTGCTGTTTGAGGATTTAACATCTGCTGTATTAGTCAGCAAAGTGGATTTGTAGTCATGATGAAAAGTTTCACTTCTGTGTTTGGGGCAGGAAATAAAATGCAAAATTCTACAAAGGATGGGTCTGACTGGAAGCATCTGCAGTTAATGTTTTTGTAACAGCTTCAGATATCAAGGGTTCTCTTGTGTGGGCTACCATAGGGTTCTCTTAGTCCACTCTCCCTGCTCAGGGTCTATGTGAAGTCCTCAGAACAGGTGTTTGGAGCTGTACTGCCATCGCTATGCTGGCAGCATATTGCTTCTATAGGTGTACCCCATCCCTGCCAACCTTTGGCCTCACCTTCAAGCTTCCAAAAAATTTTATTAATCTTTCTCTTCTGCTTGCTCAGAGTTAGCACTTTGTTTGGTGATTACATTCTGCTTAGAGTATGGTTGCATTAATCTACACTGTGAGACAGGCAGCCACTGAGGGGCTGCTGCTTGAGTACCTTAACCTGTTCCTCCTGACTTAGATGTTCCTCTTGCTTTATTGGAATAGTCCTTGAGTACCCAGATTGCTTTTGAAAATACCAATTGAGTGCCTGAGGTCTAAATTCACTATCTCTTGAAGCAAAGCAAATGCAAAATGCTTGGGACACGTGACTGTTACCAACACCAAATCTTCAAATATCTTGTGTGCGCCCAACTTACACCTGTCAATGGACACTCAAATAGCTACTTGTGTCCAGACAAGCTTTAGAACATTTTGGCACTAATTCTTTACCATCCTGGCATATGCAGTGTGTATTTGCTGGTAAAGGGCAAGAATCTGATTTCAATTACAACCATGAAACCCAGCTGGTTGACTTCAGTAACTCCTTAAGATGCATGGGTTTGCATAGGTGTGAGTTGGCCCACTCTCTACAAGTGGTTTTCTTGTCTTCCCTTTGTTACAGAATTTATTTGACTCAGATCGTTCAAGCTGTGAATCTTTTTCATCCTGCCTGTCCCAGATTTCACGGAGAAAGAAAGGGAGTCTGGAGAAGAAGCAGCATCTGTACTTGCAACTCCCTCCTCTCCCCCACCCCAGCTGAAAAACAAATGTTTCTGTTAGGGGCATCTAAAACAGTTGGCTGTAAGTAAACAAGGATGTGGTGGTTGGTTTCTTGTTTCCTCTTCTGCTGTGCAGTGGCGCTTGTGCAGGTAGATTACGCAACCTCGCCATATGCTTCAAACCTGTTTCCTAATTTGAGTTTTCTTACTAAGGCTTCAGCCTGCCCATTTTATTTGATTTGTAGTTATTAAAACAAACGAAAAAATGTGGAATTGAAACAAAGGTTTGTTTTGTTTCAACCTCATGCTGAGCCAGAAGAACCTGTTTGGGTTTTGTTTTGTTTTCTTAGCTGGTTGATATTTGCATTTACACTAGGATGATGGACAAAGAGTGGTCCAGTCCTTTTCTTGGTATCCTAATTCTTAGTTTGTTTTATAAATTAGAAAACTGGTGGCATTTTATTCAACTGTACCCTAATTTTTGCTTCCTAAATATGAGCCATCATCTAACAACAAAAACAATCTTTCACTCTATGGCTACTCTCCTGTTTGCCCATAGGGGAGAATTTGATAATCCTGTTGATATTTAACAAAATCGAGTAGGAACCAATGCTACAGATACAGCCTCAAGAAGATGGAGACCTGCTATGACTGACTAAGTGTTCTGTGGCTCAGCCTCATAAAAGTTGTTGCAGCTTGCTCTGGAGCTCCTATTACTGCTGGCTTTCTGCCTCTCTCTAACTTTTTGGTTCCTTGAACAAAGAATTATCATTCTTTTAATTGTGATCCACAGCTTAATTGATGAGAAGATCTTTGTGTTCATTTCTGAAGAGATAGTTTGTCATGTTACTGTATGGCGTGATCTCTGAAGGCTGGACAGCCAGATTCCAGTCTCCTTGCCATGTGCTATGGCTCTCCTTTGAATAAAGATTACTTTGCTTACATACTTTGACATGGGATTTTCCCTCTGTTTCTGTAATTGCTCCTGGAGCAAATAAGGAGTCATGGAGCTTACTCATTGAGCTTTTGCTTTTCCTCTCACAACTGAAGAATTACTTATTTATGGACAATTTGAATGTCATTTTCAAAATAGTTCAGACTGGGAAAAGGAAAAGATTTCATAAAGGGCTAAGAAAGCAAACAAAAGCAGATATGTGCTGAGCAATATTGATCTGTGCCTGAAACAAAACACTTAGAACTAAATCACCTTTGATATAAACAAACAGTATAGCTCCACTGACTTCAGTGCAGCTATGCTGATTTTCACCAGTTGAGGCTCTGGTCTGTAACTCCAGTGTGCTCCCTTCTCCCACCCCAACACATATCTAGTTGCAGCTGGGTGTAGTCACTGTAAGTAGGAATGGGGGCTAGGTAGCTGGATTTGGAGCTGTGGATCCGAATTCAGGTCCCAAGCTGCTTCCCTTGCTTGCATGCTGGAATAATCTGGGGGCAGAGCATTAGCACAGCTGATTTTGGGAATGGAACACCTTACGTTGGTTTCTAGTGACCTCCCTGACAGGCATTTAGCTCCAGAGGGATCTATATTCAGCAAATTGCTGCCAGAATATGAGCAGAGGGGAGATGTTTTGTTTTAAGTGAAACAAAGCAAACATTGACAATGGGGAACAAGAGAAACCACTAGCTGCCAGACCCAAATACTTTGTTTTAATTCTACAGAAACATCTGTTTGTGGCTTCCTTGTTCATCATGTATTTTAAAGTCTCTCCTGGCTCTGCAGGCTGTTTTGAATGAATTGCCTGTAGAGTGAAGATGTGGAATTAAACCTTTTAATGGTTGCATTTCTGTACTCCTGGGGAAATTCTGCACCACTGCGCAAGTGCAGAATTTATGCCTCTTTCTCCCCCCCCCCCCGATTTCTTTGCTTCTCTGCAGAAAAATGATTTTCTGATAGGGAAGCCACAAGAGCGGTCATGTGAGCCTCCCCAGCAGTATGTTTTGGGTGCCCAAGGCAACCAGCAGAGAGGTAAATCACCGTGGGGCAGGAGGAGGGACTGGGAAGACCCGGCTGGTGGATCCTACCCTGCGCTGGACTCAGCTGCTAGTCCCAATTGGGCTGGGGAGGACGGGACTTCCTCTTCCCCTGCATGGCATCTGGGGCCGGGTCAGACCCACCCCCCGATTTCTCCCCTCACTGCAGGCAGCTCTGCCATCTCTCCTCATCCCCGCTTTCTGCACCCGTTGTTCCTCAGCTGCAGGGGGAGGGATCCCTGTACAGGGAGCTGCTCCCCCATCCGCCCAACCCCCATGCATCCAGATCCCCTCATAGCCAGACACCAGACCTCCCTGCTAAGCCTCACCCCCCCGCCCTCTGAACCCCTTCCAATGAGCCCCACTCCCCCTGCAACTGGCCCACCCTTACGAGCCACCCACACCTGGATCCCCACCCACTGAGCCCCACTCCCCCAGCATCTGGACTGCTATTGAGATCCCCATGTCCAGAACCCCTCATTGAGCTCTATACCCTCCCCCCCCCCACACAGACTCTACCTACTGAGCCCCAACCACCTGCACCTGGACCCTCCTGCAGAGTCCCATTACTGTTGAACCCAGAACCCCCCCAACAAGCCCCTGTGCATCCAGACCTCCCCCCCACACCCAGATCCCCCACTGAGCCACCTGCACCCAGATGGCCCCACGCAGAACCCTATCAACCCACAACTGTATCCCCCATACTCATCCCTCTACACTTGGATCCTGCCTTGCTGAGCCTGCCTGCCCAAATGGAGCGGCAGGGCCTGGGGGTGTTTCTGGGGCAGGCCCGGTCCTTGCGCTGTGTCAGGGTTGGGTGCAGCCTCACAGCTGAGTCTGTGTCCCGGGGGGAGCTGCACAGGGATCTCCCACCTCTGTGCAGCCAGTGGCCTGTGCTTCCCAATACCATGCTGGAGCTTCCACATTTATCTGACAAGTAAAATTTGCAGAATTTTTAATTCTTTTGGTGCAGGAGTAATTTCTCTAGCAAGAATTGAATAGAGTTACATTGTGATATGTAACTTTTTTTGTTTTAAAGGCCACAGTGAAACTACAACATGAGATTAGTGTGTTAAGACTTTTAAAAAGAGAAATAATGTAGTTACTTACCATACACTGTTTTTGTTTCAGACACTGATTTATAAGCTAGCTTTCCCAGAGGATTAAGACATGAGGGGCTAGAGTGTGTCTGTCCTGATCTGCTTTGTTGGGCTATTCCGAGAATGCAAAGGAAGTGGAAACCACCTGCAGTTCTTTGGCTGGGTTTATTACAATGTGTTGGAATTGGCAGCAGGCATACAGTTGGCTTCTCTTTCACCAGCCCTGGACAGGGAGCATGTCAGGGCTGGGTAGGGGAGTGGCTGAACCATGAAGGTTTCTGGCAATCCTTAGTGGCTGCTCCAAACTGCACCAAGGCTGGGCTGTAACTGACTCCCTGAGAGCTCTCACCCACTGCGCTCAGCATAAGCTGAATGTAACCGACAATCTGCTTCAATTTTTGTATTTAGACTGTTGCAATTAAAAACAAATGAAGAAACACAAACAGCTTCAGGGAAGCCCTTGAGTTTTGCTGTGAGCATTTAGCCAAGTGAAAATTTAGAATTTCACACATACGTAGGTCTAAGAACAGAGTGCAGATTGGCAGAGTATTATAGGGAAGCTAGCACAGTGCATTACTTATATTATGATTGGCTGTTAGTCACTGAGTTTGTAGTAAAAAGAGAATAGTATGACCATCCTCTACTTCAATTAACTTAATATTTCCTTGTAAAACTGGAGGCAGTATTTTGGTTATGAAACTTCATTAGATCTCTCAATCCAAAAAAAAAAAAAAAAAAAACCCCAAACAAATTACAAGAGCTCATGCTAGAAAAATACTTGGAGGGAAAAATACTCTGAGGCAATCAAAATGCTTACTGAAATGTATACAAGTGCAGTAGTTTCTATTTGTGAGATTATTAAAGTCAGGCCTGCTTTGGATGTGCAGAATCTTGAATCATATGTAGAAAACACTGTGGGTGTTCAAATTATACCCCTGCTGTTTCTCAAATAAAAAATGTCAAGCTCTAGATGAATAGCATATGTCCTCGGTGCCCTGTCATGTTAATGTAGCATCGATGGGAGCAGTTCACACACTCAGGGACTCCTTTGGTTCAGGCTACTTCTAGTTCTGAATAGTTCCTGGCATTATTGTAGAGCATTGTAAGGATTTGGTTTTATGTAGTTTTGTGCTCCCAACTCCCGTAGGGTGTGACTTTCAATGTATACATTACATAGAAGAACTTTATCTTTGCATAGTCCATCAAGAATCCATGTGCAGATTTTCTGGAATACACACATCTTTTGGGAAATATAGCCTACAAGTGAATCGAGATGTATGTGTCCTAGGGCTGTCTTTTTCTATATACTATTTCTTGCTAGAGGATGTTCAGGTGGGAGAAGAAATTGATTACTAAGGCCTGGTTTGCAGGATCAAGAATTTAGACTCTTCATCTCTTTGGGGAGAGATTTAGGCCTCAGTCCTGCATAGACCCAGAGCCCATTGAAATCAGTAGCAAAGGGACTGCTCACATGCTTAAAGTTAAGCACATACACAAGCCTTTGCGGGATTGCAGCCTTAGAATTTATTTGACTACGTAGTTCCATGTACATATGGGGTATTATAAATAATTATAACTTTCAATGAAGGCCCTCAGCTAATCCCAAGTTGGAGAATTAAAGTGGCACAGTGACCTAAGCCCATCTCTTTTTAAGTGTGCCTTTGTTCAAAATACTTTTGCACACTGAGCTAAAGATCAGTTCAGATCAACAGAATTACTTCGGGTATGTCTACATTGCAAAACCCCCGGTGGCAGCAAGTCTCAGAGCTTGGATCAACTGACTGTGGGTTACAGGGAATGCACAATGGGCTTAAATAATAGCAGCATAGATGTTCCTGCTTGGCTGGAACCTGGGCTTTGAGACCCTCCCCTCTGCCAGGTTTCAGAGCTCAGGGTTTAACCTGAGTGGGAATATCTATACTGCCATTTTTAGTCCCATTGAGTGAGCCCTGCAAGCCTGAGTCAGCTGACCTGAGCTCTGAGACTTGCTGCCATGGGCTTTTTTTCCAGATGCAGATACACCCTTAATGTTCAGTTAACTTGTAAAATGTTTAAATGATCAGTTAAAAAATAAGTGTGTGTGTGTGTGTGTGGGGGGGGAGAGATTAATCTGCTGTTATCAGAACAAAAGCACACTGTGTAGCTGGATTGTGAATGCTGTGTATGTTAAGTGGAAAAGGAATATTATAAACAATGCACAATAAATGTTTAGAAAGACCATTATGATCAGCTTGTATATCCATCACAAATGGCTCCTGCTTGTCATGGTAGCAAATCATTTACATTCTCAGTGATTTAGCTGAAAGAGGGCATGTAAACACAGACAAAGCTGATAACAAAGAGACCTTAAAATCCTAATGAAATGTTACTTAAACTGCAATGGATGTGTGCATTTTGCTTGCAAAATCAAAGCCTTTCCAAGTGTAGGGTTCTGGATTTGATTTTGGGATCAAGTAGGAACATGGAATATTTCACTCTTTCCATGGCCAATTCTCCATTGTATCACAACCCACAGGTATGAAATAGCTTGAATCTGATGATCCTTAGTGAATATTAGAAGATTCACCCTCAGTTTATTCATTCATAATGTGGGTAATGATCATTCCCAGCTTTTGCAAATCATGTGGGAGCTGTGGATGAGAAATGCTTAAGTACTACCACAAAGTGATACTATAAATTCCACCTTCACATTTAAATGGGAATCTTGACATCTATGAGTTGGCCTCATAATAGAAAAGCTAAGTTTTATGAGTTCCAGGCATCCTTCCTTCAGTCTGTCAGCACTCTCATTGATACTGAGGATTCCCCAAGGCAGTGCATTGCATAAACTTCATATTTAAGAAAAGTCTGAAACATTTGTGTACAGAGGCAGATTAGCATTTTGTGGGGCTCTAGGCCAGAGCAAGTGGGGGGCCTGTGATGGGTTCTGTCACAGAGACCCCCTTGGGAATGTTATCTGATGTGCTGAAACTATCTGAGCCCGTTTTCAGGCTGATTCCGCCGATTCCCTGAGCCCGGCAAGCCCCGTGCCCCCCGGCCGGAGCGTGGCAATCTGAAGCGCCGCTGAAGACCAGGAGCGCCGCCCGGTGAGTACAAGCCCCACGAATCGGGCCCCACACTTGCTAAAGGCGGCCCTGTTCCCTGTCTGCTTCGGACTCCAGAACCCTGCCTTGTTGAGCCAGACACGCTAGTCTACTGCAACACAGACCCAGGTCTGGTCCACACCCCCAAAGCTGCAGACTTTAACCAAAAATTGCTCAGCAAGTCACCTATCTCCAGCACCCAGATACTGAGCTCCCAATAGGATCCAAACCCCAAATAAATCTGTTTTATTCTGTTTAAAGCTTACACAGGGTAAACTCATAAATTGTTCACCCTCTATAATGCTGATAGAGAGAGATGCACAGCTGTTTACTCCCACAGGTTAATAAACAAAAGTGATTTTATTAGGTATAAAAAGTAGGATTTAAGTGGCTTCAAGTAATAACAGACAGAAAAAAGTAAGTTACCAAGCAAAATAAAACAAAACACACAAGTCTAAACTTAATACATTTAAGAAACTGAATACAGGTATATCTCACCCTCAGCGATTTCCAATAAGCTTCTTTCACAGACTAGACTCATTCTTAGTCTGGGCCCAATCCTTTCCCCGGTATAGTCCTTGTTCCAGCTCAGGTGCTAACTAGGGGATTTCTCATGACTGACAGCCCCTTTGTCCTGCTCCACCCCCTTTTTATAGCTTTAGCACAAGGTGGGAATCTCTCTTGTTTCTCTGGGTCCCCACCCCTCTTTCTAAATGGAAAAGCACAGGTTTAAGATGGAGTCCAGTATCATGTGACATGGTCACATGTCACTAAGATCCCAAGCCTCCATTTTTCCTGGGCTGACTCAAAGGAACATAGGAAGGCTGCAAGTAGACACAGCCATTTACAACTAACTGTTCTAGTCAATGGGAGCCATCAAGATCCTAAGCCACCATTAATGGCCCACACTTTGCATAATTACAATAGGACCTCAGAGTAATACTTCATATTTTTATTTTAGCTACAAGAATGATACATACATACATACAAATAAGATCAACACACTCAGTATATTATAAACTTTGTAAGGATACCTTACAAGAGATCTTTTGCATATAGCATGTTCCAGTTACATCATATTTATACCCATAAGCATATTTCCATAAAACATATGGAGTGCAACGTCACAGGGCCCCTCCCAACCCCTTCCACCTGCAGTTGCCCCCCTGTGCTCCTGCCAGGAATTGGGGTCAGAGTGCGGGGGCTTGCCTCACTCTGCCTAGCACTCCTGCTGGGGAGCAGGATTGGGGCACCAGGGCGCGCATTTTGCTGGGGCCCCTGGGCATGGGCCCCATTGGCAAATGTTTGTGCAAACGACAAACCCTGAATGAAAAAGAAAGGTATCTGCAATGTAAGAAGAATAAACTTGTTGATCACTGTCCAAATTATTTGTAACTCTTGTGATTATGGTTCACTTGGCAACAAAAGTTCCTCAGAATGCAGTAGTCTATTACAGAGTGCTTTACATAACTGATTTTCTACATAGTTTAGTTTATACAATATTTTGTCTATGATGTAAAATAGCACTTTAATGATATCAAACACGATCATTTGAATAACTATGTATATAGCTCTTAAGAATTACAGCAAAGGCATATTATATAATGCTAATTGTTAAATTGTGATTAAGCTCTGTAGCTAATTGCTAGGGCTTATTTTACCTCAAATCTACCACTCAGCACACTAATATCTGGAGACCATATTGCATCAGAATAATTTGGACTCAAAAGAACCTCCAATGATTAGTCTGTATTATCTCCCAGTATATTAGTATAATTGCTTTTATTATTATGCTGTTTCTAAATTTACAGTTTTTAGTATCTCTAATTACACTGGCTTTTATCTTTTCTAGCTGATTCACATTTTAATTTCTGCTCATGTTCTTGGAGGGTGGAACGTCTCCCCATTCGTTGTCATCTATGCATTTATTAACATGACAGGCTAAAATCACAGGCCTATCCACAAGTAAATGGAGTGTGTGTGTGTACACGTACACACCCATGGAGTGATGCCATTTTCTTAGTCATTGAGTTTCCAGAAGTTGGTTTTGGAAGATACCTCTTTGATTTACACATTTCTTACCTATTTTTGCATGGGTGTGTGTTGTATGCTTTTTCATGGTGCAAGGCAATGGACAGTCAGACCCACAAGGGTGTACTCAGAAAATTCTGTGGCAATTGGGACTGATAGTCATAGGTTCGTTCTTCCTGGTTGCTGAGATGAGGTGCTATTCCAAGGAAGGACAGAAAAGCTACTCCTATTTGCTTATGGAGTAGTGAGAAATTTGTATTGATTCTTGTCCTTTCTTTAGGAAAGTTACAGTAATGAAGAGGGAAGCAGGGAGAAGAAAAATTGTCGCTAAACAGTTAACTAAGTCAAAGAAGAGAAAATGTGGTGATATTTATTATTTGTATTACTCTAGCACCTAGGAGTCCAATTGTGGACCAACCGTAGTGTTGATACAATAATGATTGTGTTATGGGAAGGTTGGAGAGCTCTTCTGTCAGCTTAATTGCTCTAGCCCCCATGAGCGGTATGTTGGTGGGAGAGCTCTCCCACTGACATAGCATTGTCCACACTGGCGCTTAAATCTGCATAAATTATATTGCTCAGAGGGCTGGCTAATTCACACCTCTGAGTGACATAACTTATGTCATCTTAAGCTGTAGTATAGCCACAGCCTCTGCCTTGTGTTTGAGGCATGATGCATTAACTAACCTTAGTCCTGCTCACAAAGGATTGTGGATAAAAGATGAGGGTGGGAGCAAGTCTTACCTCATGCTCGTCACCCCCAAACAAGCCCGGGAGCACTCCCACAGATATATAGGATAAAGAAAAAGAGTCCTGGATCTCCCTTTGCAGTGGGGAAGGAGAGCAGCTATAGAGGGTTTCTTCTCGGAGGTTCACCCTTGTCTAGGAAAATTTAGTTTCCTTCCAGCTCCTAGAAATTGAAATGCAGGATTTGTTTTAAGAATCCTTTCAGCATCTGACCCCCAGGCAGACTTCTCACAGCTGAAGTGACTTGAATGACACCTTGAATAAGCAGGGATAAATCTAGCTCTACTTAAACTGCTTCCTTCAAGTTAAGATTGAGGCATATCTATGGGGAAATGAAGACTGCATTACTTTTGACCTTGCTGTATCTGTTCTGTGGGTCAAAAGGTCTCCCTTTTTAATAGGCTGAATTCATTAAATACCCATAGATGTGAAACACTTCTTAGAAACCTCCCATAATAAGGAGGGAGATTATAGCATGAGGACAAGGTTATATGGCATGAGTTTAATCTCCATTTCGAATCACATCTTCCTATCTGTTTTTATCAGTACTACGGTTTTGAAAAATCCAACTTAAAGAACTATTCTTTCCTCTTCAGAGATGGCCCCGGCCCTTTAGGTCCTACCTGACAAACGTGACTAGAGGAGCATGGGGAAGCTTTGTCTACATACCCTGTATGTTCCTGATCTGGGGATAAATAGAACTCCTGCATCTGCTGCCTTCTATGAACAGTAGCTTCACCAAAGATAAATATAATTTTGAAAAAGCATATTTCTGTATACACTATTATAAAATACTCCACACTGTTCAGTACAGACACACTATAAAATGGATTTTAATTTTGATTAAGAAAATTACATAATCATTTCACGCTCATATGCCATGCTTCCTGACCTTTGTAAGGTAACTCCAGAGAGTAACAATACCTAAGAGATGTTATGGATGAAATCCCAAAATAACATAGGCCTTAGAATTATCCAGTAAGAGAAGACAGCAGGTGCCAACAAAGGCTGATTGAGAGAGATACTGGGTCTCAGTGTAGAGGTTGAGGTGGCAGTTGTCAATGAAGAGGATACTGCTAATGCAAAGAGCCACCCTTAAGCTAATTTATACTGAGGAGGGAGAGTCATGTTAGAGCCATTAAAATGCCCGCCCCCCACCCTTTAAAATGAACTTTTGGACATTTTGCATAGCTCTTCTCAAAGATGCCTGCAGAATGCAAGCCAATACAGATTTTATATCACAGTCTACTTTTGGGGGACAATCCAGAAATGTGCAGGAGCTTTCTTGTTTTTGTTTGTTTTTAAAGGCATGCACTTTCAGTAAATCCAATCAAGAATTGCTAGCCTGCTATCTGGGAATTAGAGATTAAGGGCCAGATTACCAGATGGTATAAATTGTTGGAAGGCACTCCAATGAAGTCAGAGCTATGCAGATTTACACAAGCTGACAGGTCTTCTATTAGACTTTATTTGGGGCAGAAGGGAGATAAGCTTTGCTTCTGTTTTCTCTTTCCTATGCCTAGCATTGGACAGATCCTGCTTTAACGAATCCTAGACACCATGCCCATCTCAAGAAACCATAAAACAAATAGATTCTATGGTGAGACAGTGTGGTCTTGCTGAGCCAGCACAATTTTGGAGTCAGGAGCTCCTGAATTCTAATTCAGCTCTGACATTGATTTACTGTGCAATCTTGGGCAAATCCTGCTACCTCTCTGCCTTTGTTTCCATGTCTGTAAATTGAGATAATATTTACCTACCTTATAGAGGTATTGGGACAATGAAATATTTTGAACAGGAAAAATACAAAATATTAGATTGATTTAATAGGTTTAAACCTAATAGACTGCGGTTTTCCAGGGTTGCAGTGTTAGTTTACTAATTTTTTTCTTGTTTCCTTTAAAGGAGTAGAAGAAGATTAAGAACTATGGGGCCAATGTTAAATGTGGCTATAGAAGCCCCCAAACAGTTTCATTACAGTTGTATTTAAATTTCATTGGACATATCTAGGTGGTGATTCCATTACTCCAGCAGAAATGAGATCTGCTAAGTAATGCCTCAGATGCTCTACCCTGCTGGAAAGGGGAGGGGTGTGGCTGAAACCAGACAAGTAACATAACATTTCATTCAGCTGCTCTCAGGCTTGTTGAAACAGGGGCCTGCGTGTGTGTTAACTCTCTCACGGAAGGTTAAGGAACAGCATTCTGAGGTCTTCTTTGGAAAATCCGCTGCCCTGGTGTGACTGCAGTACCTATATTTTCCATCATGGACCACATGGGTGGGGGAGGAGGAAGAGACAGTGGAAGAAATTGTTCCAATGTGGTTCATACACAGCTGTTGTGATTCATATGGGCAGGGGATCCCAAAGGTCCTCATTCTTTCACCTTACCATAAATCAGGAATATGGCCACTTAATTCCATGAAGTTCCACTAGTAGGAAAACCTGAATAAGTGAAAGGGGAATAGGAATACTTGTGGCACCTTAGAGACTAACAAATTTATTTGAGCATAAGCTTTCGTGGGCTGTAGCCCACTTCATCGGATGCATGCAGTGTATTTTCCACTGCATGCATCCAATGAAGTGGGCTATAGCCCACGAAAGCTTATGCTCAAATAAACTTGTTAGTCTCTAAGGTGCCACAAGTACTCCTGTTCTTTTTGCGGATACAGACTAACACGGCTGCTACTCTGAAAGGGGAATCAGGTGCCAGGCACTATATATTGCAAATCTTTCCCCCCCCCTTATGACAATGAATATTAAATAAACAAGTCCACTAATTCATTGGCAAGAGCTCATGAGCGGAGGCTTTCGAATTGGAGGCATATTGTAGATCAGCTTTACTGGGTTAGGTTTAGAAAGGACTCAGAGGAAATCAAAGTAAAACACACAAATGAATTTAAGGAACAACATTTCCAAGTTAAACATAGGCTCTTGTCTCCCCAAATTCAAAACACATTGTGGTAGACTACAGCTGAGTCCTGGGGTTCTTACCTGAGCTTTACCACCTCAGAATTCTTACCTCATAATACAGTAGCCCTCTTCTCCAAGAATCTTCTATAGAAGAGCAGTAAAACCCATATGCTTCAGTTCCTGCTGATTGAAGATTGCTGTGCCTTTCATGGCCTTAAAATCAACCACAGGTGGGCTGGCTGAAGCCTAACAATCACTAGCTTCTCTGTGAGAGAATCTGAAAGTAGTCAGAGTCCAGCTAAAGCAAAATTAGTAAGAAGGAGTAACCATCCTGCTCTCCTTTTGAAGTAAGAACCTCTCCTTTCATTTGAAGACCTAAGTCTCTCCTAACTTTTGTTGAGCTACAGCCACATGGAACTATTCAGTTAATTACCTCCTCAAGTTTGGGTGGAGAAGAAACATTTCATTTTGCTCTTGGGCGGGGTTGCTGTGGTGATCTATAGAAAGAGGACAAATAGCCAAATACCTTTCATTGTGTGTATTGCATTCTTTCACTTACGCCCTAGAAGCTAAGAACTCTCAAAGTAGAGACTATGCTAAAAACCAGCGGAGTTCATCCTAATAGAGTGTTTTTGAAGAGGGGAAGAAAAGGCGCTGCCACCCTTGCTATTCAAGAGTTTTACTTTCAATGATCTCTAGATAGAAGTGTGTCAATAATCCCACTTTCCTGTAATGCAAAACCTTGAAAGCCTTTCTTCTCTGGATCACAGATGAATCTAAGGGGGAGAAGGAAACAAAAATATCAGAACTTCAAGAAATTTGTTTACCACAGTTCACACCACCACCAAACCTCCCTAGCTAGGGAAGAGGGAGAATGGTAGGAGCTGTTAATGAACAGAGTAGGTGCAGCTCTACTTTCCTTTCCTCAACATAATCCTCAAAATGGCCTGAGCTGTGCTTATCTTTCATAGATTCATAGATTATAGGACTGGAAGGGACCTCGAGAGGTCATAGAGTCCAGTCCCCTGCCCGCATGGCAGGACCAAATACTGTCTAGACCATCCCTGATAGACATTTATCTAACCTACTCTTAAATATCTCCAGAGACGGAGATTCCACAACCTCCCTAGGCAATTTGTTCCAGTGTTTAACCACCCTGACAGTTAGGAACTTTTTCCTAATGTCCAACCTAGACCTCCCTTGCTGCAGTTTAAACCCATTGTTTCTGGTTCTATCCTTAGAGGCTAAGGTGAACAAGTTCTCTCCCTCCTCCTTATGACACCCTATTAGATACCTGAAAACTGCTATCATGTCCCCTCTCAGTCTTCTCTTATCCAAACTAAACAAACCCAGTTCTTTCAGCCTTCCTTCATAGGTCATGTTCTCAAGACCTTTAATCATTCTTGTTGCTCTTCTTTGGACCCTTTCCAATTTCTCCACATCTTTTTTAAAATGCGGCGCCCAGAACTGGACACAATACTCCAGCTGAGGCCTAACCAGAGCAGAGTAGAGCGGAAGAATGACTTCTCGTGTCTTGCTCACAACACACCTGTTAATGCATCCCAGAATCATGTTTGCTTTTTTTGCAACAGCATCACACTGTTGACTCATATTTAGCTTGTGGTCTACTATAACCCCTAGATCCCTTTCTGCCGTACTCCTTCCTAGACAGTCTTTTCCCATTCTGTATGTGTGAAATTGATTTTTCCTTCCTAAGTGGAGCACTTTGCATTTGTCTTTGTTAAACTTCATCCTGTTTACCTCAGCCCATTTCTCCAATTTGTCCAGATCATTTTGAATTATGACCCTGTCCTCCAAAGTAGTTGCAATCCCTCCCAGTTTGGTATCATCCGCAAACTTAATAAGCGTACTTTCTATGCCAATATCTAAGTCGTTGATGAAGATATTGAACAGAGCCGGTCCCAAAACAGACCCCTGCGGAACCCCACTCGTTACGCCTTTCCAGCAGGATTGGGAACCATTAATAACAACTCTCTGAGTACGGTTATCCAGCCAGTTATGCACCCACCTTATAGTAGCCCCATCTAATTTGTATTTGCCTAGTTTATCGATAAGAATATCATGCGAGACCGTATCAAATGCCTTACTAAAGTCTAGGTATACCACATCCACCGCTTCACCCTTATCCACAAGGCTCGTTATCCTATCAAAGAAAGCTATCAGATTGGTTTGACATGATTTGTTCTTCACAAATCCATGCTGGCTGTTCCCTATCACCTTACCACCTTCCAAGTGTTTGCAGATGATTTCCTTAATTACTTGCTCCATTATCTTCCCTGGCACAGAAGTTAAACTAACTGGTCTGTAGTTACCTGGGTTGTTTTTATTTCCCTTTTTATAGATGGGCACTATATTTGCCCTTTTCCAGTCTTCTGGAATCTCTCCTGTCTCCCATGACTTTCCAAAGATAATAGCTAGCGGCTCAGATACCTCCTCTATTAGCTCCTTGAGTATTCTAGGATGCATTTCATCAGGCCCGGGTGACTTGCAGGCATCTAACTTTTCTAAGTGATTTTTAACTTGTTCTTTTTTTATTTTATCCGCTAAACCTACCCCCTTCCCATTAGCATTCACTATGTTAGGCATTCCTTCAGACTTCTCGGTGAAGACCGAAACAAAGAAGTCATTAAGCATCTCTGCCATTTCCAAGTTTCCTGTTACTGTTTCTCCCTCTTCACTAAGCAGTGGGCCTACCCTGTCTTTGGTCTTCCTCTTGCTTCTAATGTATTGATAAAAAGTCTTCTTGTTTCCTTTTATTCGCGTAGCTAGTTTGAGCTCATTTTGTGCCTTTGCCTTTCTAATCTTGCCCCTGCATTCCTGTGTTGTTTGCCTATATTCATCCTTTGTAATCTGTCCTAGTTTCCATTTTTTATATGACTCCTTTTTATTTTTTAGATCGTGCAAGATCTCGTGGTTAAGCCAAGGTGGTCTTTTGCCACATTTTCTATCTTTCCTAACCAGCGGAATAGCTTGCTTTTGGGCCCTTAATAGCGTCCCTTTGAAAAACTGCCAACTCTCCTCAGTTGTTTTTCCCCTCAGTCTTGATTCCCATGGGACCTTACCCATCAGCTCTCTGAGCTTCCCAAAATCTGCCTTCCTGAAATCCATTGTCTCTATTTTGCTGTTCTCCCTTCTACCCTTCCTTAGAATTGCAAACTCTATGATTTCATGATCACTTTCACCCAGGCTGCCTTCTACTTTCACATTCTCAACGAGTTCCTCCCTATTTGTTAAAATCAAGTCTAGAACAGCTTCCCCCCTAGTAGCTTTTTCAACCTTCTGAAATAAAAAGTTGTCTCCAATGCAGTCCAAGAATTTGTTGGATAGTCTGTGCCCGGTTGTGTTATTTTCCCAACATATATCCGGATAGTTGAAGTCCCCCATCACCACCAAATCTTGGGCTTTGGATGATTTTGTTAGTTGCTTGAAAAAAGCCTCATCCACCTCTTCCACCTGGTTAGGTGGCCTGTAGTAGACTCCTAGCATGACATCTCCCTTGTTTTTTGCCCCTTTAAGCCTAACCCAGAGACTCTCAACACTTCCGTCTCCTATGTCCATCTCTACCTCAGTCCAAGTGTGTACATTTTTAATATAGAAGGCAACACCTCCTCCCTTTTTCCCCTGTCTATCCTTCCTGAGCAAGCTGTACCCATCCACACCAACATTCCAATCATGTGTATTATCCCACCAAGTTTCAGTGATGCCAACAATGTCATAGTTGTATTTATTTATTAGCACTTCCAGTTCTTCCTGCTTATTCCCCATACTTCTCGCATTTGTATATAGGCATCTAAGATACTGGTTTGATCTTTCCTCCCAGTTTTGTCCTGACTCTCCTTTCTCTCTGCCAATATAGCCCACACTCCCTCTCGTTTCCAACCCATCTCCCCGGTCTCCATGTTCCCCACTTACCTGTGGGCTTTGCTCACCTGTCCCCGTCGAACCTAGTTTAAAGCCCTCCTCACTAGGTTAGCCAGTCTGTGTCCGAATAGGGTCTTTCCTCTCCTCGAAAGGTGAACGCCATCTCTGCCTAGCAGTCCTTCCTCGAATAGCATCCCGTGGTCTAGGAAGCCAAAGCCCTCCTGGCGACACCATCTTCGCAGCCAGGCATTCACCTCCATGATGCATCTGTCTCTGCCTGGGCCCCTACCTTTGACAGGAAGAATTGAAGAGAATACCACCTGCGCTCCAAACTCCTTCACCCGTACTCCCAGAGCCCTGTAGTCACTCTTGATCCGCTCAATGTCACACCGCGCAGTATCATTTGTGCCCACATGGATGAGTAGCATGGGGTAGTAGTCTGAGGGCTGGATAATCCTCGACAATGCCTCTGTAACGTCTCGGATACGGGCCCCCGGCAGGCAGCATACCTCCCGAGATGAGATGTCAGGGCGACAGATGGGCGCCTCCGTCCCCCTCAGCAGAGAGTCTCCGACCACCACTACCCTACGTTTCCTATTCGCAGTGGTGGCAGCAGACTTTCCAGCCTTAGGGGTACGAGGCTTTAACTGTGCCTGACTTGGATTGGAAATAAGAGAAACTCTGCAGCTGGGATCATTGCTATAGAGTCAGACATAGGCTGTTAGGAAACCAGCAAATCCCCTTCCCCCAACATGTATAACAGTAGAAGCTATGGGAGAGTGCAAATTCTGAGAATACACTTGAACTGACAGATTTTTTTGTTGATTTTAAAGGAGAGAGAGCAGGTGCCTCAGAAGTCAAATCTCAGAACTGTTTGCAAACACTTACACAAAGGAAGTTTTCAGTGCCTGAGAATGTAAACATGTTTATCCCGGCTATATGTTTTGCCTTGAGTGTAACAGTGTAAATATTAGACACCTATAGCATTACTGAAGATTCAAATCTTTGGAGATCTGACACTTTTTATCACCTGTCACTTTTCCTTGTTAGCCAGGGTACTAAAGATTCATTACTTATTCCCCTGCTGTGTTGGTTATAGAAGGACACAAATAGTAAGGCAGTAGTAGCTGATGTGTTGTATACATTTGCCACTTAAAGTATTTTTGTACTTGTATCTGGGCTCATGTTTCTCATGGGACAAGCAGCATAGTCTTTTAAGATTTAGGAAGTTAATCCATGCCCATAAACTGACCTGTTGAGAATTAAGCATTCAGAAGAAAGAGAAATAGTATCTTATCTGTTTTTCCAGGGAATTCTCCTCATGCTCTCTCTTCTTATGTCAGCTTTATGCTTGTGGTTGAAAATTTTGTGTCTATAATTTTATTTTATTAACTAGAAGCTATAGGAAGGCTGAAGGAGATTTAAGGGATTTATTCTGAATAATGATACCATCACATTGGAATACTTTAAAGACTAGAAAGGCTACAGTTTGTAAGATCAGTTTGTAAAGTACATAGGTAGGGGGTAGAGTACGTTCTAAATTTCTGCAACTACTCTTATTGTGCAGTGTACAACCTCCACTCTAGCAAAGGGGTGTTTCAGTGGGACTATGCTGCTTATGTACAGCAGTTGCACAGTGTTTTCAAATCCTTCAGAATAAAAGGAGTTAAATGTGAAATCATCAGTTTATCCAACCTGTAAAGTTAAAACATCAATATCAGAAATATTTAAAATGATGAAATGGTAAAAACCTGGGTCTTAGCCAGAAACTTCACTATGCTGCTGTTACTGTAGAAGCCCTGATCCTACAAGCTAACCCTCTCTGGCAAATTGCTATGGCTGCCCAGAGCTCTATTTGGAATCTGTTGGGTTCCATGTGGGAGCAAGGGTCTGTTCTCATGGGGTAACTGCTGGACTGGTGCCAGCAGGATTGTTCCTTAACACACTACGGTGCGCAGTAGGTAACTTGGATAATACTATAAGGCTAGAAAAGTTCTAGACCCTTCCTATTATTTGAATTTTTGAACTTTAGAATATTTTTAGATAGTTTTATAGTTACAAATATTTTCATAAATTAGACATTTAGTATATTAAATAGATATGTTTAAGCTATCCTAGACTATCATCCTAGTGCAGTTTATTATTTGATGCATCAAGCATGAGCAATTCAGATAATGACAGTTTTATCATAACTGAGAGAGATTAATTTGGGGAGCAGTGTGACATAGTCGTTAGGGTAGTAGACCAGGATTCAGGAGAGCTGGGTTCTAGTCCTTGGCTTCTGCCCTGCTGGTGGTCTTGCACAAGTCCCTTTACTGTTACCCCGTGCCTCAGTTTCCCTAGCTGTAAATGAGAATGTCACCTATCACCTTTGTAAAGTGCTTTGAGAGCTCCAGCTGAAGTATGGTATAAACTCTAGGTATGATTATTATTTATTGACAAACAGCTGGTTGGTATTCTTTGTTTAATGTTGTCAAGGCTGATTTCCCACTCTGGCACTTTGAGTGCAGAAGGCAGGGGCCCGCAAGAATTTTAAAAATCAATACTGGCCACTCTAGGCTTGTATTAAACTCCCAAGGTTACAGCTTCTATCTGACCTTGGATGGGTAGATGCTGCCACCACCCAAGTGCAAAAAAACCCTTTGAAACCAGAAAGGCACACCTGGGAATTCCTTCCTGTGGGGTACCCTCAAGCCCTTTCACACACACCCCCACCGAGGAAGAGCTGAGAAAGAAAAACAAAGGAAATCAGCATTGCCACCAGCTAATTAAACAACATATGCACAAACCTCTTAGGACACCAAAAATCCAATCCTGTTCTTTATTTAAAACAAAAAGAAAGAAAATACATCTGGAACTTAGGCTTTTGTTAGATTTAAAAAACCCCACTTACAAAAATTAAACATCAAGAATAACCTTCTTGAGGTCCAGCTTAAAGTTACAAGCAAAACAAAAAGCAATTAGGATTACCACAGAGAAGTCCATAAGCCAATAAGAAATAAACCTAATCGCATCATCCTAGACATTCCCTAGTTTACTTATATCTGGGGTTTCAGATAAGCAATCTCTAGGTGTGATCTGATGGTTTTTCATACGCTGTGAGAAACTGAAAGCCAGGTAACTGTTCCCCTCTTTCCCGGAGAACAACAACACACAGACAAAGGGAAGTTTTTTCCCAATTTTAAAAAGTTCTAGCCCTCCCATTGGCTCTTTGGTCAGGTGCCCACTCCTTTCCTTTTACCTGTGGGCTTGTTAACTCTTTACAGGTAAAGCAAGTAGAGAACAACCACCAAGAGGGATTCCACAGCCAACTAGCTGGCTGGGTGCCCACAAAAGGGAGCTATCCCCCTCTCATTTATCACAAACGTTTATAAATAGTTTAGAAATTAACAATGACAAACTAGTCAGAATACAGCCAGTTTATAGTAGATGTGGATACAGTTTAAACAGACATAATAATTAGTTCCCATAAGATATGATACAAAAATCATCTATACCGACAGATGCAATCAAAATATCTAAGGATTAACACACAACACATTAGACAAAACAAAAGAACAGGCTATAAACAAGACATCACCAATTTATTACTCAAAATGAGAGCTCACCCCAGGAATTTGCAGAGGAGGATTTATTATTGTCCAAAGGGAATAGCTAGGTACGTCACTTAAGAAAGTAACTACTATCCTCATAACTTTAGGGAATATATCCAGAAGTGATTGCTTAAAGAGAATCCAGGCTTCACTTAACAAGAGAATAAAGGATTTTTTTATACCTTTATTTCTTGATCTGAAAATGTATTTAATACATTTAATAAATGTATTTAATAAAATATCAAACTATACTATTACATGCTGCATTCCCAAAATGAACAGGAGAAAGGGCATGTTATTTCATTACTGCACTAATATTTACTAGACCCTCTTTCTGATTTGTCTTTCAGCTCAGGGTAGTGGAAAATCATGGAGCAGCTCATGCTGTTGTCCAGCAAAATCATGGAGCCGGTCCTCCAGGAATCCATTTTGAAGCACTTGGAGGAGAGGAAGGTGATCAGGAACAGTCAACATGGATTCATCAAGGGTAGGTCATGCCTGACCAACCTGATTGCCTTCTACGATGAGATAACTGGCTCTGTGGATATGGGGAAAGCTTGGATGTGATATATCTTGACTTTAGCAAAGCTTTTGATATGGTCTCCCACAATATTCTTGCCAGCAAGTTAAAGAAGTATGGATTGGATGAATGGACTATAAGGTGGATAGAAAGCTGGCTAGATTGTCGGGCTCAACAGATAGTGATCAACAGCTCGATGTCTAGTTGGCAGCCAGTATCAAGCGGAGTGCCCCAGAGGTCAGTCCTGGGGCCAGTTTTGTTCAACATCTTTATTAATGATCTGGATGTTGGGATGAATTGCACCCTTAGCAAACTCACAGATGACACTAAGCTGTGGGGAGAGGTAGATATGCTGGAGGGTAGGGATAGGATCCAGAGTGACCTAGACAAATTAGAGGATTGGACCACAAGAAATCTGATGAGGTTCAACAAGGACAAGTGCAGAGTCCTGCACTTAGGACAGAAGAATCCCCGGCACCGCTACAGGCTGGGGACCGACTGGCTAAGCAGCAGTTCTGCAGAAAAGGACCTGGGGATTACAGTGAATGAGAAGCTGGATATGAGTCAGCAGTGTACCCTTGTTGCCAAGAAGGCCAATGGCATATTGGGCTGTATTAGTAGGAGCATTACCAGCAGACAAGGGAAGTGATTATTCCCCTCTATTCGGCACTGGTGAGGCTACATCTAGAGTATTGTGTCTAGTTTTGGTCCCCCCACTACAGAAGGGATGTGAACAAATTGGAGAGAGTCCAGCAGAAGGCAACGAAAATGATTAGGGGGCTCGGGCACATGACTTACGAGGAGAGGCTGAGGGAACTGTGGTTATTTAGTCTGGAGAAGAGAACAGTGAGGGGGGATTTGATAGCAGCCTTCAACTACCTGAAGTGGGGTTCCAAAGAGGATGGAACTAGGCTGTTCTCAGTGGTGGCAGATGACAGAACAAGAAGCAATGGTCTCAAGTTGCAGTGGGGGAGGCTTAGGTTGGATATTAGGAAACACTATTTCACTAGGAGAGTGGTGAAGCCCTGGAATGGGTTACCTAGGGAGGTGGTGGAATCTCCATCCTTAGAGGTTTTTAAGGCCCAGCTTGACAAAGCCCTGGCTGGGATGATTTAGTTGGTGTTGGTCCTGCTTTGAGCAGGGGATTGGACTAGATGACCTCCTGAGCTCTCTTCCAACCCTAATATTCTATGATTTTAGTGTAAACTCCTTTTGATCATTGCCTTCCGCTTGGTGTGTCATTACAAGTGCCTTCATTGCTCCTCACTTACATTGATAGATGGTCTTTATCACTAGTATCATAAATCTCTCTTCCCTGCTATTTATCATTTTGTAAAATTTAACATGTAAAGTGAGATGGTTTTAAAAACAATTTTTCTTAAAACAAGGAATCCTAGGGGGTAATGGGAACCTGCCTTGTGCTTCTAGGCAATGCTGTTCACTAGTGTATGTGAAATCAACAGTGCATGCATGCAATAAAGCATAGTAGATAAAATCTAATCTGGTTACCACTAGAGGTAAGAGATCAGTGCATTTGTCAAAAGAGATGCATGACATCCAGTAGTTAGGGTGAATAGTTGGCCAGGTGTATTACTATTTACCTGTGAGGGCAATCTGAAATCATTTAGTGCACTTTAATACTTCTGGAAGATATCTTCTGGATTTCTTCAGGAAAGGTAAACATTTGTAAGGGGGGTATTAAAGTGTTGGCAGCTTAAAGAGCCGAAAGAAGATAGTGTGGTGCAAGTTTTTCTTATTTGCCAATTAATATAATTTTTAACATTACAGAAGACTTGAAGACTGAAACACAGCCTCAAAGAACAGCTTTACAGAAACAGGGCCGGCTCTAACGTTTTTGCTGCCCCAGGCAAAAAAGAAGAGAGCCGCCCTGCCGTACCCCTCCCCCCGTGAGAGCCGCCGAAATCCCCACCCCCCCGAGCACCACACCGCCCAAAGCCCCGCCCCCCCCAAGCACCACACCGCCCGAAGCCCCCGCCTGAAGCCCCGCCCCCCCTCCAAGCACCACGCCGCCCGAAGCCCCGCCCCCCCGAGCAGCGCCTGAAGCCCCCCCGAGCCCCGCGCCGCCCGAAGCCCCCGCCCCCGCTCCGAGCGCCACGCCGCAGAATAAAATAAATAAATAAATAAATAAAATCGAGCTCCGCCCTGCCCCAAGGTGCCGCCCCAAGCACGTGCTTGGTCGGCTGGTGCCTGAAGCCGGCCCTGTACAGAAATCTAATAAGATAGCAATCAATGCAAATACAATTTGTTATGGTACCAGGGAATTTTATATAAAGATAGTTTACTTTTGTTGTAAGGTGTAATTGTACTCTTGTTTCAATTGTATGGTGCAGGAAAGCAAGTTTTGATCATCTCATATTAATGTTCAGAGAATGAGTCAAAGGATAGGCTTAATCCACCAAGGATAACATTCTTCTTGATTGTGATTTCATGACCTTTTCTTGGTAATCTGCATGTAAACATTTGCCATATTTTGGGGATAAGAGCCTTGCACTACGTGGAATAATATAGTCCAAAATGTTTGTTTAAGCCTCACGTTGAGGAGCAAGGCAGAATTGGTCTATTTCATCGGGAAAGCCAGTCAGTTTTTGTAGTGATTTCCTTTAGTGTGTGTCTATAAAGCTCAGGGCTGGTTTCCTAAGAAATCTGTGTACCAAAGATGGGTTTACCACAATCGTGGTTTAAGAATAAAACAGCACTGAAGAGATAGAGCTGTGTCAGATTACACAGGGTGATGACTTTGCCCATCATCTCCCCTCTTGTTAGTTACTAATGATGCACATGAAGTGTCTGAAAAGTTCTGTGTGGTATTCTTATCTTTCATGTCTTAAAAATGATGGACACAACTTTTTTCTCTCCATGCAATTAGCTTTTTGCTACATGTCTGTCTTCTCCCAGCTGCCCCAAATGTTATGGAGGTGTAGTTTCCACCCTATAGTTAAAGCAGAAATTAGCTCCCTATTATGTACCTGCCAACATAAAATTTGCATTAATTGGCATAAACCAAAATTAGTTTAATGATAGAGGGCTGGTGCTTGAGCTTCTACCTTCTGTCACTGAGCAACTCACTGAGAAGTCCCACCACAGTAAGTGAGAGGGAACTGAGAGTTCCTGCATAATGAGCAGGTATTCTCATGCGGATTTATGGAAGAATGAGTGTTGCTGGAAGTTGACTCCTGTCTCCCATGTCCTCTCCATCATCTTTAATTTTATCTTCCTTCTTATTGTAAAATGAGAAGGAAAGGGACGGGAAATGGCAAGTGTAAGAGGAAGACAAAGGGGAAGAAGAAAGAGAGAGTGGGAAGTGTGTAAAGAACAGTTTAGATTTTAATTGGGAGAAATTAAGAGGGTCAGAGAAAAGATTTCCTGTCACCTTTCCCTCATTCTCCCCACCCTAGCAAAACACAAACTGTATCAGTTCTGCCCCTAAACAATCCGCAATTAAGTCCATCACCCCAAAGACTAATCTTATAATTCCCATACACAGGCTTTCCCAATTAATTCTGTACACCTCCTACATGCAAAGGCAGGATTCCCCAATTGAGTCGGATCTCCTCCCAGGCACTCAGGTGCCTCAAACTAATTCTATTATTCTCTCATACTCAATTAACTTTATAACTCAATAACAGTGTGATTTTTATCTCCAGGGGCAGGGCTGGCCCACAACATTTTGGCACCTGAGGTGGGGAGCTCAAATGATGCTTGGGCCAAAACTTTGAAAGGTCTCAATTCTGCCTTCTTCCTGTTCTATTCCTCTCATGGTACTGCTCTGCTTCCTACCCCAATAAAGGAGAACTAACAACTTAAAATGTCTTGTTTAAAAATTTTAAGTAACACTTAACTTTTAAACGCCTGAACAGCAAATGAAACTTTTCTTATCTGTATGGTAAACACTGGCATTTTTATGTGTTTGAATAATCAAAGTGGTGCTTTCCGTGCCTTCTTGGTTGCAAAGATTTGAACTGGTTCCTGAAGGTCCACAGTCTGGGCCAGTTCATGCTCTATTGAGATGGTTGCAAGGCCGACCAGCGTCTCCTGTGTCATTGTGGAGTGTAGATGTGTTTTTATTAAATTCAGTTTGGAGAAGCTGTGTTCTCCACTGGCAACCGTTACAGGAAGTGTTAGAAGTATGCGCAGAGCAACAAAAGCACTTGGAAAGAGGGCGGTCATCTTATTTGTGCACATATATTCCAGAACAGCCTTTGGAGTTGATCCTGCTGAAATGTATCTTGAAAGGGCTTTCAGTTCATCACCTATGAAATGTTCTTCAACTGACTGTATGGCACAATCTAGCACCTGGTTAAATAATTCAATTTTGAATTGTTGTTTGGGGTCTCTTATGGGATTATCCCGTGCCTCGTAATCAAAATGTCGTCTTCTTCGGTGACTCTTGTATTCTTGAATGGGTGGGAAAATAGCTTCAGTGTGAAGTTCCTCTGCCAACTTCTGTGCACTCTTCAGAACATTTTGAAATCCCTCATCTAACTGGTAAGACTGTAAGTATGACTTTGCTTTGTCCAGTTGTTCCATTGCTCCAGATATATCAAGGTCAACACCTTGGATTCTCTTGCTTACAACATTTATTTCAAACAGTATGTCATGCCACAATACTAAGGCCTAGTCTTCACTTACCGGCTGGTCCGGCGGCACGCCATCGATGTTCTGGGATCGATCCCGGAAGTGCTCACAGTCGGCGCCGGTACTCCAGCTCGCCGAGAGGAGTACGCAGCGTCGACGGGGGGAGACTTCCGGCCGCGTCTGGACCGCGGTAAGTTCGGACTAAGGTACTTCGAATTCAGCTACGTTATTAACGTAGCTGAATTTGCGTACCTTAGTCCGAAGTCCGGACTAAGTGGGGACCAGCCCTAAGACACACAGAAATTTGAAGTTATGTATGTTTCTGGTGATTCCATTTCCCTCTGCCACAGTTCTCCCATGAACAGTACCTGTCATAGCATTATCCTCCATAGTGGCAACTATGGCATCATCTATGTTCTCAATTTGGTGTTTGATAGGCTTTATCACCTCCACTCGACTTTCCCATCGTGTGGCACTCAGTGTTTTCAGTGTCAGAGAGGATGTTCCCAGATGTTGCTTCAAAATTTGCCATTGATGAGTTGATGCAAGAAAAATACATTAAAAAATTCAGCAGCCTCACTAGAAGCTGATGCTGCATCACTGACCACCAAGTTCAATGAATGAGAACTGCATGGGACAAAAAAAGATTGAGGGTTTAACTCTTGGATCCATGTCTGCACTCCTCTGTTCTTTCCTCTCATGTTGGCACTATTATCGTAGCCCTGACCTCTCATGTCAGCTATCGCACTTCCCGTATCTTTCAGCTTTTTAAGAAGCACATTTGTCATACCAGCTCCTGTAGTATCATCAATGTCAATAAATTCTAGAAAATGCTTTCTGACAGTCACCATTGCAGGGACATTTTCACTAGGTTCTGTTGTTACAAAATGCACCATTAAAGTAATTTGTTCTGTATGGCTGATGTCAGGTGTGTAGTCCAGAATAACAGAGTAATATCTTGCTGACTTCAGATCTGCCACAGTCTTCTGTTTGAATTTTGTTGCCAGTAACTATATGATCTCATTTTGAATTGTTTTTCCAAGGTAGTGGTGTGTGTACATTTCTTGGGTGGTGACTCTTCTTAGATGCTCCTGGAGTACAGCATCAAACTCAGCCACCAGCTCCACAATTTTAAGGAAGTTTCCATTGTTTGGCACATACAACTGATCTAAAGTGCCACACAGTGCTAGGTTTTGGGTAGCAAGCATTCTCACAATGGCAATGAGTCTTTTCAGAACATTTTGCCAGTAAAGACACTCTGATGCAATCTTTTCTTGATGCTGATCATCTATGGTGGCCTTTAACCTTAGTCTCATCTGAAGCTCTTTCCACCTATGGAATGCTCTCTGGTGATTTGCTGCCTTCTCATGGCATGCCAGATTTCTAGCCAGATTTTTCCAGCCCTTTGTTCCTTTAGAACCCAATGTGGCTGGAACATTAGATTGGAAGAGTTTGCAACAAAAACAGTATGCAGCATTCTGGGTTTTTGAGTACATAAGCCATGGCCTCTCCACTTTGTCACCATTGGGGATTTCATGCCAGTAATGTGTTGGATGAAAACTTCCATCTTCATTGTCTTTGGGGAACATGATATTTTTCACTTGCTTTGGCCCATGCAGTACAAGGAAGTCCCTCAGGCTACTGCTCAAGTGGGTCCACAATCCTGGATCATCTAGACTTAAGGAACTAAACTCAGCAGCAGCTGTTTCTTGCGCCTCCACCACACTCTTCTCTGATCTACACTTTTCTTCAGGAATGTGCATGGTTACATCCATTTGAGATGGAGATATGGATGCTGCAGTAGCTGCCAGGTCACCTGCACTCTGACTAACTGGAAGATCAGGCATCTCCTCACCACTCACATCCTCACTGGGGCCGGAAAGCTTACCATGAACATTTGTGTCTATGTATCTCAGGAGAGCTCCTTCCTGCTTAGATAGAAAAGCTTCCTTTGCTTTCTTTCTTTTTCTGAATGCTGCCCCAGAGGGACGTTTTCTTCTTTCACTCAGGACTGCTGTTCTGTGCCAGCTATAGTGGCTCTCAATACTCAATTGAAGGGGCCAAATAAGCAGGCCAGTAGCAGATATCAGTGTCTTAAGGGCCTAACTGGCTCCTACTACTTCAGTTGAGTACCTGTTCTCCTCAAGTGGGTTCAGGGAAGCAGTAGGAAACAGGAAGCTCCCCTGAGAAGCTGGTGTTAAACAGTCCAGGCTCCTGGGGGTGCTAGAGAGGTACATAAGAGGATCCTCCTTCTCTCTCTCCCTGTAGCTCCTGCTGCTTTCTGTTATTCTCTCTCACCTTTTCTCCTGCCTGCCTGTTGTGTCTCTTGTGCCCGCCGTCCTCCAGCACAGCACTCCACCATCTCGGTGCATCTCAAGCAGAGAGAATACATATGCACCAGCAGCAGACACAATTTTCTACACCCTGGGTCCTAGTGGCACGCCCCTCCCCCCCCAGTCTGGCACCTGAGGTGGCTAGGGTTACCATATCTCATAAATAAAAAAAGAGGACCCTCCACGGGCCATGGCCCCGCCCATTTCCCCACCCCTAGCCCCGCCCCAACTCCGCCCCCTCCCCCACCCTAACTCCGCCCCCTCCTCCCTCCCACTCCCAGCCAGGGGGAAAGGGCTGCCCCAGTGCTACCAGCATCACGGTTTCCCGGGCAGCCCCCAGACCCTGCGCCCCCGGCCGGCGCTTCCCCAGCGCAGCTGGAGCCCGGGAGGGGAAGCGCCCAGCGGGGGCGCAGGGTCTGGAGGCTGCCCAGCAAACCGTGAAGCCGGTAGCGCTTGGGCTTTGGGCAGCCCCTATGCCTCCGGATCCTGTGCCCCCAGCTGGGCACTTCCCCTCCGGGGGCTCTGCGTAACTTACACTCTATAAGTTACACAGAGCCGAAGAGGAGCAGAGCCCCAGCAGCTGGAGGCTCTGCTCCTCTTAGGCTCTGTTTTAAGAGCCGGGCTGCCCCAGCGCTACCGGCTTCGGGCAGCCCCCGTGCGTCCAGACCCTGTGCCGCCAGAGCCCGGGAGGGGAAGTGCCCGGCTGGGGGCGCAGGGTCCGGAGGCACGGGGCTGCCCGAAGCCGGTAGCGCTCGGGCAGCCCGGCTCTTAAATAGAGCCGCGGGGGCTGGAGCCTCCAGCCGCCGGGGCTGTGTGTAACTGACACAGTGTCAGTTACACAGAGCCCCAGCCGCTGGAGGCTCTGTTTAAGAGCCGGGCTGCCCAAGAGCTACCGGCTTCGGGCAGCCCCGTGCCTGGAGACCCTGCGCCGCCGGAGCCCGGGAGGGGAAGTGCCCGGCTGGGGGCGCAGGGTCCGGAGGCAAGGGGGCTGCCCGAAGCCGGTAGCTCTCTGGCAGCCCGGTTCTTAAACAGAGCCTCCAGCAGCTGGGGCTCTGTGTAACTGACTCTGTGTCAGTTACACAGAGCCCCAGAGGCTGGAGGCTTTTCTCCTCTTTGGCTCTGTGTAACTGACACTGGGTCAGTTACACAGAGCCCCGGAGGCTGGAGGCTCCATACGCCCCCGCTCTGTTTAAGAGCCGGGCTGCCCAAGCGCTACCGGCTTCGGGCAGCCCCGTGCCTCCAGACCCTGCGCCCCCAGCCGGGCACTTCCCGTCCCGGGCTCCGGCGGCGCAGGGTCTCCAGGCACGGGGCTGCCCGAAGCCGGTAGCTCTCGGGCAGCCCGGCTCTTAAACAGAGCCTCCAGCGGCTGGGGCTCTGTGTAACTGACACTGTATCAGTTACACAGAGCCCCGGCGGCTGGAGGCTCCAGCCCCCGCGGCTCTATTTAAGAGCCGGGCTGCCCGAGCGCTACCGGCTTCGGGCAGCCCCGTGCCTCCGGACCCTGCGCCCCCAGCCGGGCACTTCCCCTCCCGGGCTCCGGCGGCGCAGGGTCTGGAGGCACGGGGCTGCCCGAAGCCAGTAGCGTTCAGGCAGCCCGGCTCTTAAACAGAGCCGCCATTTTCCCGGACATGTTCGGCTTTTTGGCAATTCCCCCCGGACGGGGGTTTGACTGCCGAAAAGCCGGACATGTCCGGGAAAAAGAGGACGTATGGTAACCCTAGAGGTGGCCGTCTCAGTTTGCCTCATGGTAAGGCCAGCCCTGTCCAGGGGCTAGCCCAGGAGTGTCATTACCCACACAGCTCCTCTAATTCTGTAATTCCTGAACATACATGCACACGCTACCTTGGTTAATTTTGCTCTTATATACACACAGGAATCTCCAATTAATCCCATGCCTTTTCACAGGGGCGGAAATCAAGGCCCACTTCCCCCCTCACTTTCTTTCTCCCTCCCTCCCTCCCTCCCTCCCTCCAACTTGAGGGTGGCAGTAGCAACAGGGTCATCTTCCTCACCATCTGCCCGGGCCGGGGAGGAACAACAGCAATGGAGCCTTTTCTCTTCCCCTGCCCTGCCCTGTTGCCCAGGCCTTGCAGGAAGGGGAGGTGGTGTAGCACATCCTTTCCCATCATTCAGGCCTGTTAAAGAGCAGGACAGCAGCCTCTTTACACTGCTTTCTAGATCCCAAACCCTTCAGGGATAGGTAGCAGCAACAGGAGGCTCTTCACCCTCCTGCCCCCAGGCTCTGGGAAGGTGGTATTAATGGAGGCCTCTTCATCCTGCTCCCACAACCCAGGCCTCGTGGCCAGTAGCAGGGAGGGTGGGGGTGTCTTCACCACCCTTCTCCCAGGCACGGTGTGGGGGCAGCAGTGGAGGATGCAGAGCTAGTAGGATCTGCTGGTCTTGGCTTGAATTGGGGAGAGGGTAGCAGCTCTGTCCTTCCTCAGGGGGTGGGGAATGGGAGTCAAGCAGCCAGTCAGAGGGGTTTTCCTTGAAGAGCTGTAGTGGGTTTGGAAAATCCCCACCTACAGGGAATAAGAGTTTCCCCACCCCTTCCCTGTACCACAGTTTCCCCAAAAATGAACCAGCCCCCCTGGAATCCAGGTTATGTTGGTGATCTGAGCCAGACATATGGGGCTAAGGGGAGAGGGAAAGGTGAAACCTATATGGGATGGTCAGGACATTGTGGGGGAAATACAGAGGAAGGAATTGGCAGGGAGACTAGAACGGGCTGGGAATGGGTAGATAATGTTAGGGTCACATGGAGCGGCTGCCTGAACCCATGCTTCCCAACTTTCAAGGGGGGGGGGCGGGAAGGGAGTTAGAGGGAGGCAGGAGGAAGGGAAGCAAGAATCTCCTGGGTTATGGCAGGGAAACTAAAGTTAAAACATAAACTCTCCATGGCAGGCACAGTTATTTTGTATGGGACCTCGATTCCCTAGGCACTACTGAAACACAAATAATAATTTATTACAATGAAGGGTAAATCTTCCCCAACGTGTAAAACTGGAGTGTAGCTGAAGTGAAGTTTTTATAGGGGGGAGGGAAAAAGGAAAAGGGTCCTCTTTTATGGTAGGGAAAAGTAAGATAAGGAACAAGGAGTCTATTAGTGTGATAAACCAAATAAAATAGTGAGAATTGGATTAACAATGAACTCTTACATAAAATATAAGCAGGACAGAAATACCCAGGAATCTGCTTAATAGCCCTTTTCCTTGTTTTTACATGCTGCAGCTAAACTTCAGGTGGCTTCTGTCTATAATATATTGTTTTCCAGGAGGAGACTAAACATTGCAATAAATCTGGACAAGATGCAGGGCAAGATGGTATTGGGTTCAGAACATTATGAGAAGCAGCCTTATCTTTTGTTCCAAAATGGCTCTGTTCCTTAGCTTGATACTAGGACATAGACTACAGTTTGTTTTTTGAGGGCTAAAATAAGATGAAAGGAAAATAAGTCAATAAGAGACAGGACCAGAAAGGAGAGTGGAACAGACAATATACGTGGGTGAGCTGCTGTTGCTAGGTGGTAATATTATTCCTTGGACAAAATGTAGTTGTTGCATTTGATAGGCAGCAGATGACAGATGTAGAAAAACATCACACACATGGAATGCAGTAAAGCAGAGTGGGTTTGAAACTATTTGATTACCAATACTGAGCAACAGACTGTCCATTTAGCAGCTTATGCAGTGAGTAGGACAGAAATGCTATTTTAGTTAGGTAGCCCTACTCCTTCAGCAATAGGTTCCTGGCTGAAAGTATCAGAGGGATAGTTGTGTTAGTCTGTATCCATAAAAACAACAAAGAGTCCGGTGGCACCTTAAAGACTAACAGATTTATTTGGGCATAAGCTTTCATGGGTAAGTTGTTTTCCTGGCTGAAAGTTTTCTCTCGTTAAATTATGAGGTCGTTGTGTTCAGTGGACACATGTCCATTAGAAGCCTGAATAAGAGTAAAATTTTCATTTGCCTTGTCAATTAATTCTATTTGGAAACAAAGGCCATGTTTTTAAAAAACTGATTTAAAAAATCCATACTTAGCCACTGAACTACTGTATTCAGAGTGGTAGCTGTGTTAGTCTGTATCAGCAAAAAGAACGAGGGGTACTTGTGGCGCCTTAGAGACTAACAAATTTATTTGAGCATAAGCTTTCGTGGGCTAAAACCCACTTCATCGGATGCATGCAGTGGAAGATAAAGTAGGAAAATATATATACACAGAACATGAAAAAAATGGGTGTTGCCATACTAACTGTAACGAATTAATTAATTAATTACCCTCATTACAGTTGATATGGCAACACCCATTTTTTTCATGTTTTGTGTATATGTATTTTCCTACTGTATCTTCCACTGCATGCATCCGATGAAGTGGGTTTTAGCCCAAGAAAGCTTATGCTCAAATAAATTTGTTAGTCTCTAAGGCGCCACAAGTACTCCTCGTTCTTTGAACTACTGTAGAATCTCAGAGTTACGAACATCAGAGTTACAAACTGACCAGTCAGCCACTTATCTCATTTGGAACCAGTTCACAATCAGGCAGCAGCAGAGACACCCCCCCTTCTCGTCCCCCCAAAAGCAAATACAGTACAGTACTGTGTTAAATGTAAATTACTTAAAAAAAAAAAGAAAAAAAAAAAAAAAGGAAACAGCATTTTTCTTCTGCATAGTAAAGTTTCAAAGCCATATTAAGTCAATGTTGAGTTGTAAACTTTTGAAAGAACAACCATAATGTTTTGGAGTTACAAACATTTGAGAGTTATGAACAATCTCCATTCCCAAGGTGTTTGTAACTCTGAGGTTCTATTGCAAGTGGCCTGATTTTAAGAAAGGGCAGAATTTCCAGTAATTCTGGAACATGAAATCATGTTCTGTGCCTAGTCATGATGCCGACTGCTAAACTCAAGTCTGTAGGAGCTACTGGATAGTCAGTGCTTCTGAGAAACAGGCCAATACATTAGGTGCTGGATTTAGGAGCCTAATTTTTGGCACCTATTTTTGAAAACATTTGCCTGCATCTCCACAAGTATAAAAAAACAAGCCATTATCACTTGACAGCTGCCTCATTAAAATACAGTAGTGCATCATATATCCCATGTCCTATCCTCTGTTTAGAAAACAAAGATGGGCCTGAGCTGTGGAGTTTTGATCTGGATCTGTATTACCTGGAAGTTCAAGTGGAGTTAGATCAGGGTTCTGCTTTGGGATCATCTCTCATTTAGAATTCAGCTACGATCATTGGCAGGCCCTTTTTTGTTTTCCATTTTTGATCAGTAGAGAGGCACTGACCTTGTGATTACGAATGTTCAACCACTTAGAGAAATGACAGATAGTTGTTCTCCTGCCACAGACAGAGTATGGACAGAAAAGTTCTCTTTGTTTAACAAATCTGATGTGATGGCTTTCAAGCTTTTCGTTTGCTAGCTATGGGGCTATAACTCATGGCTTTTGCAAATGCATGTTTACCGATGCAAAAAGCATTCATTTAAAAAGGGAAGTTGCATTTGCAAATAAAAAAGATGGCATTGTTCTTTTTCACATGGCAGGACTAAAAAGACAGCTATGATTACTTCATTTCACCCTGTGTATAGCATGAGCAACATATCAGTCTATGGAAGTAATAGTTTGTGTTTTCCTTGCTTCAAAAAGGCTTTCAGTATCTCAGATTTCATAATGAAACTGAAAACTTTCAGAAAAATGTACAAATCTATGAAAACTGCATAATTATGATCTCCAACACTTTTTTTTTAAGTGGGTGCACTTTCACTTAACTATAACCCAAAAGAACATCATGATGTTCATGATTCAGTGCTTCAGGGAAGGCGGGGGGGAATAAAAAACAGGGCAAGAGCATCAGCAAGATGAGTAACTTCAGAATAATCAGTAAAATCTGAGTATCGGAGGGGTAACCGTGTTAGTCTGGATCTGTAAAAAGCAACAGAGAGTCCTGTGGCACCTTTAAGACTAACAGATGTATTGGAGCATAAGCTTTCGTGGGTGAATACCCACTTCGTCAGACGGATGTAATGGAAATTTCCAGAGGCAGGATAAATATGCAGGCAAGAATCAGTCTGGAGATACCGAGGTTAGTTCAGTCAGGGAGGGTGAGGTCCTCTGCTAGCAATTGAGGTGTGAACACCAAGGGAGGAGAAACTGCTTCTGTAGTTGGATAGCCATTCACAGTCTTTGTTTAATCCTGATCTGATGGTGTCAAATTTGCAAATGAACTGAGGCTCAGCAGTTTCTCTTTGGAGTCTGGTCCTGAAGTTTTTTTGCTGTAAGATGGCTACCTTTACATCTGCTATTGTGTGGTCAGGGAGGTTGAAGTGTTCTCCTACAGGTTTTTGTATATTGGCTGTATCATGTTCGTGGGGGTGCTGGGGCAAAAAGAGAGTCTCCAAGATAGGACAGACTCTTCTGCTAGGTTGAGTGTGTAGCTGGATAAATTGACAAAAATATATCCATTAGACAGTCATGCGGTCTGGTTAGGACAATCATTGGGACTGAGAGCAGGCAGAATTTGGAAATGCTATAGGCTTAAGCGCTTGAGTGAGAGTTTTCCACATAGGAAAGTTAATGCAGTGAAGCCAAACCTTGGAAGTTTCAATTAGAGCTGTTTCCCCCCAGCCCCGATGAACACTTCATCACATTTGATTCCAAGGTTAGCAGCATAGATAGTATCTTCTAATTGGAATGCAAACTCAGTATTGTTAAAGTCCAACTTTGAAATTTGCAGTGTTTGAAATGAGGCAAAATGAATTTGTTTGGCACTAGTTTGAGTGACGTTCAGTATGCCAGACCTCACAAAACTGGATCTGATCCATGGAAAGCAAAGCTATTGGTTTCCAGACACCAGGTTGCTCCAAACGTTTATTTTTAATATATTTGATCCTGTTTATTTTTCCTCCTCATATTTGTGTTTCACATTATTCTTTGACAGAGGCTTGATTGCAACTTTTTCCATAACTGCTCAAGAAATTAACGAGGGGAGTAGGGAGACACGTTACTAGAGGGACAGATTGTACTGGTTGCTCAGTAATTTATTAAAGCAATAAAGCGCAGCAGGGCTTGTGAAGCTGATCCCTAGAGTGTGACTGGCAGGTTTCCCCAGTGCCATACAAGAGATTTCCTACATATAGTCTCAAAATTCAGTTACTGCTCTTTACCTAAGAAATCCCTTAACATGAAACTTCTTTTTTTAAGGATGATAACTTTAGGAAGAGGGATACATTCACCTCCCTGTGCTAGCCTTGTTAACTGTGCTGGGGTGGGGTGGAGGGTATTCATTTGAAAGAAGGCAGTTCAAGGCATACATTGAACCAGGATATCTTCCCTGCTGGCTCCTAGCTGCCATAGACATGTCCTTTCTCCAGCTGGCACATTTTGAGTTGCACTGGCTGGCAATTTGGCCCCCTCTGTAGGGGTTATGCCATATTCCTTATATGACTCCTGGTGGACCTTAGTGCAGACCATGGCACAGATGCCAACATAAATGGTGTAAATTTGGCACAAAGATATTAGATTCATTTTTTTTGTATTTTAAAAGCAACAAAAAATAAACTTCCAAAGTAGAAAGATTGTAAAAGATTACATATTTAAGAGCTCTAACATGTTGGGCAAGTCCCCAAATGATGTTTGGAATGTAAATTAGGAAAGTACCAAGCTTAGATGAGTCAGAAATATTTTTTTATTGATTATTATATCAATGAATGTGTGGGGACTATAAAAAAGGTTGAGTTTCTGTGTGCTTTAAATATAGCATGAGCAACAGAGAGGCCTTCATTTTCTCATATGGACTTGTAACTGGAACATCTTTGCATATGGTAGGTATTATTAAGTGTTCATGGCATTCTTCTGTAAGAGAAATGTAAAAGACATCCACCTGTTGCTTGCACTTGCAGCTCCCTTTTCCAGATTCCACCATCTCCTGCATACGGGTGATACAAATTATCTATATGAAGTATCTGAAATAAATAATAAAGAATTATTTAAATGCCAGCATCAGTTTGAAAATCACACATTCTGAAAATGCTGTACTTTCTGAGCTTATAACACCTAAGATAACTGGAACAGAAAGCAGTTAGGGTTGTTTTTTGTGATTTTTTGTTTTTTGCTTGTTTACTTTTTGCATTGAAGTAAATACAAAGCAGAAATGGTGAAACTGTCATACACAAAGTGGTGACAATCAGTTTCTTCCTTGCTGAAGATTCTTATAGGTTGCCCAATGAAGTCAATAATAAGGCTCCTATTGACTATAAATGTATATTAGATCAGGCCCATAGATGTCAACAGGAGAAAGCAGCCCGTATGCATTTTTATGAAAGGGTTAAAAAAATAAGGCATAGTATTTAAAGAGTTTTATTAGAACCTGGAATTTTTTTGAAGTTAGTCATTTTTAAAAATAGTCAGATTGACAACATATCTCTAAGTAAACCAAAGTGCAATCTGACACTACCTGTTTGCCAATATTTTGAAGAGAATATATTACAGTCTAAAGCATGTACCATTATTGCTCTATACATGCAGTGTGCTGTATGTGGTTAGGAAAATGTGCAAAGGAACCGCATACTACAAGATCCAATAACCACTCTAGTAATGCATGTTAATCCCATAAAACCCCAAAACACAGGGCTCAGGTAATTATCTGTCCTCTGATCTCATTTGATTAAATTTGACCATCTATATTTATATATCATTTAAAACTTTGTATTCATTGGACCTGCATCATAGAAGTAGTATCTGGAAAGACAGAACAAAAATCAGTGAAGCAGAAAAGTAATGGTTCACTTATAAAGCTGGAAAGTAATTTGAACAATCTGGTCTAAAACATCTTGCACTCTAGCATTTCTATCTCTGAATGTCAAAGCCATAGCAAAACTGTAACAAGATTTGTTTGTGAATTAAAGGAAAAAGAAAATAAATCTTTATCAAGATTATGGGCTACATCCTCAGCTGGAGTGAAGCCAATGAAACTTTCTTGATTAAAACCAAGTTAAAATAGGACTAGGTCCAGGAAACTCTGGATGAAGTTGTATGGTCTGTATGGAGGACATTGGACTAGAACCGGGATCAGCAACCTTTGGCACACGGCTCGCCAGGGTAAGCACCCTGGTGGGCTGGGCCGGTTTGTTTTCCTGCTGCGTCCGCAGGTTCGGCCGATCGTGGCTCCCACTAGCTGTGTTTCGCTGCTCCAGGCCAATGGGGGCAGTGGGAAGCAGCGGCCAGCACATCCCTCAGCCCGTGCCGTTCCCACCACCCCCATTGGCCTGGAGCGGTGAACTGCGGCCAGTGGGAGCAGCGATTGGCCGAACCTGCGGATGTGGCAGGTAAACAAACTGGCCCGGCCCGCCAGGGTACTTACCCTGTCGATCCCTGGACTAGAAGGTCCCTTCTGCCCTTAAATCTTTGAATCTATGACAAGCTACAGATCTTTATAAAGTTATTTTTTCAGAATAAAACATCATTTTTACATTTCCTCATTTAAAGAATGAGAATAAACAACATGCTTAATACACAAAGAGTCCAGCATGGAGTCAGTCATCAATGACCACTGGTACTGTGTTGAGTGCAAAGGTGGCTGGAAATGGCCTATCTCAAGTTTTGTTTGTTTCTGATCCTACCTCAGAGAGAGAGAGAGAGAGAGAGAGCTTTCTCTCTTTTATAGTATTTTACTGCACACTATGCATCGCAGAAGACACATTTTGTCTTTATTTTTTTCTCTAGAAACTAGAGAAGGAAAAGACCTGTTTTAAAACTGCAAATAACATTAAACAGAAGGGGTGGGGAGGGAAATGGAAATCCTCCACATCACTTATTTATTACCTATTTGGCTATAATGGGGTGTACTGTGAAGGCCATTCCTGGCTAGCTTGTGTGACCAGCAGGGCCGACAAGGGGTGTGTGTGTGAGGGGAAGCCGATAAAAATTACCGGGGCCTGGTGGTCCGGAATGGGGCCCGGCTTTCTCTCCCCCCCCCCCCCCTCGTCGGCCCTGTTTAACAGGTCCACCCTTGCTGGGCGGCCCGAAAATTTTTTTTCACCGGGGCCTGAACCCACTGTCGGCGGCCCTGACCAGAGACACCCTACATCTATTTCACACTAAGGAAATTTCCAAGCGGGTAGAGAAGGTACCACCAACTGGCAATTGTGGAGAAAGTGTGTTGGCTTTACTTCCTTCCTAGCTTGTTTTGAGCTGAATGAGGGCAGCTGCATTTTGGATTCTGTCAGATGTAGCAGGCGGTCCTTGTTATATTGGGTAGGGGCTAGAAACTGGAAACTTTTGGTGGTATAGTATTGTCAGTTAGGGGTATGACATTTTACAATTTATCTATACCAGCAAAGTGTAGTAGTGTAGTGTAGATGCAGTTATACTGGCAAAAAAGACTTTTTGTCAGGATAGCTTAATTCACTCTGGGAACACTATATGTATGCAGTGTATGTAAGAGTGTATGTAACACTGAAACAAGCGCACACTTGCTCCTTTAAGCTGTGTCTACAGTAGGAGGGTTTGCTGGTACATCTGAAGTGGCAAATGTTTTCCAGTGTAGTGTAGGCCTCGAGGGGTGTGGGGAGCAGTAGGGAACAGAAATGCACAAAGGAAGAAGATACAGAAGGTTCCATGTGAACAGCTTTCTGAAGAGAGAGTGAAGATAATGCTCCTGGTAGAGGCAGATTGTCTGATTTTTGTTGTGTTCTTCCTAACCAAAATAGGAAATAGTATGGCTCAGTGACAAGGGATACTTTTTAAAATCTGAGTGATTGAATAAACACAGGGCAATTTTACAAAAGAACACTGTGTATGTTCTCCCTTGGTGCCAAACCCTAGATCATGTGCATTGTCCTTTTTATTTGCATGGCAGCCTGTTATTTTAATCCTCCTGATTAGAACTGCATTGACAAACAAAAGTTACCTTTATTTCACATTTGATATGTGGGTAATAGTTTCAGGTGTGGTTTATACACAGTAAATCCCAGGGGCTAAATTCATTCCTTCTGTAACTCCACTGAAGTTGCACCAGGATGGCTTTGGCCTACGGTCTATTTTTTCTGTCACGTTTGCTGGTGAACTGTATATAGGAGGTTGAGGAAATAATTAGGGTTTTGATTATGAGAAATTGAAAAATATCTTTAAACTGATTCCCAAATGAGTTGTCATAGGGTTGTTTTATTATTTGTTGTATGCCCTTTGATTTTTACCTTTTTATTACTGATTTCCCATTTGTTTTCTTCTCATTGGGAGAAAGGCAGTCATTGGCAATAGGAAAAAGGAGTTAGGATTTAGCACAGACTTTAAACAGAGAGAAGGAATAGAACATTTATTTATCTCTCTAGGTGCCAATAGCTGATGAATTTTCAATCCTGTCTCCATGTCTATGATTCAGCTAATAAATTTATGAAACCAGTCATCAAAGAAAGCTTGGCTTCCTTTCACATTCCTGTTTTCTCACATAAACAAACCTTCAAAATGAAAGAAAACGTCCACATGTCACTCCTAACTGCTCTCACTCCCTTTTTTTAGTGAAAATCTTTGTTCCGTTAAACATTTTAACTTTTTAAATCTCCCAGATATAAACACTCAATGCATTAGTATCACTTCACTGTTTAATCCCTTTTTTGAAGTCCAGATGTGGCCTGAAGAGGAGATCCAAATTTAAGGCTATTTTTTCCCCTCCTTAATAGATCCAGAGTTAAAGCCACAAAGAGCTGCACTCAGGCAAGACATTATTTATATGCTAATACAGGCATAGAATTGAATGACTTATCCGGGGGGTCTCAACTTTTTTCAGTCCCATCAGCCACTTCCTGTAAAATATCGAATTGTTAAAATGGCTGCTAGTGTATCTACCCTTAGATAGCAATGCCAGAATGAGTACATACACATTCATATATTCATGTATTATACCAAAAACATACCTTTCTTCTGAGTTATAAGTCTTGAACCACTCACATATGCACTACACTGCATATAAAATGCCGTGCCAATAGAAACCATTAAGTGATTATAACATTTACCTGTACATCAACTACATGTCCCTGGTTTTGATCACTCATGTAACTCATGAGTAAGTTTGCTGTTCACCTGCCAGTAAAAGCCTTTTTAAAATACAAAGAAATAATTGAAAATGGTGTGATGAAAAGCCATTCCTAGGTTTTCCCATTTATGGAGATTTTCTTGGTTATGGTGACTTGAGACCACTAGAGTGGCGTTATCCATTCTGCAAATAATTGTTTGTTGCTGTTGCCCAGGTCCACCATATGTAGAATGAAGACAACATAGGGCAGCTTTTTGCCATCCAAAGGACTGACCATAGAGGTCCTGATTCAGCAAGAACTTAAGCACATGCCTAACTTCAAGCATGTGTGTAATCCCCTTGAGCTTAGTGAGAATACTCCACATGGTAGTTAGTCCTGTGCATAAATACTTTGTTGAACCAGGGCCTATATTATTCTGAGTAACATACAAGGTTTAGTAGCTGTCTGGCTCCTGGGCTGATCACAAATGCTGCCTAATAACTGTTAACTGTCTTCTAATACTTTTGCTAGTATTGTAGAATCTCTGTCAAATCTTTTGCGTGGTCTGTTTGATTCTTTCCTACTTTGAGCATTGCTGTTGTTTGTTCCTCTCAGTGATGGGGCTCACATACTAATGTTCAAGCTATGATTAAATATGCCTAGCAGTTGATTTACCAGAATACCTGTTTTTGTAGCAGTCAGCTGAGCACCTCTGAGCTGGGAGATTTTCCTCCTCAGTTTATTACACAGGGTATGTTCACATTTTAACTTATTCCAAGATTATCTTGGCATCTAGTGCTTCACTAATTCACCAGATGGTGAGAAGGCTGAGTTTGTTTAGTGTGTGCCAACACAGATGAACAGTTGTTGGTTTTCCTTGTTCTGTTCTTTTTAGGTTACTCCAGGCCCATCACCATGCCATCTGAGGGACAAGGTATAGTGCAGGGGTAGGCAACCTATGGCACATGTGCCGAAGGCAGCACGTAAGCTGATTTTCAGTTGCACTCACGCTGCCCGGGTCCTGGCCACCGTCCGGGGGGCTCTGCATTTTAATTTAATTTTAAATGAAGCTTCCTAAACATTTTAAAAACCTTATTTAGTTTACATACAACAATAGTTTAGTTATATATTATAAAATTATAGATAGAGACCTAAAAACGTTAAAATGTATTACTGGCACGCAAAACCTTAAATCAGAGCGAATAAATGAAGACTCGGCACACCACTGCTGAAAGGTTGCTGACCCCTGGAATAATGTGTCTGCTTGGTAATATTCCTGGAATTCTATGAAATATAGTTCTGCTCTGAAAAGTTACTGTGTAAACTGGCATCTTTTACTCAGATATTTGCTCCCTGCATTACTGTGTCATGTCAGAAAGACAAGATGGGGGAGGTAATATATATATATTTTTTTATTGGACCAACTTCTGCTGGTGAGAGAGAGAAGCTTTCGAGCTGCACAAGCTAACTTTCTGCCCACTATTTGTGAACGAATGATAGCAAAATTTTGTTGATGTAAATGTTTGTAGAATGGAAACTTTATAAAGTGTTTCATTACAAAATTAAGTGTGACTTTGGTTGGCAGTAGTTTATCTAACCTCTACAATCAGGACCAGACTCCCTTTTCTAGTACTTAGTTCCAAGCTCTCACCTCTTGCCTTTGGGATCCCCACCATGTGACTTAGGTAACCAATCATACAGCTCTGATATCAGAGCATAAACAGTGAATAGATGATTTGTGATTTGGTAATACTGAATATCTGAATAGGAACAAATTTTAAAACTTGGAGTCTGCAGACAGGACACAAGTGTGTGAGAACTAAATTCACTAAACAAATTATCCATAGTGAATTGTTTACTCACCCTCAGCAGCTAAAGTAGATTATGACTGTTCCCCTTTTCAAGGATAGAATACAGGGCAGAAACTCAGGAATATGGGGTTCTAGCCACTGCATGGATAGTAGCTCACTGTGTGACCAAGGGGCAAATCCTTCAGGCCAAAATTTTCAAACCTGTGTGTCTGAAATTAGGCAGCTAAATCCACATGACAGTATCTAAATAAGTGGTTTGATTCCCTCCCTCTCCCTCCCCGAGGTGCTGGGCACCCAAAGTGTCCACTGAAGTGCTCGTAATTAGCAATGGTATTTACAAATATGGGGAAGGACTCTGGCAGCATCAATAGCTCAAGGTCCAGTATTATGGTGGAGGTGGTAAATATAGACTGGCCAGCTGAGGGACTTATTTATTTTCCAATTTGCAATGAAAACTAGAGCAACTGGCTTTCAAACTGCCAGTAGGACCAGTGCAAGATAACCAAATCACATCATACCTAAAATGACAGTGTCCATGTGAGGGCAGTTTTAAAAATCTGGATGCACGGGGTTTGTCTAATTTTGAAAATTGGATTCAAGATGTATGTATTGAAATCATGGCTTTTTGGGTTCAACTCTAAAAGTGCATAACTTCCTTCACATATGGGATGCTAAATTGGCTGACATCAATTAGCTTGCTTGGGAATTCAATTCGTTCTTACACACTGCTTGTACATTGTAACACACTTGTTTTAAAATCTACCAACGTGTTGTGGAGAGTCAGAATGGTAATTAAAGATATTTATAGAGTACTCTCAAGTCAGTATCTAAGCATAACGAATACTAGTAAGATTATTCTAAAATTATTTCGCTTGCAACTGCCTCAGCTGAAAGAAAAAATAAGTTTATATAGGGCCACGTTTGACTGTTTAAAGGTATAAAACTAACTATTCACTTATATATAAGTAATTTGTGACGCATCTCCAGGATTTCTGAGTCTCTAAAGGAATACTAAATAAAGCTGCATTGTTCACAGTAGCTGGAAGGCAAAAATAAGTTCTACCTCTGGCAGCACCAGCTTTTTAAAGATTTACTAAAAGGGAACACCAGTGACGCATCACAATACTTCCTCATGAATATTTATCAAATGGCTAGAAGATCACAAGCAACTTGATTGGCACTGTATGTTCTGCCAGCTGCACGTACCCAATGCAACTGCAGAGGTTGTAATTTATTTGCCACATCACATTTCTTCATATTAAATACAGCCACGCTAAGGGAGAAAACCGAATGTGAATTTTACTGCATATAGCTGTTCAGGCTGAGCTACACCCAACTGGTTCTGGCTTTCCTAGCCTGTCTGCCTCTCCCTTCCAGCATGTCCTTCCTGTGCCTTTCTCAACCCACTGTTAATGGGATAAGTAGCTTGTTAGTTAATCAGGCACAGCACTCTGTCACAAACACATACTAGCTCTGTGCTCTAACTCATTGAGTCTTTCCTCTTGTATTGTATTTGCCAGCTCTAAATGAGAAGATTTGGAGACTCTAAGAACCCTGCCTGTTCTCAGGCATGATATTTCTAAGGTTCTCCTTATCTCCAGCTCACTGAAGCACTATCGTTTCAGCCCCCCAAATCTGGCAGTGTCAATTTTGCAGCCACCTACAGTTGTGTGCCTGAATAAGGACCTCCAAGTTAGTGCATAAGCCCACAGTCTTGTAAAGAACTATATTCCAACAAGATAAATGTTATCCTGGAAAATACCAATTTCCCCACCTCTACAACCACAGTCTATATGGAAGTAATCCCCCTCCTACCACATAGATCCTATTGAGGTGAAGTGGGAATCGTTAATCTGGCTCCTAGTAGTAGTTATACCTATCACTTTTAGGTTAATGATTTTTAAGACTTGTTTGTCTAGCACGGATGAGCTTTGTTGCTCGTCTGAGTGTGTCTCTCCACCAAACATTCATGTTTGCTGTAATCTTATTTACCAGCACTGAAGAGGTTAATCGGGTCTGTTACTGTTGCTGGGAACACCAGGAGACAGTGCTGAGTGATAGAATGATTTAAGTTCAAAGAAGCAGGCCTGGAATGCTGGGATCAGAAGGTTCCTGGGTGGTTGGAAATGGCAGTTCTGGGTAGGTTCCTCCTGGCTGCTGTGGTGCTGGGGAGCAGCAGAAAAACTGTTGTTGTTTGCTTACCAAGCAGTAAGAAATAGCATGACTCAGTGTCTTCCAATCGGTGGGAAGTTTAGTTTATTTCTTGTCCTTTCTTTGGGATAGTTTTGGTAACAGTGAGGGAGATGGACTGGGGGGAGGCTAGGATTATTGCTAACCTGTTAATTATCTCCAAGGAGAGAAAATGTCTTTCATAGTAATGAATGTGTGAATTAATTGCTGGTGACAGGGGACCCGAGGGACAAGTTCCCAGAGCACATGTAGCCTCCAGATGTCCATCCCTACAGAAGCCCAGACCCCAGCCCTCCTTTTGCTTGTGTCTCCTCGAAATGGATAAGCCATTGAACTTCAAACCCACCCAGACTGAGCCGGGTGTTCAAGGTCTGATGCATTAGTACCTTAGCCTATAAGTATATTTCTCTTCACAGCTCCTTTGGGATGAGGTATAAAGACTAAGACTAAATGACTTGCCGAAGGTAACACAGAATGTCTATGTCAAAGCAGAATGTCTATGGCAAAGAACAAGACCATGTCCCCAGAGTCCCATTCCACAATCTTAATCATAAGTCTCTCTTTCCTCTCTCCAAGGTGAATGACAAATTGACCATCAATGCTACCAGGGTTGGGTCCTTATTTGATTTGTTTATAAAATATCCTGTGAAGTTATCTGAGACGCTGTACAATTAAGGCAGTAATTCAAATAAAATTGGACCTAATGGCCCAAAAACCAAGAAGAAAATTCCATACAACCTGCAAATAAAAACAGATTGTTGATATTTACTATAGAGGGGGTTATTTTATTAAGAAGATATTAAGGTATAAAATAAGTATGGGTAATATTTTTATAGTATTTATAGTCTGGTGAGTTGCAGGGTTGTTAAGCACTAAGCTTAACAAACTTGTCTCATTTTCATGAGCTATTATCCTAACTTCTTTGCTTCCTAAATGTGGTATTTTCGGTGGTCTTTATTAAAAATTCAATATTTGCTGAAACCTATCCCATGAGCTCTGATTCCTGACAGAGCATTATGTGGATGGGCCCCTGAACCCATATGGAGGTTCATTGACTTTAGGGGTCCACCTGTGCAATTCCCTTGGCAGGATTGGGGCCATGATTACAACAGGTACTTCCTAATTTTAATTTGGCTGGCAGTGGAGAGAGGGTTGTGTCTCAGAAGTCCGTGTGTGGTAAGTGTTGTCAAATGCTGACTTTTTACCAGTGACCAGCATCTGGAAGGTTTGTTTACAACACTACCATTATCTCATCAGCAGGGCCAGCAGGTTTGTATAATTTTTGGTGGTGCCCAGAATGGGTCCAAGTCCGCCCCGACCACCTACCTAAGGCTCTGGGAGGAAGTCTTGGTGCTGGGTGCAGGCTCTGGGCTGGGACAGGGGGTTGGGGTGCAGGAGGGGATATGCGAGGGGGTTTGGGGTGCTGGTGGGAGGAGGTTTGGGTGCTGGTTCGGGGCTGGGACAGGGGGTTGGGGTGCAGGAGGGGGTGCAGGGCATGGGGCTGGGACAGGGATGAGGAGTTTGGGGTGCAGCAGGCAAGCTGCCCTGGAGCTGGGGCAGGTGGCCAGAGAGGACTCCTCCCTCCCAGCCCGCTCCCTGCTGGCAGCAGTGAGCTCCAGGGGAGGGGAAGGGAGGAGGCCCCCCCCCCCCGGCACAACACTCCCCCAAGCTCCCCCAGGGCTGCTGCTGCTCAGGAGGTCCAGCCAGGTTAAGCCCCCACCTCGGAGTTGCCTGCCGGGGAGAGTGCTGGCATGTGCCTCCTCCCTCCGCAGGTGCAGAAGCTGCCTCAGCCTGCCCCTGGCACCACTCCCTTGTAGCCAGCAGCGGGTGGATGGTGAGGGAGTGCAGCACAGAGCTGCAGGAGGCAGCTGTCTGCTGTCAAGGCAGGCAGAGATGCTCGGGGGTGGCAGGTGGAGGCCGAGGAAGAGACCCAGCCCCGAATATTGGTGGATCCAGGCCCCCGGGGCCTGAATTTGCTGGAGCCTGGGCACCATGGGCCCATACAACTCGCCGTCCCTAACCATCAGACCTTTTGCCAACTAAGTTTTGGAATGGAAGGAAATAGGATAAAAGAAGTGAGAAATTTACCTATTAATTTATCCTCTTATAGCTGCAGGGTATATTGTCATCTGAAAGAGAAACCATGTGAGTTTGGGGTTTTATTTTTCTTAACCCTAAATTTAACAGCTGCAATCATGTAATATCAACTAAAAAAATGTAAAATTGGAGATGGGGAGACTACCAGGATTTATTTAAAAATTAGAAATTCTTTAGAAAAGTTGATTAAAAATACTCAAGTGAGCTAACCTAGACCATCTGTTCTATTTCCTGTTAACATTACATCATGTAGTTTCATTGTGTTTACATATCTTTTAATGACACAATATTTATGCATGTGGAAAAGGGGGAAGTTGGAAGTGGTAAGTCTACAAGAGGCTTTACTGTAATAAAGGTGGGCAGCAGTGAATGCTTATGTGGTAACTGAAGAACTTTATTTGAAACTAGATAGTTTCAGATGGGAACCAGTATTGAAAAGGTGAGCCACTCCCTTGCCAACTGGCTTATGGTGAACTGTCATAAAAAAAACACTGTGAACAAAATGGCAGCAAAGTGCACAAGAACACTTTTAAAAAAAATCTGGGGTTGAATCCAATTTTGCCATTGACTTCAGGGGAGCCTGAATTTCACCCTTGGCTTTTCGGGCTTGCCCCTAATTTTGAAATTTTGGATGTGTGTGTGTGTATAGCTCTGTCTTTATGTGTGAGGTGGGAAAGGGGTAGAATTATCCTTAAAATTGGATCCTCTTCTGGTACAGGATCCTAAACTGATTCTCTGTACTACCCACTGGATATGCAATGCACCCCATTGATCTTCAAATCTACCAATGTTCCATACAGGAGCAGAATACCATTTAATAATGCTTCCAGAGCATTTTATCAATCCAATAACGTGTTTTTCTTGCATTTGTCTATTTATTTTTTACATATAAACTGTAGTAGAATAGAACAGGTGCAAACATATTATAAATAGAGTGCTCCAGTTCAGCTAATTATGACTAACCGCCTTTATTAACAGGTTTTAGGTATGCAATTAATATCCAATTATTTATACATTCATTCAAGAGTAATACATGACCATTTTACAGGATGTTGGAGGCGTTGTTAAGAAATGTTAAATAAAGCTGCATTGCTCATAATGGCTGGAAGGCAGAAATAATTTGTACCTCTGGCAGCCCCAGCTTTTTAAAGATTTACTAAGAAGGAACACCACTGATGCAGCTCAGTGATTCTCACTGAATATTTATCAGGCAGACAGGACTGCGAGTAACCTGATTGGTTGATCAGTATTCTGCCAATCAAATACACAAATGGAGAAAACTAAATAAGATTAAAAGAGAATAACCACATAAGTCTGAGCTACAACAACCTAGTAAATCATCTGAAATTTGAGCATGTCAAGGAGCTGTGTTTTAAGTTTTCAAAGGTGGGTCTGAGACAGGGAAATAATATGGCTTTAGAAAACAACAGGAGATGAGAAAAATATGGCCACCATTGCCCCTCTGACTGGGGAGTAGGATGTTGTTAATCATAAAAACAGTTATGTCACAAATAGTGTCTGATAGTGAACTTTGAGTATTCATCCAAGTGAGGAGGATCTATGCAAAGCTTTCTCTAGTACCCATAGTAGGGTTGACCAGCCTCAAGGGTTGTCCTGGAGTCTCCAGGAATTAAAGATTAATCTTTAATTAAAGATTACATCGTGATAAAAACTCCAGGAATACAGCTGACCAAAATTGGTAACCCTAACCCCATAGGTTCTCTGCACACAAGGTTTGTGGAACTGCTGCTGGGGGTCTTCACAAAGCTGTGCTGTGAAGGAGAGTCTGCATTGGTTTTGAATAGGCCAGAATGGAAGGAGTTAATGGGGGTGAGCTAGGGAAGGAAATCCTGGATCTACACTTACATGGATCCAGTGGTCCAAAAGCCCCATTTGGGGTATGTCTGGAGTAGGAGAAAGGTGTTAGCTAAAAAGTTTTTAAAGAATACCTTTTATCTTAATTTACCCTGAGGTAGAATGAAGGGGCAGTGTTGGGTGTTCAGCTCCATATGTTGTGTTTTATGCCATGCCCTGCATTCTGCCTGCAGGCTAGGGCTGGAATTTCATTCCCTGTTTCCTGTGGATTTCTCGCCTTCTTGTGGTTTTGCACTACTGCCAGTCACACAAGTATCGGAATCTACACCGTACTTGATTCTTGTTATGTACATGGAGGTTGAATTTCACCCAAACTACTTAAAATATTATCTGAAATCCATTAGATTGTTTTGGATTTATTGCCTACCCAAATGCTTGTAATAGAAGTGATGGAAAGCTAAGGCAATTATGGAATAAAGAAAACCAAGGCAGTAAAGTTAACAGTTTAAACTAAGGAATTTTTGTCTTTCTGTTTCACAGACTGTAGTGATCATATGGACATATTATGGATACTGCAACTTCCAGCGCTAAAAGTGCTTTGATATCTTCTATTATCCCGATGTGATCGGTTTATCTTAACACTTCGGTATGTCACACACAGTCACTGCTGATGTTAATTTTTGACCCAAACCCTTATATTTCACCCATGATTCTGAACAGGAAATGCTATTCAGTATTTCTTAATATAGCCCAGGGATCGGCAACGTTTGGCATGCGGCTCGCTAGGGAAGCCGCGGCCAGCACATCCCGCGCCGCTTCCCGCTGCCCCCATTGGCCGGGGACGGCGAACCGCGGCAAGTGGGGGCCGCAATTGGCCGAACCTGCTGTGTCAGCAGGTAAATAAACTGGCCCGGCCCGCCAGGGTGCTTACTCTGGCGAGCCGCGTGCCGAACGTTGCCGACCCCGATATAGCCTGTAGTGTACAAGTATATTATTCCAGGAAGAAAGTATTACAAAAGCTGCATACCTTATGTCTTTCATCTAAACATTACCAAAAAGCATAGGGGAATATGGTTCCCTCACTGAATGTGTAACTTCCATTGATGTAAATGAGAATTGTGCCTCCCCCAAAGAAAGCTATTCCTACCCACATCCCCATTAAACGGATCTTAATCCGATTTTGTGCCCAACTTGGATTAAGTATAAGTGGGTGAAACTCATGGAAGTCAGTTCCCCAAGCACAGCATTGCTGTAAACGGTGGTTTAAGTTACACATCAGTGTAACTGTTAAAATAGAGTAACTTTTGTTCTCCCTGCCACACACAATGGTGCAACTTCCCTGAGAGGCCAGAAGGGAGATGTTACATGAAAAGCATCTAACACGATGATATGGGATAAAGCGTAGGAGCTCTCACTCTCCCTCCAACTTCCACACCATTCTCTCACATACTCTTAATACCTTTTGTTAGCTGTTCTACCTTCTATATCTCCCTTCCACCCACTCAGGAAATTTCTCTTTTGACATATCTACTGAATGCTTAGGGGCTACTTTCTAGCCAATTTACAATAGATGTTTAACTTACATCAATGCCACACACTTCCTAATTTGGCCCTCTGAATATAAAATGCCTCGTGTACCTCTGATTCTAATATGGACCCAATTTTGTCCTGATGGACACTCTACATAACTCCATCCAAGTCAAATGGCATAAGTCAGGGCCCTGACAAAGTGTTTTGTCACTTCTTCATTAATAATGTTAATATATTTTGGTGTAAATTCTGCTCAGAATGACATGGTTGCAACCCCTATTGCCTTAAACAGGATCTAGCTAGTGTAACCGAGTGCCATTGTTTTTCACCTCCATGTGCTTTTTAAAGTATCAGCGACAATTCTTAAGATTTTCCACTCATTAACGTACAGGAATCAACTGCAGAGCTTATAAACAAACAAGGCATTTTCTGATGCACACAATATCAGAAATAGCTCTCATTGTTAACTAGCTGTATATAAATGACTAGCAGACTTGGTGTTGCCGCTTCTTGATAGTGTCCTTCAATAACAGGCACTGAAGAAGCTGGTTGCTTGGTTAGTGAATCTCTGTGCTGACGGCTGCTGTGAAGGCTTTGTCTCCTACACGCTCTGTCATGCCTGTCCTTCCAAGTGGTGCCATTGTCGGTGCATCTTCTGATAAAGCTGTTTGGCTGAAGGGTACAGGATGGAGTGTCAAACAAAGGAAAAATAACTGCAGTGCAAGCCTCTCCACTTCTTCATCAAGCACTAAAGGAGTATGGAGTTTCTACACTGATGCTTCCCATGGGATCAAAATCGGTCCCTTTACAGTACTGATCATAAGTATTCTTTTTATTGCTTTTGTAATAATATTACACATCTGGGCCAAGTATACTCGTTCCTAGACTCAGTTGTAGCCATGTAGTGTTTGCTACTTGCATTAATGGACAGCATGAGTTGGGGTGGGTGGAGAAATGGGGAAGCACCTGTCCCAAAACTATAGTGGATTTTAATTTTTTTGTGAAATGTTTGCAAGCTTTCTGTTTAGACTAAAAGTGAATTTTTTAAAAGTAGTGAGGATTCCCTTTTCTCTTTTATTTGGCTCTTGTTGGTTTTGATCTTTAAAATGGAAATGTGTTTATACTTAGTATCTCTGGTTCCTAAAGTTTCAGTCACAGGACTATCCTCCTGTAAAAATGTGTGTTAGAACTCATTTTAAATGCCTAAAACAAGGTACTAAGAGCAACATCTTATGCAAGTTTGAAACAACAATCTTTTGGAATGAGTGATCTACTGGAAGTTTAATTCTGATATATATTTAGAGGAGTTAGTGTTGCAGTTGCCTTAACTAATTATTTATATGTATGCATAAATAAACTGATTACATTTGATATGATTTTAGACAACATACTGTACAGATTAAAAAGTACATAAACTATGTTCTGATATAGGAAGACACAGATTGTAGCATCTATAGCAAAAAGGCATGGCATGACATAGCTTGCCAGAGTAATATGGTTATTTTGGATATGTTTTTATTTTGAAAGTTGGGGTTCTCCCAATCCCGTCACTTATTAAATATTTAAATAAATGTTTCATCCTGTATGTGAGTGTTTTTCTTTGATTATTCATCATAAGAAGTTGGGAATAATAGAAAAAACTCACTGGTAACTTGCCTATATATTTCAACTAGCAATATAGCCCACCCTTTTCTCTGGGGTTAGACTGTACCATTCAATTTCTGCTAGCCAGTGGGGGCATGGTATACAAAGGAGGAGGAGCCCCAGTTCTCCTGAATCATTCTTTCCCTCCCCAAAGCCTGTAGAACTTTCTCTGGAGGACTGATACTCTGCTGGATTTTGTGGGTAAAGCCTGGGGCACAAAGAAGATGGGGCAGAGGACCAGCCACTCTTCCTGTTGTCTCAGGCTTACTCCATGAATAACCAAGAAGAAGTCCAAGCTCTGAAGTGTTCCCACTATTGCTGTATTGAAATTGGCCAATGGCACAAGGATCCTTCAGAAGGTGACGGGGATTTGTCTGTATCCACATATTGAGGGCTATCTATCTCCAATGGTCCGAGGATGTCCTAGTATCCTCCATACACTGCACAACTCCTTCCCTTTTGAGGATGTGATTCTCTGGACATTTTGCAAGGTAAGTCTCTAGCTGATTTTCCAGCCCCCTCTGTTCCTCTTCTATAGGTTTTTCTAGTGCAGGACACAATGGGGCCCAGATCATCGATGGGGGACTTTAAGCATTACTACAATGCAAATTAATAATAATGGTGGAGATTAGCTACAATGATGTCCACAACCAGGAACTCTTTCTAAATCATAGCAATGCTTGGATTGTGAGGTCTTCCACCTTAGTCTCAGAAGATCTGCCCTTATGAAACCCAGTGAGCTGACAGTAAACCTTTGCGTGCTAGATGGAAAAGTTATTAACAGACAAATGGGCTGCTAGAAACCAGAAAGAATCAGAGATCAACTGAATTATTAAAGTACATAATTACACTATTCTGGGGAAAATAACTACAGTATTTAAGATACTGTGTTACGTTAGCTTGGTATACTACTGGATAACGATCAGTCAAACCAAGTTAAACAGCTAGGGGGCAAATAATTAGTGTGCTCTATTAAACTATTTTGTCCTTTCAGCTACCAGGGTAGATAATTTGATTGTTATATGTCATCTTCACTGTTTGATCTGGCCTCTGATCAGACCAGGCTCTACAAACCCTCAAACCTTTTATAACATTATACCTAGGCAAGTTTATTAGTGAAGTAACGCTAGAGTGAATGTAATTATTTCACCAATTGTTCTGATTTTTATGGCAAATTAAACTTTATTTATTAGAGTCTAGAGATGAAGATTGCCTAGTCTGCAATGTTTAGCAATGTAAAGTAGCTGTTTTGTAAAAATCAATATGTTTGTGTATGATAACACAAGAGCATAGTCTTCTGTGGTCTATCATCCTTGTGTTAATTGAGTGAAACTTTAATTTGATATCAGACTTCATGTTGCTAGCCATTACTTCGCAGCATCTGTGATAACTATAGCTAGAATGGCACCCACTGTAATATATTCCATGGAATGTTTGCTGGATTCAGGGTTTTGAGTTCTGGAATTGTGTTTTGTGTTTACATGACAGCATGGTATTTTGGGCCTCAATCCTGCAATAGGATCTGTGTGAGTGGACCCTGGTGTCTATGCATAGACCCACTGAAGAAACTGGGTCTTCAAATAGGTTCAAAGGGTCCACCTGAGCAGATCAGATTACAGGATTGGGGTCTTACTTTGTATAGTGTCCTTACAAATAAATCCCCAAACTTTACAGACTTAAATATGCATTTAGAGTTCAGTGGCAGAGGGGAAGAGGGAAAGGGAGAAGAAATTGGCAAGCTCATAAGGAAGAGAGAGATGGGATGTATTCTAGATGTAGCAGCAAGATCACCCACTAACAAAAATGGAGAGACAGGCCAATGCTAAATCAGAAAGAAAGAGGAAAAGGATGGGGAAGCAGTGAAGAAAGCAAGTCAGGGAGAAAACCTGGAGCAAGTCAAAGAGATTTGAAAAGAAAGGTAGCTTTGAACTGGCTTGGGAAATAATCAACTTATTTGATGAAGGGGCAATGTATTCTCCTTTGCTCATGTGAGATAGTGGGCAGAAACCTTCTTCGTGTGCTGGAATCTGAAGAAATAAGATTTGGGGACCTTTTAAAGAAGAGAGCTGCAATAACCAAGGGGAGAAAATCTTGTATGAGGATTTTAGAAAAAGGTAGAATTGAGGATGTGTCTTGCACAGGAGTAACATGAGCAAAAATTTATATGAAAATGTATTGGACACTGTGATGGAAAGTCCACCCCACACCAGGCCTGAAAGGGTTAAGGTGGCTAGCTGGGCCAATTAACTCTCCTGGCTGCACCTGGAGGGGGCACAGTCTCTTTACTAACTTTCCTTTTTTGTTGGTGCTGATTAACCTAAGGTTAACATGAATTTTGTATTCATAAAGATGTAATTATGTAGGCATTTCTAATGCATCCATCCCAAATGTGATAACCAACACATTTATGTAAAGTAGACAGTCACTGGATGTAGTCTAATCTCCAGAAAACTAATTTACATGTGCTTGTGCCTTGCATATACCTTAGCATACCAGATACACTCAGTAAAATTCCGTTTAAACCTGGTTCCACAGTAGCCCACTCAGTCTACTCCACATTCCTTTCTGTAGGGGGACCAGATGGGTGAACCCCATTTCCATGGAGAGGAAGTCTTCTCGGTGTGAGGCTCTAGTGGTAATAATCCAACTATATACAAGAATTCCAGAGCTTGGCCTAATGAAAAGAGCCTTCCTTGCAGTAGGTTGTATCTTCCTTTCTGGCCCTGACTAAAACCATGCATGGAGAACAAATTTTTCTTTCCTTAAAAAGTCAAGTAGCTTTTTCTTGACAGGTGTATAGCAAGAATTCCAGTGGGCAGCCACTGGCTTATAATCAGGGAGGGTTAGCTGCCATGTGCCAGCTTTATCTGGGACCACCAGAAGTAGGGTAAGCAGATATCCTGATTTTATAGGGACAGTCATGATATGTGGGGCTTTTTCTTATATAGGCACCTATTACACCTCACCCCGTCCCAAATAGCAAGTCTGAAATATTGGGCACTCTAACTAGGAGGAACATTCTGACTGCACTTCCTGTCCTTATCTGCATAGGCTTCATATTCTCCGCTCCTTGTTTTGTGTGTCTGTATACTGGGTAGCAGCCAAACTCTGGCAGAAAGAGAACCACAAGGCAGTCCTGGTTCCAAAACAACCAGCAGCAATGCATGTGGGCACAAAAAGGAACCCTGAGCTTTTTCTTCCCCCATGATCTTCAGTTTTCAGAATGGAATTGCTGTGGCAGAAGGAATGATAAGAGGGTGCAGAACCATGCGGGTGCTGGTCTGAAGAATGCTGGGGGTGGGGAGGATGCCAAAAAGGGAAAGGAGAGGAGTTACAGCTGGCCCAGTAGAATGCCAGAGGAGGAGAGGAAGGGAGGAGATGAAAAGTGGAGTCCTCTTTCAGGCAGCTAAAGAAGGTGCTGTCCGCTGCCCCTATTTGTGTGTGGTTTTTTCCAGGTTAAATTTTCAGCTTGCAACATACTCCAACCCAAAATCTGGGGAGTCTGTGGCTGTTAATGCTGATTCCCCACTCTGGCACTTGGAGTGCAGAAGGTGGGGGCCTGTAAGGACTCTAAAAATTAATACTTGCCACTCCAGGCTTGTATTAAACTCCCAAGGTTACAGCTTTTCTCTGACCTTGGATTGGTAGATGTTGCCACCATCCAAGTGCAAAACCTCTTTGAGAACCCAGGAAGGCACACTTGGGAATTCCTTCCTGTGGGGTACCCTCAAGCCCTTTCACCCCCACTCCCTGGGGAAGAGCTAAGAAAGAAGAAGGGGAAAAAGAGAAGGAATTCAGCTGTTGCCACCAGCTAATTAAACAACATGTGCACAAACCTCTTAAGACACAAAAATCCAATTCTGTTCTTAAAAAAGTTAAATTTTATTAATAAAAAAAGGAAGAAAATACATCTGGGGACTTAGGCTTTTGCTAGATTTAAAAAAAGAACAAATACAAGGATTAAGCATCAAGAATAGCTCTCTTGAGATCCAGCTTAAAGGTTACAAGCAAAACAAAAGCACCTGGGGTTAGCACAGAGGAATCAACAAGCCATAAAGAAATAAAAGGGATAAACCTAATTGCATCTTCCTGGACGTTTCCTGATCTACTTATATATCTGGGGTTTTAGATAAATAGTTTCTAGGTATGATGCTGATGATTTTTCATATCTGGCCCAAGCTTCTCAGAGCATAACTGCTCCGTCTGCCTCTCCCCAAGAACAACAAGAGACAGATAAAAGGGGAGTCTTGTTTCAATCTTAAACAGTTCTAGCCTTCCCATTGGCTCTTTTGGCCAGGTGCCCACTCACTTCCTTTTACCTATGCAGAGCAGTGAGACTTTTTAACCCTTTACAGGTAAAGCAATTAGAGAACAGCTTCTAAGAGGGATTTTATAGCTACTGGCTGGCTGGGTGTCCATAAAAGGGAGCTACTTCCACCCCTTCATTTATCACAGTGGCTTTCCCCTTAAAGGAATAATCAGTAGGTAAAGAGAACCCCCTCACAAATCTATATGGTTTAATTTTTCCGTGCACAACTTTATGGGTTTTCTTATGATTTTTATTTTGACCTGTGTTATGATTTTTGCATGCTTGAGGCTGGCAATGCTGCTTTAATTTTTAGGTGTTCAAATTTTCCTTCTGCTGGAGAGAGAAGAGATATTTCTTTTGGGTGGTAAAGATGGAAAATCAAACCAAGCAAAATAGGTAAAAGCACCACAGATAGGGGTAGCACATTTGTGTAAAAAACCCCAACTAATCCTAAGGTAGGGGCCATGTCTGCACATCGCTCTGGGCCTTGAAAATCTTGGCTGCACATGCACTTTCTATGGCTAAGATGGTAGTTTTGGCAACCCTGCTTTATAATCTTACAACCTGATCTGAATTGTTCCATTTCTCCTCTGTGTCAGCTCATGAGTATTGGTACAGAATAGCCAACTACTATTTTAAAGTGCCTTTAACTAGTAAAGTTAAGTATGCGTGGATGTTTTCAGGGGCAGCTCTAGTTTTTTTGCTGCCCAAAGCACGGCAGGCAGGCTGCCTTCGGCGGCATGCCTGCAGGAAGTCCGCCGGTCCCACAGCTTCGGCATACCCGCCGCCGAATTGCTGCCAAATCCGCGGGACTGGCGGACCTCCCGCAGGCAAGCCGCCGAAGGCTGCCTGACTGCCACCCCCCACAGCGACCGGCAAGGTGCCCCCCGCGGCTTGCCGCCCCAGGCACGCGCTTGGAGCGCCAGTGCCTGGACCTGCCGCTGGATGTTTTGGTAGTATCATTGGGGATGCATGAATGGGTCAACTATTAGCTATTTTACTTAATATTTCCTTAAAATGGAAACATAGAAACCGTTACTGTATACACTACAAAATGTTCTAAGTCAAGTAGCCAAAAGTATATAGCATTCTTGGCAATATGCCAGAAGTTCTCCTCCCCCCGCCCCCCCCGCCCCCCCGTTAGCGTCATCAGTGTCTGGTTTAACAAAGAAGCTATGAGAAAATACTTCACTATCAGTACAGTTTTGTTTCTGATTGTAAAGAATGCTGGGAGACTGTAGTTAATCATTGCTTATCATGGTGAGATATTAGGAGTTTCTGGAATTTAGTTATGGCACTTGGGGGATTATTTTGCTTAGCCGGGTGAAATAGCCACATAGACGTAATAACCAATATCTTAGGGTGACCGTTACATACTCACAAATATGGGTTGAAGCTATGTTTGGCAATCAGAACTTTCATAGAATGAACTACATCACTTTTTTTTTTCTTCCAGATGACATGAGCTCTTTCCCCCCACAGCTTTTGTGCCTTGCATTCCTAGGAATTGTTGTTTTTAGATTTTTTATCTTGGGCATCTAGGCCATAAAATTATTCTCTAGTGTTATTTAAAAAAATCTTTAAAAACTTCCTATGTATTTTAAAGGGATCATCAGTTTTGGCTTTTTGCTGTTCTAATATTTGAATGATGAATTTACTTCTTTGGAGCTTGAAGCCCAAGACTTAAAATTCATAAGCTCTGCTTCAAGAAGAAAAAATACTGATTTATTGCAGTGCCAGCTTTTTCTGAATCAAGTGTTTTTCTCCTCTCCTCTCCTGATTTGTAGTAGTTTCAAACATCTACTAATAGAACCACCCTATTTGAAAAACATCTAATTCCATGGGTTGCTTAGGTTCCTGCAAGGTTAAAGGGGTGTGTGTGTGCATGTTTCAGATTCTTGTCAGCAATGTTGATAGTACATAGGATAATTCTGATGACAATTGATCACCAGGCAGCTTCTGTTGTGCTTAGCTCAAATGTAGAGTCTCTGTAAACATACACAGCCAGCAAGAGTGTTCTGTTACTTTTTACTCTGGTCCATCAATGCATTTCCCTTTACACTGGTGACAGCCATCCCAGTCTTCTCTGATTGATGGATTTCTCATCCTGTCAGGAAAGCAGGGAGTTCATTTCAGTCCCAAATGTGATCAAAACAGATGCTTCTGGTTGGAGCTAAGGAATACACCAAGAGCTGACAGTTTAATCAGTGGAATGTGGGAGGAATGTTCTGGAATTGAGAGCTTTAGTATTAAGTGGGTGGGCCATAATACCTTTCTTGCGCCATGTTGTTCAAGTGCTCATAGATAACAGAACAGCCATGTCTTACTTTTTTTTTTTTTTTTTTAAAGTTGCCTGATTCTAAAATCTCTGTGGGGATGCATGGCTCAATGAGACTGGTGCCTACCTCATAAAGTGCATCCCATTACTCTATATCTGCCAGGTGAGTGGAGGACTTCAGTTGCAGTCTACAGGAAAACATGAATAGTTCTTGAAATAGATCATAACTGATCTGCTGTTCAAATAGTGGTCCCATTCGCAAACATTTTGACAAATAGCAGTGCAAACTGTCCTCAGTCCTGCTCCAGAGCAAATATGGATTGAGACTTGACCACTGATACTTTCAATTTGGATAGACCTAAGGGATTTTTTTGTTTTTTCATTGATTCCATGGATGGTTTTAGATATAGTGTGTGTGTGAGACACAACATGGCAGAGCCTGGATCATACTGCTTGCTCCAACATGGGCCAGGCAAGCTGTTATACAGATCTCTTGGACCTATCTACTGCTGGCATCATCAGCTCTGCTAACTCAGAAAGACTGTTTGAGTCTACATCCCAATCTGGAACAATTTCTCCCAACCTCATGCATCACAGGATAATGATACACTACTCTCTCCGCTTGGCCTCTAGATCTGATACTCACTTTGGAAGGGTAGTTCTGCAATTCTAGTTTAATTAAACCTCTTTAGCTCCCTTTCTCTGGGGTTGTATTGCTTGCTAGGCTTTATAAAAAATATTTATGTAACCTTTTTGCTGGGAGATGTTGGAGTGAGAAGGACCAGGTTCAATATCGAGGGGTTCCGCTTAACATCACAAAACAGAAATGGCTCAGACCCCACTTAGTAATCTGGGAAAACTCCGCTCCCCACTGCCACCATCACTGCTGCCTCTAGAGGCAATGGTGTGCTCTGAGGTTCTATCACTTATTCCTGTTCTTAGTGACTTCAGACTTTTAGTGATTTCACTGGGCAGTGGGGAAACCCTCTGTTGCTACCTCTTCTGTATTCTTCTTTCATCACAGTACTATCTCCATACCAGACGTAAGGCATAGGCCCTAGATCACCTTAGTGATTACTGAGAGAGAACCAGGACTCTAAACTGAGTCTAGTCAGCTCTCTTGTTACACACTAGAAGGGGATGAGCAAATGGATTCTAGGACCCTTTAAACCAAGTCCCTGCCACCAGGTAGAAATACCTGTCCACACGTTCTGTCCTTTGCTTGGATTTGGCATCACTACCATCTGGTTAGCGAGTGAGGTTCAAAGTAGGGAGACCTCCTCAATTAGGGCAGTAAGGATAACGTGTCTTGATCCCTGTGTTCAATAGTAAAGTGAATTTCAACCTAAAACAGCCAAAATTGATCCCTTTGGCAAAGCACGTCCATCTGCTGGTCACCTACACAGAGTAGCTGTGTTTATGCAAATAGGGTCTGCTCCTGAGATTGTTTTCCCCCAGTTCATCACTAGATGTCAGGGGAGAGCTCATTCACATCCTGCTTACACTTAACAATAGTGATGTGTGCTTTGAGAGTGGTGTTCTCCCTGGAATATTTACACTGTCCACTAGCCTTCCTTCTTCCTCTGAGTTCTACTCTCATAGACCCCTTGGGTTAGCAGAAGGAACTGAGGCATCTGGGACTACATGGCCCTTCTGTAATTTTGACTATAGACGTTCAGTCCGGTGAGAGAACATGTGCAGTGCCCAGTGGGGACTACACTTTTCAGAAGTATCCCAAAGTTCAGTAGAACAAGAGGGTTCATCCCACAAGGTGAATCTGCAGAGGCCACATTCAAAAATTCCAGTGACTATCCAGAGTCAGGCCATCCTCACTATTAATTATTATATATTAAGGGGATCCTGCTAGCACTCAAAAGGCCTGAATCCGGATTGAGACTCCGGATTGAGACTCCATTGTGCTAGGCTGTATACAAACACACAGGATGATGCAGTCCATGCCTGGATGAGACCAAAGTCCACAGCCTGTTGAAGGTGTGGCTGAAGTAGTGCAATAAAATGTTCTCTTTTGGTTGTCAGAGACTTCACCCAGTTCCTCCTTTCCTGTGTCTGTTCAGCACTCAACCAAATATGATACAGCTGTAACACTTCAAAGGACATCCACAGTTGCTGTACTGTATCCCTAGCTCTACATGGAATGATACAATGGTTTTCCTGTACTCCAAGGCTGTGGATTCCAAAATGTTCCTGTTTGTCTAGTTAATTACAGAACAGCTCTGTCCATAATATTTATTCAAATGTATAAAGCCTCTGTCTAGGGCACTAAATGCAGCATAATCATTTCTTACTGACCTAGTAATAAACTGGCCACAGTGTCCTGGACTTTAAAGAAGAACTAAATATTCACAGTTAATATGAAAATAGAAATGTATTTGGAAGTACATGAGAGAAAAAGGTTGTTTATTCTGTGAAGGCTTTTGATGTTCCAGAAGTATATTATAAAGAACTGCTAGTATCTACTTTATCATCCATTAAGTATCAGGGGGTAGCCGTGTTAGTCTGTATCTACAAAAACAACAAGGAGTCTGGTGGCACCTTAAAGACTAACAGATTTATTTGGGCATAAGCTTTCGTGAGTAAAAACCTCACTTCTTCGGATGCATAGAGTGAAAGTTACAGATGCAGGCATTATATACTGACACATGGAGAGCAGGGAGTTACTTCACAAGTGGAGAACCAGTGTTGACAGGGCCAATTCAATCAGGGTGGATGTAGTCCACTCCCAATAATAGATGAGGAGGTGTCAATTCCAGGAGAGGAAAAGCTGCTTCTGTAGTGAGCCAGCCACTCCCAGTCCCTATTCAAGCCCAGATTAATGGTGTTGAATTTGCAAATGAATTTTAGTTCTGCTGTGGATGGCATTGTGTTCTCGGGGACTCTCTTTCTGTCCCACCATCCCCACGAACATGATACAGTTCTGCGGTGATCTGGAAGCCTACTTTCGTCGTCTCCGACTCAAGGAATATTTTCAACGCACCACTGAACAGTGCACCGACCCACAGGAACCCTCCTACCAACACTACAAGAAGAAGAACTCTGCGTGGACTCCTCCTGACGGTCGAAATGACAGACTGGACCTCTACATAGAGTGTTTCCGCAGACGTGCACAGGCTGAAATTGTGGACAAACAACATCACTTGTCCCATAACCTCAGCCGTACAGAACGCAATGCCATCCACAGCCTCAGAAACAACTCTGACATTATCATCAAAGGGGCTGACAAAGGAGGTGCTGTAGTCATAATGAACAGGTCAGATTATGAACAGGAGGCTGCCAGGCAACTCTCCAAGACCACATTCTACAGGCCACTATCCTCTGATCCCACTGAGGAATACCAAAAGAAACTACACCATCTGCTCAAGAAACTCCCAGCTACAGTACGGGAACAAATCTACATGGACACACCCGCAGAACCCCGACCAGGGGTATTCTATCTGCTACCCAAGATCCATAAACCCGGAAACCCTGGACGCCCCATCATCTCAGGCATTGGCACTCTGACAGCAGGATTATCTGGCTATTTGGACTCTCTCCTCAGACCCTATGCTACCAGCACTCCCAGCTATCTTCGAGACACCACCGACTTCCTAAGGAAACTACAATGCATTGATGTTCTTCCTGAAAACACCATCCTGGCCACCATGGATGTAGAAGCACTTTATACCAATATTCCACATGAGGATGGACTACAAGCTGTCAGGAACAGTATCCCTGATGAGGCCACAGCAAGCCTGGTGGCTGAGGTTTGTGACTTTGTCCTCACCCACAACCACTTCAGATTTGGGGACAACTTATACCTTCAAGTCAGTGGCACTGCTATGGGTACTCGCATGGCCCCACAGTATGCCAACATTTTTATGGCTGACTTAGAACAACGCTTCCTCAGCTCTCGTCCCCTAATGCCCCTCCTCTACTTGCGCTACATTGATGACATCTTCATCATATGGACCCACGGAAAGGAGGCCCTTGAAGAATTCCACCTGGACTTCAACAATTTCCACCCCACCATCAACCTCAGCCTGGACCAGTCCACACAACAGATCCACTTCCTGGACACTACAGTACAAATAATTGATGGTCACATAAACACCACCCTATACCGGAAACCTACTGACCGCTATACGTACCTACATGCCTCCAGCTTCCATCCAAGACACATCACACGATCCATTGTCTACAGCCAAGCCCTAAGATACAACCGAATTTGCTCCAACCCCTCAGACAGAGACAAACACCTACAAGATCTTTATCAAGCATTCGTAAAACTACAATACCCACCTGGGGAAGTGAGGAAACAGATTGACAGAGCAAGACGGGTACCCAGAAATCACCTACTGCAGGACAGGCCCAACAAGGACAATAACAGAACACCACTGGCCATCACATACAGCCCCCAGCTAAAACCTCTCCAGCGCATTATCCACGATCTACAACCTATCCTGGAAAATGATCCCTCACTCTCACAGACCTTGGGAGGCAGGCCAGTCCTTGCTTACAGACAACCCCCCAACCTGAAGCAAATACTCACCAGCAACTACACACCACACCACAGAAACACCAACCCAGGAACCTATCCCTGTAGCAAACCTCGTTGCCTACTCTGTCGCCATATCTACTCTGGCGACACCATCAGAGGACCCAACCACATCAGCCACACCATCAGGGGCTCATTCACCTGCACATCCTCTAATGTCATATATGCCATCATGTGCCAGCAATGCCCCTCTGCCATGTACATTGGCCAAACGGGACAGTCCCTCCGCAAAAGAATAAATGGACACAAATCGGACATCAGGAATGGTAACATACATAAGCCAGTAGTGAACACTTCAATCTCCCTGGTCATTCTATTACAGATTTAAAAGTCACAATCATTGAACAAAAAAACTTCAGAAACAGACTTCAAAGAGAAACAGCAGAACTAAAATTCATTTGCAAATTCAACACCATTAATCTGGGCTTGAATAGGGACTGGGAGTGGCTGGCTCACTACAGAAGCAGCTTTTCCTCTCCTGGAATTGACACCTCCTCATCTATTATTGGGAGTGGACTACATCCACCCTGATTGAATTGGCCCTGTCAACACTGGTTCTCCACTTGTGAAGTAACTCCCTGCTCTCCATGTGTCAGTATATAATGCCTGCATCTGTAACTTTCACTCTATGCATCCGAAGAAGTGAGGTTTTTACTCACGAAAGCTTATGCCCAAATAAATCTGTTAGTCTTTAAGGTGCCACCAGACTCCTTGTTGTTTTTATCATCCATTAGCACTGTTTTTTAAAATTTGTCTGTACTAGCCTTGCAAGTGTTTTCTTGTCAACTTCAGCTACTGCTCTAAGCAATTCTTTATTTGGCATCTCTTTGACCTGTTTTACCATCTGTTTGCTACCCTCCATTTATCAGCACCTAGTCACCTACTGTGAATGCAGAGCTGATGAAAACTGCATGCAATATTAAAGGGATGATCAGTACTTTATCTCTGCTCCTTTCTTTTCTTCCTAGTTGTCTGTACTTTGGCAGTTTAAATTATTAATTTAATTTAGGGTTTGTTTGCTCTTGTCCAGTGATTGTTTCTCTGAAGAGGAGGAAAGAGGCCTAAACTGAAGATGTCCAGGGCCGCCCAGAGGATTCAGGGGGCCTGGGGCAAAGCAATTTTGGGGGCCCCTTCCATAAAAAAAAGTTGCACTACTATAGAATACTGTATTCTCCTGGGGGCCCCTGTGGGGCCCTGGGAAAAATAAACATTTAAAAACCTTCCATATCTCAGCACAAACTCAGTTTTGAGAAAACTTCTTTTCAAGTCACCTTTACAAGGTATCACTGGTTCTCAGCATCAGCTAGTGCTAAAAGGCACTAACGCTCATTAAAAGGGTTGGACAAATTATTTTCCGTCAAAACTTTTTTTGGATCGAAAACTAGGAGTTTTTAAAAAGCAGAAAAAATCACGGACAGTGTCTGCTTTCCTTCAAAATTTGTTGTGTTTTTTTTTTAAATTGAAAAGCTGACATTAGTCTGCCAAAACCTGAACGTGATTTGGGGTTTCAGAAGTGTGTGGCCAAATATTTGCTGCTTGCTGTGTTTGATTGTTTAAAGAAAAAATAAAAAAATTCTGCTTAAAAAAAAATCCCAAACTTTTGAACCTCCTCAGCTTGTGACGAAACACCTGAGTCCATCCAATCAGAGATTTTTCCAGGTTTCTGATACTCTGCTGGCTTCCTTGACTCATATTTGTCTCCATAACTTTGGGTTCACTTAGGTTAGAACATAAGAACGGCCATACTGGGTCAGACCAAAGGTCCATCCGGCCCAGTATCCTGTCTACTGACAGTGGCCAATGCCAAGTGCCCCAGAGGGAGTGAACCTAACAGGTAATGATCAAGTGATCTCTCTCCTGCCATCCATCTCCACCCTCTGACAAACAGAGGCTAGGGACACCATTCCTTACCCATCCTGGCTAATAGCCATTAGTGGACTTATCCTTCATGAATGTATCTGTTTCCTAGAGACTGGCTCCATGGGGTCCCTCACAAACTGGAGATGGTTACTGTGGGTTTATCTTTAGTATAGCTTATGTACATACTCTACGAACTGAGCATTTGAGCTTGTTCCAGAATCTGGGATGAGCCTATGTTGTGAAAACTGAAATGCTGAAACTAGCACATGCATGTGAATGGACACAGAGTGCTAAAATTAAATTAACCCAGGGGTTCTCAAACTGGGGGTTGGGACCCCTCAGGGGGTCATGAGGTTATTACTGGGGGTCGCAAGCTGTCAGCCTCCACCTCAAATCCTGTTTTGCCTCCAGCATTTATAATGGTGTTAAATATATTAAAAAGTGTTTTTAATTTATAAGGGGGGGGGAGGTGCACTCAAAGGTTTGCTATGTGAAAGGGGTCACCAGTACAAAAGTTTGAGAACCACTGAATTAACCACTCTGGAGCCTCGGGGAATGCAGGGGTGGGGGGGGGGTCTCCCTTGGTAGGGTTGGGAAGGAGATAGGTGGTGTAGATATTGCTCTTCTCATGTGATCCCTCCCCCAGGGCCGGCTTTAGCAAGAGCGGGGCCCGATTCCTGGGGGCGGTGCTTGATGCAAGCCCCGCCCCCAGGAATCGAGCCGCGCTCTGGCTGGGGTTGCCGGGCTTGGCTCCAACCCGGAGCCGCGCTGCGGGGGCCGCGCCGGGGGGGAGGAAAGACCCACGCCGCGCTGGGGGAGACGGGGGAGACCCACGCCAGGGGAGATGGGGGAGACCCGAGCCGAGACGGGGGGGACGGGGGAGACCCGCGCCGGGGACGGACGGATGGGGGAGACCTGCGCTGCGCCGCGGGGACCGGGCCAGAGCCGACCCGAGCCGGGCCGCAGGGTCCGGGCTGGAGCCAAGCCGGACCAGAGCCGCTGGGGCCTGCGGGAACGGGCCGCGCCTCCCCGGAGCCCTTCTCGCGCCCCCACCACCCCAGCTAACCTTGTGCTGCCGGCCCGCCCCTGCTTCTTTTCAGACTTCCCGCGAATCTCTGATTCGCGGGAAGCAGGGGAGAGGGCGGAGCGTTCAGGGGAGGGGAGGAGGGGGAAGTGAGCTGGGGGCGGGGTGGAGAGCTGCAGCGCGGGGCCCTCTTGGCGCGGGGCCCAATTCAGCCGAATCGGCTGAATCGGCCTAAAGCCAGCCCTGCCCTCCCCCATGGCTCTCTTGGCTCTATCACTGTTAATCTAAAGTGGCTAATTTTAAATGAAGCTACCCTCCCCTGACATGAATCTCCGTATGAAATTAAATGTAGGGAAAAGATAACAGCTTGGCTCTTGGTGTTAAATAGCTGTCTGCAAGCCTCAAACTGCTGAATGAGCTTTAGGGTAGGGAAGGCTGTGCCTCCCCAAACAGCCTGGCCCTGCCCCCTATCCAACCCCCATCCACTACCTGCCCCCTGACTGCCCCCCCCGAATCCCGACCCATCCTGCTCCTTATCCCCTGACCGCCCCCCCGATACCGCCCACCAACGCCCTCCCGCTCCCTGTCCCCTGACTGCCCCGACCCCTATCCACCCCCCCACCGAGTCCTGAAAGACCCCCGAATGCCCACGATCCAACCCCCCCTTCCCCGTCCCCTGACTGCCCCCCCCCCCCAGAACCTCTGCCCCCTCCCTGTCCCCGGGACTCCCTGCCCCTTATCCAACCTCTTTCTCCCCCCCGGTCCCTTGTTGAGCTGAGTGGAGAAGGAAATTCTATTTTGCAGAGGATTTCAATAGGGAGGATGGAGCCCTGGATTCTGAGCCAGTCTGGCAGGTGGGTTGTTAGGAGCCAAGCAGGTGACCTGGCAGAAAACCAGGCAGGTTTAACTGAAACCAAACCAACTCCACAAAACACTTGTATTTCAACAAATGCTAAACTTCAAAGAAACACTTCACCGGAATATTTCTGACCAGCTCTAGGTCCTAGGACTGGGTGGGTTGCTGTGTTTAAACTCCAAATGCTTGGTCCAATCTGCTCCATTCCACAAGCAAAGTATTTGATCTTGAGAAGTATTTTATGAGCCCCGGGGTTGAGTCATCTCTGGCAAGGATGCTTTATCACATGCAGAGAGAGTGTAAATGTCTGCAGTGGCAGGGAAAAGCACCTCAGCTTCATTTTGGATTTGGAATATTAACAGAGAGCCCCCAGAAAGAAAGCATGGTTTTGTGGTTAAGGAGCTGGTTTGGAGTTTGCGCGATGTGTGCTCAATTCTGGCTGTCACAGAATTTCTGTCTCGCCTGAGGCAAGTCATTTTATAGCCTAGGCCTCAGTTCCCCATCTCTAAAATGGAAATAAATCTTTCTTTGTTGGTCTTGTCCATTCAGATAAGAAGTGTTGTGGGGCAGGGTGTCTGTACGGTACCTAGCATCATGGGGCCCTGATCTTACTTGTGGTCTCTAGGTTCTGTTGCAACATTAATAATTCCCCAAGAATGCACTCCTGTGCACCAGCTGGTCCTGGATCTCAAGAGATGAAAAGGCAAGTCCAGCAACCTCCATGGCTATCTAGTCCCTATATCTTTTCATACCAAATTTCAAGGCAGAGAAATTCTATTAACACCCTCATTGAAGCCTTGATTATGATGGAAACACTGACTGGGCATTAGCTACTTTGGTGCAAACCTCAACAGTATAACTATAGTACAGAGGTAAAAGGACTCTTCAGTCCCCGGGACTCCCTGCCCGAGACTCCCTGCCCCTTATCCAACCCCCAGTCCAGCCCTGGCCGCTTACCCACTCTCCCAGAGCCTCAGCGCGCGCCTCCAGGTGCGTCCCTGGACAGCGCTGCAGCCGCGTGCCTCTGGCGGGGCCTGAGCCCCTCCCCGCTCAGAGCTGCCTGGTAAGGGGGTGGGGCTGTGAGCTCCATTGGGACCGGAGCTCCTGCCGCTCGGCCTGGAGCTCGCAGCCCCGCCCCATTACCACGCGGCTCTGAGCGGGGAGGAGTTCAGGCCCCGCCGGAGGCACATGGCTGCAGCGCTGTCCAGGGACGCTCCTGGACACGTGCGCTGAGGTGCCGGGGGGATGGCGGGGGTTAGGGGGAGCCTCAGCCCTTCTTGTGGGTGCCCCTGTTGGGCCTGTGGCCTGGGGAAAATGGCCCCACTTGCCTCCCCATCTGGGCGGCCCTGAAGATGTCACTTTAAAGAGGAGGAATAAGTGATAGAATTTTCATTTAGGCCTGAAAGTGAAGTTAATGACGAGATTTCCCCAAATGGAAATGTTCTTATTATTTTAAGAAAATAGCTACCATATATTTAACATTTCTCTGTGGTGGTGGCACTATGCTAGTGAACTGTACTACTTAATGTATGGTAGGTCAGTGAGAAACAATCAACACCTAATTTAACTGCAGGATCAGTTCGCTGTGTCTGCGCCTGCTTAGGCTTCATGGTGACTTGTTCGATAACATTCTACATTGGAGAGGAACACAAAATGGGGGCTGTGTCACAGTTGCCCTTGCAACAGACAAGGAGACTGCTCTATATTTAAGGTGCCACCAGACTCTATCTGTTAGTCTTTAAGGTGCCACCAGACTCTTTGTTGTTTGTGTTTATATTTAAAGATGAATACTCAGAAAACAGGATGACAGCTCTTTTCAGTTGCCTGGCAGAAAGTGCCACCTAAATAACGAGGATAAATATCAACTTGATTGTTAATGCTTTTAGGTTAGCATTTAATACTTTAAGGTGTTAACTGGTATCAGAGATAAGGATTTTTAAAATATTTAATCTTGACAGCATCCATTTAGCTGGTTGTGTGACCTGAATTTAACTTGACATACTTATTAATCTCTTACATTGTGTTTGAATATTTGCCATATTTATCACTTCAAATCTTTTACTTTTGTTCTTATCTGTTAAGTAAACAGTTGAAGAATAAAGAGGGAGAAGTGACTACTAAGGTTACAGGTTTTTAGATTTCATTTTCTTTCTTAACAGTAGTCCTTCAACTGATAATGATTAATGTTGACATATACTTCTGAATGCTGTACGCAAATGGAAAGTATATCTAAACTAGCTGTTCAAGTGCTACTACTGACAATGATAAATGCATGAAGTCAGTGGTTTGTTCTTGCTGCCATTAGTTACTGTTATTATGAACCGTACGACCTGATGAAAAGCATTGTGATTGTTCATCCACTAATGAGGAAAGGGAATCCAGAGAGAAATAAATTGCCATGTTTCCAGTTCATAGGACTAAGCTGTTTAATAGAGAAAAGAAATAAACTCCGAAACCTTTAGTCATTTCCTGACAGAAGTCTCTGCACTTGAATACTAAATAGACAAACCCTAAAGTTTCATTCTAGAAAGAGGAATTTTAAATGTATCTTGAATAAAATAACTGTAAGATGAGCATGTTTTAGGCCAAAAAATAATGCTGATTATTAACTGTAACTTTTCATAGTTATCCCTATGGACCACTTTCTTTCCCAAGTGTGAGGGATGTTGTATTGTGAATGGCCCCAGCCTCACTGCACTACTGTAAGCAACCCCACTATGGGTATCAGTTATGGTACATTTAACTCTTTCAGAAACTTGGTAGTGTGCTCCTTGTACCATGAACTTGGAAGCAATCATTGTAGGTGATCTCCCTAAAATGTAAACTGGTCCATACCCACCTCAAACTAAAAGTGACACACTTGTTGTAAGATTAGCAAGTCCTCCCTCTTGGAGCATAGTTTTACTAACAAAAAGATAGTTTCAAAGTAGCCCACATGAATCCCAAATGAAAAACCAGCCTGAGCAGAGGCCAAAAGGAGCTGGACTAGCAGCAGCTGAGGACACATGGCAGATACAGAGTAGTTTCTAACAGCGAAAAGGAAGCAGACAGGCTCTCTCAAATAAAATGCTGAGCCAGGCTGGTTGTTGACCATGGAGGAGAGAGGGCCGTTGATTTACGGATATCAAATATGGAGTTGGGGGACTAGGGGAAGTATCCAGAGAATGATAGACCTATGATAATGGCTATGGGCTATTAAGAATGGAATACCCAATACAGTAACGGCAGGATGGGTCTTAGTGTGTCATGCAGGAGGAGAAACAGTCAAGTACAAGAGACAGCTAAGAGATAACATGGAGGATGTGCCACTGCAACCACTATGCAGCACCCAGACACAAGGGAGCGATAATGCCACACCTATTTGTGTGAGAATTGTGTGTAGGCTGAAAGTAATTTACCAACATTGGAATTTGGCCAGGACACAAATGTATCATTCCTGTTTGTGCAATGCATGTCTTGGGATCTCTACAAAGCCTTTGCAAACTAAGGGAGTTACATTTGCTCTGAATGCTGGGACCTCAACAACACAATATGCTTCAATACAGTGCTGGGGCATTAGGTCGGTACAGATGGAGAAGGCCACCTACAACATCAGCAACTCTCCCTGTAGCACCTAGATTTCTGTTGAAGATCTCCCAAATGCATACAGATCACCAATGCTTAGTTTGTCAGATTGGACGTGATTACAGCCTGATGTTTTATATTGGAAAATATTGATTTAAAAGAGACTTGAGAAGCTTTAGTTATAAACAGAATCACTTATGATTTAGTGTGTGTGAGAGATCTTATAATTAGTTTAGACATTAGAACATGTAACGCTCAGGTGAAAACTAGTAGTATCTTATCTTATAATTTGGGATAGCACCCCTCACTAATCCAATCCATTATCCAAGAGAAGGATTTGTATTCTGTTTATCCAAACTAGCAGCATGCCCTATTCTTTTAATGAACAGCTCACAGTAGTCCATTGTTTCCCCTCTAGGTTTTATATATGAAAGATTTACAAGAAATGTTTTCATTTGGATACGTTTGTTGGGTGAGGGCCTGATAGTGATGTAAACAATCTAATTATAAAGGGGCAAAAGCTATACTTTGAATAGTGCAGTGAACAGGCAGATCAGGTGAATCTGCCAAAATGTGAGTGGCATGAAATATAGGGCTATCCATAATAAACGTCATACGGCGCTGTGAAAACACAAGTCATGCAGAACTAATCTAGGTGTTTATTTTCTACCATCTGCACCTGGCTAGCCAGATTTATGAAGCTGTTCCCAACATGACTTATTAAACAAAAGCATTCCATATCTCTCCTCTAAGGTTTAACAACCTGCTTTGTATCTTACTTTATTAATCCAAGAGCATTTGGGCACAAAATGCACAGTAGCTTAAATACGCCTGGATACAATTACAACTATCCTTGGAGCCTGCTGAAAACTGATGTATTTTTTGTGTAATCAAATGTAATGTGCATGTGTTTCTCTTTACACTTGAGACTGTTTAGCTGATTAACTGGGCAATGTGCTGAATTTTAGTTTGTGAATTATAGAATTTACAATATGGTACAGTAACTATCATTCTAAACCGCAGCACTTTTATTTCTAACACAGATGGTGGCTTCCCTTGGATAGTGATGGATGTTGATGAGGATGTGGAACTAGTCTTCCCTGGCTGGTAGGAGAAGGACAAGAGGCAGCTAATTTCCCATGGATTGTGGTAAGTGTGTGGGGTCCTAGGTTTCTTCCCCGTAATGACTTTTTAAATTCCAGACAGACTGAGGTGAACTAAAAGTGGCTTTCAATTTTTTGACATAAAGCTGAAATATTTCACTGAGGAGGTGGAGGGTGGAAAGTATTTTATGTTCAGCTCTAATATCTGCATAAGAACAAACTACCATTCTTTGTAAGGAAAATTCATCCATTGGCTGATTTCTTCTGTTCTTCTTTTACCATTTGAAAACATTAATAAACCAGAAGGAAGTCTCTTCTGCTAAATCCTTAGTCTCCCTCTTTAATGTATTGAGTCATTGCTGTCAGTCTGAAGGCCTGTGTTTGAGTTTCTGATAGATTTCTGATCCAAGAAACCTGGGATATGAATCCCTTTCCATGTGCATGTAAACTATTCTCTGAGCTTCATCAAAACAGGATTGAGTTGGTTCTTGAATATTCCTGATAATAGCTTCCCTTGCAGGACTATCAATGTTAATCTGAAAAATAAAACAATATTAAAGAAAGTTACAACAAAAATACAGAGGAGAAAAATAGGGTACTGCAAAGATGAAGCTTGGTAGGCTGCAGCCTATGCCTTACATCCATATGATCAACTTTGGCACCATGTTCTCTATGTTGAAAAGGAGCTACAGGAGAGAGATTATTAAGAAAAATAAAAATCTAGTATTTAAAAATCTTGGTATAAAAGTGTTTGTCTCCCCCCACTTAAAGTTAGGTTCCCATATCTATTTATTTATCTAAATTGAAGGCCTGTTTTTCAGACATTCTGACCAACTGAAATCAGTGGGAGCCATTGGGTGCTCATCACATCACTTTTGAAAATCACGCTTCTGAAGTCACAGAATATTTTACAACAAATATTGTACATCAATCCTGATTAGGAAATGGGTTATTGTATAAGAGACTCAGGAGTCAGATGAGGATTTGCAGTGGATGAGTGGAAGCTTTGTGGATGTCTAAGAGCTTAATGTGTACTGGTGGTGTTTACCTTTCTGATAGAAAGGTACTGCAAATAAAAGTTGAACCTCACCATAATCTAGGAGATTGACCAAGGCAATTGCAGTTCAACTAAACATTTTGTACTTAGATTTGCTCTGTTAAGTTGCACTTATTGGAGACTGAAAGAGGAGCTGGAGGCATGTGAATTTATGTGTAACTGTTGATGTGTGGAGACCTTGCTGTACCAAGGGTGTTTTTTAAAGTGCAATCTACTCATTCCCTAATACTATTGCATTTTTGTTTTGTTTTGAATACAGACTATGTTGAGATCACCATCAGCTTCCATTTAAAAAAAGAAAGTTTCAAGCCCTCATGTTTGCAGAGAAAAACTTGAAAACAGGAAGCGTGTTCCCAAAGACTCAAAACCAGAAGGCAAACTAAGAATTCACAATGTATTATTTAAAAATTTTGTTATGCTGATCTCATGATTTTGAGAACTGACTCATGATTATTCAATGCTTGAGGCTGTCAATACTGATAAGCAAAAGGGAGGTTATCCGTCTCTAAGCATGTGTATTTTTTTTGTATATTTGTGATTGAATTTCGTATAAATGCCCATGAAAAGCTCAAATAAAAAAACAGCAGGCAGGCCAACCAGGGCCGGCAGTAGGCACCAGCAAAACAAGCTGGTGCTTGGGGTGGCACATTTTTAGGGACGGCCTGGCTGGCGCCAGAATGCCACCCCTAAAAATGTGCCCCGGCCGCCCTAGCTCACCTCCGCGGCTGCTGCCATGGCGTGTGAAACAGCTGATTCGCGCGCCGCTGCTCCCCCTCCCTCCCAGGCTTGAGAGCCTGGGAGGGAGGGGGAACAGCGGCGCGCGAATCAGCTGTTTCACACGCCGCGGTGGCTCGGGGTCTCCCCCTCCCTCCCAGGCTCTCAAACCTGGGAGGGAGGGGGAGATCCCGAGCGGCCGTTTCGCGCACCGCTGCTCCCCCTCTGTCCCAGGCTTGAGAGCCTGGGAGGGAGGGGGAGAAGCGGCGCCCGGGCCGCGGCCACTCGGAGTCTCCCCCTCCCTCCCAGGCTCTCAAACCTGGGAGGGAGGGGGAGACTCCGAGTGGCCGCAGCGCACGCGCCGCTTCTCCCTCTCCCTCCCTCCCTCCTAGGCTTGAGAGCCTGTGGGGAGGAGGCAGGGCTGGGATTTGGGGAAGGGGCGGAGTTGAGGCAGGGCTGGGGGTGGGGTAATTAAAGAAGGGGGCGGGGCGGCCAAAATTGTTTTTGCTTTGGGCGGCAAAAATCCTAGAGCCGGCCCTGAGGCCAACCAATCCATCCTCTCTCTTTCTCCCCCCCCCCCCCCCCAAAAGCCTCAAAACAAAAAAACTCTCAAACGCCTCATAATGTTTAAAATAATCCCATAAATTTTTGAGCCAGTCTCATGAATTTTCAACTTTCAGGGGTGACAATATTGTTGTCTCTTAATCAAAGCTGTAAACTGTCACCCTACTCCAACCTTAGCCTGGCATCTGAGAATCAAACTGAGCTCTTTCTAGCCCTCACATCTCCAGCAATTTGTATTGTGCATTTTGTATTTAGTTAACAATTCTGTTGCTGAAGCATGAGCCAGAAAAAAATCAAGCCTCACTCTACCAGTGCTGTGTTGGACTTGCAGTGGTAATGAATAAAAAGGAAATTAATTTATTTTTGTCAGTAACGTGAGAAGATATGATTCTGAAGACACCTAGAAATGATCTGCTGGGTGTCATGTTTATATAGTGTTTTAACAGAAAAGAACCACCCTTTAATATTAATCCCTGTTCATACAGCCAAATCTGGTCTGTTTTTCCTAAAAATTGTCCATGTTTTTATTAGAGGATTATTAAGGATTGATTTACTGAAAGTAGCTTAACCATTTGGAATGAATTACTTCCATTTTTCTTACTTCTTCAGTGCTTTTGGGAACTTGATGGTCTTTTAGCATGCTTCTGCCAACTCTCAAAAGGGATGGAACTGGGTAGAAATTTCACTTAATTTCCAGGTACTGGACTAAGTAAGGGTCACATTCAAAGTCTGCTGAAGTGTTTGGAAAGACTCCCATTGGCATCAACAGGCTTTGTACAATGCCCTAAAAGTATGGACCCCTCCCCTCCCCAGGAATTTAGTTCTAGACTCTGTTCTGGCACTGTATCAGAGGGGTAGCCGTGTTAGTCTGAATCTGTAAAAAGCAACAGAGGGTCCTGTGGCACCTTTGAGACTAACAGAAGTACTGGGAGCATAAGCTTTCGTGGGTCAGAACCTCACTTCTTCAGATGCAAGTAATGGAAATCTCCAGAGGCAGGTATATATCAGTGTGGATATATCAGTTCTGGCACTGACTCCCTCTGTGGCCTGGGGCAAAGAATTTTACCTATCTGCCTCAGTTTCTTATCTGAAATGAGGTTAAAAATACTCAATTACCTGCTTCACAAAGGTGCTGTGAAAATTACTAATCAAGTAAACATCTTTACACTGCTTTGTACAGTGAGTGCCATTGCCAAGTATTTATTGTTGCATTTTGCAAGCTGCTGCTTTCAGTTTCAACAGATACCACATGCATATTTTTAATATAAACAGGTGTGTGTGTGTGTGTGTGTGTGTGTGTGTGTGTGTGTGTGTGTGTGTGTGTGTACACACATGGGAGGGAGGGACGGAGCAGTTCTTGCAATGTTAATTCACCTCTTTAGGCGCCTGGGGCTGAATGTAATTTTTAAAAATTCTCCTGGCCACAGAAATCCTTTTCCTCCGTGATTCAATCTTCTTGTAAGTTTCACATGCAAGCCAGAATTCAATGTTCTCATCACTGTATTCTGTCTTCAGGTAGGTCTTGTAGATTATAGGCCCATCTGAAAATATTTCAGAAGTCAAACTTTATAAACTATAAATGATAGCATTTAGGAAGATAATTGTCAAACAGGTTTTGCTTAGCTTTGAGTGAAAAATGACTAGACGAGGATTATGGACCAGTTTTGGTACTTTTTCTCATGTTGAATAGTTCCTGACTCCACAAGAAATCCTACAGAAGACAATGGGGCTACTCATGCGATAAGGTACTACCCATGGTCAGTATGTGTATCATAGACTACTTCAGGGGCGCTGGAACAATTTTTATAGTGGGGGTGCTGAGAGCCATTGAACCAAACTGTAAACCCTGTATATAATGGAAACCATTTCAGTCCAGGGGGTGCTGCAGCACTCTTAGTTCCAGCACCTATGGACTACTTTTAAATCTTCTGTCCCTTTTTGTTTTATATTTACATAAAATGTGAGACTGTTAATAGAATGGTTTTAAAAGAATATTTAGGGGATAACTGGCCACTCAATGTGGCATATAAAAGTTTCAGACTTCAATATTCATTTTGTACATGCTCAGAACTCCCTTAACATCAGTGAGAGCTGCACATGTGCAGAAAGAGCAGAATATCAAAGAAAAAATTTCCTCTTTGGTTTAAAAATCACACAACACGTATACATCTGTTATAAGGGTGATAATTATTTTTAAAAATTCAGCTCTACATCAGAGTGAAAAACATCTAAACATCAAAAAATCATGGTCTAACTGGGAAAAAGGGAAGGCTTTTATAGACTCATAAACCTTAAGGTCAGAAGGGACCATTATGATCATCTAGTCCGACCTCCTGCACAACGCAGGCCACAGAATGTCACCCACTCACTCCTGTAACAAACCCCTAACCTATGTCTGAGCCACTGAAGTCCTCAAATCATGGTTTAAAGACTTCAAGGTGCAGAGAATCCTCCAGCAAGTGACCCGTGCCCCATGCTACAGAGGAAGGCAAAAAAAACCCAGAGCCTCTGCCAATCTGCCCTAGGGGGAAAATTCCTTCCTGACCCCAAATATGGTGATCAGCTAAACCCTGAACATGTGGGCAAGACTCACCAGCCAGACATCCAGGAAAGAATTCTCTATAGTAACTCAGATCTCACGCCATCTAACATCCCATCACAAGCCATTGGGCGTATTTACCGCTAATAGTCAAAGATCAATTAATTGCCAAAATTAGGCTATCCCATCATACCATCCCTCCATAAACTTATCAAGCTTAGTCTTGAAGCCAGATATGTCTTTTGCCTCCACTACTCCCCTTGGCAGACTGTTCCAGAACTTCACTCCTCTGATGGTTAGAAACCTTTGTCTAATTTCAAGTCTAAACTTCCTGATGGCCAGTTTATGTCCATCTGTTCTTGTGTCCACATTGGTACTGAAGGTAAATAATTCCTCTCCCTCCCTGGTATTTATCCATCTGATGTATTTATAGAGGGCAATCATATCTCCCCTCAGCCTTCTTTTGGTTAGGCTAAACAAGCTGAGCTCTTGGAGTCTCCTTTAATAAGACTGGTTTTCCATTCCTCGGATCATCCTAGTAGCCCTTCTTTGTACCTGTTCCAGTTTGAATTCATCCTTCTTAAACATGGGAGACCAGAACTGAACACTGTATTACAGATGAGGTCTCACCAGTGCCTTGTATAACGGTACTAACACCTCCTTATCTCTACTGGAAATACCTCGCCTGATGCATCCCAAGACTGCATTAGCTTTTTTCACGGCCATATCACATTGGCGACTCATAGTCATCCTGTGATCAACCAATACTCCGAGGTCCTCCTCCTCCTTTGTTACTTCCAACTGATGCGTCCCCAGCTTATAACCAAAATTCTTGTTATTAATCCCTAAATGCATGACCTTGCACTTTTCACTATTACATTTCATCCTATTACTTATGCTCCAGTTTACAAGGTCATCCAGATCTTCCTGTATGATATCCCGGTCCTTCTTTGTATTGGCAATACCTCCCAGCTTTGTGTCATCCGCAAGCTTTATTAGCACATTCCCACTTTTTGTGTCAATGTCAGAAATAAAAAGATTAAATAAGATTGGTCCCCAAACTGCTCCCTGAGGAACTCCACTAGTAACCTTCTTCCAGCCTCACAGTTCACCTTTCAGTATGACCCGTTGTAGTCTCCCCTTTAACCGATTCCTTATCCAGCTTTCAATTTTCATATTGATCCCCAACTTTTCCAATTTAGCTAATAATTCCCCAGGTGGAACCATATCAAATGCCTTACTGAAATCGAGGTAAATTAGATCCACTGCGTTTCCTTTGTCTAAAAAATCTGTTACCTTCTCAAAGAAGGAGATCAGGTTGGTTTGGCACGATCTACCTTTTGTAAAACCATGTTGTATTTTGTCATAATTACCATTGATCTCAATGTCCTTAACTACTTTCTCCTTCAAAATTTTTTCAAAGGCCTTGCATACTACAGATGTCAAACTAACAGGCCTGTAGTTACCCGGATCACTTTTTTCCCCTTTCTTAAAAATAGGAACTATGTTAGCAATTCTCCAGTCATATGGTACAACCCCTGAGTTTACAGATTCATTAAAAAATCTTGCTAATGGGCTTGCAATTTCATGTGCCAGTTCCTTTAATATTCTTGGATGAAGATTAGCTGGGCCCCCCGGTTTAGTCCCATTAAGCTGTTTGAGTTTGGCTTCTACCTCGGACGTGGTAATATCTACCTCCATATCCCCATTCCCATTTGTCACCCTACCATTATCCCTAAGCTCCTCATTAACCTCATTAAAGACTGAGGCAAAGTATTTGTTTAGATATTGGGCCATGTGTAGATTATCCTTAACCTCCATTCCATCCTCAGTGTTTAGCGGTCCCACTTCTTCCTTCTTTGTTTTCTTCTTATTTATATGGCTATAGAACTTTTTCCTATTGGTTTTAATTCCCTTTGCAAGGCCAAAAGCCATGTAGAGTTGGACCTTTCTCACTTTATCTCTACGTGTTCTGACCTCAATAAGGTAGCTTTCCTTGCTGATCCCTCCCATCTTCCATTCCTTGTAGGCTTTCTGCTTTTTCTTAATCACTCTGAGATGCTTGCTCATCCAGCTTGGTCTACAACACCTGCCTATGATTTTTTCCCCCTTTCTTGGGATGCAGACTTCTGATAGTTTCTGCAACTTTGACTTGAAGTAATTCCAGGCCTCTTCCACCTTTAGATCCACAAGTTCTTCAGTCCAATCTACTTCCCTAACTAATTTCCTTAATTTTTTAAAGTTGGCCCTTTTGAAATCAAAAACCCTACTCACAGATCTATTTTTGTTTATCCTTCCATTTAGTTTGAACTGAATTAGCTCATGATCGCTCGAACCAAGGTTGTCCCCTACGATCATTTCTTCTATGAGGTCCTCACTACTCACCAAAACCAAATCTAAAATGGCATCCCCTCTTATTGGTTCAGCAACTACTTGGTGAAGGAATCCATCAGCTATTGCATCCAGGAAAAAGTGAGCCCTATTATTATTACTAGCACTTTTCCTCCAGTCTATATCTGGGAAGTTAAAGTCTCCCATGATCACACAATTCCAATTAGTATTAACTTAATTAAAAACATTAAAGAGGTCTCTATCCATATCCAAATCAGATCCCGGTGGTCTATAGCACACCCCAAGCACTATCCCAGGGGAGGCTCTAGTAGCTTTCTTCCCCCAGACTCTGTCTTATCCATTCCATCACTTATTTCTTTACAGTCTACCTCATCATTGATATACAATGCTACTCCACCACCTTTGCCTTTATTTCGGTCTTTCCTAAACAGCACATACCCTTCGATATCTGTACTCCAGTCATGACTACTATTCCACCATGTTTCTGTTATCCCTATAATATCTGGTTTCACTTCCTGCACCAGTAGCTCTAGTTTCTCCATTTTGTTACCTAGGCTTCTTGCATTAGTGTACAAGCATCTTAATTTTTGCTGTTTGGCTTCGCTCACATTCTTTACCTGATTAGGCATTGATATTCTACTGCCAGTATCACCTATTAGACTGGGATCTACACTACCCTTCCTCCTTATGTCCGTTCTCCTACCCACAGCTGTATCCTTTCTTACTTTGTTTTCTTCCCTCTCAGTGTTAAAATCCGGTGTGGAAATTACCTGTACATCTCCCAACCATCTCCCCCAAATTCCTAGTTTAAAGCTCTCTTAATTAGTTATGCCAGCCTCCATCCTAGAAGTCTATTTCCCTCCCTACTCAGGTGAAGTCCATCCAGAGAGAACAGTCCTCTGTCCATGAATGCCTCCCAGTGGCCATACACAGGGCTGGTTCTGGCTTTTTTGCCACCCTAGGGCAGGGGAGGGCGCCGAGCCCGGCCGCGTGCCCACAATCCCCGGCTGGCCGGAGTGCCGGGGGAAGGGTGGAGAGCCCCCGGCGGCCAGAGCGCTGGGGGGAGGGCGGTGAGCCCGGCTGGGGCTCTCCGCTCTCCCCGGTGGCCAGAGTGCCAAGGGAAGGGCGGAGAGCCCCCAGCGGCCAGAGTGTCGGGAGGAGGGCAGCGAGCCCGGCCGGGGCTCTCCGCTCTCCCCAACCAGCCAGGGGGAGGGCAGCGAGCCCAGCCGGGGCTCTCCGCTCTCCCCGGCGGCCAGAGCGCTGGGAGGAGGGTGGCGAGCCCGGACGGGGCTCTCTGCTCTCCCCGGCAGCCAGAGCACCGGGAGGAGGGTGGCGAGCCCGCTGCGTCTCTCCGCTCTCCCCGACCGGCCGGAGCGCTGGGGGGAGGGCGGCGAGCCCGGCTGGGGGCCCCGCTCTCCCCGACAGGCTGGAGCGCCGGTGGGAGGGCAGCGAGTCCGGCCGGGGCTCCTCCGCACCACCCCAAGCACATGCTTGGTGGGCTGGTACCTGCAGCCAGCCCTGGCCATACATCCCAAAGCCCTCCTTATAGCACCACTGCCTGAGCCATCTGTTGAGCATCATAATCTTGTCACACCTTGTTGCCCTTCTCTACGAACAGGCAGAATCCCACTGAAGATCACCTGAGCCTCAAATTCCTTAAGCGTCTTCCCCAGCCTTGCATAGTCTCCCTTGATTCATTCCAGTAAGAATCTAGCCGTATCATTTGTTCCCACATGAAGGACAATCAGTGGATACTTTCCCGCTCCTGTTAGGATCCTCTTCAGCCTCAGGTCCACATTCCGTATCTTCGCACCCGGCAGACAGCACACCCTTCTGTTCTCTGGATCAGCTCTGGTTACAGGCCTATTTAATTCTTCTCAGTAAGGAGTCCCCAATCATGTAGACCTGCCTTTTCCTGGTGATGGTGCGATTCTCTGGTCTATCTCGTTTCCTCTGGCTGCAAGTCCTCTCGATTCCTAATCTCCCTTGCAGGACTGGCTTTAGGTCGATTAGCCCGATTCCCCGGAATTGGGCCCCGCACCTAAGAGGGCCCCGTGCACTCACCCTGGCGGCGGTCATCTTCGGGGGCCCCACTCTCCCGGCAGGAGCTCCAGCTGAAGCACGGCAAGTCCCACGGCCCCGCTCTCCCGGCTGGAGCTCTGGCCGGAGTGCGGCAAGCCCTGCAGCCCCGTGAGCCCGGCTGGAGCTCCGGCAGAGTGCAGCAGCCCCGTGACCCCGGCCGGAGCGCTGGCCAGAGCGCTGGCCAGAGCGCCTGCTGGAGTGTAGCAAGCCCCGCAGCCCTGCGACCCTGGCCGGAGCGCAGCAAGCCCCGCGGCTCCATGACCCCGGCCGGCAATCCGAAGTGCTGCCCCAGGAATTGGGCCTCACACTTGCTAAAGCCAGCCCTGCTCCCTTGCAGTCCTCTGCAACCCATCCTGTATCCTCCTGGGGCTCATATTTGGTGTTATCTCCATTGACTCTTCCCTTCTTCCTATAGGACTCACTGCTCTTCTCTTCTTCCTTGCCCTCTCACCTTCAGTGACCACCTGCTGTGCCCGTTCTTCATTTTCCAACTCCACAAACCTGTTTCTGAGCTCTATTTCTCCTTCACTAGCCTGTCTTTTCCTCTGCCTGGTTCTCTTAGTCACATGCTTCTACTGTTTCACCAATCAGTCTCCCCTCAGAGTTCTTCGGTCCTTCTTCCATCTGCAAGTCTGAGCTTTTCCCTTCAGCCTCCTCATGTCTTTGCTCCATCATCTGCTCAAACCCCTTTCTAAACTCAACCAGAGTTTCCACCTACATCTCCAATCCTCGGATCTTTTCTTCCATAAGCTCTATCAGGTGGCACTTCATGCAGACGAAACTCTTTTCACGTACCCGCTCCAGGATCATGTACATACTGCAGCTTCTACATCCAGTCATCTTCATTGTGTCTTCCACTGCTTGGGTCACCACCACTGCTGCTTCTGTCATAGACTTGCCACCTAAGTCCTGTTAGTCCGGGAAACACAAACCAAACCAAAACACCACAACCCACAGAAAAGCAAACCCCCAACAAGCAGCAAAACACTGCCAGAACACTACGCATTCCCTTCACTAGCCTGTCTGTTCCTCTGCCTGCCTCTTTTAGTCTTCCCTGCAAACTCCCCTTGCAAACTCCCAATCAAACTCCCCTATTTACAGCTCTGTTTGCTGGCTCCTGTGCCGCTTCCATTTTTTTCCTCTGTCATCAAAAGGAAAGGTGACTTTTGTTGCTGCCATCATCGTAACTAAGAGAGCTGTCAGTTTTCTCTCCAGCAAATAAAAGCTTTTTCAAATTATGTTCTGGTATACATTAAGGGTACAGTGCACCTTTGCTATAATGCACCTGGGGATCCAAGCCATTTGTTCAGCATACCCAGGAGTTTGTTATAGCGAGAGGGGTGGAGGGAGACAGATCTCCCCATGTAAGTATTTTCACACTTCTTATCAAACTGTGTACTGGGCTATTTTGATTATCACTTCAAAAGTTTTTTTCTCTTACTTAATTGGCCTCTCAGAGTTAATAAGACAACTCCCATCTTTTTATGCTCTCTGTATGTGTATATATATCTCCTTAATATATGTTCCATTCTATGCATCCGAAGAAGTGGGCTGTAGCCCATGAAAGCTTGTGCTCAAATAAATTTGTTAGTCTCTAAGGTGCCACAAGTACTCCTGTTCTTCTTGCTTGATGATACAGTGGCTAAAATGCCTGCAGCCATGAGAACATTGAGGTTTCAACCATTGTTACCACTTGCTGAGTAGCACCTTTGTTAGCAATGGTGAGAAATATTTTCCAGTAAAACCTAGTGTAGGTAAATATTTTAAGAGCAACATAGCTCTGGGATAAGCAGTTGCAGCTTCACTGACTTCAAGTGAAGTTTCTCATAGTTCGTATACTTGGCCCTTTGCAGCAACCTGAGAGCAATGCGGAGACATTTCATCAATGGCAAAATCTACATAATGTGAGTGATTCATAGCTCTCTAATTCTAAAAGCAATTTTCTCCAGTGATGCAGATCACAGGGTTTTCTGGTTTCTGCAAGAGATGTCAGCATGCCACAGGCTGAGGGTGGTGGTTACAAGCACTCATGCTGCTTGTGTGTGATTTCTGATACTTTAAACTGCCTCTCTATAGCACAGTGCATTCCAGATCTTCCCTTGCACAGTAATACTCTATATTGCCCCCACTAAAGGCTGCGCTTTTATAGCACAATCTGGCCCTTGACTGATTTACTTTTCAGTGTATTAATAAATGAACTGGAAAAAGAGGTGAACAGCGAGGTGGCAAAGTTTGCAGATGATACAAAATTATTCAAGATAGTTAAGTCTAAAGCAGACTGCAAAGAGTTACGAAGGGCTCTCACAAGACTGTGCAATAAAATAGCAGATGAAATTCAGTGTTGATAAATACAAACTAATTCATATTGGAAAACATCAGTCCAACTGTACATAAAATAGGTTGGGCCTAAATTAGGTGTTACCACTCCAAAAAAAAAATCTTGGAGTTATTGTGGATAGTCCTCGAAAAACATCCGCTCAATGTGCAGCAGCAAAAACCTAACAGAACACTGGAAACCATTGGAAAGGGATAGATAATAAGTCAGTAAATAACATAATGCCACTAAATATTTCCATGCTACTCTAACACATCGAATATTGCATGCAATTCTGGTCTCCCCATTTCAAAGAAGATATATTTGAAATGGAAAAGGTAGAGAAAAAGGCAACAAAAATGATTGAGGGTTTGGAACTGCTTCCATATGAGGAGAGATTGAAAAGACTGGAACTGTTCATCCTGAAAAAGAGATGACGAAGGGGGAATATAATAGAAGTTTATAAAATTATGACTAGTGTGGAGAAAATGATGAAGGAAGTGTTATATTACTCCTTCATGTAACACAAGAACCCGGGGTCACCCAATGAAATTAGTAGGCAGCAGGTTTAAAACAAACAAAAATAAGTACTACTTCACACAATGCACAGTCAACCTGTGGAACTCATTGCCAGGGGATGTTGTGAAGGCAAAAACTATAACTGGGTGAAAAAAAGAATTTGATAAATTCATGGAGGATAGGTTATTAGTCAATATGGCCAGGGATGCAACCCCATGCTCTGGATGTCCCTAGCCTCTGATTGCCATGTTCTGAGACTGGACAACAGGGGAGGGATCACTTGATAATTTCCCTGTTCTGTTTATTCTTTTTGAAGTATCTGGCATTGGCTACTGTTGGAAGACAAGATACTGGCCTAGATGGACTGTTGATCTGACCCAATATGACCATTCTTATGTTCTTATGTTTAATTTTTGTGTTAATCACATAAACAAATCTTCTTGCAGTTTGCTGCTGTTTTAGTATGTTTTGAGATTTGAAAACAATGGTAGCATTTAGAAATGTGTGGATAATGTTTAAGGGTTTATGTTGCTGCCAACTAGACATGGAGCCATTGATCACTATCCGTTGAGCCCAACGATCTAGCCAGCTTTCTATCCACCTTATAGTCCATTCATCCAGCCCATACTACTTTAACTTGCTGGCAAGAATACTGTGGGAGACTGTATCAAAAGCTTTGCTAAAGTCAAGGAATAACACATCCACTGCTTTCCCCTCATCCACAGAGGCAGTTATCTCATCATAGAAGACAATTAGGTTTGTCAGGCATGACTTGCCTTTGGTGAATCCATGCTGACTGTTCCTGATCACTTTCCTCTCCTCTAAGTGCTTCAGAATTGATTCCTTGAGGACCTGCTCCATGATTTTTCCAGGGACGGAGGTGAGGCTGATTGGCCTGTAGTTCCCTGGATCCTCTTTCTTCCCTTTTTTAAAGATGGGCACCACATCAGCCTTTTTCCAGTCATCTGGGACCTCCCCCAATCGCCATGAGTTTTCAAAGATAATGGCCAATGGCTTTGCAATCACATCCGCCAACTCCTTTAGCACCCTCGGATGCAACGCATCCGGTCCCATGGATTTGTGCTCATCCAGCTTTTCTAAATAGTCCTGAACCACTTCTTTCTCCACAAAGGGCTGGTCACCTCCTCCCCATGCTGTGCTGCCCAGTGCAGTAGTCTGGGAGCTGACCTTGTTTGTGAAGACAGAGGCAAAAAAAGCATTGAGTACATGAGGTTTTTCTACATCCTCTGTCACTACGTTGCCTCCCTCATTCAGTAAGGGGCTCATACTTTCCTTGACTTTCTTCTTGTTGCTAACATACCTGAAGAAACCCTTCTTGTTACTCTTAACGTCTCTTGCTAGCTGCAACTCCAAGTGTGATTTGGCCTTCCTGAGTTCACTCCTGGATGCCTGAGCAATATTTTTATACTCCTCCCTGGTCATTTGTCCAATCTTCCACTTCTTGTAAGCTTCTTTTTTGTGTTTAAGATCAGCAAGGATTTCACTGTTAAGCCAAGCTGGTCGCCTGCCATATTTACTATTCTTTCTACACATCGGGATGGTTGGTTCCTGCAACCTCAATAAGGATTCTTTAAAATACAGCCAGCTCTCCTGCACTCTTTTCCCGCTCATGTTATTCTCCCAGGCGATCCCGCCCATCAGTTCCCTGAGGGAGTCAAAGTCTGCTTTTGTGAAATCCAGGGTCCGTATTCTGCTGCTCTCCTTTATTCCTTGTGTCAAGATCCGGAACTCAACCATCTCATGGTCGCTGCCTCCCAGGTTCCCATCCACTTTTGCTTCCCCTACTAATTCTTCCCGGTTTGTGAGCAGCAGGTCAAGGAGAGCTCTGCCCCTAGTTGGTTCCTCCAGCACTTGCACCAGGAAATTGTCCCCTGCACTTTCCAAAAACTTCCTGGATTGTCTGTGCACCGCTGTATTGCTCTCCCAGCAGATATCTGGGTGATTGAAGTCTCCCATGAGAACCAGGGCTTGTGATCTAGTAACTTCTGTTTAATGTCTCTGTTTAAGGCCATGTTTTTTAGTGTTCAGTAGAGTAATGAATTTAAGTTCCCAAGTTTGTCCATTGTGCAGGTTTCCTTTGAGAATGAGGACATCAACGATATTTTCATCCTTTTGACAGATGACCTAAACTTACTCATAGATTTCCTCCAGAACTTCAAGCACCACTGCCCAACCGTCAAACTCTCTTGAACATTCCCATGCTAGCATCAACTTCCTAGACACCATGATGAGCCCTACAGATGACTATATACAAGAAACTTTTGGATCCAGCAACCACCCTGAACACAGCAAGAAGTCTGGTATCTACAGCCAGGCACTGGTACCACAGAATTTTCTCTGAGGAGAAACTCCGCGATATGCGCATAAATGCCTTCACCAAACAAGGACATGCCACCAGCAAAATAGATCAAATCATGGAATGGGTCACCCAAATACCTTGAGAGAACCTGCTTCAATACACGGGGGAAAAAAACCCACTGAACATACACCCCTAGTTTTCACCTACCACCCCACACTGGAACCCACATGGTGTGTCATCAAACTACAACCCTGACTTGAGGGGACCTGTAGTAGGTTAGAGTCGAGGTTTGGCCCTCAGCGGGGCTGTGGGGAGTCACACCGCTCTGGTCCGGCGGCAGTCTGGGACAACAGGCACACAGTTAGGGGCTCAGGCCCATAAGCAGGGGCTGAGTCAAGAGGTCTGAAACCCAGGCCCTTACGCAAGGGCTGAGGCAAAGTCTATAGCAGCCCAGGCCCTAAGTTAGGGCGGGGCAGCAAGCAACTAGTCTGTCAGTGGCCCAGGCCTTGTAGCAGGGGCTGGATCAATTTGGGACAGCCCAGGCCCTAGGTCAGGGTGGGGCAGCAAACAAATAGTCAATCAGGTACCCAGCCTCTCTAGGCCAGGGGAAACAGGGGGAGTCTGCCACCCAATGAGTGGATGGCAGGGGAGACGCAGGCCCTTCAACTCCACTGCGTCCCAGCCCAGGGCCCTAGCAGCGACGGAAACTCGCTGCTGCCAGTGGGGATCCTGGCCGCGACACACTGACATCGGCTCTGGCAGTGCAGCAGCCAGACTGGGGTCGGCTGCCCCCGGGCTACTTCCACACTCCCCCTCATATGGTACCTGGGCCGTCTTAGTGTCGTCGGTGCTCTCCACCAGCATTGGTTCCTCTGGGTAGGTAGCGGAGGGCAGGCTCGGCTTCTCCACGGGGTAGCTGGCACGGGGCAGGCTCGGCTCCTCCTCGGGGTAGCTGGCACGGGGCAGGCTTGGCCAGTCCTCCTCGGAGTACCTGGCACGGGGCAGGCTCGACCGGCCCGGTGAGTCAGCAGGCCGGTCGCAGCCTGCGGCTGTTTCCCAAGCGGGAGCTCGGCCACAGACGTCTGCTCTCTCCGCCAGCCTGGGCTCTCCTGAGCTCTGCAGGCGGGCCTTTATACTTCCGGGTCAGGGCCGTGACCTCGGAGGGGCGGGCTCCGGACCCGGTGGCTCTGCCCACATTGGCATTAGGGGAGGTTCGGGCCTCAGCGGGGCTGTGGGGTATCCCACCGCCTCGCTACAGGACCACATCCTGAAAGAAATCTTTCCCAAACCCCCTTTTCGGGCCTTCAAACAACGTCCCAACCTCACCAAGCTTCCTACAGACTAGGACACACCAACTCAAAATGGCATCAGATCCTGCCATAATAACAAGTGCAAACCTGCAGACATATCTCCACTGCTACAATGATCAATACTCCCCAGAACACCCCTTTCAAGATTCATGGCTCCTACATCACATGCCTCTATCAACCCGTGGTGTACCTCAACTAGCACATCAGATGTCCCAAAACAACTATAGGGGTGAAACCAGCCAATCACTATGCTCTTGAATGAACCGTCACAAAAAATAAGATAAAAATGCCCTATAACCCGTGGGCGAACACTTTTTACAAAGCGATCACTCCATGTTTGACCTCTCAGTCCTTATCTTCAAAGGAAACCTGTGAAACACCTTTAAAAGATGAGCCTAGAAATATAAATTCATAACTTTGCTGAACACTTAAAAATGCATCCGAAGAAGTGAGTACTCACCCACGAAAGCTCATGATCCTATACGTCTGTTAGTCTATAAGTTGCCCCAGGACTCTTTGCTGCTTTTACTTAAAAACCACTGACTTAACACAAATGCTGGATTTATGGCTTATTACAACAATTTGTAACACACCCTACTGCCTGCTAAACCCTTAATGGCCCACTTCATTTTAAGTGGTCTCCTATAGCATGTATGAATCCCTTATGCTTAATGGTCTGTCCCAGTTTGTATTTAATTCCCCAGGCCTGAGGAAGAGCTTGGTGAAGCTCAAAAATGTGTCCCAACAGAAATTGGTCCAATAAAAGATATTACTTCACCTAACTTATCTCTCAGAAGGATTCATAGTGACTAATTATATTGCAATGGGCATCAAGGGCATTCGTGGTGATTGATTTGGCATTAAAATTTTTCATTTGCTTTCCTCTTTAGTGGAGGTCAGTAACCATAAAACACAGTAAATGGAGATATACCAATGTATCACATAAGCTTTCCCTATCCACACATTTCTAAAGAAGTTAGATAGCTGCTGGTAAATAATTCTGCTGGAGTACAAACATACAACATACAAACACACAACTACTTACATTTAGTAGTCATCAGCGTTTCAAAAGATTGGGACCACTGTAGCACTTCCTCCAATGACACTCTTTGCAAAAGGGGGAAAGGTTATTGTGGGATTAGAGTTGTAGTTAACTGGTGGCTAATGCTAGGTTTAAAAATAAAGCTAAATTTCATTATCTAAAATCCAGTCACATAATTCAATGCCTCTATATGCATTTTGCTCTCTGCAAGTTCATTTTTTGGATGTCTCAGATCCCGTGCTTACAGTTTTGAAAAAAAACATAGCTTGCAATAACTATGGACCCAGTTCTGCACTAAATTACACCCATACAACTCCCTTTGAAGTCAATGGAAATTGTGCGTGTAGGCAGTGCAGTACAGTACTTCAGAATGGGAGAATAATAAAGACAGCATTAACAGTTCAGATTGTCAGCTCTCTGAGGCAGGGATGATCATATAGGGTTGATTTGTGTCTAGAGACCCTGCTGTGGTTTAGGACTTCAGGTGCCACTGCAATGTTAGGTACTATTATTAAAGTCCCTTGGGACTGAGTATGATAACAAAAAATGTAAAAACTTTTTTCTTCTCAACTAACACCTTCTACATTTACCATCAGCTGAAAGGTTGAGCTCTGAACATTATACAGTAGAACCTCAGTAGTATGAGCACCTCGGGAATGGAGATTGTTCTTAACTCAGAACAAAACGCTGTGGTGGTTATTTCAAAAGTTTACAACTGAACATTGACTTAACACAGCTTTGAAACTTTACTATGGAGAAGAACAATGCTGATCTTAACCATCTTAATTTAAATGAAACAGTTTCCTTACCTTGTCAAATTTTTTTAAACTTCCCCTTTATTTGTTTTTAGTAATTTACATTTAACACAGTGCTGTATTGTATTGCTTTTGTCTCTGCTGCTGCCTGATTGCATGCTTCCAGTTCCAAATGAGGTGTGTGGTTGATGGTCAGTTCATAACTCTGGTGTCATAACTGAGAGGTTCTACTGTAGCTGATAAATGATGGAAAGACTAATAGAATCTTGACTGCAAAAGACACTAAATCCATTTAATTCCCTACTTGTTTGTACTTCAAAATTAATCACAGTATTACTAATCAAGAGGATTCTTAGAGGTGACTAACCATGGATTGTTTTTCTTCTATGCTTGTTCTTACGTGGCAATTTCCTGGCTTTCTAGGGGTCTTGCATTCTCTTAACTCTCAGTTCTGTGAAAGACTGAGGGATCAGAGAGAACTAAACATCTTGAAGAAAAATAAACTTCTAAGGGCCAGATCCTGCACGGGTGTAAATCAGCATAACTTTAAATATACTACTTGTGTCTCCGGGTCTTATAATTTTTAGTATCCTACCACTGGTAACTTGAAAGAAATGCCTATGCTAAATGTTCATGTCCATGTAAGAGATTGGAGAAAAAGTGCATTGTAGTTCATTAGGCTCTAATCAAACTGGAGAGGGAGTTTTCATTCTCCCTTGGTCCTTCCATTTTGGCATCAGTTACTGAATCCCAACTAAAGCCACTTAATTACCATAAAGTTCAAGAATAATCCATATTTGATTAAAAGCAGTATTGGTTTGTGGATAGTGGGTACTAGTAGGATTGATTTGTAAGCCTGCTCTGCACAGCAGCTGTTTGCTGGTTTTGTAGTTTAGTTTGTGGTGATTTCTTAGGTTTGTTTTGATATAATTCTAGGAAAGACACCACTGCCATGTCTTACCGTTCGTAAGCCAATCTTCTTTTCTAGGCAGAAAAATGAATGTCAGTTACTCAGCACATTTCTGGATAGATTGAACTCCTATATTTGGTAGAAATTTTGCAACCACCAAACTGTGGTCTCAGCTCTTTCGTAATTTCTGGTCACACATTTGGTTCTTGTTCAAGCAGGGATTTTCTCATGTCTAACTGACCTCCTCTTTACATAAATACTTGAAGTGTGTGGTTATGGGAAGAGAGGTGGCTCTGCAAAAGTTGCATCTTGTTCCTGTGAATGCTTATTCGTTGATAGAGCTGCTTCTGAGTCATATCTGCTGTTACTGACACAGACACATTTTTACTGTTGTCAGCATTATCACTCTTATACAGAATAAATGATGTTCTTGTCTGTCTCCCTGAGCGCCATCAAAACTGCCATTTTATTTCCATTTCTAAATATTTGCCTCTAGTGTTAATCTGTGAAGCAGAACAAACAGCCTGTTTTTAGTTACTTTCCATGGGTAAGTTAACGCTTAGGGAAGATGATGTTTTACTGTAAACTGAGGAAATATATGGAGGTCACTGAGGGGAAAATGAATATGGACTATTAAGATGTTTGTTCCCCACTTTTCTGACTATAACCCCACTTAGTCAGTTGTATCAGTAGGATCTGCTGCAGTGAGAATCCTTATGGAGAGGGAGAAGAACTGGTTATGTCTCCACTATCCAATGTATACTGCACAACTAGAAAAGACAAAGTACTTAAGGGACCATGGTCCACTTCAGAAGGCCCAGGACTGGGAATCAGGAGACATGGCTTCTATTTCCCGCTATGCCACTGACCAGCTGTGTGACCTCGGGCAAGTCACTTGATTTGTTTTCCCTTCCAATCTTTTTCTGTTTTTTTGTATTTAGATAGTCCCTGCCCTGATGAGCCTACAATCTCTCACTGTGTTTGTACAGTGTCTTGCATAATGGTGTCCCAATCTTGCTTGTTGCTTCTATGTGCTACTTTAATAAAAAGAATAAATACTACTGCTAGTAGTGAGACTACTGGCTTAGTGAGGTTGTTTTGGATTCTCATATATTATTTGTACACTTTTAAAATCCATTTATCTCCCACCATCTTGCAAAGTGCTAAGGAGAGCTGGTTGGTGTTTGTTTTTTTCCACACAGAAAAACTTGACTTTACTGAAAAATCAAAAACTAGAAATTTTGGCCTGAACGATTTCAGTTTGGAAATGCCATTGTGGTACTTCATGTGAGCTGTAGTTCGATTGCCTCATGCCCCAATTCTCTTCTGTGGGCTGGGCTCCCTGGTTCTCAAGCACCACAATCTCTTCTCTTGCTAAGCAGTTGTAGTGTACATAGGAATTTATGGAATCATGGGAAACTTAAATTGGCTGGAGAACCTGTCCAGCTGAGACAAATGGTAGCATAAGGCACAAATTTTCATCATCTGGCAGTGGGGCTGAGTTTAAAAAAAAAAAAAAAAACAACAACAAAACCACAAACAAAAACAAACCCAAAACATCCTGTTTTAAATTCATCCCAGGTATAGCTCCATTGACTTCAGTGGTTACACCAGGGGTGAACTTGGACCAAGATGTCTATGTCTGAACAGCTCAAATTAAAACAATCCGGTTACTCACAGCCTAAAGACAATGCAAATATATTGAAATTGTTCTACTGTGAAGCAACAGCATGAATAACAGGTGATCAATATATGTGCATCCATGAGGACAACATGCATGGGTAAATATTCAGCATTAAATTGTATCGTTAGCCCTCTTGACTCTTTTAGTCAGGAGGCTAAATCCCTTCATATCTTGCAGGATTATGTGACTGCAGAATTATAGTACTACTTACTTAGAAGTGATCCCATTTTCGTCTTCTCTGAATAGCTTACAAAGACAACAAATATTTGGGCTCATTCTCCTAAATAAAGAAAACATGTGAGTTTTGGAACCTGATATAGTACAGCAGGTGCACTTAAAGTCCACCCTGATTTTAGAGGTCTGACCAGTTCCAACGGTGTTCCTCTTTTTACATACAGGGAATATAATTGGAATTGGTCAGACCTCTAAAACCGGGATGAACTATTTAAATTCACCCACTGTGTTTATGAAAATATTTGACAGGAATGAGGCTTTTCCCTTAATCTTTTTTCAGGGTTTTATGTTTTTCATTTGCTTTTGTTGAAAAGTAAATTATTCCTCCTCTCAAAATGTTTTGAGGGACACCCTATAAATATGCCTGGAGAGGTTTTGGAGATTTTGGGCCTGACTCAAAGTACATTGAAATCAATGGGAATCTCTCTACTGGCTTCAGTAGCTTTTGGATCTTGTATGTGAGAGCTCAAGACTTTGATTTAAACTGAATAACTTTGAGTTTGTGAGTGAATTATTGAATCTCCAAATGTTTGGGACGTGCTGAGTCAATATTAATCCAAATTATTGATCAGACCTGGTAAACTTATTCTGACATATGGATCCTGTCAGAAACTATGGGTACTATGTAGTGATGAGGAAATTAAGGAAATATCTATTCTAGAAAATTATTTGTGAACTGAAGAAAGTTGTCTTCTCCTTTTTTATTTCTATTTTTTTATTTGTCCAGCTCCTCCTTCTCTAAGCAATGCCATACGTTCTGAAGGCCAAATTCTTCAATAAGCTTATATATATGGGGGGAGGGATAGCTCAGTGGTTTGAGCATTGGCCTGCTAAACCCAGGGTTGTGAGTTCAATCCTTGAGGGGGCCATTTAGGGAACTGGGGTAAAAATCTGTCTTGGGATTGGTCCTGCTTTGAGCAGGGGATTGGACTAGATGACCTCCTGAGGTGACCTCCTGAGGTGTCTTCCAACCCTGAGATTCTATGATAATGTTGTTTATGAAATGGGTCTTTCTTTAAAATGAGTTTCTGTGTATATCAGTCTAGAATTAGATTACTACATTGTAGTCCCCACCAATAATCAAAGAGATCTCTTTTCAGTCTAGTAATTTAAATCTCCAATTTGGTTCAGATTAGGGATTGATTGGCCTACACCTATCCTAGGGCTAAATTGTGCTTTTATATTGGAACACAAAATAAGGATGGTGCAAAGTTTCACTGCCCCAGGGGACATTCTGAACTGTGGAATCCTTAAACTCACCTCTCTTATAATTAGGCCATATCCTTAGAGTCTGAAATCAATGGAACTACATCAGTTTAGACCATCGGAGAATCTAGCCCATTAGGGATTTTCTACCAGATATTAAAATGCCTACTTGCAAAGCACCATAACAACTCTGACTGATAATACTATATGAGGCCTTATCCCTCAAACCCGAAGAGAATGCATGCCAGTATCCTTGAGATGGCTGCTCAAATTCTCATAGCTCTATGGCTTTGCATAGTTACATGTGTGTAGTATATGCTCCAAAAATTGCCCACAAGCAAAACCCAAATAATTTACTCAACAGAAACCCCCACTGAAATTTAAAGCAGACTTCAGGGGGAGTTGCTGGGTGCTTAACACTTTAAAAAAAGAACAAGCCAAGATTTAGAACCTTCAGACTCCATTTTTGAAATACTTAGCTGTAGCCTTTATCTGTGCTGTAATAAAAATGTTCATCTCCAGATACATTTGTACTTTGGATCATTGGAGTGGAACTCTTGCATAACCTAAATGGCTTTATTTTAAAATATAAGGTAGTCTACATTGTTGAATTCTTTAAAGCAGGAGTCGATAACAAATATTTTTTCTTTGGTTGCTGTATGGAAAACTCCATTGTAAAGGAGACTGTTTTGTTCTTACTGGAGAACATATATCAGCAAAGATAAACACTTTAAACAAATATTGTGGCCTAGAGCTTAACTACACATTTGTAGCTCATGAAAGCAGGACTATGTTGTTCTCTGTTCTTCCTTTACAGGTATTTGAATCATCTCATAATACATTAGATAACAGGCAAAGAAATACAATTACTTTTTGTAGCACTATTATATGAATTCCATAGTTTCAGCTGAATTCGATGTTTTTCCCCTGAAGCCTTGTCTGCACTGAGGATTTGCGTGAGTTTCAGCCATTGGTGCTAGCAATTTGTGTAGTTGCACTGGTGCAACTCATAATGTAGACAGGGTATACTGCAATAAACTATGATTTACTCTGGTGCATCTTATGCTAGTTTCAATCCAGGAACGATCTACTGGTGCAAAGAGTGGCTTCAGCTGTCTACATTAGAGGTCACATCTGCTGCTGCCCTAAATTGCAGTGTGGCTTCATTTACTTGAGTAGAGCATTACAGTATACCATTGTATGCCATACCAGAATCTGGTGCTAGCCAGTTGACCAGTGGAGTTACACTGAGGGCAGACTGCCCATGGCTGTAATCAGAGCAAATCTAGAAGATAAGAAAGACTTGAGTCATTCTTTGAAAGCTTCCATTATGTAGTCTGGTTATTTGCTATTTAGCAGCTTATGTAGTCATATATACCTGTGCAAAGTGTGCACATTGTGGTTTGGTAGCATTTGCCCCCTCTGTTCATAAGTGTAAATGACTAAACAAGTGCAAGGCAGCAAAGGTTTTCAATTTTACTGATTTATTGCTTTCTTTTACATCACTGTATTTTAGTACTCATGGTAATTGTGTCAAACTTGAGGTAAAGGTTCTCTGTCCATAGAAAGAGCACATCATGGGCATCTGTGTGTAGTGATTCCCACACCGTTCTTACCATATGCCTCCAATCTGTCCTGGAGAGGTCACTTCTAATGAGTAATTCAGTCTCTGTCATGCTCAGCAGTTGGCCTTTCTGAGACTAAAAACAAAACTCCATTGAGTTCATGAGGACAGAATTTTACCCTACGTTGTCAATTGTGAGGCTGTTTGTAAAACACTTTTTTCCCTAAATATTTTGCTCTTTTTGAATTATTGAAACTTCTTTCTATTTTATGTTTCCACTCAGCCCTGGATTGGTTTTTGGATTTAACTTTAATATTTTTAATGTTATGTGCTGAATAAAAAAATCTCTTGCTCGCACGCTCTCTCTCAATAAGCTTTTTACACAGTTTGGAATTTTGTATTTTTAGTAAAGAATGGTTTATCCCACTTGGTACTGTGTTTGCGTTTCTCATGCAGTTCCAAGTGCTTAGTTCTGTAGAAGTGTGGCTGTCTGGGAGCCATGTCATATGAGAGTCTGTGGTGGGCCCCATCCTGTGAAACATTGGGTGCCCCAAATTAGAAGCTGGGTTTAGCACCATTCAGGAAGTGGCTCTGGGTTTTTATGCATCACCATTTGTAGATCCTGCTTCTCATTCAGAAAGGTTTTTACAAATAGAGTCCCTAGACTGCTCACCCGGACATTCTGCTCCTTAGCCCACCTGCACTGCTTATCTCCAATAATTAAAAGCGGTACGTGATCAAAGTTGATCCTAATACTTTCATTCTCTATCTGAGCCCAACACTATTAGTGTTCATAATAAATTTCACTTGTAGGTTTTCAGCTACTGTATCAACACACAAGTCAGTTTATAGAATTGCATTCAGAAACAATATGAACATTTCTTTGATAATGCTTTTAAAATGCTGGAATGCATATAATCCACTTCTGAAGCTAAGGATAAGATTAATGAAATATGCTAGCTTGGATTAATGTGATGACAGAAATGTGCTAAATCACAAGTCTTGAGTATTTACACAGTTCGTCTTCATCAGCTTTCCCTTTTCCTTCATAGCCCTGCCCCACATATGGACCTGCAGAGAGAGATATACATGCTGGTATACCTTTTTGTTTTGTTCTGGACTAGCCCAAGGGTATTGTATACTGTTGAAATTCACATGAATGTAACCATTATCAAAGGGGCCAGTCTTCAGCTGGTATAAATCAGCATAGTTCTATTGAAGACAATGGAGCTATACACCCTTACCCCACTTGTGGATTTAGTTCAGAGGAGTTGTGTGCAAATTACCCAAATCTGTTCCTTGGTTTATTATAAAGCTTTTCCACGTAAACTCATGAAAAGTATCTTAGCATGTAGGATTGTGCATTTCCAGCAGATTTCATCACCCAAAAGGCAAATCACAGGACCCTAGCTGAGTTAGTACAATATATGAATGAATGAAGTAGTCACACAACATTCTGAGAATTAATCACACTTCTGATAGTAAATGAATCTAAGATCTAAAGCTATTCACAGATGGAAAGGATATGAGTAATTTGTTAAACAATATAAGTCTGGGATGACTGTAATTACAATTATCTATAATGAGAGAATATCCTGTGAAACAGAAAAATGTTTTGATAGATCAAAGAACAAAGCCTTTATTTTGCATGAAACTGTAACATACATTATTTTTATTTCAGCATGAGAAGATTATGCCATGTTCGGTTGTAAAGAAGCTATTTACTTTTTTTAGTATGCAGCTATTTTGACTGTACAGTGAAGTCTCCATAAAGAAACCTTTATGATAAAAGTTTTAGTTAATTGCACTCTAACCTCTCTTCAGTTTATTGAATAGAGTTTTATTGATCTTAATATACTGAGAATTTAATACAGAAGATTCACATAGTCATACATTTGTCTACACATTGTACATATTTAGAAAACAGGTGCCGTTGCCATTCTAAGGCTGACCTTACAAGTGTGTGTGGGAAGTATATGCTGGACAGAAAGGCTGTGCCCTTATCTCTACATTCCCTGTTTATGCTGAAGGAAATACTCTAATTCAATTTAAATTCTGAAAAGAGTCGTGCATAATCTTATACTTACAATTTTTTTCTTGGATTGTCCCCCCCTTTTTAATGTTTCATTTAGTAGTAGCACTTGGCCAGGGGGTCAGGTTTTCAAATTCCATCCTGTTTTCTTTTAAAGTAAAAAGTCTTGTCACACTCTGGTTGTATCCACACTGTGTGTGCTGTTGCCTGACTTCTTTCGTGCAAATATATATGCAAACTGTGTGTGTGGTTAATATGAAAAAAAAAAGTTCCATTGGGCTCCTGATGCACCACTGATAAAAACAGGCTGTGTATTCTGACACTATTGTGACCTCTGTAATGATGAACTGAAAAGAAGTATTTTACTGTATTGAAATCCTTTAGGTATTCTCTGACGGGGTCAGTTTTGTGACTAATATTTTCCATCTCTTGATCAAATGACACTCTACAGAAAAAGTTAGAAACACACTGTTGAAAAGAGATAAGCACTGAAAAATGGCGCATTCATGTTATAGTTGCGATCAAGAAGTGATTATCTCCAATTGTTTTGTTAGTCTTACTTTTCTGCTCTAAAAGTAAGTTCTCTCTGAGTTCCTTAGTATGATATATGTTTTACATGTGCATTTCCAATCAACTTTAATACGTGGCACAGAGGTTGACTCTGAAGCAATATGTTAAAGTAGGACTTGTTTTTACATTGTGTGAGGTCCTTTATCATCGTTATCATAGTTGGCAAGAAGGGTATGTCGTCAGTGCAGTGTTAACTCAATTTCTCTACACTACATCTCGAGTTAGCCTAAGTCAAATGAGAATGGCCAAACTACAAAATAACACTTGAGTTGCTGTGTCCACATTGGGGCTGCACTCCCCTAGTGTGTAGTGCTAAGACTTCTGGGGCACACCCCATAGTTCTTAGTGCTGTAGTAAGCTGAGCCACTCTATTAATTTTTCCCAGTGAATTGTGGGAGGACTTGTCTGTTGTTCCTGCACACATGGGGAATTATGGGAAGTCACTGGAGGATTAATGGTACTTGAGTGGTACCAGTTTGTGTCCACACTACAGAGTGGTTTTGTTAGCAGATGAGGAGTTGTGTTTCTTGAGTTTTAGCCTGAGTTAGTACCATATAGGAATGAATGGAGTAGTCCCACACTTTTCAAGAATTAACTGCCTGGGGTGGCAGATTCTCCCTGGGTTTGGCTTAGCCGCCTCTGCTGCCCTGAGTGGCATTATGGCTCCAGATCTGTCATGACATTGGGGCAGCTGGGACAACCTTGAATGAGTGGCTCTGTGACCTGCCACTTGGCTCCGCCACTTCTACCATAACCACTGAACCATTGGAAGGCTTATTCTGTCCCCCAAGAAATTCAGATGTGCCCTCCCCTACTGGTTTCAAAGCTCTATTCTGTGTTGGAGAAGGGAGTTTTGTGGGGTGAAAAAGGAAGGAAATTTCAAAGATTCAAGTTCAAATAAGCTTCATAGAGGGGTCTGAACCTGCCAGTGTGCTTATCTGATTAGACATTCTGAACCTTTCAAGATTCACTCTTCTAATGCAACCCCTTTCTGATGCATTCGTTATAAAACAGTATTTTCATTCTGCTTTTGTTTACTTTTCATACCTTTCCATAAGCTTATTATTATTTCTTTCACAGATCCCTGGACAAATATTTGTGCAGTGTAACTCGAGCTCCTTATTTGCCAGAATAAATCATAATGATGAATTGCCCAATTTTATTTGCATGCCTGACCAAAAATAACATGTATTTGCACAAGCCGCAGGTTATAGAGGATCATGAATTCATAACTAGAGTAACATGAAAAAGTAGGCAAAATGTGAGAGGAGGCAAAGCACCTCAGCCTTACAATTATATTCAGAAACCTTTATTTAAATAATGATGAGGCAGTGGAACAATCTGACCAAACTTGCTCAACACAAAGCACAGTTTGGCTGTTTAACTTTCACTAGTGAGTTTAGCCAGTGTCACTCAAACATTGGTGTATAATTGATGTTTTCTAAATAGAAAAATATTTTACAGATAAGAAGACGTTGAATATTGTGTTCATCAAAAGATTTCAGTGCCTTGAGTACATTAATACCTAAAATGGAACCCTAATTGACTTTAGAAAGAGTTACATACTTTTTCTAATAATCAGCTAATGACTGAATGTTATTACCACCTAATGGTTCCTTGTTGGCTTATATGAAATGAATGTGCTGGTCTCAGTCCAGTTTCTAGTGGACAGTTGTCCTTTTTAAAAATTACACCCTTATATTGGCACGCATTGACACTCCTGTTGGCGGTCTCAGGGGAGGCCCAAGGTAGGAATGGGAATATTGTTATTTATTTGTATTTGTGGTAGGGTCTGGGAAACCCAATCATTGACCAGTGCTAGACTGCCTCTGAGAGGCAATACTTCCCCACTCGCAAGCACCGAGTCTGAGTGTAGAAAATAAACTTTTAATAAAAGGTGTTAATTTGGGAAAACACTGCAAACAGGGTTCATAAACATAAACCATCAGTAAAAGACCCACCCCCAAGTAGGTTGGGCAGTGTCCTTTTCCCTTCAGGTTCTTAAGACCAGCAACCCAAAAGTCCCTTTCACGTGACTGAGCCTTTTCTGTACCCCACTCACCGTTGCTGTCCTTGGTCAGTGCTGACCCAGAGGTCAGAGGTGCGTCTGCAGAGTTCACCTCCCCTCAACCCGTAGGTAGGGTAAAGAGGTACCTTACTTGTTCTGTTGCCTGGGCATTCGCTCATTGCCCCTCTCTGCCAGCCACCCTGCTGGCCACTCACCGGTTGCTCCTGCCAGCCGCCTGCTCACTGCTCTCGCCGCGCCTCTCCACCAGCCACCCTGCTGGCTGCTTTCCACGCCTCTCTGCCGCCGCCCTGTTGGTCACCTGCTCACCACTCTCCCCGTGCCTGTCCCCCAGCTGCCCTGCTGGCCACTCATTGTGCCTCTCCACTGCACGAGCCACTCGTTCACCAGCTGACTATCAGTCACCTTCTGCTACCTGCCCCTCTGCTGTGACCTCTGCACATCAGTCTCTTAGGGCTTGTCTACACTGGCAATTTACAGGGCTGCAACTTTCTCGCTCAGGAGTGTGAAAAAGCACTCCCCTGAGCACAACAAGTTTCAGCACTGTAAAGCTGGGAACCACAGTCCCAGCGCTGGTAGGTATGTCCCTTGTGGAGATGGGTTGTTGTTTTTTTAGAGCTCTGGGAGAGCTCTCTCCCAGCACTGCATGGCAACCACACAAGCCGCGTTAAAGAGCTGCTGTGGCAGCGCTTTAGCATTGCCACTGTAGACTAGCTCTTAGTAATTTTCAGCTCTTTGCAGGCTGGGCAGAAACACTGCCCCATCTCAAGTGATTTCAACTCTCAGTGATTTTTAGCAGGCAGGGCAGAAACACAGTACTACCACAACTGATTGCATCTCTGACTGGGTATTTAACATAACAAAGAGACTCCAAATGAAGCCTGTTTAGCTCTATTCTTTGAAGAGTGGGGAGGAACAGGTTAAACCAATCGAGGGAGGACCTGTGCAGGTGTGCAGCCTCCTGGCTGGGAAATACCTGTTTCCACTCCTTTTACTTTTACAGGGCTCTGACCAGAGGTGAAAGTAAGCCGGTATGGGCCGGTATGGAGGACCAGTAAGAAAAGGTGCAGTCTGACTCCTCCTCCAGTCAGGCTGACGATGCTAGGCTCCATGCTTTCCCCCTCAGCAGTGGCTGCAGGGGCTCCCCTCTAGCTTGCAGCAGGGAGCAGCGAGACTGACTGAGAGGGAGAAGCAAGCCTAACCCCTAGTTTAAACTCAGCTGTTCCCTGTGCCGTTCAGCCCCCGGGGTTAGGAGCCGTTTCTGGCATCCTTGTTAATTTCACTCACAGTTGCTGGGGGTCGGGGGGTGGGTGTGTTTGACCATTGCAGGGGCAGTTCTTTTCTGCCCCCGGGATGAGGGGATTTCTCCAATACTAATATACACAACAAATACAAGCATTTGGCTGCACAGCTTAACTCCTCCCCACCCCGCACTCAGCAGGGGCTCTCCCATCTAGCTGCCTGTATAAGAACATAGGGCGCAATCTCAGATCTCTTTTTGTTTTGTCCTGCCTGCAGAGTGCAGAGGCTGAAATTGACAAAACTTTCTCTAAGTATCTTGTATATTTCATGAAGACTATTCCAGTTGTCCTTCATTCACCCCTGCCCTGCCTTCCCCTACTACTAGCCACCCACTGGTGTGCCCCCTGCACTCTTTTATGTGCCTGGAAGGGAGATTAAAAAATCCTTCATATTTGACTTGCTAGGAAATAGGGAGGATCTAGGGGAAGTGGGGCACTGGTGGGCATGGTGCAACGCAGTCCCTTGCCCCCCTGGCTCCCACCATGTGGGGGTATGGCACTCAAAAGCTAACTTTGGAACATCCACATGAATGTCTTCCTGGGAAAACAAAATCTTCTTGTCTTGCTTCACAGATCTAAATCTACTCTGATCCAGGTATGTTCTAAATGTATAGGTACAGTATGGCTGGATCTCTCAAAAAAGATAGCTCTTCAGTGTAGGAGTTGGACCAACAGCCCCCTGGGGAAGAACAGACTCCATTAAGCAGCACACATTAAGCAGAAGTTCCTGAGGTGTTAGCCCAGAAACACGTGTCTCCCCCACCCCCTTAAAAGGGCACTGGCACCTTCCCCACAGGACAGTCATACATACAGTATGTATGTGTATGAATGTGTGTGTCACAAACAATGCAGCTGCAGTCTGCCCCCGACTGCCCCGACCCCAGCAACCGGCCCCTACTATTGTATTATAGTAGTATTGGAGATCCCCTCATCCAGGGGGCAGAAAAGAACTGCCCCTGCATGGTCACCACCCCACCCCCTACAACTGTGAGTGAAATTAACAAGGATGCCAGAAACGGCTTCTAACCCCAGGGGCTGAACTGCGCAGGGAACAGCTGAGTTTAAACTGGTCTTATACAGGGGGTAGGCTTGCTTCTCCCTCTCAGCCAGTCTCTCTGCTCTCTGCTGCAAGCTAGAGGGGAGCCCCTACAGCCGCTGCTGAGTGCCAGGCAGGGGGAAAGCACGGCCTAGCATCGGCAATCTGGCTGGAGGAGGAGGGAAGACGTGGAGAAAAATGTGACAGTGAGTTTTCACTTTTTCAGGCTTATTCCAATATTAAAGTTTTATTACAGACAGTATTTTTAGTAGTAGTAGCAGCTTTATTTTCTATATCTATGTCATGCAATGGGAGGGATCCATGAAGTAGGTAGGAGAGGTGGGTTGCTTGCGATTGGACCATATGGGTAAGAAATGTAAATTACTTTCACCCCTGCCCAAACCCCAGGGCTCCCAGCCGCTTCTGCAGCTAGTAGCTCCGGGGGGGTGATTTAAAGGGCCTGGGGCTCCTAGCTTCAGCCGGATCCCCAAATCCTTTAAATCCTGATTTAAAAGCCCCGGGATTTAAAGGACCCACCTCTTCCCGTTGAGGCCCCTCCCCCTCCGCAGGACTCTGGAGTACTAGTAAGTCCTTTAAGTTACTTTCACCCCTGGCTCTGACATTTGACCCACTGACTTGTGCCCCATCTACACTGGCAAATTTGTGCGCAGTAAAGCAGCTTTGAGCGCTGTAGCTTCCGAGGTGTACACACAGCCAAGACGCTTAGTGTGCAGAAACTGCACAGATGCAGTGCTCTTAAAATAAACCACCTCGATGAGAGCCGTAGAGTTTTCTGCACCAGGGCTACCGCGCTGCAGTGCCAGTGTAGACACTGTGGTGATGACAGTGCTGTGATTGGCTTCTGGGAGATGTCCCACTATGCCTGTTCTCACCTCTCTGGCCATCAGTTTGAACTCTACTGCTCTGCCCTCAGGTGACCAACCATCAGCCCCACCCCTACATTCCTTTGCAAATTTGAAAGTCCCCTGCCTGTTTGCTCGGTGATGCGTGCAGTGGTCTCCGCACATCTTTCCAGGTAGCCATGCCTGCTCCATGCACCAGGCGATCCCGCCCTTGGAGCAATGCCGAGCTGCTGGACCTCATCGGCATTTGGGGAGAGGAGGCTGTGCAGTCCCAGCTGCACTCCAGCCGTCGGAATTATGATACCTATGGACAGATTTCTAGATGCATGATAGAAAAGGGCCATGACCGGGACACATTGTAGTGCAGGGTCAAAGTGAAGGAGCTGCGGAATGCCTACCACAAGGTGCGGGAGGCAAACTGCCGCTCCGGTACTGCACCCACAAGCTGCCAGTTCTACAAAGAGCTGGATGCGATACTTGGAGGTGACCCCACTTCCACTGCGAAGACCCCTGTGGATAATTTGTTGGCTCATGTGCCAGAGAGTGGACCAAGCCAGGAGGAGGCAATCTTGGATGAAGAGGGGGAGGGGAAACAAGAGGCAGAGGATGACTCAGAGGCCAGAGATACATGCAGTCAGGAGCTCTTTTCTACCCCAGTGGAGCCTAGCCAGTCAGAGCAGTTGGCTCTTGGCAAAGCGCAAACAGGAGAGGAGGCCCCTGTAAGTGGATCTGATTTTGAGAATTGCTGAAGCGAGTTGTTGGGAGCAAGAGGGTTGCAGAAAACATGCATGACTCAGAACTTACAGGGTAGCAGCCCTGGTTCGCATGCTTCCTTGAATGTCCTCAGGTAGACTTCTTATGTGGATTGGAGCATTCCAAGATTCATTGTTCCTTAAGTGCCCAATCAAGAAGCACTTAACTTTGCAAATTCCTTTCTAAAGAAGCTGACCAAATGCCTTACCAAGCTTACTTAGAAATCAAGCAAGTATACAGCCAACATTCATAACTTCAAGTACAAAAATGATACACGCATACAAATAGGATGAATACATTCAATAGAGCATAACCTTTACATAGATATGTTACATGGTATATGTAGCCTAAAACATATTACGGTTATGTCACATATACAATCATAAGCATATTCCATAAAGCCTTATGGAGGGCAGCATCACACCCACCTCATGCCTAGTTCGAGTGGCAGAACAGGCTGTTGATACACTCCCTCACTTCACAGGAATCTCCCTCAGAGATCTCCAGGAAACTCTCGTGGAGATACTGGGTAATCCGCTCCCGCAGGTTCCTCGGCAGAGGTGCTTTGTTTCTTGCCCCATTAACAGTAACTTTCCCATGCCACTGTGCCGTCACGGGGGAGGGGAACCATTGCTGCATAGGGGCCAGGGCAGAAGCCAAAAGCTTGGAGAAGACCCTCCCTTGATTCCCTGCTCACCCTCAGCAATGAGATCTTCCATAATGATCACATCCTGTGGAAAGTGTGGGGACAGGAATGATCATCGGGCCCACCCTACAGTGCTGGCTCTCCCCAAGTCCCCAAGAGCCCTGTGCTCAGTGTACAGCATGGTCCGGGAACAGTGATTTACCCTGCCCTGTGGCTACTCACCATTTTGGGTCTTGTGGCTTATGTGTGCTTGCCTGGGGTCAGCCAGTTAGTGACAGGTGTGTGAGTACTGGCTGGGTTTTAAAGCACTGAAACAGTGTTGTCTGTGTTGCAAACAATACCGCTTATGTAAAATGTTGCATTTAAACTCCACAGAGATGACCTTGGGAGCACAGCCTCCCTCTTTGTTATCGGTGGCAGAACGGTTGCGAAGAATTAGGAAGCGTCCAAGAAAAACTAAGCAGGACTTTATGCATCAGATTATGATGCACTCCGCTGCCGAGAAAAAGGAATTGAAGGAGTGCCGAGACAGTGAGAAGCGGGAATGAAAGGAGAACATGGCACACCAGAAAGAAGCCACGAAAAGGCTCTTAACAGTTATGGAGCACCAAGTGGACACGCCCCAGGCGATATTAGCTTTTCAAACCGAGCAACTCCGCGCCCGCCCTCCCCTGCAGCCACTGTCGCAAAACTCTTTCCCATGTGCCTCCCCCCCCGCCAACACACTCCTCCCTCCTCACAGTCCCGCATTGTGGACTCCCAATACCCACTGCACTCAACACCCATCCATTTCAGTTTGGCCCTGCTGAAGTACAGCACCCGCTGCATTGTACTCCAAAGGAAAAGGTTGGGTATGATCCCTGGACATACACAACGCTGTAGCTGTCCTGGGACCCCTCCTCCTCTTGAGACCTTCCATTCCCCCGTTCCCCACACTGCTGATGAATTTTTTTCATTTGACTCTCTCCTCTGGTTGTTTGCTTTCAAACAAACAATTATTTTATTGAAAAACATCTTTATTCTATTAAGTGAAAGCAAAAAGAGCACTGCAAAGCAACATACAATTATGTTAAGGCCCCTTCTTGCATCACCTCCTAGCACTACACGCACTGCAATCCTGATCATAGCAACAAATATTGGTGGCTTTCAGCTTTAAATTGCTGTCTCAAAGCACGTGGTGAGGCTCCGGGAGAGGGGATAAGTGACTGGGGCTGGGGGGGGCGGAGCGAGGTTGGATAAGGGGCAGGGAATCCCGGGGACTGAAGAGTCCCTTTACCTCTGTACTATAGTTACACTGTTGAGGTTTGCACCAATGCAGCTAATGCCCAGTCAGTGTTTCCATCACAATCAAGGTTTCAATGAGGATGTTAATAGAATTTCTCTGCCTTGAAATTTGGTATGAAAAGATATAGGGACTAGATAGCCATGGAGGTTGCTGGACTTGCCTTTTCATCTCTTGAGAGCCAGGACCAGCTGGTGCACAGGAGTGCATTCTTGGGGGATTATTAATGTTGCAACAGAACCTAGAGACCTCAGGTAACATCAAGGCCCCATGATGCTAGGCACTGTACAGACACCCTGCCCCACAACACTTCTTATCTGAATGGACAAGACCAACAAAGAAAGATTTATTTCCATTTTAGAGATGGGGAACTGAGGCCTGGGCTATAAAATGACTTGCCTCAGGTGAGACAGAAAGTCTGTGACAGCCAGAACTGAGCACACATCGTGCAAACTCCAAACCAGCTCCTTAACCACAAAACCATGCTTTCTTTCTGGGGGCTCTCTGTTAATATTCCAAATCCAAAACGAAGCTGAGGTGCTTTTCCCTGCCACTGCAGACATTTACTCTCTCTCTGCATGTGATAAAGCATCGTTGCCAGAGATGACTCAACCCCGGGGCGCATAAAATACTTCTCAAGATCAAATACTTTGCTTGTGGAATGGAGCAGATTGGACCAAGCATTTGGAGTTTAAACACAGCAACCCACCCAGTCCTAGGACCTAGAGCTGGTCAGAAATATTCCGGTGAAGTGTTTCTTTGAAGTTTAGCATTTGTTGAAATACAAGTGTTTTGTGGAGTTGGTTTGGTTTCAGTTAAACCTACCTGGTTTTCTGCCAGGTCACCTGCTTGGCTCCTAACAACCCACCTGCCAGACTGGCTCAGAATCCAGGGCTCCATCCTCCCTATTGAAATCCTCTGCAAAATAGAATTTCCTTCTGCACACAGCTCAACAAGGGACCGGGGGGGAGAAAGAGGTTGGATAAGGGGCAGGGAATCCCGGGGACAGGGAGGGGGCAGAGGTTCTGGGAGGCTGGTTAGGGGACGGGGAAGGGGGGATTAGATCATGGGCATTTGGGGGTCTGTCAGGACTCGGTGGGGGGGTAGATGGTGTCGGGGCAGTCAGGGGACAGGGAGTGGGGGGTGTTTGGTGGGGAGTCTCGGGGGGGCGGTCAGGGGATAAGGAGCAGGATGGGTCGGGATTCTGAGGGGGAACAGTCGGGGGGCAGGAAGTGGATGGGGGTCGGATAGGGGGCAGGGCCAGGCTGTTTGGGGAGGCACAGCCTTCCCTACCCTAAAGCTCATTCAGCAGTTTGAGGCTTGCAGACAGCTATTTAACACCAACAGTCAAGCTGTTATCTTTTCCCTTTTCCCTACATTTAATTTCATACGGAGATTCATGTCAGGGGAGGGTAGCTTCATTTAAAATTAGCCACTTTAGATTAACAGTGATAGAGCCAAGAGAGCCATTGGGGGAGAGATCACATGAGAAGAGCAATATCTACACCACCTATCTCCGTCCCAACCCTACCAAGGGAGACCCCCCCGTCCCCTGCATTCCTCGAGGCTCCAGAGGGGTTAATTCAGTGGTTCTCAAACTTTTGTACTGGTGACCCCTTTCACATAGCAAACCTCTGAGTGCAACCCTCACCCCTTATAAATTAAAAACACTTTTTAATATATTTAACACCATTATAAATGCTGGAGGCAAAACGGGGTTTGAGGTGGAGGCTGACAGCTTGCGACCCCCAGTAATAACCTCGTGACCCCCTGAGGGGTCCCGACCCCCAGTTTGAGAACCCCTGGGTTAATTTAATTTTAGCACTCTGTGACTATTCACAGGCATGTGCTATTTTGAGCATTTCAGTTTTCACAACATAGGCTCATCCCAGATTCTGAAACAAGCTCAAATGCTCAGTTCATGGAGTATGTACATAAGCTATACTAAAGACAAACCCACAGTAACCGTCTCCAGTTTGTGAGGGACCCCATGGAGCCAGTCTCAAGGAAACAAATAAATTCATGGAGGTTAAGTCCATTAATGGCTATTAGCCAGGATGGGTAAGGAATGGTGTCCCTAGCCTCTGTTTGACAGAGGGTGGAGATGGATGGCAGGAGAGAGATCACTTGATCATTACCTGTTAGGTTCACTCCCTCTGGGGCACTTGGCATTGGCCACTGTCGGTAGACAGGATATTGGGTGGATGGACCTTTGGTCTTACCCAGTAGGGCCATTCTTATGTTTTTATGTTCTAACCTAAATGAACCCAAAGTTATGGAGACAGATATGAGTCAAGGAAGCCAGCAGAGTATCAGAAACCTGGAAAAATCTCTGATTAGATGGGCTCAGGCGTTTGGTCACAAGCTGAGGCGGTTCAAAAGTTTTGGATTTTTTTTAAGTAGGATTTTTTTATTGTTTCTTTAAACAATCAAACACAGCAAGCAGCAAATATTTGGCTACACACTTCTGAAACCCCAAATCATGTTCAGGTTTTGGCAGACTAATGTCAGCTTTTCAATTAAAAAAATCACAACAAATTTTGAAGGAAAGCAGACATTGTCCGTGATTTTTTCCGCTTTTTAAAAACTCCTAGTTTTCGATCCAAAAAAAGTTTTGATGGAAAATATTTGTCCAACCCTTTTAATGAGTGTTAGTGCCTTTTAGCACTAGCTGATGCTGAGAACCAGTGATACCTTGTAAAGGTGACTTGAAAGGAAGTTTTCTCAAAACTGGGTTTGTGCTGAGATACGGAAGGTTTATTTTTCCCAGGGTCCCACAGGGGCCCCCATGAGAACACAGTATTCTATAGTATTGCAACTTTTTTTTATGGAAGGGGCCCCCAAAATTGCTTTGCCCCAGGCCCCCTGAATCCTCTGGGCGACCCTGCCAGGCAGATGCCATAGCATAGAATATTGTGCAGCCAGAATTGTTATACTGTGCAGTACATTGTGCAACTTAACTTTACTACAGGTTCTTTGAACTTTTGATCCCAGCCAGATCCTGACCTCAGCTAAGTACAAAGAGGCCATTGTCTGCTCAGCCGAGGATTCTCCAAAACGGGGAAATTCCCAGTTTGTGTAGACTTATGTGTTGCACAACTCTTCCACCTCCCCATCCCAACCACTGATTATCTTACTTATAAACTTCATCTTGGCACCGCCCATGCTCATTTCCATTTGTCTGAGAGAAACATTATTGTTGACAGATTGCATGTAGTGCTATTTCACTAAAGTTTATTACATAATATTTTAAAATTGTTTCTTGCAGAGTGCTCATCTTAACCCGCGTCCCTTCTTTCTAGACTGTCTGATACCCATAATGTAGCCTTTCCATGTCCTTTCACAGGACTCAGTTTGAGTTTTGATCCTTTACCAGGAGTGATAAGTGCACTAAATCTTCCCTAGTTGACAGGTAATGTGATCAAGTAAAATTACACTGTGGCTTTCACTTTTGTTACACAAATGCACCACTAGATGTCATCATGAATCATCTTAAACGAGAGCAGACAAATTGTCAATCAGTTATTAATTTAAACTGAGGTCAGTGATGGGGTTAGAATCAGTGCTCCGAGTTTCTTAGAGAAGTTCTGTCACTTGATTATAATGAACAAGCTCGTTAATTCAGTCCTGAAAGAGACATTCTTGTATATTACCCAGAGCTTTTTATAGCTGAAGCATGTGTAGAACATTGTTGTCCGCATAACTTTTAATATAGTCTTGTTCATTGGAGTCCTTTCTTCCATGTTTTCTCCTAGTAGGTGCAAGGGAAGAGGAATGGCATGAAGCCAAGTCCCATGAAGAAATCAATTGTGGCTTTAAGTATTCAGTAGGAGAAAATGTCAACAGATTTTTTGGGGTGCTGCAAAAATTTTCAAAGAAAACAAACAGTAGAAGAACCACAACAGAACACCTTTGGGGAAAATACAGTTATGTCATAGCTGATACATCAATTGACTTTGCCTCCTCCAGGGCTGGACTGGCAGATACAAAGTAGCCTATGAAATTTATTTTGACCAGATCTGGACATAGTGACTTTGCCTCCCCTCTAAGTCATTGCTCTCGCTCCTCTTCACAAGCCCCAACTATCCCTCCTTTTGTCCCTTTCTCTCCAGGCTTGATGGAGATGCAGATGTAGTCCAGGCAGTATCTTCTGTATGGCTTGCTATGACTCCCTTAGGGTCTCAGAACCATTTGTGTATGCTATTCAGAGAGTGATCCTACACAGGATCTGAGAATCTGAAAGAGGTGGCAGCCAAAATTTTATGGGCCACTCAAGAGACTGTTTATGTGTAAATCAAACATTTGTCTTTTTGTTATTGTAGCATTTTGGCAGTGAAACGTATTTTATAAAATTAAGTTGTTCTGTCTCTCTTGCTTCTCCTCCTCCTCTTCCTTTTCTGTTCCTTCATTCCAATTTTTTCTCTCCTCTGTTGTATATGGTATCTCATTTTGTTCCCTAATATAACTTTTCTTTCTCTTCCTCCTTCCACTTTCTTTTCAGTTTCCTTCTTCCTTCCTTCCCTTTGTTTTTTCTCATGTGCTTGCCTCAATATTTTCCCCCTCTTCTTTTTTTAATCTCTATCCCCTTGTTGCTCAATGTACACCTCTCTCATTTCCCCCCACTCACATTCTAGTGCACACCCACACTTGCCCCCATCTCCCTCTCAGATTCTCACTCATGTTGCTGCCCACTCTATTCACACCCACCCACACGGATAAATGTGTTCACTGATGCCCAGCCTACTATCTCACACTCATACTAATCTCCCATCCCTCACCTGTGAGACATTATGATCTCTATTATTCCACTGGTGCCTGCCTCCTTCATGCCTACATACCTGATGCAAAGCCTGTTGGGGTGTGTGTGTGTGCACGCAACCAGGAGCATGGAAAAGGTGCATGGAAAGTCTACCTAAGGCTGAGGGGAGACTAACCGCTGGGACACCCATTGTCAGTTCAAGTGACAGTCTTTATGGGCATTCCATTTCAAATGTGCGTAAGCCCCCTGTGCCTTTAAAAATATATGGAGATATACCAAGCTCATAGAGCCAGAAGGGACCCTGAAAGGTCATTGAGTCCAGCCCCCTGCCTTTACTAGCAGGACCAAGTACTGATTTTGCCCCAGATCCCTGAGTGGCCCCCTCAAGGATTGAGCTCACAGCCCTGGGTCTAGCAGGCTAATGCTCAAACCACTGAGCTATGCCTCCTCTCACTTCTTGCCAGCACTGCCCACATGGTCCACTCATGTGCTCCAGCTATCCTCTTGCCATGTACTGAGAGTATATAGGACAGTTCCAGACCAATTGCTGATGTAGTTCCTTCTCAACCAGCTCTGTATGAGTAAGTTCCTATGGTTTCAGACAGGAATGTACTCTGGGGAGCTAGACCATCCTGGTGCCCACACAGCCACAATTACACTGCTATATTTAGTGTACTAGCTCAACCAAAGTAGCGTGGGTATGCCTACATCAGCTGGAAATTACACATACCCTTAAATTAATTTAGTGATTCTGCCATTACTTCACTCTCTGTAGAAGAGTTGTGAAGCAGGGATGAAAAAGAGACACACCAACCACTTTTCCCACCACAAAACTTTTACTTGTTTGGAAGATTTGGACACTAAATGTGTCAACTGATTGGATTTTTAGAACAGCTACTGTCAATGCAACATATTTGCGATTAAATATACTACGAACATGAGTAGGGTATGTCTACACTAGTTTTTTTTTTTTTACTTAACTGCCAGTTCAATTGTATTAGTTTACCTGAGTTTACATGCTAAATGGGATGCTCCACAAACATTTGTTCCAGGATACAAACACATCTGGTTTATCCTAAGGCTTTGTTTGAGTAAACCACACACTTACGTGGAGTGTCCAGACTACGTGTACTAACGTGTTAGCTGGCAATTAACTTGAGTTAAAAAACAACCTCTCTTGTTGATCACTTCTGTGCATCTTTAAGGATAGTGTCTTGACCTTTTCTGTTGATGAGGAGTTTGTTGCACTAAATATAGTACAGCCTTTTTCCACTAGAGTGACTGCGTGGGGCTCTAACTTACTATTGTTAGGTACAAGGCATGTTTTGCAGATAGAGTCCTCACATTCTGCAAAAATGCTTCAACCACTGCAATTTAAGAACAATCCTCGTGGCTTTTTGACATTTTCAGAGGAGCTTGATTTACAAGTGACCTTAGTGCATTGAATGTGAACTAAAGTTTAAATACAAGCTTTGCAAAACTGCTGCATTTCTATCTTGTTCGCACAGAGGGGCACTGAATGGTTTTATGTTTCAGTGGCTTTAGTATTTTTTTCAAGAAATGGTGCTCAATTTTATCAGTAATCTGGGGCTGTTAGTTACAACACAATAGCAGTTCAGCTGGATTTCTTAACTAGACATATCGGGTGGAATTTTCAAAGGAGCTTAAGGGGAAAAACCCAAAAACTTAAACTTTACATTGGCAAAACCGGACAGTCTCTACCCAACAGAATAAATGGACACAAATCAGACGTCAAGAATTATAACAATAAAAAAAACTTCAACCTCCCTGGACACTCAATTACAGACCTAAAAGTTGCAGTTCTTCAACAAAAATACTTCAAAAACAGACTCCAACGAGAAACTGCAGAACTGGAATTAATTTGCAAACTGGACACCATTAAATTAGGCTTGAATAAAGACTGGGAGTGGATGGGTCATTACACAAACTAAAAACTATTTCCCCATGCTAATTTTTCCCCTACTGTCAAGTATCAGGGGGTAGCCGTGTTAGTCTGTATCTACACAAACAACAAGGAGTCTGGTGGCACCTTAAAGACTAACAGATTTATTTGGGCATAAGCTTTCGTGAGTAAAAACCTCACTTCTTCGGATGCATAGAGTGAAAGTTACAGATGCAGGCATTATATACTGACACATGGAGAGCAGGGAGTTACTTCACAAGTGGAGAACCAGTGTTGACAGGGCCAATTCAATCAGGGTGGATGTAGTCCACTCCCAATAATAGATGAGGAGGTGTCAATTCCAGGAGAGGAAAAGCTGCTTCTGTAGTGAGCCAGCCACTCCCAGTCCCTATTCAAGCCCAGATTAATGGTGTTGAATTTGCAAATGAATTTTAGTTCTGCTGTTTCTCTTTGAAGTCTGTTTCTGAAGTTTTTTTGTTCAATGATAGTGACTTTTAAATCTGTAATAGAATGACCAGGGAGATTGAAGTGTTCACTTACTGGCTTATGTATGTTACCATTCCTGATGTCCGATTTGTGTCCATTTATTCTTTTGCGGAGGGACTGTCCGGTTTGGCCAATGTACATGGCAGAGGGGCATTGCTGGCACATGATGGCATATATGACATTAGTGGATGTGCAGGTGAATGAGCCCCTGATGCTGTGGCTGATGTGGTTGGGTCCTCTGATGCTGTTGCCAGAGTAGATGTGGGGACAGAGTAGGCAACGAGGTTTGCTACAGGGATAGGTTCCTGGGTTGGTGTTTCTGTGGTGTGGTGTGTAGTTGCTGGTGAGTATTTGCTTCAGGTTGGGGGGTTCTCTGTAAGCAAGGACTGGCCTGCCTCCCAAGGTCTGTGAGAGTGAGGGATCATTTTCCAGGATAGGTTGTAGATCGTGGATAATGCGCTGGAGAGGTTTTAGCTGGGGGCTGTATGTGATGGCCAGTGGTGTTCTGTTATTGTCCTTGTTGGGCCTGTCCTGCAGTAGGTGATTTCTGGGTACCCGTCTTGCTCTGTCAATCTGTTTCCTCACTTCCCCAGGTGGGTATTGTAGTTTTACGAATGCTTGATAAAGATCTTGTAGGTGTTTGTCTCTGTCTGAGGGGTTTGAGCAAATTCGGTTGTATCTTAGGGCTTGGCTGTAGATAATGGATCGTGTGATGTGTCTTGGATGGAAGCTGGAGGCATGTAGGTACGTATAGCGGTCAGTAGGTTTCCGGTATAGGGTGGTGTTTATGTGACCATCAATTATTTGTACTGTAGTGTCCAGGAAGTGGATCTCTTGTGTGGACTGGTCCAGGCTGAGGTTGATGGTGGGGTGGAAATTGTTGAAGTCCAGGTGGAATTCTTCAAGGGCCTCCTTTCCGTGAGTCCATATGATGAAGATGTCATCAATATAGCGCAAGTAGAGGAGGGGCATTAGGGGATGAGAGCTGAGGAAGCGTTGTTCTAAGTCAGCCATAAAAATGTTGGCATACTGTGGGGCCATGCGAGTACCCATAGCAGTGCCACTGACTTGAAGGTATAAGTTGTCCCCAAATCTGAAGTGGTTGTGGGTGAGGACAAAGTCACAAAGCTCAGCCACCAGGCTTGCTGTGGCCTCATCAGGGATACTGTTCCTGACAGCTTGTAGTCCATCCTCATGTGGAATATTGGTGTAAAGTGCTTCTACATCCATGGTGGCCAGGATGGTGTTTTCAGGAAGAACATCAATGCATTGTAGTTTTCCCCTACTGTTACTCACACCTTCTTGTCAACTGTTTGAAATGGGCCATCCTGATTATCACTAAAAAAGTTTTTTTTCTCCTGCTGATAATATCCCACCTTAATTGATTAGTCTCGGTAGAGTTGGTATGGCAACCCCCATTTTTTCATGTTCTGTGTGTGTGTGTGTGTGTGTATATATCTTCCTACTGTATTTTCCATTGCATGCATCTGATGAATTGGGTTTTAGCCTATGAAAGCTTATGCCCAAATAAATTTGTTAGTCTCTAAGGTGCCACAAGTACTCCTCATTCTTTTTTCAAAACTTAAGGGAGTTGAATACCCAGCTCCTTTAGAATCTTTTGAACAGTAAAATTTCTCACAATAGTTTAGAAATAAACAGTTTTTTCTCCCTTGACAATTTGCCATTATAACGAACAGTTAAACTTTTACACGTGATGGTTGTTGGTGGAGTCACTTCCTTCCTTGGCTTTATCAAGAAGATATTCCCTAAGGAAAAGAGAGAGACCCAAGAATTCTTTAACGTGTTAAAAATGAACTTCAAAGAAGAGGTCTGTCTTTACTAGTGTCTTTAGACTGCTTCTTTATGATAAAAGTGGTTTCATGACCTTCCCCACCCCCTCAAATAAACAAATAAATAAATAAATAAATAAATAAATAAATATCAGGAATATAAAGTTTTGGTTTCCTGGTATTCTTGAGGGATCAGAAAATACACTGAAGTATGCTCTTCCTGAAGCCCTGCTGATGGGGAAGGAATTTTGAATCTTTCAGAGAAAGCACTTTTCTCCCAACTGTTTGGGATTTGAATTAAAAATGTTTTAACCTAAACAGACAATCATACATATTTTAAATGGTCTATAAACATCCCCTCTACTCTGAAAGGTGCACTTTGGGTTCAGTCTGTTGTGATGTCATTATCCTTCTTAGGTCTCCCGCTAAAATGAGAGAAGGCAATACTTGATACTTCAATGTATAAAAGCTGCAGAAACAACTTTGTGAATGAAATCTTTGAAGTCCTGCGCAATTAAAAAAAAAGCAATAAAGGGCTAAAACACAAATCTCTTTTTCTCTCTCTGTGTTTCAGCAGCCCTCAGCAAATTAATTGCATGGAATATTAAGCAGGAACTTGTTTTGTAATCTTTCCTCATTTAGTGACTGAAGACTTCCTCTCTAAAAAGTTTTGTTTGTAGGTATCACCCCACCCCACACTAAAACCCCCATTTTCTGAGGGGAAGTTTTAGAAAAGAATGTTTAATTTTTCCACCATTTGTCATATATTCTTTGTTTGGTGTCTTTCACACCCACTGTGCAACCACAAAGGAAGGGTGATAGTCACAAAGCCCATTGCTTCACAGTCAAGCATGAGGGGAGCGTTGTTGGCTTGGTAAGGTGATAAATTACACTGTGCTCTAACATTGCAGTTGTGCACTGACCTTTAAATTGCCTTCCTGTTTGTACATAACATTGTGATGCCTCTAATATTATGCTTCTGTTGGCAGCCTTTTCATTACATACAACTGGCACATGCTTGTAATGTGCTACATTGTTCTAATTACCATTGATAATCAGTAGGGAACAATCTTTCAGATGAAGTTTTCAAATTTGGATGCTTAATGTTAGTCTCCAAAATCCACATTTAGGGCCCTGATCCTGCAAAGCTGGTATATTTAGCACTCTGTCACTAGACTAAGCCCAGTTCCCCATGACCAGAGCAGTTGAGCCCAGTCTAGCTAACTAAAGAGGGCTAGATTACACCTGAGCCTACAAAAGGCTGCTAGTAAGCAGCTGGGTAGAAAGGACTGAGACAGGCTGAGCCCTGGGGTGGGAAAGCCACACTGGATTGGAGCTAGGCCCTATGGTGGATCTGTGGAGCCAGGGGCTTGGGGCTCAGGAAAGCAGCCCTGTGGCTGTTGCTCCAGGAAGGGAGTAGAGTTGGCTGAGGCCAGGAGCTGGAGTACCAGAGACCCCTGCGAGGGTGGTCCTGAAGCTTGGGGCTAAGGATAGAGTTTTAAGACTATTTTCTGTTTTGTTTGATAACCTTCGATTAAAGAAATAACCCTCCTTGAGAAGTCTGGGTGTGGCAACACATGCTTTGGAGCTGGGGAGTGTTTCCTTTTTGCCATATTGTAAAAATCTGCTTCTACTGAAGTAGCCTCACTTCTTTCACTTTAATGGTTCTTCCCATCATCAAAAGGACAATTAGTTTCTCTACAGAAACTCTGAAAACAATGAAAATGTTTCCTTTAGTGGTAGAGCAGACTTTGGGAAGATAGTTTAAGAATAATCATTGTTTGAGTCAGAGAGTCTTTTCTTGCACTGCACCATCTTTCTTCATAGGAAATGTGGCTGACTACTAACCTGATTCAGTGACTATAACTGGATTCCACAGGTAGACCTGGAGGTTTCCATTCTCTTCTGATATATTTATGTTCTGAACTTGGAAGCCTAAATCTGATCCTAAAAATCAAAACAGCATTTTTGACCTACAAAATCAATACTTTATTACAGGTTAGATTTAGGGCCTGATCCTGCAGCCCTTATCCTGCAGCCCTTATTTAGACAAAACTTCTGTTGAATTTAGCCCAAAGTCTTGGAAAGTTTGAACAAAATCCATTCAGTACAATGCTGGAAAATTTTTCCCCATCACTAAAAACTTCTTGTCACTCTAACTTGGAAATGCATTCAAACACCTCCAACAAAAAATAGTTACTAGCACATGAAATTAAAATCTGTGCAGTAAAACAGTTACACTAATTGTAGATTTATGTTACCATTTAATGGACTAGTAATAAAGGAAATAAGAATCCTTTATTGAGGGTTTTCTTTTTTTGCACTACTTTTGCTGTGGATTCTATAATTGCTTACATTTTTGTCATAAGTAAATCTGTGGACAGATTAATGTTTAGTCTTTTTTCCTTAAAATATGGAAATTAAATTCAAAACTGAAATTAATATTAACTTTTATGTAACAGTAACATCATGAGTAAGAATTTTCCACCTTAAAATTGTAAACATTCCTTATTCAGAAAATAATGTTGATCCCACTCCCTTAGTAACCTTAGCTTGCCCACATTACCCCATTTTACAGAGTTTACAATTGGTTAAACTTATGCATAGAGAAGTTGCTTCACTCTAAGGGCAGGTCTTCACTACAGGGGGGGTGTCGATTTAAGATACGCAAATTCAGCTACGCGAATAGCGTAGCTGAATTCGACGTATCGCAGCCGACTTACCCCGCTGTAGGGACGGCGGCAAAATCGACCTCTGCAGCTTCCCGTCGACGGCGCTTACTCCCACCTCCGCTGGTGGAGTAAGAGCGTCGATTTGGGGATTGATTGTCGCGTCCCAATGGGACGCGATAAATCGATCCCTGAGAGGTCGATTTCTACCCGCCGATTCAGGCGGGTAGTGTAGACCTAGCCTAAGTCACGCAGAACCCTTTATTTCCTGACACCCAGTGCCCTGCCCTAACCATTGAATCACAATCTTTACCTTGCTTTATACCTCTTGTAAGTTTAGTGTTACAGTGATGGAAGCCACCAATTTAGTGTCATTTCCTTAACAGTTTTTCTACAGAGTGACAAAGAAGCTCTACCTGACATCTCTGAATATGTCATATGTTGAAATACTCTTTAAAAATTGATTCCACTCTGGTTATTTTAGAGTCAAACTTTGAAAGTCCCATGCAATAAGTAGGCTGCCATGCCTGTAAACCCCCCTGTGTGTGCGCGCAAAGAGGTATTTTGATACATAGGTTGGTAAATGTCCCATGAGGGTGGGTAGCTGTGCCTGCAGTTCCCCAATATATATATATGTGTATGTGTGTGTGTGGGCATGCATTTCTGTGTGTAAATGTAGATGTTTGCAGGCACTAGGGTTGCACGTGTCGTCTTTGCTCACCTCTTGTACAGGCCTGCGAAAGCTTGGCTCTAAGGGCAAGAGGTTTCCTTCATGTTACATTCATAGTGGATTTTTCCATTCACTTATGTACTAGGGTGGATTAATTTCCTCCTCTACAGGACTCACTGGGTCAATTCTATTGTCCGTGTCGGTGTTTCATAACTTTTCCTGGTTAGTGACTCCTTATTTGAAGTAAAAATAAATTATTGCAAATCCCACATATTCTTACTGTTATACCATATGTAAAAATTGTATCAAAGATAAGCCTATATCATTTACCTGACTGTGTTCCAAGATGTTGACAGAGAATATGGACCTTGAACGCTAAAGATGTGAGTCACTCCCCCATTCCCGACACCGGTTGAGAAATTCTGGTCAATGTAATGTGGGAAGTGAGACTATATTATCATAGTGGCCATTTCTGGCCTAAGTTTGTATATCCAGATAGCTATAATTTAAATGCTAAGAGTGAGATTCACACCAATTCAGAGGACCAACCCACATAAATCCCCTATGGGAGGCTAAAATTTATGCTGAGAACCTTGCAGAGCCCTTTTGCATTGACGTATTTTTTAGTCTAACTTATCTGACCCTTCCTCCAGTTGCTATGGCAGAAGAGCTAAAGTACTTTTTAAGAATTGTAGATAACTTCTCCATTAAGCATGGGATAGTACAGAATAGGCACAGTTTCCATACTCTGGTTTGTAACGTAGTGTTTTGGAAGCCTCTGCCACATCTTGGTGTCACACATCCCACAGTTGTGAAACCACTAGCTGTGCCAATACTGCTTGTGTTGGGGGTGTGGGTGGGCGGGCAGAAGGAGGTTAGTAACAAATTATGGAATGGATTTGACTCCATGCATGTACAGTTAGAAACAAACCCAGAGATTATAAAAAGTACTGATATTTCATTTAATCAAATCAAGTCCTTAATCTTTTGAATAATTATATTTGCTTCCCTTTTTGTAAGTTCAGAGTATCAGATCTCCATCCAGGCAGTATTCCAAAGAAAGAATTAATTGCAAAACGCAAACATTATGCCCTGCATATTGGTAAACTATTGATCTTTGTATGGGAAGAATTCAACATACTGTTAATAAATTGTTGAGATTGTGCCATTTAACTATTGCTTACAGCCATTTGATTTTTATTAAACAGGTTAGTATAGATGCAACTTTAAATCACATTAAAATATTTCAGGCCTCTCGGACTTTGTTTAAACAACCAGCTTTGTATAGCCTTGCTATAGCAACGGAAATACAGTACAAGGGTTATAACTGTATGACAGAGAGTACTCTGTGTTTTTGCAGAGTTTATTCCTTACCAGAACATGGCAATGTTGCTAAGGAGACTGGAGTGGGCTGGAATATCTCTGGCATGAGTAGACTTTTAGAGATGAATCTCCCATGTGAATGGGAAGAATAACTGAAAAAGAAAAGGAAGAATAATTGAAGTGAAGGATAAGAAGTGAAGTGAAGGATTTAGAAATGTATGTAACACTGTCTTGGTTAGCAGGGGCACATGTGAATGTTTACTTTGGTTTTGAGCATTTCTCTTTTTACTGTGAGTTTGTGTAAGAATTTTGCACTGACATTTGGGTTTTGCTCAAACCCCAGAGATGGAATTTCCCTTGGTTTTGTGACCAAATCCACAAATTTGAATGGTTTATATAAAATTTTGAGTGGGCCCATCCTGGTTTGAAAGTTTTTTCAACCATAGTCAGCTTTTGATGAAGCTGATTTGAGGCTTGAGTCTGTAATGAAACCCCAAACCAGTTGTGTCACATGGTTTGGGGCTGCATTGTAAATGTTTTATTTCACAAAGTTCTAGTCACATTAGCACTAGTATAACCAGATTTCACTTATCAAATACACAAGTCTTTTAACATTTTTATTGGACTGGGCTGCAGCTGAAAGGAGGTGTCTTCTTGCAGACTGACAATGCTTTGCCTTCAGACCAGAAGCAGCTCTATAAACCTTCTGGAAATGTTGCATTACAGCTGGTGGCATGCAGCCTACAGATGGTGTACCATTGTCCCAGAAGTTATTACTAAGGCAATTCACAAGCAACACGTGACTTGCCTGCACAGATAACAGGTCTGTCCCATCCAAACTGAAATCAGAATTATGTTAGCAACAGCCTACAAAGGTATTTAAAATGCAGTTATGGTCAGGAAAGAAACTGAAAATGCCCCTTGTATGTATTCAGAGTCCTCTGCTAGGTTTAGTAACAAAAGTTAGTTTTTACTCCTTCTAGCCCTATAGAACTAATACACCTAAGAGAGACTGACATAGATTCTAGTTAATGTTGTGCATTGTCAACAAAATCATTCCAGTTGCAGTGTAGCATGGGATACATACTCAGGCAGCTATCTGGAGTCACCTCCTGTGCGTAGCTGGTGTATTTAGTGTGCTAGCTCGAACAGAGGTAGTGTGTGTCAGTCTACCCAAGTTGGGAAGCATATTTCCAGCAGTGGTGCAGCTATACCCTAAGTGAGATCCAGTTCTCTCTCCATTTCTGAATTTGTTCTCTCTCCACTAAAAGATTTGATTCTCTTCAACTGAGAGAGCCAGTCTCCACTATAAATCCTGAGGCTCCAAACACTGAGCCGTCCCATTCATGTAAGCAGTATTCAGTGACTTTGCTCTCCAAGATATTTTCTTTTAACTAAAATAATTTATAGACAAGAACCTGGGTTTTGGAACCTTAAAAGGTCCAAAAATCCCAAATGTAAGCAGCCAAAGGAAAGTGCTTTCCTGAAGGTCAAAAATACTAAGAAAAAATCATCACCAAACCACAAGACTCAGACAACAAAAGGAAGGGTGAGAACTCCCACTTTGTTCTAAAGTGTAGGAAAGATTTTAAAGTCAGTATTTACTGCAATGGTGAATTCCATGGGGAATTTCTGTACTTTGAAGGAAGCCAGAATTCATCTTGGGACAGCGAAAATGCTGCCTTTCTAGATTTCTGAACTCCTTTCTAGTTCAGATTTGTGTTCCATGAATCCAGACCATTATCCTTGAGTTGAAATCCCATATTAATAAATGTAACAACATCCATAGATGATATTAACATATCCTTGTGACGAACTGGGACTGTTCTTGCTGGGGTGTGTGAATGCTGACAGGGGAGTGTGACTAGGATGGTCTGCATCGGGGGATGGGAGTCTGCCCGAGGGAACATACCTGAGCTTGTAACATGAGAACCCAGGAAGGGGTTGGAGGCCAGGTGACTCCGGGGCCCGGAAAACTGAACAAAGGCTGTGGGAGGGGTCGCTGAAGGGAGGGTGCTGGAAGCAGGCGGGAGAGATGGCTGGGAGGCAGAGATGGCTCTGACCTCCCAAGGGGGGCTGGGCTGGGATGCCCTGGGACCCCAAGATGAACCTAACGGAGGGGGTCCCTGTTGTCTGTGCCTGCAAGACCTGTCTTGGATTGTATTCCTGTCATCCAAATAAACCTTCTGCTTTACTGGCTGGCTGAGAGTCATGGAGAATTGCAGGAAGCCGGGGGTGCAGGGCCCTGAGTCCCCCAATACTCCGTGACAACTGGTGGCAGCGGCGGGATCTACTGCACCCCGTGGACGGCGCTTCCTGCAGTAAGTGACTGGGGAGCAGTAAAACGAAGGGGGATTGACGGGGACCAGGCGTGCTGAAGAGTGAGAAAGAGACGGTTATTACCCCTGGGAGTGTGTGACCAGCGAGAAGGACTTTTGCAGTAACAGGGTCCCCCGGGGGGATCGCAGCGAGTGGTCCCAGGGGCGGAGGAGTCTGCAGCTCGACCCTGGCAGAGAGGTGGTGACCTCGAGAAGGGCTGGCACACTAGGGGACCCCCTGGGAACTGTGGGGAGCTGTGAGCACACAGGCCGGTGAGTGGCCAGCAGGAAGATGTATGCCAAGCGGCTTAAGAGCGACCTGGTGGAGCTGTGCAAGCAGAGGGGGCTGTGCATTGGGAGGCTCACCAAAGAACAGCTCATTGCCCGGCTGGAGGCGGAAGATCGCGCGAATGAACTGATCCCTGTGTCTCAGGGAAGCAGCCTGGCAAATGCAGCGCAGGCACCAGTGTCTGTCCCAGCTGGGAGTGGTCAGCCGGCTGCTGAGGGCTTCCCGAGACCCCTCCTTCCTATGCCTAGGGGAAGGGTGGGGAGGAGCCCAGCAAATACCGAAGGCGCCGTGGCCCCCCCGGCCAGCAGGGGACCCTCCCGGCGAAGCTCGCCGGCCAGCAGAGGATCCTCCCGGCGACGTTCGGCATCCGTGGAGTGGAATTGGCTGGAATGGGAGAAAGAGCTAAAACTGAGAGAGCTGGAGGATCGTGAACAACAGAGACAGCATGAAGAGAGACAGCGTCAGCATGAACGGGAGGAGAATGAGAGACAGAGACAGGAGAATGAGAGACAGCATCAGCGTGAAGAGAGACAGCGTCAGCATGAACTGGAACTGGCGAGATTGAAGGGCAGCGAACCCCCGGCTGCGGTGAGTGAGGGGGGACCCAGGACAGCACGGAGCTTTGATAAGTGCATCCTGGCCCCACGCAAGGAGGGGGAGGACATGGATGACTTCCTGGAGGCCTTTGAGACGGCCTGCGAGCTGCACCGGGTTGATCCCGCGGACAGACTCCGGGTCCTTACCCCCTTACTGGACCCCAAAGCCGTGGCATTGTACCGCCAACTGGAAGAGGCAGAGAAAGGGGACTACGAACTATTCAAAAAGGCTGTGCTACGTGAGTTTGGGCTGACTCCTGAGATGTACCGGGAAAGGTTCCGGAGTCAGGATAAAAACCCTGAGATCTCATATCTGCAACTAGCCGTCCGCATGGAAGGATACGCCAGCAAGTGGGCTGATGGGGCCCAGATGAAGGAGGACCTGGTCAAACTGCTGGTACTGGAGCAACTGTATGAGCGGTGCCCATCCAACCCGAGGCTGTGGTTGGTGGACAAAAAGCCAGAGAACCCGCGACATGCAGGCCGGCTGGCTGATGAGTTTGTAAAGAGCCGGTCAGGAGATAGAAGGGAGGAGTCCCAAAGGAACAGTCCCACCACAGCGCAGAGAGAGAGTCACCATGGGACATCCCCGTGGGAAAATACAGAAAAACCCCATCAGAGGGGAACATCCGGCGTCAGGACCATCCGACCCACCCGGGGGGACCCATGGGACATGGGCTGCTACCACTGTGGCCAAAAAGGCCACATACGGGCCCAGTGCCCCAGGCTCAGAGACAGACTGAGCAGACCGAACCCGCACAGGGTTAACTTGGTAGGGGCCCAGACGGACGAGGGGCAGGCTTCTCACGCAAGAGGGGCTGGCAGCTTATCAACTGCTCAAGAGAGAGAAGGGCCCCAGGCCAGCTCCTCTAGGGGGCTGGATGCCCCAGACTCAGGGTTTTTGGTTTATACGGTGGGCGCGGGGCTGTCCCTCCGGAGAGAGTACCTTGTTCCCCTGGAGGTGGATGGGAGGAAGGTCGATGGATACTGGGATACGGGCGCAGAGGTGACGCTGGCCCGGCCCGAGGTGGTGGCCCCAAATCAGGTGGTGCCCAACACCTACCTGACCCTGACGGGGGTGGGCGAAACACCAGTCAAAGTGCCCGTGGCAAGGGTACACCTGAAGTGGGGGGCCAAGGAGGGCCCCAAGGATGTGGGGGTACACCCGTATTTGCCCACTGAGGTATTGATGGGGGGGGACCTGGAGAACTGGCCAAGCAGCCCCCAAAGGGCACTGGTTGTGACCCGCAGTCAGAGCCGGCGAGGGGCACTGCGCCCTGGCCTTGGGGGGGGTGCCTTGCCTGAGGCGCAGGACCCTAACCTGGTGGGGAGGGAACGCCCAGGGACACGGCTCAGGGAGGCTGCAGCTTCAGACCCAGCGGGCGAGAAAGAGCAGGTGGCCATCCCTGTCCCAGCTGCTGAGTTCCAGGCCGAGTTGCAGAGAGATCCCTCCTTGCGGAAGATAAGGGACCTGGCCGACCTCAATGCGGTACAGACCATGGGACGAGGTGGCCGGAAAAGGTTCCTGTGGGAGAAGGGGTTCCTGTACCGAGAATGGGCTCCCCCAGGGGAAATGGAGTCAGGGGGGATCAGGAGGCAGCTGGTGGTACCCCAGAAGTATCGCCGCCAGCTGCTGTGCCGGGCCCATGACATTCCCCTCTCAGGGCACCAGGGAACCTGGCGTACCCAGCAGAGGCTGCTACGGAGCTTTTACTGGCCTGGGGTCTTTGTTACTGTCCGACAGTACTGCAGATCCTGTGACCCCTGTCAGAGGGGGAGAAAGGCCTGGGACAAGGGGAAAACAGCTTTAGGACCCTTGCCCAGCATAAAGGATCCTTTCCGGAGGGTGGCCAAGGTTAAAAGGGCGGCTCTAAACCAAGGGAGCCCAAAGCACAGACCTCCAGACTGGAGCGCTGGGAGAAGACCACAGCCCAGTTGGAACCCCAGAGGTATGGGGGTGGAAAAAGGGCACAGGCCGTATAAACCTTCCCACATGCGAACTGCAAGTGCCATCAAGCACCCCCGACCTAAGGGGGGGCGTGAAACTGGAGGGGCCTGGTGTAATTCCCACCAAGGAATGGGAGGGATGCGGGGGCATCCATGGGAACGGGGGTAGGTTCGAACTTCCCCAGGTCACTGGCTAAAGTGACCCTGCTCAGTTCGGTCTCGAAGGGGGGAGAGATGTGACGAACTGGGACTGTTCTTGCTGGGGTGTGTGAATGCTGACAGGGGAGTGTGACTAGGATGGTCTGCATCGGGGGATGGGAGTCTGCCCGAGGGAACATACCTGAGCTTGTAACATGAGAACCCAGGAAGGGGTTGGAGGCCAGGTGACTCCGGGGCCCGGAAAACTGAACAAAGGCTGTGGGAGGGGTCGCTGAAGGGAGGGTGCTGGAAGCAGGCGGGAGAGATGGCTGGGAGGCAGAAATGGCTCTGACCTCCCAAGGGGGGCTGGGCTGGGATGCCCTGGGACCCCAAGATGAACCTAACGGCGGGGGTCCCTGTTGTCTGTGCCTGCAAGACCTGTCTTGGACTGTATTCCTGTCATCCAAATAAACCTTCTGCTTTACTGGCTGGCTGAGAGTCATGGAGAATTGCAGGAAGCCGGGGGTGCAGGGCCCTGAGTCCCCCAATACTCCGTGACAATCCTAATTCCATATGAATACAAAGAAAGATTATACTAGAAGTAGGAAAGAAATAGAGTTTTATAGTAGTTTAAGGATGGGAAAAAACTCTCCAAAGATCATAACTGGACAAAGCTATAGGATTTGAATCTGACAACATTGTAACTAAAACTGATTTGATGTAAATTTAAACTGCAAGCTGTCACCTGTAACTGCCAAAATTAGTGTTCACACCTTGTGTGTAGTGTTGAGCTCGCTTCACTTCACTTGGCTTACTACATTATCTGGCTTATTGCTTAAAAGAACTAATGTTAAAATCTTTGGTTTGATGAGTACTTAATTAAGTTTCAGCTGCCATCATTGTTACCATATCTTTGTGAAAATTCATTGTTTAATTGATACTGTTAAATTAGTTCCTAAGTCTAAATCTTTTAGAGCAGGGGTTCTCAACCGTTTTCTTTCTGTGGCCCTGCAACAATGCTATAAAAATTCCACAGCCCACCTGTGCCACAATAACTGTTTTTCTGCATATACAAGACAGGGCCGGTGTTAAGTGGTAAGCAGGGCAATTGCCTTGTGCCCCATGCCACAAGGGGCACCGTGAAGCTAAGTTGCTCAGGCTTCTGCTTCAGCCTCAGGCTTCAGTCCCATGCAGTGGAGCTGGGACCCAGGGTAGAAAGCTGAAGCAAGTGTAACACGGGTCCTGCTTGGTGGAACCCCTGAAACTTGCTCATGGCCCCCCCAAGGGGCCCCGGACCCCTGGTTGAGAACCACTGTTCTAGAGTTACTTTACTGTACACAGTTAGCAAATCTCCCTCCATTCTGCCCCTTTACAAAGAGACTGTCAGCTTCTGTGAGAGAAATGCCTCTAATTTCTTTAAATAAACTCTATTCCCATTTTAACTGAGTTTTGACTTACACTCAATATGTTAAATTTCCCCTTTCTAAAAGTCCGTTCCCTATCTCCTAACCTTACTCCAAGTTTAAAGAGTTTCATTTAACAGTTAAAATACCTTTCTATTGGAGTTGGCTGCTCGGTGCACTTCAAACTACAGAGTTATCTAATGTGTTGATATGTTACACTCTACAGTAGCCTTCTTTCCATTTTGATGTCTGATAACTTAAATTTTTACTGGTTTACCTTATTTCAAATACTAAGAGTCCTGTGTTCCTTAATTACTTTTCTGCATATCAATCTTGCTAGTGTTTGTTTTTTTATATATTATGCAGACTTTGTCTGTGACCATCTGTATATAAAAGTCTCTTATGCAAATTAACTCAATGATAAAAGCATCTCCTTCTAGGGTGACCAGATAGCAATTGTGAAAAATTGGGACGGGGGTGGAGGGTAATAGGTGCCTATATAAGAAAAAGCTCCAAATATCAGGACTGTCCCTATAAAATCGGGACATCTGGTCACCCTACCTCCTTCACATCTATCTCAACTTTTCCAAACCATTCACTTTGCCTAGAATTCAAACTTCAAGTAACCACTACTTGTTTAGGCTCAGTTACTATCTTTCACCATTTCTAAACTTTAGCCTAACTCCACCAAACCAATAGGTAACTTATTCAGTCTGCAGTGTTTATTGTAATAGTCACTGTGCATGTAGCTATCGTATCATTGCTTTCTACGTTGTCTCAGTAACAAGTTTCACAGTAACACAATTTCAAGCATCAGGTTCCAGAATCCAGGAAAATGTAGAAATGGAGGATGAAATTAGAGCTAAGATAATAAATGCCTCTCTCAGATGGAGAGAGAGAGAGAAAGATACCAGTGATTAAAAGGGGAAGTCTATAAAATGTTGGTTCATCCAGTTTTAATGTATGGTGCTGAGTGTTGGATAACAAAGAAGAAACATGAGCAAATGGTCTGTTCCACAGAAAAGCGAATGTTGAGATGGATGAGTGGGTATAAGCAAGAAAGGCCAGGTGCGGAATGTGTTTGCTAGAGACATGCTCAAAGTCACATCCATAAGTAAAAAAATGAGGGAGTGCAGGCTCAGATGATTTGGTCATGTAAAGAGTTGTCCTGACAACTATGTGGATAAGAGTCCAACAGTTCAAGACTGAAGGAAAAAGAAGCCAATCCAAGAAGTAGCAGTGGCATGTCATAAAGGAAAACCTATTGATATGTGGTGTGATAGAGATTCTAGCGCTGAACAGCGCACTTTGGAAGGAGAGGACTTGTAGAGCGAACAGCATTGGATGGGATTAGGGCAAGGAAGAAGGAGAGTTGTCACAGTAACACACTTGGATTTGGCATGTATGTCTAAACACTGCTTAATTTCAAGCTATAGAATCATGCTTACCCCTCAAAGTACTATTTCCTTAAACCAAAAGTAAAAGTTTTAGTAATGGTTTTGGTAGATTTTGTTTCAGTTGACACGACTTTCAATTATATTGTCCTAACCAACCTATCTAGTTTAATCAAAATTGTTTTTCTTCATTTAAGATATTGTAATAATGAAATTGAATTATAGTTATTGTAATCTGGTTCAAGAAGTTTATATTTGATACACTTCTTTAAGTTTAGCTGTTGATTTATGTTAATAATGTTTAGCTGCTAGTGAATCTTAATGAGGGTAAACAACAGGTTGATGCTATTAGTATCCTAAGTAATTAAATGAATACCATTGTTGTTGATGCTCATAGCTTTTTGAATTTAATACTCAGTTTTATAATAGTCCATTCAATATAGTTTTAATTTACTTTATATTTTAAGAATTTCTTGTTAAGTGGTTGCTACACTGTATCATTCATTTTATGTACCTTTCTTTCCCTATAGTTATCTCAGTTGCATAATCCTTGTGATCTAATTGTTGGTTTCTTTTATCGTTTTCTATTACTTGAATAAACATTTTCTGTGTTTCAAGTTCAGTAGTTTATTTTGGGGCATAGTGTATAGGAAGAAGAATCTGTGGTGAATTTTGTGATTTACCCCTTAGGTGCAGTCACGTTAATGAACATAATCAATAATTCCATCTTTTGATTCAGTTTTTCTGAACTAGTCGTGTGAGAAGCGAGTAATTAATAATTCTATCTAATTGTTTCTCCAATTATCAATTTTGATAATTGTTTTTCTTTTGGTTATTTTACTTTGAAAATTACCTGTTGTCCTATTCCTTTGGACCCCCAAAGCCCTTTCCCAAGGGGTGGTACTGTAAACACAGTCTACTCTCCCCAAAAGTGTGACTAAGACTGAATTATTTCTGCTCCCTTTGGCACAGGCAATGGGTATGTACCCCCTGGTCTCAACAGTGTGAGTCAAACCCAGACTCTAAGACTGTGCTGTTTTGGAAAACGGAAAAACTGAAACAGTGAGATAAAAAAGAACTGCAAGGGAGGGAAACACAAGATTTTATCCTGGGCACAGAGAGAACTCATTGGCAACAATTTTCATGATTATTTATTTTCATTATAAACTTGAAATTATCATCTTATATTTTCATTAGGTCACCTTCTGCCGTACTGCCTTGAGCTCAACTTGAAACTTTCATTATCATCATGAAATCTCTGAACTCTGGATTCAATAGTAATTATGTTTTGGAATTACTTAATAAAATTACAATTTTGATCTTCTGCTTTGGCCCCCTCCCCAGTAATCACTACCCACTTTGGTGTTCATCTGTTCATAATATGGCACATTTTATAGAGTAAATTTAACACAAGATTCAGAATGAAATGTAAATGACCTTTACTGTTAATATTGGTATTGTAAATTAGACTCTGTCACAAAATCTACCAAGACTCTGTAGCACTAACACTACAGGGATTTGCTGGTCAGCCTCACCAGTTACTGTCACTCTTGATAAGTAAGCACGAGTGGTCTGGAACATTTAACAATTCAGCAATGTGAAATGTGGTATGAATTCTGCAGTTGTTCTGCTCAGATGGTTTCTCTCATCTCTGTTTCAATAGTTGTTGAAAGACTTAACTGTTAAGATTGGGGAAGTGCAAAAATTAAAAGGAACTTTAAGACTGAATCTGATTTTACATTGAGTAAATCAGGATAAGCTCCACTGAAGTAAATGGAGTTATGCCAGTGTAAAATGGGTGCAAGAGAATTGGGCATTTAGAAAGAATTAGAATATTAGAACAAAAAGATTTCAGAGGATAACAGAAATGGCTGTGCCTCAGTATTTACCTCCTTAATTCAGGTTTCAAAACCTTCTTATGATAGAGGAAAAGTAACCATAGAACTTCTGTGCTTTTGTCATGTAGCTTTTATTTAGGAATTGCTTGTCATTATTTCACACTTTGCAATAAATTAAATAGTAAAAATGTGCTACATACCTACTTGCTTAATACATAAATAGTAATATCTAGCTTATATAACTTAAACCTATTCTCAATTGTTACAGTTATAATACATTTTACTGAATACATTAGAACTGCACACATTTATTAACATTTCATAGCCTGGACAAGTTTTCATTTGGCTTTTTGGTCTGTTCTATGCATTTCTGTAGCTAGTACACAAATTGACAATTTAAAAGTATTTTTTCTCCCAATATCAATTATTTTACCCATCACACTCAGATACAAGGGTATTATCCTAGCTCTTCCAAACTGTTATCTGTCTTGTGGGAATTCACAGTGCGATACAATTAATTAATAACTATGTATCCAGTTTCAGTTTAGTGGCATAAAGGAGAAGAGGGTCTCCCCCTCCACAGCCCCCTTCCCATGCTATCAGGCTTGGAAACCTAGCTTGAGTGCCTTCATCTTGTTGGGTTTTATCACGTATGATTGTCTATCTGCACTTCCGCCAGCACTTCAGAGACTGAAGTTTCCATTCTCTACGGTGAGACCCAGTTGCACAGTAGTTGCACTACTCTTTGCTGTAGGTTAATTGACATGCATAGTCTACCCTCAGATTTCCATGGCATCAAACAGCTCACTTAACACCGTTGACATGAAGCTTGTTTAAAAGATTAAGATAGGCTTCTGATTTCAAGAATCTAGGATACGAGTCCCGCTCCATTAGCACATATACAGTTTTTTGGGCTTCATCAAAACTTGTGAAAGTTGGGTCTTGAGCCTTTTTAGCTGTAGCTTTCCTGGTATGATAGTCAATATTGATCTAGGAAGAGAAAATCAAACTTCGTTAATATCTTTTAAAAAAAATAATTTTTGACACTGTATTTGTCACTTTATCTTCCTGAAACACAGACTCTCAGTCTTAAAACTCTGTCCAAGGTTTCTTTGAGCTACAATAATTAATCTATCCTTAAATAGCACCTTTCATTCAAAATTGATTGAACTTAAAAAAAAAAAAGATATACAAACTATACACAGGAATTGCCATTCATTGGTGCAATGCAGCCACTTCTGGGATCAGAGAGAGTAACAATTTAGGACAGAAAGTGAAGAATAAAATATCCAATTAAAATTGCAGCAGGATTTTTTGGTAGGATGTAGGCATCTAGTTTGGAATATGGCCTATGCTAACACTTCTACTTTTCTCCAAAGTGTCCTTGGATCTTTAAGGAACATAAATGATCCAGGCTGGTTTCATTTCTCATTCAAGTGACAGCATCTCTAGAACTGTCTCTTAACATCTTGCTGAAATCAGCACTGACTTAGAGGGAAGAGTGCCACCTGTTGAATCACCAGCACTACTTTCACCTGACGAGCTCAAGGCAGTACGGCAGAAGGTGACCTAATGAAAATATAAGAACCTATGGCTTCTCTTCCTGTTTTATTAAAGATGTATTTGTCCTGGTACAGCCCCATTTCTATCCTGTGCCAACTCCCTTAATCTTTCATATATAACACAGTACAGATTAACTTTGTACTTACTTGTTTAGCTGCATCTATCTGAACAAACTCTTCATAAATCTTTTCCGCCTTGTCTTGCAAGTGATCAGACTTGGTTTTCTTATAGTCCTCACAAGCCAGCCAGAACTCAATGTTCTCCTCACTGAATTCTGACTTCAGAAACTCCCTGAAGGCAACTTGACCGCCTATAGCAAACACAAGTACTTAATCAGTTATAATGTTATATTTATAACTTAAATTGGGGAGGATAAAATAAATACAATTAAGGTAAAGGTCACATTGAAGTCTCCTATTATAGTAATAAGATTTTGCTGAAATATACAGTATATATATATATTTTTGCAGCGCACTGCAAATGAAGGGTCTGATCCAAAGGCTACTGAAGTCAGTGGGAGTCTGTTCTTCTCTGCATGGTCTGACTTTGGCTCCAAGTGCACACATAACTCTTATCTGCATTATTTGGAGTAATGTGGGCATGTGGAATCTGATCCAACCCGATTGAATTTAATGAGATTATTTCCATTTCCTATGGAAAGGATGGGCTATAAAGTTAAGGCAATATATTACAATAGGTAGCCATGTGACAGTGAAGATGTGAATTACTGAAAGGCTATTGGCCATTGTTTTTAGCATTATTCACAAAATGCTATAGCTGCATAGATTTGTTTAGTCTGTATGAAAACTCACTCGATTAACATAAGAAAGTAGTAGTGATAAAATAATACACTTACTTTGGCTGTCAAGAAGCTTTTCCAAAGACTGGGACCATTGCATCACCTCTTCCGCAGAAAGCCTGTGGTGACCAAAAGAAAAAATACTTAACACAAGAAACAAAATATTGACTGTTTAGTTATTTTACTTAATTAAATTAATTAATGGCCTCTTAAGAATACTTAAAGAATACCATTGATTATTCAATTTTATGAAAATGCAGTGCTTGCTCATAAAATCTTTGGTGGACTTTGCATGAAATTGGTGGCATGCTGTTGCCCCTTAACTCGGACAAATAAGAAGCATCAGAGTTACTTTTATTGAAGTAAATAAAAGGAGAATGGAGGGTCTGTGGTTAAAGTCCTGGATTGACCTGGTTTTCATTCCAAAACTCATTAACTTCTTTTGAGACCTTGGGCAAGTCACTTCACCTATGTGTGCCATTGTTATCTCTATCTCTAAAACAGGGATAGTAATAGTTCTCTACTTCACGAGGGTGTTGTCAGGCTTTAATTCATTAATAATATAAGTGACCTATTAATGAATAGGTGTGGTGATGAGCACCACTGAACTGCCCATAAACAATTAAAAAAGAAATGGAAAAAAGGAAAACATAAAAAATTATTTCAACTCCATTGGTACCCTCTGTGTGGTGATGCCCGGTTTATAAAAACCCTTTTTGTAACTAGGAAATTGAAATTAGCTTGATCTTAGAAATACTTTATGATTCATCATATACTTTACACAAGAGTAAAAATTTAATAGACTTGTTTGTGAGGACAAAATATGGCAATCTAGCTTTAGTTCATAATTACTATGTATTTCTAGAATCCAGTACTTACGTCACATTTCTGGTGTTAGACTTGTTGCTAGATTCAAGATGTGGTACCATGGACTTCAAATAGCTTTTCAGATCTGCACCACTGAAACCAATGATCAGACATGTGTAATGAATGGATGATACTGGTTAAACACAGTTACAGTTAGGTAGCATTCTGTATGAAGGTCTTACGACTTGTAAACATTTAGGGCCAGATCATTCACTTCCAGGGTTGATGCCAATGGGATACTTATGCAAGTAATTACAAGCAATTGCTCCTTCTTTCCTACCCACTCATTTTTATATTCAACTTAGGAACTTCTCATCCATATCCCTTTGCATTCAAGCCCTGTTAGAATAATGTTATCGTTTTATAGCATTGAACATGCTATGCAGAAAATGCTTAGCTGTGGGTGAACTCTGTGAAATGGCACTAATTCTGAATTCTCAATTTGCTAACGTTAATTTCACTCCAAATACATTTTCATTTGACAGTAAGTCACATATACTTACAAAGCCTTTTGCTTCCTTTTATGAACTTTGCCTTCTCCAAGCTTGCAATCTGCTTCTTTCAGTTCGGTTGGGTGGTTGTGAGAAAAAAATAATCCTGGCATATTGCTTAGTCTCGGTATGTGACTTCTGAAGAGATAGTCCTGAGAGCCGCAAATGTCTGCTTGCTGCCTCTGGTGCCTGTTGCCTTTTATTGATCCAAGCCGCCTCTCGAATTGGTGTGAACAGATCTGTTTATCATGCAACATAACCACAGGCTGTGGAAGTTCCCCTTTTTCAGTGCACAGTGACGTGTGTCTTTCAAAAAGAAAACAGACAGCATTCGTCTTGTGGTGAAGTCTGAACCGGATGAGACTGGGTTTTGTGAGGCAAAAAAAAGTCTAAGTAAAATTTGAAAAAGCACAAAAAAGTCTTGTCTACGTCTGATTGGTGATTTGAAAAAGTCTGTTATGAGTATGTTTTGGGACTTTTATTAAATGTGCTTCCAGATGTTCCAGGTTCATTTCATCTAGTTAGAATGTACCTGCTGTACTATGGGATGGATCAGCTATACCCATTAAGTACAATTAGAGAGATGAGATGGGTGAGGTAATATCTTTTATTGGCCCAAATTCTGTCTGTGAGCATGACAAACTTCTTCACGTCTGAAGGTCTCACCTGAAAAAGAGTTCTGTGTAAATTCCAAAGGGTGTCTCTCTCACTGACATACTCTAGTCCAATAAAAGATATTACCACACTCACCGTGTCACTCTAATATCCCGGGGTTAACACTGAATACATTACATACATTGGCATGTACTGGTGCCATGAGGTAGCAGAACGTAAGAAGTCAGAAAACGTCCTGTGTTAACACCAGAGTTCTGCATCCATATGTAGCATGCTATTTACAACCTATTTATGTTAATTGCACCTTGTGTTAGAATACTGGGAGCAGTACTGCAATATGTTTGTTTATGCTTGGTCTAAAATATAGAAGTGTTTCAAACTGGCTTTTGTAGGAAAGCTCTTGAGAATTGTCCTGAGTAAATTTGGTCCAATTATTGCATTTCATACCAAGCTTTTTGTAGAAGCCCAAAGCCATATTTTATAGGTGTTTTCATCATTTCCAGTTGTGTGACAGGATTATTTCTAAATTGCTGTACCAATTGCTGTTTGCAGAAAGCAAAGTAAACCTATAACACACTAACTGAAGTGATTTGCCTTTGCTCAAAATTCTGTATTTTCAATAGAGGAAGACACTTGAGGGATTAGGGCTTGAGTCTACTTGCTAATGGTGAATAGGAACTTTGCCTATTCAGTGGGGGTTCTGCAGATTTCATTTAAAAATGTCTGTAGCCCTTATGTTTGTGTGAAAATAATCTTCAGAACAGAACGATGGAGGCAGCATTGTCTTTGAGTCTACACACACACTGCCTGAAATATCTGCCTCAGGCCAAAACTCATGCCTCAGTGAACAACCTGAGTAATTAAGGAGTGCCTCTGGACTAGAACACTGGAGTAACCTTTGTGGCTTGCATCTCCATTATGTGGGGAAAATTAGGGTTACCATACGTCCGGATTTTCCCGGACATGTCCAGCTTTTTGGGCCTCAAATCCCCGTCCGGGGGGAAATCCCCAAAAGCCGGACATGTCCTGGAAAAGAGGGAGGGAGGGAGGGAGGCAGGGAAGGACCGGCGGTGCTCGGCCGGGGGCTGGAGCCGCTGGGGCCGGTGGTGCTCAGCCGGGGCCGGCGGTGCGGAGCCGGGGGCTGGGCTGGGGTTGCTCGGCCCGGGGGCCTGGCCGGGGGCAGCGGTGCAGAGCCGGGGGCTGAGGCTGGGCCAGGGATGCTCGGCTGGGGGCGGCGGTGCGGAGCCGGGGACCGGGGCAGGGCGGTGCTCGGCCGGGGTCTGGCGGTGCCGGGCCGGGTGGTGCTGAGCCGGGGGCCGGCAGTGCGGAGCCGGGGGCCGGGGCCCGGGGCCAGGCGGTGTGGAGCCGGGGGCCGGGGCCGGGCGGTGCTTGGCCGTGGGCCGGCGGTGCCGGGCTGGGCGGTGCTCAGCCCCGGGCTGGGGGCTGGAGCCAGCAGTGCGGGGCCGGGGGCAGGGGCCGGCGGTGCTCGGCCAGGGGTCGGGCCAGGGGCCGGCGGTGCAGGGCCGGCGGTGCAGGGCCGGCGGTGCTTGGCCAGGAGCCGGCGCCCCAGGGCCCGAGCCAAGCGGGTGGGAGACGCCAGGGTCAGAGCCTCTTGGCCTAGGCCAGCTGGCCGCCGAAGGGAGCTGCTCAGCTGGGGGGGCCGGCCTGGGCCGCACCCCCCCACCCCAGCTTGCCTGCTGCTTCAGGCTTCCCGCGAATCAAATGTTCGCGGGAAGCAGGGGAGGGGGAGGGGTAGGGGGGGGCCAAGCGTCCAGGGGAGGGAGCAGAGTTGGGGCGGGGCCGGGAAGGGGTGGGGAAGGGGCGGAGTTGGGGCAGGGCCAGGGCCCGTGGAGTGTCCTCTTTTTGGACACTTAAAATATGGTAACCCTAGGAAAATGGATGATTGAGATAATGGTGGATTCACCAGCCTTGCCCCAAATCCCTGCTAGTAAACAGGGAGTTCCCATAGAACTGAGCTTCAGAACATGCAAGGGCTGTATAACTCTTGCAGAGGTTCCCTTAGGATATGTCTACACTGCAATTGCAACCTGCAAATGGCCCGTGCCAGTTGATGGGGCTCAGACTATGGGGCTAATTGTGGTGTAGAAGTTCCAGCTCAGGCTGCAGCCTGAACTCTGGGACCCTTCCACCTCACAGGGTCCTAGAGCCTGGATGTCTGTACTGCAATTAAGTATCCCCACAGCCTGAGCCCCACAGTCAGCCCAGGTAGACAAACCCTAAGTCAGATCTCATTCCTATCACTACAGAATTGCACTAGTTCTGCTATTAGAGAAGCCTCCATTGGTGCAGGGGAGGGGGGTCATAATGCCTCCCCAAGAGATGTGAGAGTTTCCTCCATTTATCTCTTTGGAATGCTGATTTGGAAACTTCTGTGTATTTCAGTTGACCCCCCGAAGGCTGCTGTCTATCTGGGGTTTCTGGGAAGTTTCAGCTGTTTCCTTTCCTTAAATCCTGCATGTACTTTGAGCTCTGATCAGTATCTAGTGGATAATGTGACCAGGTTGCCTTGGATCTCAGCTACTGAGAACTTGCTCACCTCTCTGAAATTGCTCTACAGGAGCGTGGTATGAGGGTACAGTCTGAATGAAAATTAGGTCTCAGTAGTTGATATAAGCATGCAGACATGGTATTTGAGAGCTAATTTACATGTTGATTGTGTCAGGATGATGGCAGTGCGGCTGTCCTCTGAACATTAGCAATAACGTAAGTGTTTCTGTCTGAATGCTTCCTGTGGTGCAGTTGATGCTCACGTTATCAGGTAAACAATGAAGTCCACAGAGGCAGGCTTATTTACTAAATGCTCTCAAACTCTCTGACCCCATGCAGGGCTAAAAAGAAAGGAGGAGTTGTTAACTTTCAGAAAATTGTTTTTATAATAAAGCCATTTGTTGTCTAGCTGCTGGATTTTTTTCCTTAAGTACTATGGGAATTTTGTAGCTTACAAAATAAATGCACCAGGTCAGTATGGGGCCAGACAGAAACATGTGGAGCCCAGTTTTCAGAAGTGGACAATAAATACCACATTTGGATACTCAAACTCGCCCTTAGGTGGGTAAATGACCCCTTCTTGTGTTTACGTGCTGGCTTGGGTGTCCAAACATAGGACTAGGACATCTGACTGAGGTATCCATGTTTCAGAATTGGACTCAGGAGATTAAGCACCAAGTGCTTGGTCCTGTAAGATGCTTAGCACTCTTGAGGGTGGTCAGCACTTCTCAGCTCCTATTGGAGTTGGTGGCAACTGAGGGTAATCAGCACCACGAAGGAATTCTCAGCACTTTGCTGAATGAACTGGGGCATCATTATGAACCTATAGCTGTGGGATGGGTACAAACAAGCCACCAGGCTTGGTTCTATGGCTTTGAGAAGAGGGTTCAGGCCTGGTATTTGTTTGCTGTCCTTGCTGAGAAAATAAATGGTTATTTTACATGTCTGAGTCCCCATTCTAAGCTTGACTAGTGAACAGTCAATTTTCCCTCTCCAAACAAGGAGAACATAGCAATTTTCTTTTATCTTTAGAGCGGGAACTTGTTACAACTGTACCTTTTTAATCCTTATTTTGTTTGTTTGTTTCTGTCCCCTAGAATGCAAGGACCATGTTAGCAACCCTTTTACGTTATACATTCAACTGAGTAAATAATGGATCTAATTCTCCTGTTACTTGCACCAGTGTAACTCCATTGACCTTGATGAGGTTACCTCTCATTTACATTGTTGTGAGTAGGGAATTGGGCCCAGTATTTTTTTTATGTATGCTTATTCTATTAAATGACAATTTGATTTAATAAATTAATGGTTAAACTTCTTAAATGGTTTGATGATTCAGACCTGCAGTACTTACCAGAATTGCATTTAAAGTAACTTTTCAGCTTGTCAAGGGCACTCACAGTTGAAATGGCTTTCTTTGGCAAATCTATTTGTTATATCCAATTTTAAAAAATTTGAACAGAAATATTAATGACCAAGTTGTCCCTGTTTTGTAGTACTGAGTTTGGAGTGTTGGCACAAAGCTGTACTTCAGTAACAAGGAGATGAAGAATTTTTATTCTCATTCCAATTTATGTAAAAGAGGATCAGATGCCACAGAGATGGGCAGCAGTGCGAAACCCTAAGATAGAAATACAATGATCATTGCTGATGACTTAGTCTTGCTATTTCATAGTTGATGCTGTGAATTTATTAGGGTACTTCTTCAGAAAAATCCTTGAACATGTAGCTGGTATTGCCATAAAACTATAAGGAATTTCCAGGAAGTTACAACAGAAACTTTGAAGCAGGAACTAGTGAGGAAACAGTTTCAAAATATTTCAGAGATTTTGTGGTTAGATTGACATACACCTGATGTAGAGCCTTTCCTATTTGGTTTGAGATGCTCATAATGCCACTTTTCTCTGGTATTTGCCAAGATATCTGGAATCTGGTCGTGGAACTTTTTTTGTTACACACAGCTGGTCAGCCTTGAGGTGATGCTGGATGAGGGTGCATGAAAGAATGAGTTTCTTCGTAACACTATGAACAAGGGCATGATGAGGAGGGAAAGATACAGTCCAGCCCCCAAACATTTCACTATAGGATTCTTGACATTTGGGTTCCAAGTCCAAAGGAAATATTTTTAAATGGTTAAACCAACAAGGTAAGTTAAACGATATAAAATGAATATATTGGAAAGAGCTTAAATAGGGTCTATCAGAAACAGGATTCATACCTGTGGGGGCTTTCATTGGTGTAAACCAGAGTAGCTCCATGGATTTCAATCTGATTTTCTCTAAAATGAGTTAAGGATAAAAGGAAAACCATGGGCCAGATCCTCAGCAGACATAAATTAGTGTAATCCCATTTAAAACAGTGGAGCAACTCTGAATTATACCAGTTGAGGATCTATGCCATGGTTTTCCTTTTATCCTTAACTCATTCAGTGGTTCACATTATTACAGAACCACATATGACATGCATACCTGTGAAACAAAATGTGAATTAAGGAGAATGACAACAATTATTTTATGTCTTTTTCATAATCTAGTCCTTGACTATTTTGGTTTATATGTTCAGTGGGTTTCTACAGATGCATTTGCAGACCACTCTCATTCACAAATAAGCCAATATTAGAGCATGCAAAAAAAGGTAATTGCATACCTACAGTTTGGTTTGTCTGTGCAAATGCTTATTCATATACTCAAATGAATGTTGATGGTAAATTTTGCAAAAGCCTTTTGTTATGTTTGTATTTTAATGGGAAGTGAGATTTGAAAGAGGAAAGGTTAAATCTAAAACCGTTCCTGGGCCACAATCTGATTTTAGCTGCATGGCTACATCTCTTCTATTATTCCCCATTTCTTCAAACTTCCAGCTATTTCTTTCAGCCTTGCTCCCAGTCCCGTCACTCTTTGGAATCCTTGTTGCTAGGTCCATTAGCTGAAATAGCTTCTTTTCTCAGTCATGTTGTTGCTGAACTGACACATGGTCTTAAGTCTGCAATGCACTCTAATGGCAGCAATGCTTGGCAGAAAACCTACCATGTTGTTTTGCTAATGCTGCATCCAAGTTGGGGAAGAGGGGAATGGCAGAGATGTGAAGTATATCCTAGAAAAATTTCTATCACTAAATAGATGAGGCAGATGAGGGCTATGCAGCCTTCTGAAAGATCATATGCCTGGCTAGGGAAGGCTATGAGTCTCACCATTAGAGATTGTGACTCCACTGGAGTACGAAGGTCAGGGGGTCTAGTAGCAAATCTGTGAATGGATAAGACGTAGAGAGGTCATAGTGGTAAAGGAGGTGAATTCTGTTGCAGAGAGAGAGGGACTTGTTGGCTATCACAGGAATGAAGAGGGAACTGTTTGGTGCAGCCTCTTTGGTTGATTAATCAAAGATGTTAAATGGCTCCTTGAACTGCCCCTTCTAGCTTTCATCCATGACTCATCTCCATCCCAAAAATCAGTGGGCCCAATTCTCCTTTTTGTGAATCATCAGCTCTCATTCTCTCTCTCTCTCTCTCTCTCTCTCTCTCTCTCTCTCACACACACACACACACACACACACGCGCGCGCACCTGTGTAAAGTGGGCACCAAATGCAACCATTCTGATTTAATGGCATTTGTCACCCATTTTGCATAGTTGTCAATGGCTATGCAAGGAAGTGGAAAATCAGATCCTGTGAATTTAGGAGAAAGGCTTGCCCTAATTTGCTCTTCAGGACATGGAGTGTACAAGCATGGCATTAAGCCAACTTTGCCCTATGCCTTTCCTCAGGTCCTACACCAAACTTAGATAGAGCTGAGAATTGGGGCCTAAAATAACTTCAAGGATAAAATAAAGTTGATAGTAGCTAAATATTCTAATGCAATATGTCAAGTCTTCAGTGCTCTACTAGACAACGCAACAAAGAAAGTGGTGGACAAATTGGATGTAGTCCAGAGCAGAGCAACAAAAATAAGTTTTTAGAAAACATAACCCAGGGATCGGCAACCTTTGGCACGCCAATGGGGACTGCAGGAAGCGGCGCGTGCCGAGGGATGTGTTGGCCACCGCTTCCTGCAGCCCCCATTGGCCTGGAGCGGCAAACCGCGGCCAGTGGGAGGCGCGATCAGCCGAACTTGTGGACGTGGCAGGTAAACAAACTGTCCTGTCCCGTCAGGGTACTTACCCTGGTGGGCTGCTTGCCAAAGGTTGCCGATCTCTGACATAACCTATGAGGAAAACTTGGAAGAACTGGGCATGTTTAGGCTAGAGAAGAAAAGTCTCTGAGAGGAAACCTGATAAGTCTTGAAATATGTAAATGATTGTTTATAAAGAGGACAGTGATCAATTGTTCTCCATGTGCTCCAAAGGCAGGACAAGGAAATCTGCTTCGTTTGAAGCAAGGGAGATGTAAGTTAGATATTAGATTCCCCTCCTTCCTCCCCCCTCTCCCCTCCCCCCCGCCAACTATGAGGCTAGTTAAGCACTAGAACAGGTTACCTAGGGAGACTGTGCAATCCCTGTCATTGGTGGTTTTTAAGAACAGCTTAGACACACACTTGTCAGGGATGGTCTAGGAAAACTTAGTCCTGCCTTAGTGCGGGGGACGGACTAGATGACTACTTGAGGTTGCTTCCAGCCCTACATTTTTGTGATTCTATAAGAGATATTCAGAGCCTCATTCACTCTTCTTTGAACTACTTTCCTCCTCTGAGTAACTCTCATTCCCAAGTCACCCCTTTCTGTCTCATTGTAGTGTTTCTCTCACTTATTTTTTCCAGAGTTTAATCACTTTTTCTTCTCGGGTCTGGAGGGGGCTGAAAGTGGAGATGATTCAGAGCTTAGTCAGTCCAGAGCCCAAAGCAGTTGAAGCTGAATGAGCCTAGAGTGGGTGATGTCATTCCAAGAGCCAGTTGGTGCATCTCACTGACTTCTAAAGAAATGGGTTTAAAAAACAAATATTTCCCCAAGGATATGGAATTTATACCTTGAAGAATCCGTGAAAGACAGGAAAGTAATAATTCAGGATAGATGCTGGTGAGGGGGGATGAGACTTCATCTAAGCTCTGCCTCTGTAGAGCCTAGCCGGACAAGGACATTTTTATGTTGTGTTTCCTAAACTAAAAATATTGTGCTGATTAAGCAAGCATGCCTACTGGAGATTTGTGGGCAATAAGATGGTACATATTCTTAATTGTTTTAACTACTTTACCTATGCAAAATTCTACCTTCACATTCATCTCCAAGTGGAGTATTCTTGCTTCTTGCAGATTCCTTGCAGTGTCCGGATAGAATCTCAGCCCATTCAGTGATGGGATCAAACTCAACACCCCTTTGGAATAAACTGAGTGAAAGTTTGTGAAGAGTTTTCCCTTCTCTTTATTGCCCTCTTGTGAGTTTGTTCATGACAGGGCTGATTAAGGCCCAGATTTTTCATCTCTTTGTGCCTCAGTTTACCCATACAATAATCGTACCTACCTTGTAGGACAACTATGAGGCACCATTAATTACTGCTTGTGTAATTCTTCCTTGGTAGACAATTAACCATCCTTACTTTTTTCTTTATCCTCATCATTACAGTGAATAGTAAGTAGATTTTGAGACCGAACTATTAAATTCATGTTTTTGCAAGCCTTATTAAAATAATGGTATTGATCATTCTCCATACAACTAGATTTGGTGTCAACCCAGTCCAGTAAGAAGATAGCAGGATAATTTGTAGCAACACTAGTGATCCAGCTGTCATTCATACTATAATCGTTTTTTTCTATTTACTAGAGATTTCAAATCTCCTGTGTGCATGTTATGAGTAATCTCCTCTATCTGGGCTGTTTCTTCTGAGTTTGAACAGAAGAAATTTCAAAACGGAAAGGTTTTTGGATCCCATTAATAGTGCAGATACTTTTTTAGTATTCTAACTGCCTGAACTGGTGCTGTGCATTGTGACCCCCTGCTTATGGAACAGATCTGATGAAATTTGTGGGTGTATATGAGAGTTATGGGGGGGTGAGAGTGCATTTCTTCAGGATTACAATACTAGGCAAATTTAAATTAAAGTGAAAAGAGAAGAAAATTCCATGAACTTTTTAACTCTTACAAGTTAGTGTAAGTTATTTCAAACTTACTTCTTGCTTCCATCTTTCTCTGTACTTCCTGTTGTTTCTCAAGTCACTTATTAAACTACCCTTAACCACACTCTCATTCTCTGCTGATCTCACTCCAGTTCTTACATGCTAAATGTTGTTTAATCAAAAGTGTTCATTCCCACACTTGCATCTGGTCAAATTTGATGACTGTGAGGAGTGTGAGCCAAATGGGCAGATGGCACCAAGGCTGTTGGATTGAAGGGCCTTGTTCCCTTGAGCCCAGAGAGAGACTCCGTTGAAACAAACGTTTTGTGGCTCTCCTGAAAATCCTCTCCAATCATAGAAGCAGAGTTTTAACCTAGCTATGAAAACAAGTGATTTCTTTGAAATGCAGCAGTCTTCTACATGATCTGAAGAGATAAGATGCAGATCGTTCCTTCCCTCAAGAGAGGCACTTCAAGGAAATAGAAACTAGTTTCTGTAGGAGAGGAAATAGTTCATTTTTTAATAACTTAGTGCTTTAGCGAATGTTTTGGAGCATAAAAGTTAACAAGATGGTGAGCCTGTTATTGTGCAGGCATCCAGAAGATCCTGGCTATTTTTGCCCTAATCCCAATCCAATCTACTTTAGTAATTCACTCGTTTTAATAGAAGTGTGCAGATGGTCTCTGGGTAAAATCCTGATTCCACCGAAGTCAGTGGGAGTTTTGTCATTGACTTCAGTGGGGCCACGATTTCACCCCGGTTTTTAAGGTTCTAATTATATCTGGTGGAGCCCAGTAATAACCTGAAATCTTGGGTCCTGGTCCTGCACACAATTATACATATGAGTAACTTTATGCTTGCATGTAGTATCATTCAGTTGAATAGGACTATTCCTATGAGTAATGTTACCCATGTGCCTATGTGTTTGCAGGACTGAGGCCTCAGTAGCCAGATACAAGGCTCTGATTCAGGGGTCAACAATGTGTCCATGGTAAAAATTTTGAGGTCTGTGGTAATTTTTCAAAAAATTGAAGGACTGAATGACATAACTCCCCTCAATGTCCATCACTAAGTACGATAATTTTGTCAAGTGTCCGTCGCGCAACATGGTGGTGCCATCCCCTGCTCTGATTCAGCAAAGCACTTAAGGATCTGAGCAGTACTACTGAAGTAATTGAAGTCACATGATTGAATGAAAGTTGTGTTATCCTTTTGAAACCTAGAAAGGACTCCAAGGGATTTTTTAAAAACCATGTTACTGTGGAAAGGTAATCTATTTCCTTTCAAACTATTTAATGAATCCTTCTTGATCTGAGGCATACAAATCTGTTTGCTAGAAATAGATTTTTCTAACATTCAGGCTTTTTGAAAACATGCATCTTAATTTAAATACATTTTTCTAGGCATCCCTGGAAACTTATATATATTGAAACTATCTCAGTATTCCAAAGAATGATGTAGTCAGAACTGATGGCATTTGATAGACCAATTACTAGTATATTTGATAGATCAATGGACTGATCTGGAATAGCAAATCCATTTCTTTGAGAGAGAGGAGGGGTGGGGAGAGATTTTTTGAGAGGGAGAGTGATTTTCAGACATTCTCAACATTGGTTCAACTCTGCTCCCATTGAATTCCATGGAAGTTTTACCACTGACATCAGTGGAAGCAGAGCTAAGCCAATGCTGAGAACATCTGAAAATCTTAGTGTTGTTTTTAAAGTAGTTAGAATTTGATATTATCCTATCACAACAAAGACCAAAATGTCAGAGAATTATTTTACACTAAATATCAATTGAAAATAGGAAATATTTGGGTGCAATTAATTTGCCTCCCTCAGACTGTACATCAATCATTCGCATAAAAACTTTAATTATCTTAGTGTTTCAGATCATGTACATTACAGCCAGTTATTCAGAGTACAGGCATCTAGAACTCTTTCCTCAGCTCTTTCACTTACACTGTTTGGGTAAGACTGCTTCACAAAGATGCTTGTGCAGAAAGAGCATTCTTCAGGCAGATCTTTGATGCCCCGAGTGAAAGGGAGCCCAAGCATCTCCAAGGTATCAACCTCTGGTTCTTGGGAATCCACAGAGGGTTCTCAAAGAGTTCAGGCTTCACGTGGGGGAAGGAGAATAGGTGGGTTGTGGTGGAAACATTTTCACTTCACCATCTCCATGAAGAATATTTGGAAAAGGTAATTCATCTGGAATCTGTACAACCTTATCCGTAGCCTGATCTGTGAGAGGGAACACACCTGCCCTCCCTCCTTAAAAAGGAATCTGTGGGGAAGCCATTGGAGCTGTGTTGCCAGAGGGCAAAGGGCATGCTTAGAGACTGTGTAGAGGCAAAGTGCCTCCATGCCAAGACTTCCTGTTTGTGGATTGCACAATATTAGGGAACAGAAACATGGTTCATTCCCTGCCCTCAATGGGGACTCATTGGAATTAAGCTCTGTAAAAAAGATTTACCACAGATTTTCCCTTCATTTCAATGCCCTCTTCTGAATTTTTCTACAGGAGGGGTGATTAAGGCTTATGTGGCCTTGAGAATGTCACTTAACCCTCTCTATCTTCCTCACATGGTGGTTGTGTCTCATCATTAATTACTGCTTGTGAAGTGATGGGCTATCCTTCAATAAAAATGCAGTGGAGTATATAAAAGTATAGTTATACATTTTTTCTATGGCAGAGACATCTTCTAAAGCTGTTTGAACTATTTCTAATTTTTTATAATATTCAGACTAGCATGAAGGGGTATTAATAATAAAGGCATTTATCGTTACCCCTGTTTACCCTGTAATGTCTGTCAGTATAAATAATATTAGAATAATATTTCCTGATAGTGCTAAAGTACATTTAATTTACTTTAAGACATACAGAAACCCAGTAACTCTCCTCTCTTATGGCCATTTCTCATTACAGTATAATGTTTATTAGAAGTCAGATACTTTTCTCTTTGGGGCTTTCCATCTGAAATAACTGTTTTAATTCTGTGAAATCAGGGGATTTCTGGTTCTCAGCCACACTGAGACACCTGGATGAAAAAAAAAACGAGCAGTACAGTATCTTCTGAGCATGGATGGTATGCTTCCTGTGTCTGATGTTTTGCAGTGCAGGAAATGTATTCATCACACACTAGCTGGGAAACTGACAGCATTTCTGATTGCACAGCTCACATTTTTTGCACACACAAATATAATCACAGAATCAATACCTTTATTATTTCTGGTGTACTATTAAGCAAAAAGATGAAACGGGCACTGTACTAGTGTTATGTAAGAAGCAGTCTGCTGAGTGTTTAACACTTAGAAGTGTGGTGTTTTAGCTTTCTTTTTGAAGTTGTTGGGCCTGATTCTCTCCTGATTTGCAGTGGTGTATTCTGGGAGGATTTTTTATCTCTTTCCTCTCAAGCATCAAAGATGGCCATGCCTGGAGATGGGACACTGGACGGGATAGGCCAGAGCTCCAAGGAGGCAACAAGTTTTCTCTCTCTCAGGCCTGGTCTACACTAGGCGTTTATGTCGAAGTTAGCGCCGTTACATCGAATTAACCCTGCACCCGTCCACACCGCGAAGGTATTTAGTTCGACATAGAGGTCTCTTTAATTCGACTTCTGTACTCCTCCCCGACGAGGGGAGTAGCGCTAAATTCGACATGGCCATGTCGAATTAGGCTAGGTGTGGATGGAAATCGACGCTAATAGCTCCGGGAGCTATCCCACAGTGCACCACTCTGTTGACGCTCTGGACAGCAGTACGAGCTCGGATGCTCTGAACTGCCACACAGGAAAAGCCCCGGGAAAATTTGAATTTGAATTCCTTTTCCTGTCTGGCCAGTTTGAATCTCATTTCCTGTCTGGACATCGTGGCGAGCTCAGCAGCACTGGCAACGATGCAGAGCTCTCCAGCAGTGATGGCCGTGCAATCTCAGAATAGAAAGAGGGCCCCAGCATGGACTGATCGGGAAGTCTTGGATCTCATCGCTGTGTGGGGTGATGAGTCCGTGCTTTCCGAGCTGCGATCCAAAAGACGGAATGCAAAGATCTACGAGAAGATCTCTAAAGACATGGCAGAGAGAGGATACAGCCGGGATGTAACGCAGTGCCGCGTGAAAATCAAGGAGCTGAGACAAGGCTACCAGAAGACCAAAGAGGCAAACGGACGCTCCGGATCCCATCCCCAGACATCCCGTTTCTACGAGGCACTGCATTCCATCCTCGGTGCGGCCGCCACCACTACCCCACCAGTGACCGTGGACTCTGAGGATGGGATAGTGTCCACGGCTGGATCCTCGGACATGTTAGCGGACGGGGAAGATGAGGAAGGAGATGAGGAGGACGAGGCAGTCGACAGCGCTCACAACGCTGATTTCCCCGACAGCCAGGATCTCTTCATCACCCTTACAGAGATCCCCTACCAACCCTCCCCAGCCATTACCCCGGACACAGAATCTGGGGAAGGATCAGTCAGTAAGTGTTGTAAAAATCTAAACATTTATTTGTAACAGAACAGGAATATTAACAATTTAAAAAATGGGTTTCTCATGATTAGTTTGATTAGCTTAACGGTTCAGTCATGGGCAGTGCAACTATTGAAAAAAAATCTAGCAATGTCCGGTTTTGCATGATTGTCCTGCCCAAGCCGCTCTACTGGTTAGTCACTGCTACAGCAGCTACAGTAAAATGCGGTCTATATGTCCGGGGATGGAGCAGAAATCCTCCTGTGACATCTCGAGGAAGCTCTCCTGGAGGTAATTGGAAATCCGCTGCATTAGGTTCTTGGGGAGAGCGGCCTTATTGGGTCCTCCGTAGTAGGACACGTTGCCACGCCACGAGACTATCAAGTACTCTGGAATCATTGCTCTGCACAGCATGGCGGCATACGGCCCTGGTCTTTGCAGGCTTTCCCGGAGCATTCTCTCTTTCTCGCTGTCAGAGATCCTCATGAGGGTGATGTCGCTCATGATGACCTGCTTTGAATGAGGTAGGGGAATGTTAGTGTTGGGACTGCTTTGCCGTTCCTTTACAGAACTGTAACCGCTGGTTTGCAGCCACGCGGTGGAGGCGGGAGAGGGGCAGCCGAAAGGGATCGTTCCCGGGGACAGCCGCGAGGGTGTGGGACAGGAGCAGACTTCCTGCTTGCCGAATTGCTGGCAGCAGGGACCGACATTGATTTCAATGTGAAATGAGGCCATTGCTAATATTAAAGTTTTAAGCTGCCACAAGTCTACGGCTTACCATGTCTGCCTGCAACAGAAATTCCGTTCTCCTGAGAGGCTTCTCAAATGTGCTGTAGAAGACCCCAGGCACTGAATGCGAAGGCCGAGAATTCGACCTTGTGCTGAGTGCGCATGTGATAGGTGCTGTGCATGGTCTTGTTAACAGAGAAAGACTATGTTCTTTGTTCACAACTACATTTATCTTTCTGAGGAATTCACTCCCTTTTTCCCATTCCCACAGCCCCATCTGCGACTGTCTCACAACCTAGCCTGTCATCACACTCCCAGAGGCTAGCGCGGATTAGGCATAAGAAGAAGAGGACACGGGAGGACATGTTCTCGGAGCTTATAGCCTGCTCCAGAGCCCAGGCAGCACAGCAGACCCAGTGGCGGGAGAACTTGACCCGAATGCACCAAGCCAACATGGATCGGGAGGAGAGGTGGCGTCAGGAAGACCAGCAGGCGACTCAAACCCTGCTTGGACTAATGAGGGAGCAAACGGACACGCTCCGGCGCCTTGTGGATGTTCTGCAGGAACGGAGGCAGGAGGACAGAGCCCCGCTGCAGTCCATCTCTAACCGCCCTCCCCCGCCACCAAGTCCCATACTCCCCTCACCCAAAGTGCACAGAAGGAGAGGCGGCAGAGTCCCTGCTAACTCTCACTCCACCCCTGCAGAGAGCTCGAGCAGCAGAAGGCTCTCATTCCCCAAAATTTGACAAGTTCTTTCCTTCCCGCCTGACACAAGCCCCCGTCCAAGTTTCACTTTCCCAGTTCCATGTTTGGTTGATAATAAAAAATACGTTTCTGTTAACTACTGTTTCCATCATGTTCTTTTGGAGGAGGGGGGGATAGGGGGTTGGTAATTCGACAGGACAGTCACCTTTGGCAGGGTATATAGTCGGGGGCAGGCACAGCAGCAGGGCACATACATAGTGCAGTGATGCAGTGACTAGTTACCCTGGTTAGTCTGGGAGGTTGTTTTCATGTTATGTGGTGGGGGGTGGGTTGCTCTGTGACTTTGTGGCAGGGGAGGGCAGTTACAGATCTTAAGCGGCGGTCCTTAGGCAGGATCACAGAGCCACACAGCAGGGGATCTGTAACCGTCCTCCCCCTGCCACAAAGTCACATAGACCCCCCCATACACACAGTCCCTATCAGGAGGGGTGACAGGCTCCGTTGAAACAACCATCCCACCGCAGCGGAGCCTGTCAATCCTTGAGTTTAGAAGCTGCATTCGCGCCACTACAGTACACCCGCTCTGCACCACAGTCTGCGTCCCAGTTTTAAAAAATTCCCGCGAATACAGTATTAAAGAAAACGGTGTGCTTTAACAAAGTAGAACTATTTTTATTTTGAAACGTGTGTTGGAAGTGGGGTGAAGGGGGTATGTAACTGGATAGGATAGTCAACATTAACTGGGTAAAGAAACGGGGGCAGGTTTAGCTTCTCAATACACAAACTTTAAAGTCACAGGTTACCCTGCTCACTCAGGAACTTTGCTTTCAAAGCCTTCCGGATGCACAGCGCTTCCCGCTGGTCTCTTCTAATCGCCTGGCTGTCTGGCTGTGAGTAATCAGCAGCCAGGCTATTTTCCTCAACCTCCCACCCCGCCATAAAGGTCTCCCCCTTGCTCTCACAGAGATTGTGGAGCACACAGCAAGCTGCAATAACAATGGGGATATTGGTTTCGCTGAGATCACAGCGAGTCAGTAAGCTTCTCCATCTCCCCTTGAGACATCCAAAAGCACACTCCACCACCATTCTGCACTTGCTCAGCCGGTAGTTGAAGAGTTCTTTTTCAGTGTCCAGGGCGCCAGTATAGGGCTTCATGAGCCAGGGCATTAGCGGGTAGGCTGGGTCCCCGAGGATGACTATAGGCATCTCCACATCCCCAAGAGTTATTTTGTGGTCCGGGAAGTAAATACCTTGCTGCAGCCGTCTAAACAGACCAGAGTTCCTGAAAACACGAGCGTCATGAACCTTGCCCGGCCATCCCACGTAGATGTTGGTAAAACGTCCCCTGTGGTCCACCAGTGCTTGCAGCACCATGGAAAAGTAGCCCTTTCTGTTAATGTACTGGCTGGCCTGGTGTTCCGGTGCCAGGATAGGGATGTGAGTTCCATCTATGGCCCCACCGCAGTTTGGGAATCCCATCGCTGCGAAGCCATCTATGATCGCCTCCACGTTTCCCAGGGTCACTACCTTTGGCAGCAGTACATCAACGATTGCCTTGGCTACTTGCATCACAACAACCCCCACGGTAGATTTGCCCACCCCAAACTGGTTCGCGACTGACCGGTAGCTGTCTGGCGTTGCAAGCTTCCACAGGGCTATGGCCACTCGCTTCTGGACAGTCAGGGCTGCTCGCATCCGGGTGTCATTGCGCTTCAGGGCAGGGGACAGCAACTCACAAAGTTCCCGGAAAGTTCCCTTCCGCATGCGAAAGTTTCGCAGCCACTGGGATTCATCCCAGACCTGCAGCACTATGCGGTCCCACCACTCAGTGCTTGTTTCCCGTGCCCAGAATCGCCGTTCCACGGCATCAACATGACCCATTGCCACCGTGATGTTCTCGGCGCTGGGTCCCCTGCTTTCTGAGAGGTCTGTGCTACTCTCAGACTTCAGGCCATCACCGCGTTGACGTAGCCTCCTCGCCTGACTTTTCTGCATCTGCCTCAGGGAAAGGTGTATGATAAGTTGCGAGGCGTTGAGAGCGGCCACAACTGCAGTGATGGTTGCAGCAGGCTCCATGCTCGCAGTGCTGTGGCGTCCGCGCTGTCACTGACTAGAAAAGTGCGCGAACTGATTTCCCGCCGGCGCTTTCAGGGAGGGAGGGCGGGAGTGATGGACGGATGACGACAGTTACCCAAAAGCACCCTGGACACATTTTTTTTACCCAGAAGACATTTGCGGCTCCACCCAGAATTCCAATGGGCAGCGGGGACTCCGGGAACTGTGGGATAGCTGACCACAGTGCACCACTTCCAATGTCGACGCTTTCCCCGTTAGTGTGGACTCACAAAGTCGAATTACTGTCCTTAGTGTGGACACACACGTTCGACTTTGCAATATCGATTCCAAAAATTCGATTTAAGTAAAATCGAACTACTCTCGTAGTGTAGACAAGGCCTCAGATGCTTGGCTGGCTGGTTCTTGCTCACCTGCTCTGGGTCTAACTGATCACCATATGTGGGATTGGGAAGTAATTTTCCCTCAAGTCAGATTGGCAGTGACCCTGTTATTCTTCTTCCCTCTCCCTCCCCACTTCTGCTGCAGCATGTAGGTGTGGGTTTCTTGCCAGGATTATCTGGGTATATCCCATTTCATCATTTTCCTGCCATTCTAGGGGCCTCAAGCACTGATGCACCTTGTTCCATCCTACTCTTTTCCAGTGGCACATAATGATCTAGTCTCCTGTTGGTCTCATTTACTTTGGTCTCCTTTCCGTTGTTGGGTTTAGAGTGTGAGTGCAGGGTGGTACTGGTGGCCCATGACATGCAGGTCAGATTAGATGATGTGATGGTTCCTCCTGGCATAAAACGCTACAACCCATTCTGTTTCAGACCTGCTCTTTGTCCCACAGTGAAGCAGATGAATGCCTTTGGAGACAGTATGCTGATCCAGGGAGACTGCTACCAGAGGGGTTGTTGGGAGAAGCATGCTGCTGCTAAGGCACTGAAGGAAATACTGCTGGGGGTTTGGGGACAGGGACGGAGGTGCTGGGTTGATGTGGGGCTGCTATGAAAAATAGTAGGGGACTTAATGTTCGCCTTGGGAGAGACAAAGGGGATTCTTGGGGGAGGGGGCCAATGACGGACATTGTAGCTTACTGAGAAGATCTAATGTTTGCTGAGGGAAGAGAGGAAAAGGGGAAGGGGAAACCTAAATCACATTTTGAGGATGGGTCTAGTATCTACTGGTGTGTTGGGGGACCTTAACCAATCATTCTACTGAAATTTACCTAACCAATCCTAACATATTGTAAAATGATTAGCTAACCAATTATATCCCACCACCTTAATTAGTTTACACCCAGCAAAATTAATTATACAGCAGACAGAAACAATCACAGAACCAGAGACCATGTGAATAAGCAATAGCAAAGTGGGAACTACAATGACGAAACAATACAGAAGTGAGGATTTTACAGCTACGTCTATAAAGACATAAGGGTTTCCCAGCTGTGTCTGTTGATAAGTGAGTTCTTACCAAACAGAAAACTGTCAAACTAAATTTCCTTTTACATCTTCTAGGTTCTTCCTTTTCTCTGGAGGTGATAGATCGGATCACCTTCCTAACAGCCCCAGATTGCCTTATTTCAATGTGACTAGTTTGGAATGTGAGGATGTGACCATACACTTCCCAGTTTATGGCTGCTCCCACTGCTTAGCCAAAGGTCTTAGCTTAAGCACAGGGCCTCAGACTGTCCCAGTGAGAGAAGGCCCTTACACAGATTCTTTCTTTTATACCTCTATAGCTAGCTAAATGATAAACATATACCTAAATTCTTAAAGTATAGGCCTTTACAGACAGGCCTGAATATCTATATCCTAACACGTGCATTATGGGGAGTTCCAGCCACCTGCCAGCATTTCAGTGTAGTCTGCCCAGCCTTTCATTGCTGCATTGCACCTGTGTGTGCAGGGGGAGCACAACTCTAGTCAGCAGCATCACAGGAGAAAAAACAACCCTTTCTCCTCTTTACAACTTAGAGAGTCAGAAAATTGACACAGACCATTTGTAGGGAGAAGGCTGGGATATGGCTGACGTCTCCATCTCCTGGACCAGTCTGCCCAACAGGTCTGTGCTGTGATGCCTGCATTTCAGATGGGATTTACAAATGAGTAGGATATCCCTCCAAAAACCTGGCTAGTGTGTGAGAACATGTGGTCTGAGCAACAGGACTGATTATCGTATGCTCTTCTCCTTGTTTAGTCTCTTCACTTCAATGGGAGTTAGGCACCTTGGTAAATTTCACTAGACACCTATCTTCATTTTTAGGTACCTAAATATCTTTGTAGATTTGGCCCTTATACTGTAAGGGAAAATCAAGCCTTTGGTATCCAAAGCCACATTATAACTCTTCTTTTCTTGTGGGGCAGCTTATAACTTCTATCTGGTGCATGTAGTGAAGAGTTGTGTGTTTGTTCATTGATCACACTGTACCCACAGTGAGTTTGGAAACTGAAGTCCTTTTATTGAGGTGTAGAATAGTTAAAACACAGGTTTCATAGTTATGGATTTCCCCATTTCCTCACCAATGTTTCATAGACATACCCTATGAGGTGAGAGTATAGTTCAGGCTTTCATTCTTCATCTACTGTTTCCCCACTGAAACTGCCAAGGACATTAGTGCCAGGGATGACTCTGCTTGTTTCTGTAATGCAGACAACCGGCTTGTAGGTCTGGAATTCCCCTCTGCTTGTGAGCTTTACTTTTGTAGTTTTTCATGTTCAATATGAAATCAGGTGAAAATCAGTCATTGTGACTGAGTTTCCTTTGAATTTTGAGGTTAACTGGAAGCTGGAACTCAAAGGAAAACGTAAGGTGCAAACCATAATAATCAAAATTGAAATCAAGGTTTTGTATGAGCCCCAGCAAGGCAAACCTACCGTGTTTCAGGAAGCTGAGGTTCTAGTCCCAGTTCTGCCACTGACTTGCTGGGTGATGTCAGGCTGCCCTAAACTGCAGGCGCTAATGGTCTCCTAGGGATTGCCAGAGTTCAAGATGCTTTGGCTATACCCCCTCCTGCTCCATGTCCTCGCCTACCAACGATACATCCTGTGCTACAGAAGATGGTCTAGCGGTAGGTGGCATGGCTTCCCCTTCAGGAAGCTTTTCTGTTGTTTTATGCTCAGGGCTGTCCTTAGGCATATGCAGCATATGCGGCTGTGTAAGGGCACCTGAAAATTTGGAGCACCTCCCTCGCTGGCTGCAGCGCGGACTCCTCTCTGGCCCCTCCCCCATGCTGGGCTGGCAGGTTTCTCCCTGACCTGACCCCCTGACCCCTCTCCTCCACCCACTCACTCCCCAGCTGGCTGGCTGAGGGCTTGGGTGGGGTCTCACAGGGCCAAGAGCGAAAGTTTGCATGTTAGTGACCAGGGGGAGCTGGGAAGGGGGGCGCAATACCCAGAGGCTGGGAAGGGGGGGGAGCCGAGTTCAGGGTGGAGGGGGTAGAGCCAGGCTCAGGACTTTGGGGAACAGGTGTGGGAAAAGGGGCAGAGGATGAACTGGGCTGGGGATGGCTGGGGGGAGCTGGGCTGGGAAGGGAAAAGAGCGAGGGGGGCTCTTTGTCTGGCTCAGTGAGTGAGTAACGAACGTTCTAGGGCCTCCTGGGGAGCAGGTTGGTGGCCCCAGGGCGAGCCGCTGTTCTGAGCAGCCCCACACTGTACCTGCACCTCTCCCCCCATTCTGCCTATGTGCCATGTCCTGCCAGCAACTCCCTGCAATCTCCTAGGGCACATCTTCACTAGCAACGTTAAAGTGCTGCCGCGGCAGTGCTTTAACATGGCTTGTGTAGTCGCGGCATGCTGTAAAAAAACACCTCTACAAGGGGAATAGCTACCAGTGCACTGTCTACACTGCCACTTTACAGCGCTGAAACTTGCAGGTCTCTAGCAGAAAGTTGCAGCGCTGTAAAGTGGCAATGTAGACAAGCCTCTAGTCTTCTTTTCACTCCACCTTCCTCTTCTCTGAAGTTTAAGCCCAGATGCCAAGGATCTCTTTTGGACTGTCGCCTTTTCTTCTCCTCCCTTCCCCAGCAAGGATTAGCAGCAGATGCGGCTGGGAGGAGGGAGAGGTGCACACACAACCTGGCTGCGGAGGAGGGAAAGTTGAAGGAAAATAAAAGAAGGTGGTGTTTGCTTTTCCTGCCCATTCACAATATTCTGGTGTCAACAGGAGGAAACTGACACTAAAACAAAAGGAGGAGGGGGAAGTACCTGGAGCAGAAAAACAGCAATCAGGGCTGCAGAATGCAAGGGAGGGAGCGACCTGTTAGCTGGGGAGGAAGATGGACTCTCACTTGACAAGGCTGGAGTAGTTGAATACTTTTATTTAGGGCAAAAGGGCATGATTTCTTTTTCTTGTGGATCCGAGTATCTCCAGGGCTGTCTCTCAAGCTTGTTGCATTTTGAATGAGGGTGAGTTCTAAAGAGTGCAGAGTTGAGTGGGATTTTAAAGGTCCCTTCAAGAATGCAGCACCTTCTTCCTTACACGTGGGAAAACTGCCTTAAATAATCCAAAACAAGAACCACTGTTCAAATGAGACTTGGCTGGTTATGGCTCCAGCCCCACTGTTGAAGTATTATTGAAACTGCGTGCTGAGTTATACCCAGTACAATCCCACTGAGCTGTGTGTGCCAACCAGGTGTGTAAATCAGTGCAGAAAAAGACTGGTGCCTGAATATAATTACTTTTCTTATTAAACTGCACATCCCAAGCACTTCTTTACTTTTCAGGATTAGAGGGAAATGCTGTATTTTAGGGAGAATGAAAGGCCATTTGGGAGTTGATGGCACAGAGAGGTGGCAGGCAGGGGCCTGGATGGGGACTGGACTCAGCCATTGGTATCAGCTATTTCTTTTTTGTCATTCAAATGGATTTTGGGTCATGGCTGACATCCCAGCCATCCTGTAAAACACTTCCCTGTGGCCTTTCGACATGCACACAGAGGTATCTCACTGCCAAGTCCCTATTCTAGGAGGCGAGGAGAGGGGGAAGGCTGCAGGGTGATCTCCCACCTCCATGCAGCCAGTGGCCTGTGTTCCCCACTGCCATGCTGGAGCCTCCACATTTATTTATTGAAAAAAATTGCAGAATTTTAAAATGTGCACAGAATTTAATTTTTTGGTGCTGAATTTCCTCAGGAGTATGGGGTGCTGGGCAGTTGGGGGGGGGGGGGGCTGTGAGAGGGGTGCTGGGCAGTGGAAGGGGATCTGTGGTGGGGAGATCTCAGGTGAGGGGTTGCTGGGCATAAGGGGATGAGGGGTACTTGGCGGGGGGGGGCGGTGTGGTGGGACACGCTGGCAGCGTAAGGCTGGGGTTGGGGGTGCAGGTGGGAGGGAGGTGCAGGGGTTGGGGTGAAGGCAGCACTGTGCAGAGGTTAGGGGTGAGGGTGACACAATTAAACTGTTTTTAATAAAGTGCATGTGGCAAGTTTTCCAATACTGTAAGCTTATGTTTGTGTTGCTAAGAGCAAGATGGGCATAGGGACACCAGTTTAATAATACCGCATAGGACACAATAAATCCTACGGACGGCCCTGTCTTTGCTGCCTGAACAGTGCAAAAGGAGCCAGACAAGTGCTGTAGCCAGGACAGGACACTTGGGTCAGCCCCGACTTTGGGTGGGTGGGCAATGATCGGGGCAGGAGAGGTGAGGCAGGAGGGATCTGGGCCACCTCCCCTCACCCCTTCCAGTCGGTCTTGTGGGGGTTGATGGACACTCTGGTCAGGGGCCTGCGTGCACCAGGGGAACGGGGTTGGGGCACGTGGGCTTGTCTCGCCCCGCTACCCCCCCGGTGCTCCTGCTAGGGAGTGGGGTCTGGGGCTTGCCCCGCTCCCCCTGGGGCTCTTGCCGGGAAGTTGGGTCTGAGGCTTACCCTGCTCCCCCTGGAGCTCTTACCGGGAAGTGGGGTCTGGGGCTCGCCCCGCTCCCCCTGGCGCTCTTACCGGGAAGAGGGGTCTGGGCCTCGCCCCGCTCCCCCTGGTGCTCCTGCCGGGGAGTGAGGTCTGAGGCTCGCCCTGTTCTGCCCGGCGCTCCTGCCGGGGAGTGGGGTTGGGACGTGGGGGCTTACCCCACCCCAACTGCCCAGCATTCCAGCCGGGAATCAGGCAAGCCCCCGTGCACCAACCCCACTCCCTGGCTGGAGCACCTGGCAGGTGGATGGAGCGTGGTGAGCCCTCGACCCCACTGCCCGACCTGAGCAGGGAGCGGTGGGCAGGCGGAGCGGGGCAAGCGCTAGGCTTGGAGCAGAACCAGGGCTGGGTGGGGGTGGGCCTGGATGCTAAGTGGGTGGGCTGTGGCCCACCTATGGCTACACCCCTGAGCCAGACAGAAGGCTAAGGATCTAGCTTTTACTATTCTGTATGTTTTAATAACACATGGCCTCACTACTAACACAGGTCAAGAATTTTTATAAACATATGTAAGTGCCTAGAATGTGAGAGAAGTACTGAGAATTCTAAATCAATAATCTATAATATATATTCAGTGTCCCTTTAAAGTCACATAGCTAATTGGAAGGCAATCCCTTTTCTTTACATGTATATTGAACAAGAATAGGCTGTCTGAAGCAGATGTTTAAAAACTTGGTCTTTGGATTTATCAGTTGTCAAACTATTAGTTCTTCATTTAAATGTGTTTTTATTAGGAAAGCTACTTAAAATAGCCTTTAAACATACGAATCCTCCATCTAAAACAATTTACTCAAAATTTTCATTTAATCCTATGCTTTTTTTTTAAACTCATAAACAGTTGCTGTATTTAATGACAGACAGGAGCACGGGCCTCAGTGGTGGTAAAATAGCTAGATGCTGAAAAAATAAGGCCTAAGAATATTTTACAGTATAAGTTGACTTGTATAAAACGTAAGTATCATTTTCTTTGTATTGTTTAGGATACGATTACATTCTCAAGGCTCTAGTTCTGCCATGAGCTAAGCTTCCTGAAAATTTCCCTTTAAAGCGAGGAAATAGAGGATGATTTGATTTTTCAGGTATGATTTTGTTTTTCACGGCGATTTTAATCTGAGTGATCATCAGTTACATTTACTACACGTCTACACAGCAAAAAAAGACCCACAGCAGCAAAGTCTCAAAGCCCGGGTCAACTGACTTGTGCTTGTGCTGCAGGGCTAAAAATTGTAGTGTAAACATTCAGGCTTGAGCTGGAGCCCAGGGCCCTGAAACCCAGCAAGGGGGAAGGGTCTCTGAGCCTGGCCTGCAGCCTGAGCCTGAACGTCTACACTGCTATTTTTAGCCCATGAGCGCAAGTTGAACCAGGCCCTGACACTCACTGTCACAGGGTTTTTATTTTTTGTTTTGCTGAGTAGACGAACCCTAAATGTAATCTTTGTTGTTCTGTTAGAAAGTGAAAACACAGCGGAGCCAAGGCCATCTCAGACTTTCTCTGTGGCTGAAAGTAAAGTGAATAATTGAGTAAAGATAGGATTTCAAATGCAATATTGAACCGCAAAAGGGATTGTGAGCTGAATAACAAATAGGCCTCATCTGTGCTGGCAAGAAAGATACAAATAGGTAACTTCTATGCCATTTTCCCTGACATTTGTAAGGGAATAATGGCAGGGTTTTTCCTGATCCATCGTTGGTTTCCTGTGCCAGATCTAACAAAGGGCAATATCATGGTATCTGCTTTTAGACTAACTCCCCGTTTTAATCACTGAGGATTTTTCCTTAAATCTAGGCATGATATGGCCCATGTTTCTTTGGATGGCAGAGCCTCAAAGTATCCTAAAATGAGATAATGACGGGAATGTAAATGTGGACCATAGTGTGTTAGTGCAGCAAATCTGATAGGAACCTCCTATGCAATACATTACACTCTAGCAGATGGCACTCGGTGGCATTAGGTTGTATTTGGCTGGACAGTAGCATATCCTAATTGCTAGTCAATACTGGCCAAACTTGTCCAAGGTTCTTCCTAAGCACCTCACCTGGTATTATAAAAAGCACAGACAAAGCTATTTTACTGCAATGGACTAAGGACGAATGACACAAACAGGTGGTCATGGCCATCAAAGATGGCTTTAAAAAGTAAGAGAGGTTGAACAGAAAGATATAAAGTACATCTAGAAGAGAATTCAGTACATCCTAATTGTGTATTGTACCTTTCATACAAATAATACCCCAAAACGTAACTGATGCAATTAATACCAGAGAGTGCGCAAGAGAGAAACCAAATGATGCAGGCAAACGCATTAGCGATGCTAGGGTATGGTCTGTATAAAACTCCTGATTTTTTTCCTAGAGGCTTTTTTTTTTGGTTGCTCTTGTAGTGAGGTATGTGTTTTAAAAGCCACCCCCCTTCTCTTTGGGTTTGTCTTATGCTCAGTGAGTAACTAGTGGAACTCTATTGTCATCTGGTTTAATTTTTCTGTGTGTTGCTACGGAACGTTATAAATATTTGGGAACTGTGATATAACAAGGCAGAAGGGCTGGCTGACATATCCAGTCACAAAGCAAAACAACTGGAAAAATATAATCATGGACCCCACAATATTACTATTCATGTATCATATTTAACTGTCCTAATATATTATTGCATTAAAACGTTGTCTCTCTGACATACTGCTCAATAGGCTCATTTCAAGAAGAGTCATGTGTTTCAGTGCACTGCACTGTCTGTGAATAATATTTCTGTGAATGATGCTTTCTTGCTTTTACTGGCTCATAATCACACATGTTTCCTTTCTTCATAATCTTTTCTTACTTACGTGTTCAGGGTAAAGCAAGAGAATGTCAAACTCAACAGGAACTCTCAAGTGCTAAACTTCAGGACTTTCTTCTCAGAAGACCCTAATACCCACAAGTCCTGAATGTACTGCATATTTTTTCACATGGTCAAGAAATAAAATTAGGCAAAGGCTGAGATAATCCAATAAACAACACAAATATTCGAAAGAAAGAAAAGGGAGAAGGAGAACAATCCACCTGATGACTTGCAGTGTGCGCTTCTACTTTATGTTCTCAGTGGCTCAGCTTTCCATCTTTTTTATGATTATTCAACATTTCTATTTCAGTAGCACCTAAAGACTATCCAGGTCAAGGCTCTGTTGTGGTAGACACTGTACAAACATATAAGAAATGGTAGTTCCTACCCTAAAGAGTTTACAGTCCATAAGACAATAACAGATGAATGGGACAAACAAAGTGGGCTGAGGTGGGAAATGCAGGGAGAAGGGATAACAAAAATTAAAGATGAGTGAAATTTTTCACTTAACTACAACTTAGACCTGTGTTTCAGAAGTAGGGGGCAGATCATCCTCCATTTGAGATCAGCGGAGATCCTGCTATTGACTTCAGTGGGAGCAGGAGTGGGTTTTAGAAGAGGGCTACATTTTCTTCTTAACTTGACCACTGAATTTAGTCCCGAATTTCTCCATATTCACAGCAGCTTTCCCTGAAAATATTATCAAAAGTATACGTAGTGTTCTTGGGATTTCCTTTAAAAGTACAGTATAAAGGTATCTAAGAAAACATACAAGAAGGAAGTTTAAAAAATGTTTGAGAAATTATTTTGAGACAGTGATTCATTTTGCAAACTTCCATTTTTTTGAGGTTGTTCTATTTATAGCCACAGTGACAGATGTGCTAACTGTGGGAGTGTGTCAGAAAACCAAGAGGTGCACAAACATATTTATTTGAGTTTAAATCAAAACTTGGAAATAATTACTCTCTAATTTTACTGCCAAAATGAGACGGAACATCTAGACTAGGGGAGAACAAACAGTGGCATTCAGCTTGTGTAATCTGGACCTGCAGTTTCTACTTGGACCTGCAGTTTCTATTTGCGGTGGCTGGCAGAAGGGAAGCCATTCAGAATTAGCATTTTTGGGTGGGTCTGTGAAATAAGTTTTGGTTCCCCTACTCCAAAAACATAATCAACTCCTTTCCATCATTCTCTAACTGCTAGGTACAAGCATATCCTCATGATCTGGGAAAGTCAAGATGATTCTTAGGGATCCATTCTGAATGTTTAGGACTTATTTTACATTTTGTGTGTGTGCGTGTGCAGATGGGGGATGAGAGAAGTATATCTTTAGCTGCTCCACATCCCCATTCTTGAGTTCCTTCTGCAGAAGTGAACCCAACTGATTATGATGGGGTTTGTGCAGAATTGCCAGCATTACACAATGTTTTCCAAGAGACAAATGTCTAGGAGGACCCCAGGCTCTGGTGGGTTTTGTGTGTCATCTAATGAATTGTAGAGTGCTTTACAAATAACTGTCATAAGTTTCCTATATGGTAGGAAAATCCTGTCCCCATTTGATAAGTAGGAGGAATTAAGGCAGATAGGTCATCAATTGACCACGGTACAGAAGAAGCCAGTGTCAGAGCCAGAAATAGAATGCTTGTCCATTATTTTTAACCCCATGTCTAGTCCCCTAAATGAGGGTGTCTCTCATACTATTTAGTTGCTCCTCTTTGTAGCCATAGGAACTGGTGCAGTTGCAGGCCCTAGTGCCATCATTAGTAGCTAAGGCAGTACTGCCAGCACCACATAGACACATTAATTAATTCTGTGATCTTCCCTTGTGTCAAGAACCTACAGGAACCCCACGGTTGTTAGGAATTAATAGTAGCGGGTTTCAGCCTTAGTGAGCTGTTTACATGGGTTTATATTTTCTAGGTTGCTTCACAGAGGAAAGGGATAGAAACTGCCTTTTCTGTTCTTAAAATGAAAGCTGAAGGTTTCCTTTGTTTTTCATATCACCTAAAATAAGGTGGTGGTGATGAGGGAGGCTCTGCCAGGGGCTTTGTGCACCAATTTTTAGGGCCTAAACATTTTGGCTTCCAAAGTGTAATCATATCACCATGCCAATAATAATTAATAATTAATAATAATTTTAAGATTTATGAAAGGCTCCATATGGGGCACCCTTTAAGTAACGGACACTGTTTACAAGCTTAGGGATTCTTGGGGACACCCTACTCCAGGCTCCTGGTGCTGCAGAAGTGGAGCCCAGTTGCTTTTATTGGTGCCTTTGCATAGTTTTGCAAAGGGACAGTCCACCAAAGGCAGAAGGTAAATGACTTCTACTGAAGGTAAGAAATGAAGTTACTGGGCATAGCGATAGCTGGACATTTGTTAAAGCTGACTAGGATTCTTCAGCAGGAAGGGAGGTGGGCTGTGTACTCTGCATCAGCCCTAAATCTGCTAGACTTTGCTGGCCCTGGTTTGATATATGAGATTGCACTAGAGATTTTTTTCTAAAAGATGTGCTCTAGGAATTATTTTTGGGAAATTTTGGGGCTTATGCTATGCAGAGGTTAGAGTAGATGACCATGGTGGTCCCTTCTAGCTTCAGGATCTATGAATCTAGCACCATCTTCCACACTGTTTTTAGGATGTTTCTGCATGAATCCTTTGCATATACCTGATCTCGACTTCCTCTTTACAATTTTTTTTTAAAAAACCCTCTGTATATACTTTGACATTTTCAGAACATCATCATCTGATACATGAGTCTAGTCATTATTCACAGCAGAAGTGCAAAGGACTGATACTTTTGTCTTGGAAGGTCAGGTTTCTGTTCCAAATAGTGGTTTTCAGCCTGGAACAGTCTGTTAAAACCATCGGTGGTAGAACACTTCAGTTTCCCAGTCATGTGAATTTGATTCCTTTTTGTACTTCTGCTTTTTTCATGAAAGGACATAGGTTATTCCATTTGGTTCTTCTTTTGCTTATGGGACAGAACATTATTATTCTAACAGCAACTGAATGTCATCTTTGTCCATTCACGGTTCACAGCTATGCATGGGGCAAAAGTGGCAAAGCAGGTGAAAGGAATTTGGGAAGTTTATGAAAAGATTGCCATGTAGATACTGACATGCAGTAAAATAACAGATCAGCTTTCTACTCCAATATGATTATGGAAAATGTTTTTGTTTCAATTTCAAGTACAATTGGTTGTTTTTTACCCAGCTGGTGTAATTACTCTGCTCATGGGGATATTTTACCTACAAGATTTTTCACCAGCTGATGCTGTTTTACTTCCTTAAAGCTTAAGTCATGTAGGGTGGTGGAGTAGATGATCATAGCAGATATGTATTTTAGTGCATCACTGGATCTTAATCCGGATATTAGTCATGTAATCAGTAGAGATCATTGGCATAGGAGTGAGATCACTGAGGTCAAGAGAATGAAGCAGAACAAGCATTGGAGATAAAAGCAGCAAAAGAGGCAGCCCACTGCATTTCAGAGATTGGGAAACATAGAATTAGCTATATATTTTTGGACTGAGGACTGGTAGAAAAAGTGAGCCTCCTCAGGTTGAGTAGGATTGACAACTAACAATATAGAGAGGAAGGATGGTCTTGTGAAGGCACCGGCTTAGGACTCAGGGATTCATTTCCTGGTTCTGCTACAGACTTCCTGTGTGAGCTTGGACAAAATGTTAGTCTGTCAGTGCCTCAATTCCTTATCTGTAAAATGTGGGAAGGGGAGGAATAATATTTTCCCCACCCTATTTCTGTCTTGTCTATTTAGACTCAGTGACAACAGATGGACTGCAGCTATATCTGAGTGGTATCCGCGAGAACTGAAATGGCCACGTGGTTGGCCTCCAAAGAGGTGGGATGATTTCTTAACAAGGAGATATGGACAAACATGGTGAAGGATGGCCAGAACGAGAGAAGATTGGAAGACATGTTGTGATTGGCTCAGTCTTAACTGATGAAGGACCGACACATCTACGCTGTCTATTTAGATTGTAAATTCTTGAGTGGCGGAGGAGGGGTGGGGGAGGGAGAGGCTGTCTCACTATGCGTTTGTTCAATGCCTAGAACAATGGGGCTCCAATCTCAGATAAGGCCTGTAAGTGCTATCATGGTAGAGATAAACAACAATACTTAATAATGATACTTCCTCATTTTCACACCCTCCTTTCTGAGGTTGCAAAAATCATTGTCTCCCTCAGATTTTGGATTAAGAAAGGAGAGAGAACACAGTAAAGCCAGATCTGTGAACTCCATATTTCAAATGGTAGAGGATGGCCTGAGGGAGTAGTAATGTCTTATTCAAGAAGATTAATGTAAATTTATATTAACAGGTGGCATGTCAAGAGGTGGGTATGGTTAGTCAGTTTAGTTCTACATCCAACTCTATTATGTACAGGATATTATGGAGTAACTTTTAATTGTCCATCCTGGATTTAGTATTTACTTGTTTGTGCTACTCAGACTGCACATGCGCTTTGTAGCAGTTTGGCTAGAACTTCAAACCCATGGAGAAATTCAGCAGGCCTGGCTGACTCTGTTCATACAGCCCACCTCCTTTCTCAGGTTGCTATCTCCAGTCATCCCTTCTTTCCCAAAACCTGTAGGCACTGCTCCCACCTGCAGCTATTATCTTGCTTTCTGCAGGGGAAAAGGAGCTAGTCAGGGATAAGTGGGAATGGTGGGGAGCACAGTTCCCTCTTGTCTGCTAAAAGGAGAGCTTCCCCCACCCTCCCTGACGTGGCTAAGTAGCGCTCTACTACCCTTCCTCCTTGGTTGGTACAGCCAGAGCTTCTCTCCTGTTTCTATCTAGTTTAACCACCGTGGCTAGTGTTTTGTATTCCACACATGCTCTGTGCTAGGATTGAATGCCCCCTACTGTGGTCCATTCAGGCCTGGTCTCCACTACATGGTTAGGTCAATACAAGGTAGCTTATGTCAACCTAGCTGTGCATGTGTCTTCGCTTACATTTGGCTCCCACCAATGTAAGTGCCCCATTATGCCAACTTAATAACACCACCTACCCAATTGGTGTAGTCCCGGTTGATGTAGTTAGGTTGACACAGTGTCAGTACAGACACTATTACTTACGTCGACCAATACTGGCCTCCAGAAGCTGTCTCACAACGCTCTGGTCACCATTGTTAACTCCCCTGCACAGATGTCAGGACAAGAAGCTGCCCCTCCGCTTGAAAGCCCCCAAATTTTTGAAATTCCTTTTCCCCATTGCCAGGCTTGGCGAGCCCACTTAGCAGCTCTCCACTGTTGAATGCAACTGCCCAGCTGATCATACCAGCTACACACTCCAGACATGCTCCTGCCTGGGCCTGTGGGGAGCAGAGGCTGTTTAGACACAGCTCTGAACCAACCATAGAAGGACATCTACAAGCAGATGGTCTGGGAGCTGCAGGAGAAGGGCTACAATAGAGACCATGAACAGTGCCACATGAAAGCAAAAGAGCTGTGGCAGGCATGTCAAGGAGGCCAACAATAAATCCAGTGCCAAGCTGCAGACCTGCCGCTTTTACCAAGAGCTGCATGCCATCATCAGTGGAGACCACCCCCCAACAGCACCGTGGATACTTCATGTCACAGACCCGTGCCATGAACAGTGAGGAGGAGACAGTGGAGAAAGAGGAGGAGGAGGAGGAGTATGGGGGACAGGTGACTGGGGGATCTAACTGCGCAGGAAGCCAGGACCCACTTTTGACTCCTGCCAGTCAAGCACAGCCAAGCACAATGCAAGGGAAGGAACCGTGGGTAAGTATGCAGTTTACTTTGAAATAACAGGGATGGCACTCCCATAGTAGCAGGATGCATCTTTGGAATTACTCATTTTTACTTGTTCCACTACTTCTTCTAGCACAAGAAAGGTAGTATTGTTATCTGCTTTTCATTCTCCTCTAGGGTTAGGCTAGGCTAGCAGCATACAGGCTTGGGGTGCCCTCCGGACGCCGACAGCAGCTGTGCTCTCTTTGCATCTGTTACCCTCAGGAGTGAGCAGAACTAAAATTGCTGCCACCTGTGGAAAACAGTGCCAACTAGAATCATGAAACTGAGCTATTCCCTCCTAATTTCCCCAATTTCCCTGGAGGGCCATAATCCCCATGGCTGGTGTCGTGACTGGTGCCATGCTCAGCCAATCCCAAGCAGAAGTGAGAATGTCATGCTTACAACTTTTGGGGAGCGAATTCAGCATCTTAAGTTTCAATTCCCATTATAAATACACTGACAATGGTACCTCTGTGTGTTGTATCTGCAGCTGCTGATTGCGGTCTGCAGGGTCTCTTCTTTCACACCCACTAACTGTGGTGGCTGTATGCCAATGGAACTTAGGTTGACATAATTTTGTAGTAGTGTAGACATGGCCTCAGTGACTTCTTGTCCCATCTACGATCTCAGGGGTGAAGAAGGAGGAGAATTCTAAACAGAACCATTGCACAGTAATCCTGCAAAGGAACTTGAGGAAGGGAGGGATGCAGAAGGCACCTGTATCAACCTAAACAATAAAGTATAGAAATTATTTGCTCCTGACTAGTTGCTAAGGAAACCCAGGTGTTCCCTAGACATTGGAAAATTAAATCAGCTAAGGGTTAAGAACATTTACAGTGAACTGCTGTCCAGTTTTGAGCAAACCTGGGCTGATTTCCAGGTTTCATTCAGATTTTTGTGAAATGTGTAGTTTCTCACGGCCTTGACATGAACCTGTGGTGAAAGTGGAGGTTTTGGCTGAGTTTTGCTTTATGCTGGATTTGTCCAGTCTCCCGACTCAAAACCAACCTCAGAATCTGGTAAGTACAAACCCATGTGGATCAAAACTGAAGCAAATGTTTGCACAAATCACTGTGAAGTGAAACTGCTGTGTTTTGCAAATCCCTCTAAAATATTTAGTTTAATGTCTACTGGATCTTTCCATGCATTTAATTTAGAGGGTGAACAAATAACCAATATAGATTTCTTGCAGCATTAGATAAGATAGATGACTTGTATCACAGAGAATAATAGGTCACTACATTGTGGTATCTAGAAAAACATCAGACTCTAAATTTGTTTTTCTTCTATTGTAATTACTCTTTGGATGACTAAAAGATAGAAGCTTATTTTCTTCTTCCTCTTAAGTCTACACAGAAAAACACCCTACACAGCAGTGAGTCTCAGAGCCTGGGTCAGTTGACTCGGGTACAAGGGGCTTGTGCTGTGAGAATAAAAGCAAGTGGCTATGTCTACACTGCAATTAAACACCCAGGGCTGGCTTGTGGCAGCTGACTCAAGCAAGTGGGGCCTGGGCTTTAGAGCTGTAAAATTGCAATGTAGATGTTTGGACTCAGGCTGGAGTCCCAGAGCTCAGGCTCTAGACTGAGCCCATATGTCTACACCGCAATTTTACAGCCCCACAGCCCAAGCCTCGTGAGCCCAAGTCAACTGACATGGGCCAGCTGAGAGTGTTTAATAGCAGTCTAGACGTACCCCAGTGTAGACATTCCCACTTGGGCTGGAGCCAAGGGTCTCCGAGCCTCTGTTCCAGCCTGAGCGGGAATGTCTACACTGCTATTTTTAGCCCCCTAGCATGAGCCTTCCGAGGCTGAGGTCATGTCTACACTACAATATTAGGTCGATTTTATAGCAGTCGATCTTTAGTAACTGGTTTTATACAGTCCATCATGTGTATCCCCACTAAGCGCATTAGGTCGGCGGAGTGTGTCCTCAATACCATGGCTAGCATTGACTCACGGAGTGGTGCACTATGGGTAGCTATCCCACAGTCCCTGCTGCCCATTGGAATTCTGGGTTAAGCTCCCAATGCCTGATGGGGCAAAAACATTGTCGTGGGTGGTTTTGCTTACATGTTGTCAGTCTCCCCTCCTTCCCTCCCTCTCTCCCTCCTTGAAAGTAACCGCAAACAATCATTTTGCGCCTTTTTTCCTGGGTTATCTATGCAGACGCCATAGCAAGGCAAGCATGGAGCCACTCAGCTGCACACTACTTTTGTGAGCATTGTAAACACCTCGCACATTATCCCGCAGTATTTGCAGAGCCTAGCTAGGAGTTGCCAGCATGAGGAAGATTGTGAGAAGGACATGGACACAGACGTTCCTGAAAGCATGGGATGTGGCAATTGGGATATCATGGTGGCATTGGGGCATGTTGATACAGTGGAACACTGATTCTGGGCCCGGCAAACAAGCACAGACTGTGGGACTGCATTGTATTGCAGGTATGGGATGATTCCCAGTAGCTGCGAAACTTTTGCATGCATAAGGCCATTTTCATGGAACTTTGTGAGTTGCTTTCCCCTACCCTGAATCACAGGAATATCAAGATGAGACGTGCACTGACAGTTGAGAAGTGAGTGGCGATAGCCCTGTGGAAGCTTGCAACATCTGACTGCTACCGGTCAGTCAGTAATCAATTCGGAGTGGGCAAATCTACCGTGGGGGCTACTGTGATCCCAGTAGCAGGCCAGGGCAATCAATACCCTTCTGCTAAGAAGGGTAGTGACTCTGGGAAATGTGCAGGTCATAGTGGATGGCTTTGCTGCAATGGGGTTCCCTAACTGTGGTGGGGTGATAGGGATATGCGTTCCGTCAATCTTGGCACAGGACCACCTTGCCAAAGAGTACATAAACTACAAAGGGTACTTCTCAATGGTGTTGAAAGCACTGGTGGATCACAAGGGCCATTTCACTGACATCAATGTGGGATGGTTGGGAAAGGTGCATGATGCTTCTATCTTTTGGAACTCCAGGCTGTTCGGAAAGCTGCAAGAAGGAACTTTCTTCCGAGACCAGAAAATTAGCGTTGGGGATGTTAAAATGCCAATAGTTATCCTTGAGGACCCAGCCTACCCCTTGCTCCCATGGCTCATGAAGCTGTACACAGGCAGCCTGGACAGCAGTAAGGAGCAGTTCAACTATAGGCTGAGCAAATGCAGAATGGTGGTAGAATGTGCCTTTGGACGTTTAAAGGGGCGCTGGCACAGTTTGCTGAGTGGGTTAGACCTCAGCAAAAGCAATATTCCCATTGTTATTGCTGCTTGCTGTATGCTCCATAATATCTGAGAGAGTAAGGGGGAGACGTTTATGGAGGGGTGGGAGGTTGAGGCAGGTCGCCTGGTGGTCAATTTTGAACAGCCAGACACCAGGGCAATTAGAAGAGCACAACGAGTCACGCGGTGCATCAGAGAGGCTTTGAAAAACAGTTACATGACTAACCAGGCTACGGTGTGACAGGTTTTTCATAGATTCATAGATTCTAGGACTGGAAGGGACCTCGAGAGGCCATCGAGTCCAGTCCCCTGCCCGCATGGCAGGACCAAATACTGTCTAGACCATCCCTGATAGACATTTATCTAACCTACTCTTAAATATCTCCAGAGATGGAGATTCCACAACCTCCCTAGGCAATTTATTCCAGTGTTTAACTACCCTGACAGTTAGGAACTTTTTCCTAATGTCCAACCTAGACCTCCCTTGCTGCAGTTTAAACCCATTGCTTCTTGTTCTATCCTTAGAGGCTAAGATGAACAAGTTTTCTCCCTCCTCCTTATGACACCCTTTTAAATACCTGAAAACTGCTATCATGTCCCCTCTCAGTCTTCTCTTTTCCAAACTAAACAAACCCAATTCTTTCAGCCTTCCTTGTTGTGTGTGTTTGTCCTTGATGCAAACCCACCCCCTTTGGTGAATGTACTTCCCTGTAAGCCAATCCCCCTCCCCATTTTGACCACAGCTGGCACAAGAAATAAAGTCCCTATTGTTCTAAATCCATTCATTCTTTATTTATTAAAAAATACTTGATATCACTGACAATGCTGACTAGAAAAAGGAAGCTGGGGTGTACAAAGGTTTTGATAACGGGGTTGGTTTGGGGGAGTAGGGAAGGACAGGGCCACATTGCTTATTGTAGCCACACTACAAATCAAAGCTGTTTGAATGACAGCTTTCTGTTGCTTGGGCCATTCCCTGGAGCTGAGTGGCTGGGTACCCAGAGTCTCCCCCCGCGTTCTTGGGCATCTGGGTGAGGAGGATATGGAACTTGGCAAGGAGGGCAGACAGTTACACAATGGCTGCAGTGGGGGTCTGTACTCTAGTTGCCTTTCCTGCAGCTCCACCAGACACCACATCATGTATGTTTGCTCCCCCATTAGCCTCAGCATCTCCTACTGCGTGTTCTGAGTACGCTTACTGTTTGCTTTCCTGGCCTCTGCCACGAATGCCTCCATGCATTCAGCTGTGCCCTATCAGTGCGGGAGGATTGCATGAGCTCTGAAAACATATCCTTGTGAGTGCAGTTTTTTTTGCCTTCTAATCTGCGATAACCTCAGGATTGGAGTTGATGCAGGGAGCATAGAAGCATTTGCAGCTGGGGGGGAAGGGAGAGTAGTTTTTTAAGAAGATACATTTTTGAGAACAGAAAGGAGACTCTTTCACAGTGAATCAAGCAATTCACAGCAGACAGCACATATGTTTTAGGTACAAGGTCGCATTTTACTTTTTACACATCACACATGGCTGGGCAACAGAATTCAGTTTGCAGGCAGCCATGGTAAGCCAAAGGGTATGTGGGGTTGGCTTCTTCCGTGTTCATAACATGTGGGAATGGTTTCAAACTGCAGCATCCTCCTTTCTCATAGCAACCAATGCCGGTTGTGTTTGCCGTTTAAAAGGAGGGGCTGCGGTTTTGGGGAGGATGTGCAGCACACCCCTTCCCTGCGTGGCCATTCTCCGGGATGATCCTTTTAGCCAAGCGCACACAGCCAAGCGTGCCTGGGGTCTAATATGTCGGGGACCAGCAAACAGAGGGGATTACTGTTCCCTTACAAAACTTCCCCTATTTCAACCAGGTGACCATGAATGATATCTTTCTGTGTCAGCCTCAGGAGAGTGATAAAGAGTGAATGTTGCATGAATGTGACCAAAACCCAGGACCATTCGCTGCCATGCTTTGTGCTGCAATGATTCCAGACTACTTGCTACTGGCTTGGCATGGTAAAGTGTCCTGCCTTGGAGGACGAAATAAGGCAGCCCTCCCCAGAAATCTTCTGCAAAGGCTTTCAGAGTATCTCCAGGAGAGCTTCATGGAGATGTCCCTGGAGGATTCCCATTCCATCCCCAGACACATTAACAGACTTTTCCATTAGCTGTACTGGCTGCGAATGCATCCCAATTGCTCAGGGCAAATCAAATATTAAACACAATTGCTTTTAACCCCTGTAATGTAGCTACAAATGTGCACTCACCAGAGGTGCCTTCTCTGCCTTCAGGGTCCGGGAACAATACGCCCTGGGAGGTTATTGGCTCCAGGGTGATAAAAAGGTCCTAGCTGCCAGGGAGAATGGATTCTCTGCTTGCCTGCTGCGCATTCTCCTCCTCCTCTTCCTCATTCACAAAATCCTCATTCATGCTGTGTGAGGCAGCCACCTTGCTGGTGTGCATGGAGAGTGTTAGGGTACTGGTAGGATCCGCCCCTAGAATGGCATGAAGCTGATCATAGAAGCGGCATTTCTGGGGCTCTGACCTGGAGTGACCATTTGCCTCCTTTGTCTTTTGGTAGGCTTGCCTGATCTCCTTAGTTTTCATGCGGCACTGCTGTGTGTCCCTGGTGTAGCCTCTCTCCACCATGCTCTGTGCAATTTTGGCATATATATCAGCATTTTTTCTGCTGGATCGGAGTTCTGCCTGCAATCAAATCCAGTGTCTCCTGTTCACTCCATGCTGGAGCTTGTTTGCGATTCTGGGACTCCATAGTCACCTGTGCTGCTGAGCTCGCCACACTGATCAAATAGGAAATGAAATTCAAAAGTTCCCGGTGCTTTTCCTGTGTACCTGGCATCAGAGTTGAAAGTGCTGTCCAGAGCAGTCACATTGGAGCACTCTGGGATAGCTCCTGGAGGCCAATACCACAGAATGGCACAGCGCTGCATCTACACTACCCCAAATTAGACCCAGGAAGGTCGATTTTAGCGCTACTCCCCTCGTAGGGGAGGAGTACAGCAGTCGATTTTAAGAGTCCTTTAGGTTGGCGGAATGGGATTGGTTGTATAGATGCATTCATTATAAAATCGACCTAGCATGGCTAAATTCAACCTAACCTCGTAGTGTAGCCCAGGCCTGAGTCAGTTACCTGGGCTCTGAGCCTCCCTGCTGCGCTTTTGTGTTTGTTTTTGCTATGTAGACCTACCCTCAGTTACCTAGATTCCCTTTGGACAATGTGCAATGCTATCTCACGTGATGTTATTGTACTCATTACAATCCTTGTTCATTTGAATTCTTTCATTTTATTTAAAAGGTGAACATAAAGACACCCTGGCACTAATGCTTATACCTAATTTTACTTTGCCCCAGATTAAAGTGGATGATCTAATAGAGCTGTTCTGCCTATCAAGTTTTTCTTATCTCAACATGATATCACAAATGATATCTAAACTGAGTAATAAGTTCTGACTGATTAGTCTATCTTTGAAGACGGAAACAGAGACTTCCACTGAGAACCACTTTATAGAAGAGAACAAACCTACAAAAGGAAGTTATGGACAAACGGTCTGAAAAACTATGTTCAAGATGCATGTCCCACATAACCACATGTTCTTGCCCAGACAGACCCATATCCGGACACATGAGCCATGTCTCCTCATTGTATAAATATTTTTAACAGAAAATTAGTAAGTCCTTCAATAATATTGCATATTATTTTTTTATGAAGCATAAGCCTTTTGTTTTTTTCTTAAACTGCAACCAACAGCACTATATCCTGAATATCTTAGCATAATAGTGAGTTTAATTTCAATATGTACACATTTTTATTGATCGTGCAATTACTATTCAGGGAACTACTTTAAAAAATTTAATCCTGAGAGCATTTGCCCTGCAGCAATTTCAAGTTTTCCAATCAAATGAATTCTTATAACATGTGCATTTATGTATAAAGATCTGCAGTAACCAAAGGGTTAATTTAGTCATTTTAGAGTTAGAAGTCTCTCTCTCTCTCTCTGTGTTAGGTTTTACAAAACTTAATATTAATAGAAATAATTTAATTATATTATTTAGTAGCATTTTAAAAATGTATACCTGCCTCTTTAGTTGTAAACCCAGGTCCAGCAGTGTTGTGCCAGTGCATAAAAACAAGATAGTGAGGCTGTGCATAAAATCCAGCATAATTTACTTGGTCAGTCTAATTTAATTGTCTGATCTTCATAATATGCCAAAAGGACACTGTCAGTTTAAGACTGTATTCAGCACCTTTTTACAAGAAACCTGACTGCAGAGACATATATGCCCCAAATCTGGGTTAAGGTCAGGCATGTGTGCAGCTCATCCATGTAAAATAGAGGATGCCATGGCCTTCTTTGTACTTTTTCATTTGTATATCCTGATGATGAAGTCCAGACTTCCATAGATGGACATTATAAAAAAAGAGGGGGTGGTGGTGGTTACAACTCGTATTCTGTACTATGTATCAAGCACCCAATGATATTGTAGGACAACACTTCAGGATTAGGTTTAACCGTAGCCAAATATTGGGTAATATCATGGTTGAAAATACTGAAATTATCTCCCCCGCCCCATGCCACACAGAGTTCATTAGATGATAAATACTGGCTAACTTGTATGTAAAAACTACAGTTGCAAATTATGCTTAATCACACAGAACTGCAGGAAATGAGTTGAAGTTTAATGTGAAAAGCCTAGTCAGAGGCTAATCTACTAAAAGATAGTGTGTGTGTCAGAATCTATGAAAAAGGTAGTTAAAAGAAATAATTACATACATAGAAAAATGCTCATTCACACCAGCTGAGGATCTGGCCGACCATTTTCAGTGATTTCGAATAAAATAGTATCTATCTCTCTGTTCCTCTCGCCAAACAATCAGTGGCTCAAAGAGGTTATGATAATCTTTCTAGAGGGTAAACTAACTTGTTTTAATATGTCTTAGCCTGCTGAAATCATTGCACACTCAAACCTCTCATTGACTTCAGTGGGAGGTTGGAGAATGTAACAATTCCAGGAATGGTCCTTCAGTAAGAACATTAATCAGTTGGTATGATTTTTAAGTTCACGCAAACCTTGTTGACAATGAAATAGTATGACTGCCAGAGCTTAATGTTGCTTATACTTGTTGATAGCAACAAGGGTATATTGCAGAATAAAAGTTCAAGACACCTGGTGCTCTGTGTTTTCTCATCTGCAGCCCATTGTTGCTGGTGATTTAATATGCTCAGTTGACATTTTAAAAATCCCTGATGGAGAAACAGACATTGGGCCACTGCAAGCCTTGGGCAGGTGTGGAATTTGCCCTCCATGCATGGCCCCATTTGCCTGGCTGGAGCTTCCCCCCCCCCCTCCAAATATAGAAGTCAAGCTATGCTTATGAATTGGGTCCAATCTTATAAATACTTATGCATGCGAGTAGTTATAATCACATGAGTAGTTCCACTGCCTTCAGTGGGACTATTCATGTGAGTAAAGTTACTTGTGTGCAAGTGTTTGTGGCATTGGGCTGTATATTTTTAGTGTGCATAACAGGAGGAAAGGATGAATAAAATCCTGAGGATGGTGGATAACTCAAATTAATTTGCAAACATTCACAAAACATGCAAGTATCATTGAGTCAGAGATTTTAAGGCCAGAAGGGACCATTATCATACAGTCTGACCTCCTGCATAACACAGACTATAGCATTTCACCAAGTAAAACTTGCATCAAACCCATCATTTCTGGCTGAGCTAAAGCATCTTTTAGAAAGACATGTTAAGCTTCTTTAGTCTCTCACTGTATAAGGCAGGTTTTCCATGCCTCAAATGTTTCTTGCAGCACTTTTCTAAACCCTTTCCAATTTGTCAACATCCTTTTTCAAGTGTGGACACCAGAACTGAGTGTAGTATTCCAATAATGGTCTCACTCTTATAAAGTGGCAATAACACCTCCCTATGTGAAAGGCCAGACTAGTACAAGAAAGTGTCGGTTAGGTTCATAATTCCATAGGACATAGCATTTGCCATCTCAGATGATGATCCATGAGGACTGGTATCCTGTCTCTGTACAGTGATCAATACCTGATTCTTCAAAAAAAAAAATATTTTTGTAAACCATCCATAATGCACCAGTAGTATAATTCAGTAGAGGGAGAGCAGGAGGTGGATCCATTCTTGACCTCAGCAGGAGTCTAAACAATGTTTCCTACATAAGCTATTATTCCTATCATAGCTTTACCTTGACTACTGTTTTAATGGTCAGTGGGTCTAATTCATTTTTAAAATCTGTTCACAATATTTTTTTAGTATGATCTCTTGTAGCAAGTTTGCAGAGTAAGCATATGTGGCATGAAGAAGTATTTTTATTGGTTCAAAATTTACTGTTCTATATTCATCAAGAGACCACTGTTATATGACAAGGTAAACAAAAAAGTACTTTTTTCACTGTGCCTTTCAAAATATGAATGCTTTAGTCAAGTTTCCTTTTTGTTTTCCTTTTTTTCGGTTAGGGAATCCTGATCTTTTCAGACTTTTGTCACCGTTCAATGGGTGAGACAATAGATGATGAAAGTTCATGTCAGTGGGGAGATGACAATAGCGTGGAATCTCATGGGTTGTAAAACCCAGATAACAGCAACAAAAATATACGCAGTAGTTCTCATCAGAGTTGGTTGAATTAAAAAACAACCCAATCCCCTTTCTTTTTTTGAATAAAAGTGCTGAGTTTATGTTCTGTTTGCTATATGTGAGTATTCAGATGACTACATTGTGTCTGAAAATATTAAAGAATCCCCAGTGTGTCACCAATTTTACAATTAATTTATCTGTCATTCATTATTTTTCTTTTATGATTACTGGGACTAGCTGCACCTCTGTCCCCTTTTTGGTGTCTCTGAATGCACCCCTCTCAGGTTTTGGGTAAGAGCATGATGTCTACCTTGGGGTGGAATTTTGCAGCTTTCCCACTTTTAGAGCAGGACCTGGGCTACAGTAGCTTACGTTATCAACCCTTATTACCTGCAGGTCCAAATGTGTTCAGGCAACTTCAGTTCTTCCCTTTTAGGAGTCTATACACTGGCCAATGGTGTGTAGTGATCAAACTGCCTTCTTTAACAAAAAAAATATTGTTTTTTGAGCAGTATAAATAAAGCTTTAAAGAAGAAGGATTTTAAAACAACCACCAGTTTACGTGCCTGTTTATCTTATCAAAAGTCTTACTATCCCCTGATAGTAACTTATGTAGGCCTAACTGATTCAAACACCCACAGTCGGATCTTGTGCATGGTGGCATTGTCCCTTAACTCTTCAGTGTCACTCGAGAGGTAACTATCTGGAGCCATCTTTGAGTAAATATTCCAGAAAGCCCTCTATTGAGTTAACCCAACATATTCATACAGTAAGCATCTCTATAACCAGGTCAACATACAGTATGAATAAATTATTACCAGGCAGCTCTAAATTTCTCACTACTTTTAAAAAAATGTCCAGCCATTCAAGAAGGGAGCAGAAAGAACTCTGTCTGACTTAGGCATTCAATCAGACAATTCATGGAATAATGGCACCTAAACACTTAACCGTTATGCAAAAACCCCCACCAACACACTGTAAATTACTTATTAAAACTATTCAGCACATACTTCTGTTTAAAAATAATTTTGTTTTGCAGAAATCACATTCTTTCATGAATGATTCACTACTCATAAAGGATTAAATGAACAACTTATATTATTCAGAATTAGTAGCCTGACCAGCGCTAATTATGAAGGCTTAGTAAAGAGCTTCAGACCCAGGTTTGTACTGTCACTCAATGTGTCATTTTTCCCTGGGTGTTGGGGAGTGGAAGATGAACTGGATTTGTTTGGGTGGAGGGAGGAGGACAAGAGAGGGGAGCAGTAGATACAGGGAAAAGCTGCATGACTCTACACCTACTCACCTGGCAGCTTTCAAAGGAGCTGTGTGGCTTTGTGTAAAGCAGTAGACAGTTCCTTTGAAAGCTGTCACATTCCCTCTCTGCTTCTGTGGTAGCCTATACTACAGACAGCTGTGGGTGTATCACACATGTATAGCAGGCATGCAGACTCAGACAACAACGTGATGGTCCACGCATCTATTTCCTGTTCCCCCAGTACTCAGTCTAGTCACAAAAAGCCAAACAACCTACTGACACAAAAACTCATAGCTAGACTGAGCAGTATTTAGCATGCGGTGGGGGGAGGAATGGGTATCTCAAGATACCAGTAGACTTTAAATTAAAAAAAAAGAAGAAGAAGAAACTAGATGAAAATGGGGCGTGGGGGGAAGATGGGCAGAAAAAGGAAGAGGCAGTAGCATCTGTCAGGGCATATATAGCGTTAAAGGGATGTGAGGCTACAAATCTACAAATTCATTACCCGGGGGGAAGCAGGGAATTTAGATATATTGAAAATAACAAACAAGAAAAGCCTTTTTAATTAGAAAAAACAACCCCCAGTGGAAGATGCAACTCAGAACTTCCAGCCCTAGGGGAGGAAGGACTAAGGAAGGGCTAAGTTGTTTTTGTGTTCACACAATTTTGGGATGCTCCAAGGGTTAAAATGGCCCTAGCATGATTTAGGATCACTCATGGAGCTGCTCTAAATTGTGGCAGCCTATTCCAGGGTGACTGTGCTGTCCATAAGGTCTGTGCCTCCTCTAACATACTCCCTCCAGCTCTCAGTCCCAACCCCAACCCCATTGTGACCTCTATGCAAGGGCTTGCCGGGGGCCTGTGAAGGGCAGTCTACAACTACCTTATGCAATGCCTGTGCTGGGAAAATTCTCCTAACCACCACTGGGACTCTTATGGTCTCTGTCTGCAAATGCAAAACATACAGGGCTGTAGCAGAGCTTGAAATCTTACCCTCAAACTTTTGCCAACTCACTCACCAATGAAAGTTCCACCTGAAAATTGGCAGTTGATCCCCATTTGGCAGTGGGGTTTAAAGCAAGCTGAGAGCAAGATGTCTGTTGGTTTCTGGGGCTCAGAAATCAGAAGACAAATGAGCCCCGAATTGATTGTTTTTTTTTTAAATATTATTTTTAATCCAATCTCAAGTGACATGGATCTGTGCTGTGGATCTAAAAGGTCCAAATCTATTCATGACGCATGAGGGTGTCAATATGATGTCAAACTACCACTTAATTTTTTTCATTTTGCTTTTTTTAAAACCTAGGAAATTACACACAATCACCCCTTCCCCCCATGTTAAAAGACCATTATTAAGGCTGCCCTCAACAGCTAGGAAATGCCAGAATGAACATTGCCCATGAAATCTTAATTTGACCCCCTTGTGGGTATGCATTATGATATGGTCTGTAATTACATGATTACATATTTTTTTCCACAGGACCCCTGTCTCATTCAATGCACAGGATGGATGGTGCTCACTGAATGATCAACTATTTAGTATTTTTGTTTATCCTTGTTGTTCAAGATGTGGGCCCATATCTTACTGATTGCACACTGTTTAAACCCTGCTCTGAAGACAAACTTATTAACTGGCTTATGAGCTTTTCTATGGTGCTTATCACTAAAATATCTCAGTGCTTCACAGCTATCAATTAAATTTATCCTTAAAACACTCCATTTTACTGGCAGGGAATTGAAATAGAGAGATTAAAGTCAAAAGTATCCACTAATTTTGAGTGCACAATTTGAGATGCCTAGAACCTAATTTTTCAGAGTAATTAGCATTAGATAGCACTTTATACATTCAAAATACAGCTCCCCTTGACTGTCATTGTATGTGAGAATGCTCAGCACTTCTGCAAATCAGCTCCCAGGATCACACATTCTGAGCCCTAAAAATAAGGAACACACAATTAGCAACCACTTGTAAAAAAATGTGGTGTACGTGACCTGTCCAGCATCACACAATAACTCTGTGGCAGAGGCAGGGATAGAAATCAGTTCTCCAGGACAGCATTCAACTTTCTTAACCATGAGACCTTTCTTTCTTTTCCTGCAGTCCCTGTCTCATTCACTACTCACCTTTCAGTTTCTGCAACAGAAGAAGCAAAGTTCCTAGGCCTTGTCTACACTGCTGGGGTAAGTTGACCTAAGTTACTTTACTCCAGCTACGTGAATAATGTAGCTGGGGTCAACATAGCCTATGTCGACTTACCCTGGTGTCTTCACTGCGCTGTGTTGACGGGAGACGCTCTCCAGTCAACTTACCTTAATTTTCTCGAGGAGATGGAGTACCGGAGTTGAATGGAGAACGCTCTGCCATCGATTTAGTGGGTCTTCACTAGACCTGCTAAATCGACACCCACTGCATCGATTGCAGCAGTGATAATCTCCCAGTTTTCAGAGGGGTAGCCATGTTAGTCTTTATCAGCAAAAACAACGAGGAGTCCTTGTGGTACCTTACAGACTAACAAATTTATTTGGCCATACGCTTTTGTGGGCTATAACCCACTTCATCAGACGCATGGAGTGAAAAATACAGTAGCGAAGACAAGCCCCCACAGACAACAGTCTCCTTCACTAGATAATTCTAATTCATCCCCAGAGCAGGTCTAGCCTGTGCACTGAATAAACCAGGCATCCTATGGAAAAAAAAGAATGTGATCACATAATTAAAAACTATATCATAAAGCATATGTGCAAAGGGGATGAATTAACACTGCACGGGAATCTTAATTCTGGCATTATGCAACTTTTGAGTGTTTGACTTTGCAACTTGAATGTTCTTTTAAGATTATTTTTGTGTGTGTAATACACTAAATAAAGCTGCTGCCCCAGCAGCTATCTATCTAGTTATTGTCCTTATATCCAGGAGAAAGTGAATAAAGGAAGGAAGAGGGAGCTTTGACTTACCTTCTTGTTGAATGCTTCCCGTTTCAGAGCCGATAAATTAACTGGCTTCTCCGATAGGCTCAGAAGAAATCCAAATTTCAGTTGGGTCTTAACAGGTTGTAATTTTCTGGGGATGGCCTAGCAACCTTTTTTCACACTCAAATTCCCGCTCTTTCTCAGACCTCTTTTCAGCAAAGCACTTAACCTGTTTGCCTGTTTAAAGCTAAGCACAAGCTGAAGTGCTTTGCTGAACTGGGCCTCTCTCTCGAGGACATGACACATAGCATAGTATATTACAGGTTCATGGATCAAAATGATAAATAAGAGCATACCATATTAAGACTAAGCATCCATATGTATATGATAATGAGTTACTTTAACTAGGCCAATATATTTTATCTTATGGATACATAAGTTATAACTTATTCACTTGACTGGGAATATCAAGCCACGGTATATTGATACTATGAATAATGAGTATTTAAAAATAGCATTTTGGAGGCTACTGTCAACATTGCCTTATAAAGTATGCAGCAGATAATTCAGGAGGTGAATGTCAGTGGTACATTGGATAACAGCACCTGCTTAGTGTAAAATTAAGTATGCCATAATAATGAACTGTGACTCTCCTACTGGAACCATAATGATGATTATCTTTAAAGGGCAGCTTTTAAAACTGAAGAAATAAAAGCAAATAAAAGCAAATAAAAGTCCCATCATGGTCCCCCACAAGCTTAGAGTTCTACAGAAAAGGGCTTATGCTCCTTCTCCAATGCCACCTCACTGCCAATGTGCTATCTTTCATCTCCATCTTTTTCCTGGGACTGAGGCTTGGGAGACTCCATGAAGGGATTGATGTGGAGGAAAATACAGATGGCTAGACTGGTGGGAAGAACTGACACTAAGCTGGGGAGCACTTGAGGTGGTCCAAGAGCATTCATATGTGATTTTTATTCTATATCTCTCAATATTAATATTCTGCCTTCTTGTTGCATTTATCCAAATACTTGCTATTTTTGCATGTCCATTTCTAATCCCATACATAAATACAAGAAAATATTGTTGCTTTCATAGTAATGGTGCTTCAGTTTCTAGGCTCAGGTGGAAACCAGATGTAAGAGTGTGCAAGAAACCTTTGCCTAATTTCATGATCAACCTTGAACCAAATATTTTGAGGGTCTGAAATGTTCAGCTAAGGTTTTGAGCTGGTTATATTAATTTATCCAAACTGGCTCATCCATTCATAATTACTACTGCAAGTGAGCACCTTTTTACCTTTTACTGATCCATATAGTTAGAGGCAAAATAGAACCATATGTGAGCTGAAGTTCGAATAAGGCAAACTTTTTCAAAAATAAAGCATTACATTGAAGAAGACCAGAGCTCCCATAAAGAGATAATAAACATGCACTTAAATTGCCATTTTCAAACAATATGTTTCTCTTTGTGTTTTCATTTTGCAAGTGCTTTTATGGGTCATATATTTGCTATTCAAATTCTTAGGGATTGTAGATATTACAGCTCACTTTGGTATAGCTTAAGTCACTCAGGGGTGTGGAAAAGCCACCCCCCACCCCCGAGCAACATAAGTTACATCAACCTAAGGGTTGGTGTGCACAGTGCTATGTTGGGGAGGGAGAAGCTCTCCTGCCAACATAGCTACCACTGCTCGGAGAGGTGGAGTGATTATGGAGAATTCTCTCCCGTCACAATAGAATGTCTGCACTGTACAGCTATGCCGCCAGGGCTGGCTCCAGGCACCAGCGGACCAAGAAGGTGCTTGGAGCGGCACCTGGAGGGGGGCGGCACTCCGGCCGGCTGGGGAGACCGGGGCCGCAGCGGGCTCACCGCCCTCCCCCGGTGCTCCAGGCGGCCGAGGAGAGCGGGGCTGCAGCCGGGCTTGCCGCCTTCCCCCCTGCAATCCGACCAGCCAGGGAGAGTGGGGCTGCCCTCCTCCTGGCGCTCTGGATGGTTGGGGAGAGCGGGGCCGCGGCTGGGCTCGCCGCCCTCCCCCCTGCGATCCGACCAGCCGGGGAGAGGGGCGTCGGGAGGCTTTTTTGCCTGGGGCGGCAAAAAAGCCAGAGCCGGCCCTGTATGCCGCTGTAGCGATTCTAGTATAGACTAGTCCTTAGTAACTTAAGAACATAACCATGGCCATAGTGGGTCAGGTCAATGGTCCATCTAGACCAGTATCCTGTCTTCCAACAGTGGCCAGAGTCGGATGCTTCAGCGGGAACAAACAGAGCAGAACAATTTACCGAGTGATTTATCCCCTGTTGTCTAGTTCCAGCTTTTGGCAGTCAGAGATTTAGGGACACTGAAAGCATGGGGTTTCATCCCTGATATGACCTATCATCCATGCACTTATCTAATTCTTTTTTTAACCCAATTACACTTACATTGGATGTAAACTTTTCATAAAAATTGGAGAAGGGCTGAACCAAAACACAAGATCCAAACAGTCTTTGCAACTTGTTCAAGGATGATGGCCTACCTGTGTGGGGTAGCATAAAAGAAAGGATGAGGATGGCTGTGTGAGAAGTGGACAAATGGGTGATTGAGGCTAGCATTGTTGATGGAACGGAGAGGTCAGACAACTCTGAGGAGAAACAAGATCAGATAAGTAGTGAGGGAGTAATATTAAAAAACTGACCTAAAACAGCAAACACTAGGAAATTCAAAGAAAAAAGCTGCCACAATCCTACCTTCTTGGCCTACCCCACTTCATCCTGTTATTTCAGTATATTTTCTCTTTCTACATCTCCACTTTAATGATGGCAACTTCTCCCTGCCCATCTCCCTGCTCCTTCCACACTTTCCCTCTAAAGAATCTCACTATAGTTAGTGTGGAGCCCTCTTCTACAATAATGTTCCTCTCTCTCTCTCTCTCTCTCTCTCTCTCTCTTTCTTATTGACTTACATCTCCTTTCAAATCTCAGCTGGAAACAGTCGGCCTATATCTTCTATTTTTTCCACGTCTGCTTTTAATATTTAATTATTCTCTGAAAACATTTTGGATGCCATATGTAGGAAAGACATAGAACTTGCTTTTGTACCACCTTATTAGAGCTGTATGTGATTTTACACTTCTATAGAGCTGTACATACAAGTTTCTTTTTTTCTTCCCCAGCTCTTTGTTTTTACTGGGCACCACCATAAGAAATTTGTTTTGAACTATTTCTCCTAGAGACAAGTATACTTCACCCATTCTTACAGTTCTTACTCAAGCAAAAGTTCCACGGACTTCAATGGGAGTTTTTCCTGAGAACAGACTGCAGGACTGAGCTGATTATCTGAGGCTATGTCGACACTACCGTGGTAAGTCTATCTAAGTTACGCTACTCCAGCTACATGAATAACGTAGCTGGAGTCGACATAGCTTACGTTGACTTACTGCGTTGTCTACACTGTGCTGTGTCGATGGGAGATGCTCTCCTGTTGACGTACCTTACTTCCCTCGTTCCCAGTGGAGTACTGGAGTCAACCAGAGAGCACTCTGCTGTCGATTTAGCAGGTCTTCATGAGACCGTCTAAATTGCCCTCTGGTGTATCGATCACAGCAGCGTCGATCCCGCCATACTGTAGACACAGCCTGAGATTCATTCAGACATTACCTGCCACAAATAGGAATTCAAGGTTTTATCCAAATGTGGTTTTGCTGGATATCTGATTTTCAGTGATACAAATGTACCCTCTAGTGGTGAGAGTACAGAAAGGTATCTGTTCAAATTCAGACATGAAAGCTGCCACAAACCTCCCTGTTGCTGTCACCTCAGCGAACATATAGGCACTGAATTGTATGAATAGCTGCTTCAAACTGGACATAATGAATAATTCCAGTTCATCCTTCCCTGCCCCCTCCTTCCTCCCCGCTTCCACTTATAAGTTAGGGCATACATACACTTTGAAAGGTTAGTGAGCTTCCAGTTATATTTGCAGCTGGACAAATGATTTGTTCAACTAAGCTGAACCTAGCCTGCACAAGCAAGTGACTTGTATATAGGGACCAGGTTGGGATTTGATCATGAAACTATTTGTCCAAATGAAGTTTCATCCCTTTAGGATGGAGGGAGGGAAGGCAGCTATTTTGGTGGATGAAGTTAGCACCTGGGGAGAGAAGATCACAGTGTCATGTCAGAGGGACTGAGACACTATCATTTTTTTCAACGTGGGGCTGAAAGCATGCATCTATGCCCTGAGCTGAGGAGTAAGTTTGACCTCTGCTGGTGGGTATGAAGAAGACAGTGATAGATTGCCTACAACTGATAGAATTTCTTTTGTGTTGAACAGCCCATGAAGTTTATCTGCCGCTCACTGTTCCCTAGAGGTTATTAAAGATTAGAGGGCTTCTCAAACTATATCCCCTCAAAATATATATTCTAAGTTAAAATAAAATGGGCTGCTTCTGTGTCTGGTTCTAAGGACAGAATTCAAGCCACAGGGCTCTTTCCTCTCAGGTCATTTCCCTTGGGAATGTGTTCCCTCTCCAGAGTTTTGTGACCTTTAGCGTATAATACAAAGCACATACTTTTGGTTTAGCTTTAGAAAATATTTTTGTTTACCCTATTCTCACATGTATTAACACACAGGATTCATTAACAGCATTGGGGTCATTTTATGCACCATATTATGGATTGTCTATTCATATGAGGAACCCGACATAATTTATTATGGAACACAGATTAATTATGGAACATATAGTTATGTGATGCAAAGTTTGAGAATATTTCATTCATATACAAATGAGACACAAGCCAGTACATTAGTGTGTTAACTATGATGAAATCATTATTGAGTGGTAAGAACAAAAGACTTTCTAATGTGGTGTTGCTAAAATCATCACCAGGGAAGGAAGACCCTGGTGATGACAGCATCATCTTGACATCACCATGTGGAGTGGATATGTCATGGGGAGGGGTTGAACAAATGTGCACGTGTGTCGGGGCAGTATCCTGAAATACAGTTCCTGTGACCAAGGGCCTCCCTGCAGCCTTTGTACCCTTGGTCTCTCCAACTCTTCTTTAGAAATAGGTCACAATAGGTCACATTCTGCTGGAAGAATCTATACCTCGTCTCCTACATCGGGGTTCTCAAACTGGGGGTTGGCACCCCTCAGGGGGTTGTTAGGTCATTACATGGGGGGGGTCGCGAGCTGTCAATCTCCACCCGAAACCCCGCTTGCCTCCAGCGTTTATAATGGTGTTAAATATATTAAACAGCGTGTTTAACTTATTAGGGGGATCGTACTCAGAGGCTTGCAATGTGAAAGGGGTTGCCAGAAAAAAAGTTTGAGACTCACTGCCCTACATGGAAGCTTATTTGTCGTGGAGGAAGAGAACTAAACTCACTAAGCTAGATGAATTAGAGGCTTTTGGGCTTAGCTTCTTAGTACTGACCTTGTGACCAGGCGAGGAAATCACTTGGAGAACTGATAAGTAAAAGTAGAATTAAGAGAAACATGCAGTAGATCCTTCTGCCTTCCCAGGCGTAAAGAAATGGCTTGGTGATGTGGGGGCTACATCTGCAGGCATCCTCCATAGCAAGAAATCATAGGATCATGGTAGTTATGGGTTGGAGACAAAGGAGAAAGGTGAGAACTAACCAGGGGATTGTAGAAAAATAGTATTAACAGGAGATACTTACACTGGCCCTAGTATTCCACTTGATTGCCAGTGCCCCACTTTTGTTAGTCGGGCCATGGACCTGGTGGAAGAGCCTCTCTGAACAAGATTCTGCATGTTGGAAAGAGGCCTACAAAGTGTCTCCATGCCCCTCCATGTCTCCAAGTTTGCTTATTCTGATTTATGACTCCTTTTATCACATTTACCATTTTAGCCAGTAGTTTTCCCTGCTGTTTGATAATGGAGACACCTCTCAGGTCTCCATCTATAATTAAGGTTGAGTTTTGTAAAACAGGGATTCATCCTCTTTGATATGATGTAAGGCTATGGTGTATTATGGCCCAAATTAGAGCATTTACTCTTTGAGGGGAGCTATTGGGAGAAAAATGCATCATGCATATTGCACTGATGTTTTAGGCAGCATGGGAAAACAGCGTGGATATGATAAACAATATGTTGCATGTTACTGCTAAAGCAGCTTGAAATGAATTTGCCTTGTTCTTTTCAGCATCTGTGGTAAAGCCAATGCATTGCACAAGAGATTTCAATCAATTGTGCCACAGATACCATGGCAAAGTAGCTTTTCTCAGCTGCTCAGGGTTGTGCCATACTTATGTCTCTGTAGGGGCTACATTTCAGTCTATGATTACCCAACTATTTTTCTAACTTCAGGGACTTCCTCCTCTGGAAGCATCTCCTTTCTTTCCTTTTCTTCTCTTTTACTCCATCTCCAAATCAAACTTCTCCTTTCGTAATCCCACTCCCCAATGCTCCCTGCCCCCTCTGTTATTTTCATCACCACTATTGCCATCACTAGTGGAGTGCCACCCAGTGTTAGGGAATGACAGTAGATTTCCTGAAATTGTTTTTTATAGACACAACCTCTGTTGCCCCCGGCTCTTTCCCGGTGCTTGCATACATAGCCTCCTGTCTCTCTAATAATACCACCTGCATCTCCTATGGCAGACCGTCCTGTCTTGAACCAACCCTTTGGTGTTCATGCTCAAGTCCTTGAATTCCTCAGCTTTATCCTAGTACTTACAAGCTGTAAATGGGCTGTACTCAAGGAATGAAGATAGGCTGCTCTCTGGACAGCATAGGGGGATCAGATCCATGCAGTCTGATAAGTCTTCTTAAATGTAGATGGTCTCTTCAGCACAATAGGATAATTCTTCACAGAGCCTGGTGCTGGGTTCTGCCAACCTGAGTAGCTTGTTAGGGTGTGATTTGGCAGCTTCTAAGGAGGTAGGGAGGAAAATTCTTTTGGCCTGTAATCTGACTCCGCAAAGTCTTGGAGAAAGTCTTTAGGTTTCAGCCTGGTGTTCTTATAGCGATGCTCAAGTTTGCATCCCTCTCCCTTCATCTGGTGTACGCTGGCTGAGAACCAGATGTGTTCAGTGAGGTCAGTAAGGTAGGAGGGGCCATTTGGAGGTCAGAATGTCAGTGGCTGTAGATAGAGTATGATGATAATGGTTCACCAGGTCCTCAACTCCTTAACCTAAGTGGAGTGATGCTATCCTTTAGCATGGTTTGGAATTTCTCTGGTTACATGAGCGTGTGTGTGTATGGACCGTGATCTTGTGACTTTTGAGCTTTCTGGTAGCTGGGAAATCCCTGACTACTACTTGAATGTTGTGATGAAGGGGGGCGAGGGGAGGTAAGCTCCCTTTAATGGACACCTGGCCAGCCAGTTAGCTACAAAATCCCTGTTAGTAGCTGTTCTCTCCTTGCTTTGCCTGTAAAGGGTTAAAAAAAGCTCATGGGTAAAAGGAAGGGAGTGGGCACCTGACCAAAAGAGCCAATGGGAAGGCTAGAACTTTTTAAAATTGGGAAAAAACTTTCCCTTGGTCTGTCTGTTGTTGTTCTCTGGAGAAGGGGGACAGAGCAGTAATGCTGTAAGAAGCTTTAAACCAGGTATGAAAAAACCATACCTCGAAACTACTTATCTGAAACCCCAGATATGTAAGTAGATCAGGGAATGTCTAGGAAGACGTGATTAGGTTTATCTCTTTTATTTCTTTATTGCTTGTGGACTCCTCTGTGCTAAACCCAGGTGCTTTTGTTTTGTTTAAGCTGGACCTCAAGAAAACCATTCTTGAAGCTTATTTATTATATTTACTCTTTTTTAAATCTAGCAATAGACTACATTCCAGATGTATTTTCTTTCTTTTTGTTTTTTAATAAAATTTACCTTTTTTTAAGAACAGGATTGGGTTTTTTGTCTTAAAAGGTTTGTGCATATGTTGTTTAATTAGCTGGTAGCGACAGCTGATTTCCTTTGTTTTCTTTCTCAGCTCTTCCCCGGGGATGGAGGGGGGTGAAAGGGCATGAGGATACCCCACAGGGAGGAATTCCCAAGTGTGCCTTCCTGGGCTCAAAGGGATTTTTTGCATTTGGGTGGTGGCAGCATCTACCCTTCCAAGGTCAGAGAGAAGCTGTAACCTTGGGAGTTTAATACCAGCCTGGAGTGGCCAGTATTAATTTTTAGAATCCTTGCAGGCCCCCACCTTCTGCACTTGACAAATGTGGTGATGATCTGTCCAAGACAATGGTTTGATTGTGTTATTTTCCATATTGAAATCTAATCCAGACACCATGTCCAAGGTGGGACAGGCTGTGTGGCTTGGAACATAGATGACCTGTCAAAGTCCCAAGGACGTAAGGCAGGAAATGAGTTTTTAGTAGGTTTGGTCAAATAAATTCTATCAAAACTGTGTCATCCAGCCAGATCTAATTGATGCAGGCTATATTAGGGGCTTCATAGCATATGAGATCGTGTATCGTTTGCTGTTTATTGACCACAGATCTTGCATTAATCAGCCTCAGCTTAACTCTAAATGGCCTTTCCCCTTTCCCCATTGCATTTGCTTCTGGTGTGTGGAAAGGTGATTTTGAGCTGTGAATTAGGCATGTGTATCATGTATCAGGCTTCCTAAGTTGGTGATGTCCTTTTCTTGAGATGTTCCTTCTCTGATAGGTGACAAGATGGGTTCTGCAGTGTGCTCCACTGTGATGGAATAGGTTGTACTAGTTGCCAAGTGCCAGGGCCTGGTTGACCCTGTCTGACATCATCACTGATCTCAGTGTTGGAAAGAAGCACAACTGCTGCAGTGTGAGCATGAAGTAGAGGAGAGTGTGTTGCTTGAAAGGGGGCATAATGTCACTATGCAAGGAGAGAAGGGTCTGTGTAAGATAAGTGACATCAAACACACCTTCTCCCTTTGAGAGTGTAACAGGGTGGCTTGTGTTTGGGCTGGAGACCCTGGGGCTAAGCCAACCCTGATTGTGAGGAATTAGGTGATTCCTGTATAAAAGGAGGCAGGTTTAAGTGCTGATAGGGCCCAGCTGGGGAAAGAGTGAGAGGGAAGAGACTGTAGGGAGCAACAGGGCCGGCTCTAGCTTTTTTGCTGCCCCAGGCAGCAAAAAAAAGCGCCGCCCCCCAAACTCCCAACTGAGTGCCGCCCCCCCACCGAGCGCCGCAGCCTGCCCCCCCGCCGTGCCGAGCGCCGCCGGACCCCCCCCAGCGCCGAGCCCCGCGCTGCCCCCCCCGCCGGAGCCCGCCCCCCGAGCGCCACCGGAACCCCCACCAGAGCGCCGCCCGAGCGCCGCTCGAGTGCCGGAGGCCGCCAGAGCGCCCCCCTCTCCCCGCAGAATGCCACGCCGCGCTCCCCCCGCCACCCCTTACCAGGTGCCGCCCCAAGCATGTGCTTGGGTGCCTGGTGCCTGGAGCCGGCCCTGGGGAGCAAGCATGTTCCTGTGGGGGCCCTGAGTCAGAGTCCGAAAGGAAGCTGCCCAGACAGGGAGGGATGATGACTAGGGCTCCGTATCTGTCACGGACATCGCAGAAGTCATGGATTCTGTGATTTTCCACAACCTCTGTGACTTCTGCAGGGGCCAGCGTGGCTGACCGCAGGGCCACTCAAGTAGCTGGCTCTGGGACCAGCTGCTCACGTGGCCCATGGGATAGCCACACCAACCACTGCTCCTGCAGCCATGGGCAGCGGTCCCCAGCCATCCGTCCAGAACAGCCCCTGCTCCGGTGGCCCCAGGCAGCGGTCATTTGCCAGCCGGTTGAGGACTCTGGACTGGGACAGAGGGTTGGGGTGCAGGAGGGGGTGTGGGCCATGGGGCTGGGCTGGGGATGAGGAGTTTGGGGTGCAGCAGGCAGGCTGCCCCAGAGTTGGGGTGGGAGGCCAGAGAGGGGAAAGGGGGCCCCTTCCCGGCCCCTCTCGGCACGACACTCACCCAACCTCCCCCAAGCTGCTGCTCAGGAGGTCCAGCCAGGATAAGCCCCCCCGCTTGGAGTCGACTTGGAGTCGCCTGTGGGGGGGGATGGGGCTACCATGCGCCTCCTCCCTCCACAGGCACAGATGCTGCCTCAGCCTGCCCCCGGCGCCGCACCCTTGTAGCCGGCTGCAGCCGGCAAGGGACCGCAGCATGGAGCTGCAGGGGGCAGTCAGGGATGCTCGGGGGAGGCACGCAGGGGTGGCAGATGGGGTTGGGGGTTGTTCTGGGGGAGGTGCATGGGGACGGCAGGTATGGCCAGGGGATGCTCCAGGGGAGGCACACAGGGGCGGCAGGGGGGCCTGGGGAGAGATCTGGCCCCAAACATTGGTGGAGCCGGGCCCCCGGGTCCTGAATTTGCTGGAGCCCAGGCACCACGACCCCATAGAACTCGCCACCCCTGTTTCTCACCCCTCCACATTCAATTCAGGCTGCCTCCTCTGTGTCCTCCATGCTGCAGGCACCAGTGGTAGAAACGTTGAGAGCACAGGAGAGACGGTCTCTTCCCTCTTGGTTTTTGTGCTCAGCCCCACAGTTGCCCTTGGCAGCCAGGAGGAGAAATTGCAGGGAAAGTACTACTAAGCCCCAGTATCCCTGGGTTGGACCATGCTCAGTGCAGATGGAATCTTTGGTGAATTTAGCAGCCATACTCCAGCAAGTCTCTACTGAGTTGATGCAAATGGAGAGTTTTCAGAGGCTCATAGCTATGCTAAATTTGGGCAGATTTTCATGGGAATGGCAAAAGAGACATCTTTGACACCAGTGTGACTGTCCTGGCAAACTTCAAGTCAAAACATGGAGGGACTAGAACGTCTCAATAAAATGGTTGTAAAGTTTCTTAGCATGGGCAGAACAGCGTATTTTCCCCTGATTTTGTTCTTGAAAATAGCTGAACTGTTTTAGTTGAAACTTAAAAAAAAAAAAAAAAGTCAGTCTGAGACCGACACCCAGTATGGAAAATGTCAGTCTGAAAGCTTACAGTTTGGTGAAGTTATAAGGAACAGATATCAGGGACTCATAATGGGAAGTGTTAGGTGAACATAACTGTAGGTTATCGTTTTTTACAAATGGAAGGGACTCTTTGGATTAGGGTATGACTGATGGGTTAACCATGACCATTTGTCCATTTTAGTACCCAAAGTGCTCTCCTCTGTTAGACCTGGAACTGAATCTTACCCTCAGTTTGCTGCATCTGTGTCAAGTAGACAATTGCGCTCAGCCACTCTACTCTATGAGGGTAAATTTAGGCCACTGACTCTCAGATTTGGTGGGAGCTCCCTTTCTTACACACCTTCATCTCTTTCCTGCTTCTCTCTCCTTTCCACCATCCCCACTGGCACTTTGGAAACAGGCCTGGGCTGCAGATGTAGGAGTTGCAGCCTCTGCTGGCCCATTCCCAGGCATGCATGCATGAATCCCTAAAGCAGCAAGGGATTCTGCACCTCGTGGTGCAGACCAGGAATGGTTGCTGAGGAGAGGATAATTCTTGGTTGTCCTGAGATTGATTGATTGGCTGAATCACATGAGAGAGATCAGGGGTGTCCTGCAGTCCCAGGCTTGCAATGGACATGGACCAAATGGTAGGGTCTGCTGAGTCATAGGATTCTGGCCAGAGGAGATCCATCCTGCTCCTGTGTGGCTGCCAGGATGTCAAATCCTTCATCCTCATTTCTGGTCACTCCTAGTCCACCAACAGCACACAACTCTTATTTCTGAAAGTTAGGTCATTTGTGTTCTCACAGTAAAGTCCCCCAGCTGTTTCTTAGGCTATCTGCGGGGTTTTCACTTTGTCACAAGACCAGGTTCTGGTTCCATTGCCTAGCCAATCTCCTCCACCATCTACCACCCAGAGGCACCTGGCAACAAGCTTCCAATCCCAGAAATGAGTAAATGCTCCGATTCATCTCTGACCACTTCTGGCTCCCTACCTGTGTGTGTTTAAAAAAAGATTCAAAGGTTCAAGAGCCTCCTGAGAGGTTTCCTCCACCTGCATGGTTGAAATTGCCTCCATTTGCTTTCTATAGGTTGAATCAGACTCAGAATCTAGAACAGTGGTAATCTTATTCTTAAAGCAGATAAGGCAGTGATAGTCCTTAGAAGAGGAGTCAGGGCCCTGAGTCCCCATAATGTTCCCCCATAACATATAAAAAGCAAAGAGATATTTCCCCTTTGTGCTTCATTCTTTGTAGAAGGTGGTGAATGTTCAGTAAAGTAAATGATCTACTCCCAGGATCTCTGTTATACTGTATAAATTCCAAACAAACCATGGAATAAATGTAGCTCTTTCCCTAAGACTCCACGATCACCTTTTAGGTCAGAGAGGGCCACTTTGCTATTGTAAGTGTCATTGCCCCCTAGGATCCAGTGGAGAATAGATTAGAGCAGAGGTGGGCAAACTCCGGCCCGCGAGCCATTTTAAGCCGGCCCATGAGCCTCACCATGTGGCTCGGGCCCGCTCCGGCGCTCCGGCCGGGGCACTGGGTCAGGGCTGCACCATGTGGCATGGCCCCGCTCCGGCACTCCAGGCAGGGCACTGGGTTGCAGGCCGCAGCACGCGGCTCGGCCCCGCTCCAGCTGGGGTGCAGGATCAGGGCCGCACCACGCGGCTCGGCCGCATTCTGGCGCTCCAGCCGGGGTGTAGGGTCGGGGGCCGCACCACGGGGCTCCCGGAAGCCGCGGCATGGCCCCGCTCCAGCTTCTACGCTCTCTAATGGGAGCTGCAGGGGCGGTGCCTGCGGATGGGGCAGTGTGCAGAGCCGCCTGGCCGCTCCTCCACATAGCAGGTGGACAAGGGACATGCCACTGCTTCCGGGAGCCACTGAGGCAAGTGCTGCTCAGAGCCTGCACTCCTAAGCATCTCCTCATGCCCCAAACCCCTGCCCCAGCCCTGATCCCCCTCCTGCTCTCTAAACCCCTCGATCCCAGCCCGGAGCACTCTCCTTTACCCCAAACCTCTCATCCCCAGCCCCACCCCAGGGCCTGCACTCCGAGCTGAAACTTGCACCCCTTCCCACACCCCTGCTCCAGCCCTGATCCCCCTCCTGCCCTCCAAACTGCTCGGTCACAGCCCAGAGCACCCTCCTACACCCCAAACTCCTCAGCCCCACTCCAGAGCCCGTACCCCATCCCGCATCCCAACCCCAATTTTGTGAGCATTCATGGCCCGCCATACAATTTCTGTTCCCCGATGTGGCCCTCAGGCCAAAAAGTTTGCCCACCCCTGGATTAGAGCCTTTTGTTTGAAGGGACTGTGGTACAACTACTTCCTTTCTGTGTGCTGCTATGTCCTGTGCCTCCACTTTTAAAGTCTCTTTGTCCTGGTTTAAAGGGTAAATCTAAGGAGAAGTTTACAAAAGAGAGCTCTGTAGGGAAACAGGAAAAGCTGCCTGCTTCTAGACTTTCATGTCATGGTCTTTGGTCCTGCACATGTCCTTCAAGATTTGATCTAACAATTAAGCTCTTGTAAGAATCTCTAATCTTCAATGTTTTCTATGCAGACAGGCCTCTGCTAAATCAAGATCAATCAGCTTTGTCTGCCACAGCTTGCACACTTTGTCTGAAACAAAATCTCCATTTTCTTTAGTTCCAGTATTGCAAGTTTGCCTTTTGCAACAGCCATCATTCCAATCATAGTCATTGCCTGTGTCTCTCCCCCAACTGGTTACTTCACTTTTATTCTGGTGTAACTCCACTGATTTTAGATACAAAATCTTCAGATGGTTATGCTTTCTTTTGTGAACATGAAACACTTAATCTGGCTTCTGTAATAGAAATGGATATATTTTCACATATATTACACCCCTCCAAAAGATGTCACTACCAGTTCAGAACATCTTGTTTTTTAAGGCGGAGATTGGCATGAGTGATCAAAGTTTTCACAAATATAAAGTTTTCTTAAATATAATGTTTGGAACAGTCACTGGATTTGAGGAACCTCCGTATCAATAAGTGTGTTAACATCCTGAAGGCAGGCAGCTCAAACTCAAAAAATTTAAATTTATTTATATATATTAATTTAAATTATGGGGCCAATTCATAGATCTCAGTCTCTCTGCTTAAAAGTTTGATGGTGGAATGGTGATCTAGTATCCCCAGGGGACATTAGCACTTTTTGTATCCATTGATCTCAAAAGGCGAGATTTTTACATACATTTGGCACCTAAAGATGCAGATAGTCACCTAGTGGGATTTTCAAAAATTCCTAATCTGGCCCTAAATTCTTTACAAAGATGAGTAGATGACTTTTCTGCACTATTTCAGATATTTAAGATGAGGCACAGATTGATTAGTTGACTTAACCAAATTCACAGCAAATTAGTAACAGAGCTGGGACTAGAATCCAAGACTGCTGACTCCCAGTCCTATGCCTTATCCACTAGAAAGGAAATTCTCTAAAAAAAAAGGGGAACAGTTATGATCAACCTTAGCTGATGCTAGGGGTAGAAAAATTTATAAGACAATTTATTCAGCAACTTAATTAGTGTCCCTAATGACTTATTAATGGTTTTAAATGGGACTTAGGCTCCTAAATCACTTTGATACTTTTGAAAATGTTGCCCTAGATCTATAATACATTGCCTACCTTTTAATTCATTCACAGAGTCTATTGTTTCTTGTTCCCAATGAAGTGGTAGAGAATCATATTTGCTAGAAATATGAACTTAAGACGTTTCAAAAGTTGTTACTTTATGTTTGTTCTCCCTAGAATTCATCTGAGGTTCGGGGGGAGTGGGGAAGGATTTTTAGAGTCTGTACTGGAGGAAAATAGGACAGTTCATGCACCTTCTGGGATCCAGTTCTGTAAACACTTATACACACGCTTAACCTGAAATGTGAGTAGCCCCATTGACTTCAATATCTGAGTCCATTTCTTGAATTAATTCTATATTATCTTAGTGAAAATGGGATACAATCTTTTTGTGCTTAACTGAATTCTCAGTGCCCTCTCACTCCATTATATTGTTTTCAATTATCTGGAGGTCATAATTAAATAATATGATGAAGGAAAATTGTTGAATAGGGATATCGCCCATTTCACAATTGAATGGTTATGACACAGAACAATCAGTATTGCATCCCTATGCACATTTAATCCTATTAACATTTCCAAAACATACTGTATCTACAAAGCAAGTATTTTATTGCATATATTCTAGCTAATGATGTGGCTTTTCTCATGGATGAAATTCACTCTTGTGCAGAGGACCAGCAAAAGGCAAAAGACCTATGTATCACTTACACCCTATTCTGTGAGTTTAAGTGTTGCATAATTTGTGCTAGCCCCTTGGTCATCCAGTAGGTTAAAACATCTTTCTTTGAATTCCACCCTTGGGATGATTAAAATTCCATATTTGTACAGTGCAGACACCTTATATTAACCTCACTGACCCAGAACATATTGTCTCTTTAAGAATTCCACTGATTAGTAGCCCGTAATAGACTTTCTGTGTTCCAGTATTTGAATATAGAGTCCTCAGTGAAGCCCAGTAATAGCATTCCAAAATTATGCATTATTGCATGTGTACACGTCTCAAGCTTGTATAAATGTAGATGCTTATTTGAACAGAACCGCTCGACCTTGGAAGTTCAGCCCTTACTAATAATATATCTGCTATAAATTTGTACAAGTCCATTTGCTCTAATGGTTGTATATGTAGCATTGCACTTTATCTGCAAGCAGTCCTGTTGATTTTAATACTACTTGGACCTGAGGTATTATTCAGCATAAATGAATGTGGCAAAACTGGAAATAGAGTGAGCATCCCATGTAAAAGAAAAAGCATGTATTTTTATGTAAAGTGTTTCTGTGTATATGCCCTAGAAGATTAACTGTATGAAAATCCTAAGAGTCCCAGAATCAGTAGCTCAACTAAATAAAGCTAACACAATTCACAACAAACCCCCAATATGTTCAGTGCATGTCCCTAGATAACATTATAATAGCTGTAAAACAATCCCGGTGCAACCTTTTAGAATGTGTTTGCTAAAAATTTGAAATGGAAAAAGAGAAAAAATTATCAAGCAGCTCCCATTAAGTGGTCTGAGGTAAACTGCAAATGTGGTCGATAAAGAAATGTGAAAATATGACAAGTTGAAACATTTGGAATGTTGTGGTGGGGATACTCTCTTAAACAGCTATTGAAAGTGAGTGCATTTGGAGGAGAAACATTCCCTCTCAGAGGGAGAGTCTATTATTTGCCTTATCAAAAACTTTTTTGTTGTTCTAGAATCCCTTTTGGTATGGCACTCCTAGAGAAAGTGAGGAGAGAACTGCTTTCCCTCTTGTCTTATCTGTTTGAATGTTTATTGATCAATCCCTCTTGCATAAAGGGAAGCTTCTTAAGTAAGTTAATATTCTCATCAATTGGATGTGAATATTTTACTAATCAGATTTTTCTCTCTCTTCTATCTGGTCAGCAAGGCCTGATTCTTCTAACATTTGTGCACAAGTAACTCTTTGCTGAATAGTCCGAACTCATTTGGATTTCTTACATGCATAAATTACACACTGGTGTGATTCTTTACTTTCTAGAGAAGCTTAAGTGAGTTAGGGACCTAATTCCCATTTTGTTTAACTTGTCTCTAATAATTCAAAAAGCAGAAAAACATTTTTCCATAGAGAGAAAACCAGACCATTCATAAGCCAGCTCAAAACTCTGATCACAATAACCTTTAGTTGTTTTAATACCATTTTTAAAGTTTAATTCACACAGTCTTAGTCATCATGGTTACTGTAATCTGAAAAGCTACCACAGGGTGGTACCACAGCTTTTTGAAAGATTACAAATACCAAATAATAACAATCATGCTTTGAAAATTGAGGTAATATGAAATGGCTGTGGATATAAGGAATACTCTTACATTAAAATAATGTAAAGCCAATAACTTTTAACACCCTAGAAATATTACTTAAAATTCAGTGCTTTGTACCACTCCTATAGAATATTGTAGCGAGTGATACTGTCCATCATATTCTAAAATAGCCACTGCAATAGCCAGCATTAAGGCTCTGATTCAACAAAATACTTAAGGATGTGCTGAACTTTAAGTACCATTGACTCCACTTGGTTAGTCCCATTGACTTCAGTGTGCTCAGGTGCTACAATGACCAGAGATAACATTATTCAGGTGCTTAAAACTAAGCAGGTGTTTAAAGGCTTTGCTGAATCAGGGCCTACAGAAGGAGAATTCCCTTAATGTCTATTGAATTACTGATAAATCATGAGAGGAAAATGTTTTTGTCAATTCATTGTGAATATTGTAGTGGGTATGTAGAACTCTTCCATAAGAGTGACTATGCCCCTTTAGTTGTTAAGTAACCTGTTCACTCCAGTGCTCTGTATTTCTTCTATTCTTATTTCACAGGATATTCAGGGGTCTGTAGAGCATGAAAACTGTGACTTTCTCCCTCCTGGGCAATAACCACAAACTTCTTGCTCATCTTTAGAGCCTCTGCACTCATGGGTTCAGGATCAGGCCAAGAGAAATTTAAAGACAAAAGAGATTTATTAGTCACTATAGTCCATTCCCCATTCTAGTGAAGGGTTATTCCCTATAGCACATTTTTTCTACTGCTTGTTCCAGAGATCCTAAATGATGGGAATTCTATAATTTCCCTTGAAGAAAGTATTCCAAAGGCTAATAGATCTCCCAGTCATAAAATTTTCCTGATTATCAGCCTACATTTTACTTGGATTTCATTGTTTATACTCTCCATTGCAACACACTAAAGAATTCCTCTCTGTGCCTGATGTTTTCATACTTCAGATACATGTATAATTAGTTTCCACATTTCTTTTATCATGGCAAAGCTACTGTAGACATAGTTAATCCTTTTAATCTCTTCTCCTAAATCAGTCCCTCCATTGCCCTAATCATTTTTTGTAGCTGTTCTCTGGACTTCTGCCTGATTGTCAATGCCTTTCTGAGGATGAGATGCTCCATATTCCAATACAATATTCCAGATTATCTTTCATGAAAACCTCGTAGAGATGAACTGTTACTTCTCTGTTCTGTCATGCTGTGTCTGCACTTGAGCCAGAAGTTACACTGGCCATTTCTGTGGTTGTGTTTAATTGACAACTCATGGCATATTCACTCTGCACTCTATTTTAGGGTGCCCTTGAGAAAATCCATTTGTTTTAGTTAGTGCAGTGGCCAGCCTCTTGAGGCTTGTGAAATACCCTGAGCTGGTAACACTAGGGCTAGATGCTCCGCACTGGCAACCTGCTCACTTCTGAGAGCAAGTTAAAGTGTCAGGTAGAGCCCAGTATCCTGTCTTCTGACAGTGGCTGATGCCAGGTGCCCCAGAAGAAATGAACAGAACAGGTTATCATCAAGTGATCCATGCCCTGTCGCCCATTCCCAGCTTCTGGCAAACAGAGGCTAGGGACACCATCCCTGCCCCATCCTGGCTAATAGCCATTGATGGGCCTATCCTCCATGAATTTATCTAGTTCTTTTTTGAATCCTGTTATAGTATGGCCATTCACATCATCCTCTGGCAAAGAGTTCTATGGGTTGACTGTGTGTTGTGTGAAAAAAATACTTCCTTTTGTTTGCTTTAAACCTGCTGCCTATTAATTTCATTTGGTGACCCCTAGTTTTTATATTATGAGGAGTACATAATACTTCCTTATTTACTTTCTCCACACCAGTCATGATTTTATAGACCTTTATCATATCCCCCCTTAGTCGTCTCTTTTCCAAGCTGAAAAGTCCCAATCTTATTAATCGCTCCTCATACGGCAGCCGTTCCATACCCCAATAATTTTTGTTGCCCTTTTCTGAACCTTTTCCAATTCCAATATATCTTTTTTGAGATGGGGTGGCCACATCTGCACACAGTATTCAAGATGTGGGCATACCATGGATTTATATAGTGGTAATATGATATTTTCTGTCTTATTATCTATCCCTTTCTTAATGATTCCCAACATTCTGTTTGCTTTTTTGACTGCCGCTGCACATTGAGTGGATGTTTTCAGAGAACTATTCACAAGGAATCCAAGAACACTTTCTTGAGTGATAACAGCTAATTTAGACCCCATCTATATATATGCATAGTTGGGATTATGTTTTCCAATGTGCATTACTTTGCATTTATCAACATTGAATTTCATCTGCCATTTTGTTGCCCAGTCACCAGTTTTGTGAGATGCTTTCGTAGCTCTTTGCAGCCTGCCTGGGACTTAACTATCTTGAGTAGTTTTGTATCATCTGCAAATTTTGCCATCTCACTGTTTACCCCCTTTTCCAGATCATTTATGACTATGTTGAATAGGACTGGTCCCAGTACAGACCCCTGTGGTACACCACTATTTACCACTCTCTATTCTAAAAACTGTCCATTTATTCTACCCTTTGTTTCCTATCTTTTAACGAGTTGCCAATCCATGTGAGGACCTTCCCTCTTATCCGATGACAGCTTACTTTGCGTAAGAGCCTTTGATGAGGGACCTTGTCAAAAGCTTTCTGAAAATCTAAATACACTATATCCACTGGATCCCCCCTTGTTCACATGCTTGTTGATCTCCTCAAAAAATTCTAGTAGACTGGTGAGGCATGATTACCCTTTACAAAAATCATGTTGACTCTTCTCCGACAAATTACGTTCATCTATGTGTCTGACAATTTTGTTCTTTACTATAGTTTCAGTGAGTTTGCCCAGTACTGAAGTCAGGCTAACCGGCCTATAATTGCCAGGATCACTTCTGGAGTCCTTTTTAAAATTGGTATCACTTTAGCTATTCTCCAGTCATTTGGTACAGAAGCTGATTTTAATGATAGGTTACAAACTACAGTTAGCAGTTCTGCAATTTCACATTTGAGTTCCTTCTAATCTATAGAAGTCCTAATTAGTCTGGGACCCAAATATCTGAGAGGTCACATTTTGCCCTACATTTGGGCAATCTGATTTTGTCTTCTATTCCTGGGATTAAACTCAGCATGATTGTTCAGAACTTGTTTAGTAGGTGCTGGATTTTTGTTGTTGAGGAACTGGCTGACTTTGTTGCTGGCATTTTAGCTGAAAGGAGGCATTTTGATTGAAATAATATGATTATTCTTTACATGTAAGGCAGCCAGGGGCTGGATGATAGCATTATATAGTTCTCAGTACCAAGGTCTCTTTCAGCAATATTGATTTCTAGGTGTTTCCCTACCAATTAATATCTGTTTTATATTATATTCCTCCAAATGTAATTGCTTGCAGTTTGGCAAGCTGAATCTCATATGCTATTTCTGCACATTTCTATTCTCTCCAGGTATTATTTCTCTGTTCTCATTGGAGTTCACAGTGCCTCCCAATTTATTATCAGCAGATTTCATTTACATGTTGTTTACCCTGACTTCCATATTGTTAATGAAAATGTTTTGTAAGACAGGATCTTATGCTGATCACTATAGTGGCTGTTACGTGCTTCTTCTCATGCTTATCTGTTTCCTTTTATCATTATGCTTTTTTATATGACCATCTGCCAGTTTTCAATCCACAGGATATCCCTATTCAAATCATTTCTAATTTTGAAAGTCAGATTGGGAGAAACACTGTTCCAGATGCTTTACTAAAATCAAATTTATCACCAACTATGGGCTAGGTTGTGTTAGCTTTACATCAAAAAGTGTAGTACTTAAGTTACACAGCACAATAGGTGCTGTTTTAGTAACTTGGTAAAATGTCGGAATTTCCTAGTCCAGTGATTTATTTATTTATTTATTTACAACGTGGTTATTACAGTGATATGGTGAATGCTACTGTAGGTCCTGATCCTGCAGTGAGCTCCACATAGATGGACTCCTATGTCCTCGTGGAACCTCATTTTAAGGCTTACATTTACATAATTGTATTGTGCTTTGAAGGCTAGGAGTGTGTGGATTTATTGATTCTGGCCCAAATTTCTCTGCTAGTGCATAGGTGAGGTTCTCATTGAGACCATAGCTTATAAAGGCAGAATTTGACCCACTGGCTTATTTAGGGAGTGACAAGGAATTAAGGGCTTCTGTATCTTCTCATGAAACTAATGAAGAATATTTGTCTTGAGAGAGGCATTTGATATATCATATTGCTTAATATGTTTTCTTAAATGAACAGTTTAAATATATCAAACCAGAAATTCTAACTCTTCCAAAATTCCATATCAGTAAAACAGCTTTCTGTGCTACCTTAACTGGTAATGTTTTATAGCTATTGTACTATAAACATTAGGAATTAAACTGAAATATACTTGTAATAAAGTTTACAGGGTTATTTTTCCCTTCAGTGCTGATTTAATTTTTTTTGTGAAGGGGTAATTTCACAATTCTTTCCAAATATTATAAGTCAACTGTTGTAAATAGGTTGAGCTGCTCACCATCTGTGTATTTCATTGGGAAAGGGAGAGTCACACCAAACAAGACCAATGTTTTAGGCAATTTCATCAAATTATAAATGGTTTAGTCATAGAAATATATTGGTACAGAAATATATAGCCCACTATAAATTGATTCTCTAGGTTTAAACGTATACATTTAAGAATTTTGCTGTGTCTTAGGCTAGCAATAATTGTGAATTATGTGCATCATGAAGTTTAGATGGGTAATTTGACTATGTGTTCTGTTTGTTTTGCTCCAATGAATGCTATGTAACTGCGGCAGTTGTTTACCAAATTCTCCAGTAAATGAGGTGCTTTTTCCTCTGTGGATTTTCTTATGAATCATGAAGAAAACATTATTTGAAAATAAGTACTCCACTTCTAAAATCGGCTATCCTGTAATTTTGAGATTATTTTTTTTCTTCCAGCCATCCTGGCTTGTATTTAATTTATTCAATTTCCATAAGTTTATTGGTGACAGATAAGAGTAGGTATTGTTTAATAATGTGTTTAGCTTGCTGGGAACTGGGTGGCTGAGAGAATTGGCAATGGGAGAGAGCACCTTCCATCTATACAGTGACAGGTCAAAGGAGGCACAAATCCATGGTGGCTGTGGAAGCCACACTGTTAGGGGGCAGACATGCAATCATTAGTCCAGTTCCTAGTCACCTAGTAGGTGTCATCATCACAAAAAGCTTTTGCATTTACTCTCCTCCTATTACTAGGACTGCTCTGTGGTTCCAATAACCCTAACTTCCTCTGTCTCCAAGGAGGGCAGGAAAGCTTGTCATAGATCCAGTAAACTAAGATGTAGCTTTTCTGGCTTTTCTGCAGGGGCAGCTGGGTCTGCAAGGCTAGTGCCTACATACAATAAACTGCCACCCTGAATCTGCAGCCCAGTGTCATGATTTTTGTTAGTAGTTTGGCGCAATCTAGTGGTGACTCTTAGAAGTGAAGAAAAATCTCCTTTCTATTCTTAAATGAGTCGGGGATTCTTACCACTGAGGTAAATAAACAAAGTGGTCTAGACAGATTTATTTTCAGCAGTGGGAAATATGGGTACCTACCAACAGGGTTGGGAAAAACAAGGTATTCAAGTGTTATTCAAGGTTTTCAAGTGACAGCCCTGGGTTGTCAGGGTACTTGTTGAGCCAATCTAACCTCTTTGAGAGTGGCAACAAGATAGTTTGATGTAATAGCAATGGGACAATTGTCCGAAATTCAGGTAGTTCAGTGGGCTGCTAACTGTGTTAGATTCTACATGTTTTGTGTTAAAATTATGTTAACCACCACATGTAATCCAACATAAATTTGTTACTGCTTTTAAACATGAGTACCTAATATCTACCCACATACAGAGTAAATATTTTACTACTCGAAAGATCCTCTACAAGGGCCTGATGCAAAGCCTTGTGAAGTCAATGGGAGACTTTTCACTGACTTCAATAGAGTTTGGGCACCATCGCAGGCACTGTAATTTGTAGTACTTAACTGAGCTGATGTGAATAGAACTTCACATGCATCTTTTTCCTCATGGGATTGGATCAAGAATATCTGAAGGGTTTAGCTGTGTGTGGAGGTGATGGGAATTCTTAATTTCCCCCTCCAAATTAATTCACACATTTCTGAGTTAAAGGATCTGGGACAAATCCTCATCTGGTGTCAATGGATGCAGCTCCATTGATTTCAGTTGTACTACATCCATTTACACCAACTGAAGTTCTGTACTTCTGTATTGAAGTATGGGAGTAAGATCATTTGCTATCTATGTCCTTATCTACCAGTCCTGGGTACAACTTAATAAAATAACATTCTGGAAAGCTCTCAATTAGCTGCACTTTTGGAGCTAGCTTTTTGTGTGTGTGTGTGTGTCTTTGTCTATGGACTAAGTTAATAAGCCAGAAAAGTAGTGTTTACTGTGAGAAACTGTGTTCCTCTCTGAGATGAGTGGATGAAGTTCCCTCATAAATTATGTGCATGTTCTTCAGCTACGTAGTCAAAGAGTTCATATGGAATAGTCTTGTGCCTTTAAAAATAAGAGAAACTATGCATCATGATTTGTAATTCCACTCTTTATATTTGATGTAGGAAACAGGAATGATAGGCATGAAAATAATTAGAGACTAAAAGCTGCAATGACATTCTGCATTCATCACTGCACACTTGAGAGTTTATAAAGAGCTAGACCAGAGGGGAAAACATTGTTAAGTTTAACATTTTTTATTATAAGCTTATCTGAAAAAACACAACAGACGTCCTAAGGTATTGGTGAATTCCTAAGCAGATAATTGGAATGCATTAAGGAAACTGATAAACATTACAAACAGAACTTTAAAGATTGTATTATTGGAAACTGAGTGCTATAGCCTGAAGTAATAAAGTAGGAAAGTTAGTTTAGAATCTTGTTTGCACCTAAGTGTCATTTTTCTTTTATAAACTAGGAATACAGAAGTTTCCATACCAATATGTGAGCTTCAGTAAGCAATGGGAAGGGCAAAAGTGGGTGTTTATGTATTTAGGATGTAATAATAATACCAAGCACTTATGTAGAACTTTTCATCAATAGATCTCCGAACGCTTTACAAAGGAGGCATTTCACAGAGAAGTGCTAGAAATTATGTTGGGCATAAATGTAACCAAATACAAGTTTGTTACTGCTTTCAAATATGAGTATCTACTATCTACCCACACACAGGGGAAATATTTTATTATTATGTGAAAAATCCTCTACGAGGGCCTGATGCAAAGCCTGCTGAAGACAATGGGAGACTAGTCCAAGGCCACCCAGGAAACCAGTAACAGAGTTGGGAATAGAATCCAGAGCTTTTGAGTCCCAGTCCCTGTCCACTATAGGAGCTAAGTGTTCTATCAGTTTTATATGAAAAGTAATAAACTAGATCCTCCTGTCTGGTATCACTGTATACATGTGCTATATAGTCTTGGAGACTTGAAATGTGACCTAGTGTTTAATTTTTTTTTTTGCCTTCTAAAGTAAATTATACTAAACAACAGTGAGCTACTGTAAAAATAAAAACAACAGTAAAAAAATCTTTCCCTGATGCACATTCCCTTTCTTCAGGACTGTTATAATTTTGAAACATGAAGCAGTTCCTTAGCTGGTATATACTGGTGTAGCTCCATTGATTTATATGGAGCCACATTTATTTCACTAGCTGAGGATCTGGCCTAAAAACTGTTTTCTTTTCTGACCCAGGATAGGGGGCAAAGTTACATTAGTGATGGGTGAACATCAAAAGTTCTGGAGGCTCAGTTTGGTTCAGACAAACATCAAAAGTTGACATACTGAAACCTCATTTGAATGATCCATATCTACTAACATGGCAAAACTGGGCTTAAAAGTTTGTGAGAATAGGGTGTTCTGCAACATGTCTGAGTAGTTCTTGTTTCCAGTTGAGCTAGAGAAACCTCAAAAACAGCTTTTCTCATAGTGGTTTAGCATTTCCCCTATTAGTGCTGAATGAAAATAAATATCCACACACCCAGGTCATGGTTAGCTTCTGCTGAATATAGGGAAGGATGCAGCTTATTTCCTGTGTGTTTGTGGCTATGTGGATCTGCACAGTGCATTGAATCTGCCCACACTATCAGCTTCTCCATATTCCATCCTCTACAGTGAGCAACAGACACTTCCATGTGGCCTGAGAGTGCAAAATTTCCTAACATAGGCTCTCTGGTTCTCTTGTCTTCTGGCACAGCAGACTTGTGAGTTAAACTGCTTTTGGTCTTTATGCACCCCCTCAAGGGACCTTACCAATGAGTACAGAGGAAACAGTGTCATCCAGAAATAGCTTCGTATATTACCCCTCAGAATTAGAGACATGATCTGTTGATAATGAGAGAAATAATCACCATGATCTCATAGCAGATATTGTGGATTTATTTTTCTCTCTCTCTAGATACAGGAGCTGAAATACCTCAGTACTTTGCTGAGATTGAGAACTGAAAAGGATGGCTCTAGCACCAGAAATGTACTGTTTATAAAAAGACAAGTAACCAAACAGCTATCATTATGTAACAGGGAACGCAGCAGCCGGTCCAGGCCTTTAACAAAAGCCTCTGCTAAAGTGGGAATTGTGGATTTAGCACAAAGATTAACATATATATCAGAAATTAATTAGAGTGACTTCACAATAAAAACAGGTAATAGTAATGTGCACAATTAGATACAGATACCATAAAAATAAGTACTCCATATAGAGGTAAAGAGCAACATGACTGTATGAGTAAGAAAAATAATAACTCAAAGACGTACATTGCTAGAGTTTTTTTTTTCTTCTGTTTGAACTGTTAGAAAATGTGTGGCTGTATGGGATGCAATTTTTACAATTTTTTTAAAGCAGTAGCATAAATTGAGGGTAAGCCACATTATTAGTGTGTAGACATGAGTGGAGAAAAGCATAGGTAAAAGGGAAATGGAAACTAGACAAAGGAAAAATGAACAATAAAACAGCAAAATTACTATGCTGAATGGCTCTTTCTGGACAAAAGGTAGACCTCTGCTCCTGCAGCCTTATATGCTCATGGAATTTCTACTTGACATCAATAGCATATCTGAATGTGGATTAAGATTGCAAAATCAAAAGAATTTGAGAGGATTGGGCCTCACACTTCACTACTAAAGGGCATATTCTGTTCTCAGATGCATATTTTGAGGCTCCTATTGACTTCAGTAAGATCTGTGCGGGATACAGTACACATATCTGAGAGCAAATATAGGGCTTAAGTGGTGAATAGGCCTTGTTGTTGGCCTTTTGCACAGGGGTGAATTCCACCCAAGTACAGGGTTAGGGTTTAGATGGTTTCTTTTAAAAGAAGACTCATTCATGAGTCAGAATAGAGGGAAGTGGGGAAATGCTGATCTGGAGGGTCTAAAATGACTTTAAACATACAGCTGTGTGAAATTTCAGTTAGCAGGAGGCTCTGTTGACTATTTTTGGTTTCAATTCACGAGCTAACACCCAGCAAATTTATTTCAAGAGCCCAAAATTCCAAATGAAACAATGAAAAGTGGCTTTGGCTGGCATGGATATGAAACAATGCAAAGTCAGCAAATCTGACCTGTTTTCTACCTGGAAGAAGAAATCCCTCCTAGCACCCAAAATTCTGCTAAGATTTACTTGAAACTCTAAGGCCAGAATTTCAAAAGCATTCATCTCCCATGTAGGCACCCAGAATTAAGCAGAAAAGAATGGGAGGTGCTGGTTTGAATAATCTGTAAACTTTTTAGTGAACCAGTTTCTCAAAGGATCTGCAGTTTAGAATAAACTTAACCTAATTCAGGGATCTATTACAAAACATTTTTTCCAGATCCATTTAATAGGATTTTTATTCAGAAAACAAATGTGAGGCAGAAAGGGGAGGTGTGTGTTTGAGAGATGATGGGATGGGATAACAGAATAATACCAAAAATCTAGTTTAGGATTTATGGGGGAAATTTATAAAAGCATCTATGTGGCTTAACCTAAGTCCCATTTTCAAAACTGAGCTAAGCACTTAGGAGTTTAAGGATATGTTGACACTACAGCTGCTGTAGTGGCATAGTGTAGATGCTTCATACATTGATGGAAGGGGTTTTTCTGTCTATGGGTAACAGACCTCTCTGGGAGATGGTAACTAGGCTGACAGAAGAATGCTTTCATCAACCTAGCCTCATCTACACCAAGGATTAGGTTGACCTAACTACAGTGCTTAGGTCACAAAATTTTTCACAACCCTGAGTGACATAGCTAGGTTGATCTAGGTTTTAAGTGTAGACCAGGCCTACGTTTCATTTAAAGTCAATGACTAAAGATGCAGAATAGACACTTTGGTAAGTCAACTACCTATATCTTTAGGTGCCTAAATACCTTTGTTAATCTGGTTCTTTTTGAAAATGAGATTTCGGGTTCATAGTGTAAACATAGCTTTTGTAAGCATAGTCCCCAGTGTAGATACAGGCACAATACCTCCCAATACCTATGCCGACAGAGGCTGTGTCTACAGTGGGGGTTTGGGCAGCATACCTATGTCAGTCCGGGGTGTGGTTGATATAAGTTTAAAATGTAGACCAAACTTTAGGTTCCTATATTGTATAGATGCTTTTGAAAATTATACTCGAACTGCTTTTCCCTCCTCTCCATAAACCAAGGAAGAAAGGAGCAGGGAGTCCACTTCAAGTTTCTAATTTTAAATTATTTGTTTGTGTTAAATAGAGCATTTATTTTTTGCATTGTGCTCTGGGTCACAGAATAAGCAAGCAAAGGAGCAAAGCTAAAGGGGAGTTATGCTAAGGCTGAAAGAGAAAAGTTAGATTTATTTTTCATAGCTTAGAATTTGAGAATTCCTTACAAATAATAAAGATAGAGTTAAACAAACCTTTTGCCCTAGGCATGTTTCAGTAGGTTCTATTAAAATAATTAATTTCAATTGTTGAGTTTTAGGGTGACTAAAAGTCTCATCATGATTATCATTGTAATAATTAGGGTTGTCATGTGAATAAGAAAATTAATAGCGCAATTAAAAAAAATAAATTAATCACGATTAATCGCACCGGTAAACAACAATAGAATACAATTTATTTAAATATTTTTGGATGTTTTCTACATTTTCAAATATATTGATTTCAATTATAACACAGAATACAAAATGTACAGTGCTCATTTTATATTTATTTTTGATTACAAATATTTGCACCTTAAAAAACTAAAGAAATAGTATTTTTCAATTTACCTAATACAAGTACTGTAGTGCAATCTCTTTATCATGAAAGTTGAACTTACAAATATAGAATTATGTACAAAAAATAACTGCATTCAAAAACAATTGCTCAAACAAGTTTGTTTACATTTGCAGAAGATACTACTACCTACTTCTTGTTCACATCACCTGAAAGTAAGAACAGATGTTTGCATGCATTGCTGTAGCCGACATTGCAAGATATTTACATGCCAGTTGTGCTAAAGATTCATATGTCTCTTCATGCTTCAGCCACCATTCCAGACATGCGTCCATGCTGATGGGTTCTGCTTGATAACAATCTAAAGCAGTGCGGACCGACCCATGTTCATTTTCATCACCTGAGTCAAATGCCATCAGCAGAAGGTTGATTTTCCTTTTTTGCTGGTTTGGGTTCTGCAGTTTCTGCATCAGAGTATTGCTCTTTTAAGATTTCTGAAAACATGTACCACCTCGTCCCTCTTAGATTTTGGAAGGCACTTCAGATTCTTAAACTTTGGGTCAAGTGCTGTAGCTATCTTTAGAAATCTCACATTGGTACCTTCTTTGTGTTTTGTCAAATCTGTAGCGAAAGTTTTCTTAAAATGAACGTTTGCTGAGTCATCACCCGAGACTGCTATAACATGAAAAATATGGCAGAATGTGGGTAAAATAGAGCCGGAGACATAGAATTCTCCCCCAAGTTGTTGAGTCACAAATTTAATTATCACATTTTTTTAATGAGTGTCATCAGCATGGAAGCATGTCCTCTAGAATTGTGGCTGAAGCAATGGTGGCACACGGATGTTTAGCATATCTGGCATGTAGATACCTTCCAATGCCAGCTACAAAGTTCCATGCGAATGCCTCTTCTTACTTTCTGATGACATTGTAAATAAGAAGTGGGAAGCATTATCTCCCGTAAATGTAAACAAACTTGGTTGTCTTAGTGATTGGCTGAATGAGAAGTAGGACTGAGTGGACTGAGTTGACAAAGCCCTGGCTGGGATGATTTAGTTGGGGTTGGTCCTGCTTTGAGCAGGGGGTTGGACTAGATGACCTCCTGAGGTCCCTTTCAACCCTGATATTTTATGATTCTTTGACTTGTCGGCTCTAAAGTTTTGCATTGTTTTGTTTTTGAGTGTAGTTATGTAACAAAAAAAAATCTACATTTGTAAGTTGCACTTTCATGATAAAGAGATTGCAGTACACTTGTATGAGGAGAATTGAAAAATACTGTTTCTTTTATAATTTTTACAGTGCAAATATTTGTAATAAAAATAATAGAAAGTAAGCAGTGCACACTTTGTATTCTGTGTTGCATCTGAAATCAATGTATTTGAAAATGTAGAAAAAATCCAAAATATTTAATAAATTTCAATTGGTATTCTATTGTTTAACAGTGAAATTAAAATTGTGATTAATCATAATTAATTTTTTAAATCACAATTAATTTTTTTGTATTAATCACATGAGTTAACTGCAATTAATCGACAGCTCTAGTAAAAATATATTTTGTTTTGGAGAGGTGGGAAGTAATGCTGCAATCTGAGTTAAAACAATATTTAACAATTTGTGGTAATTGGCTTCAATTCCATATGGTTGGGAAAAGCTTAGTCATGGTACTTTTACTATGTAAGAATTATGATTTGAGATTTCAAAAACTGGTGAAAGGAAGGCGGGGAGGGGGAGGGAAATATAGCACTTTACCAATACTACTCCTGGAACAAAGCCTGCAGACTCTGGTCTATACCCCATCTCCCCCAGTTTTCACACTCTTTCCATCCTAGAAACCTGGTCATATCTTTTAAAATAAGCCATATTCTTTTGGTAAATAAAGTAGGCATGGTAAGAGAATCTGAGGTGGCTTGTTCTTACACTGGGTGAGGGGAGATTCTCAAAGGCACAAAGGGTAGTACAGACACCCAAATCTTATTGAAGGTCAATGGAAGTTGCCTGCCTAAGTCCTATTTATACCATTGAAAATTTCCCCCTGAAGATTTAATGTTTCCAGTTATTCAGCCCGCTGATTAAGTTCCCAACTGGGGAAGTTGGGCTAAAATAAATTCCTCTACAACCATTCCGATAACATTTTGCTTAATAAATTAGCTTTCTTATTTAAATTATATAAAGGTAAAATGCTTCCACTGAAAATCTTCTCTGCACCTTCTGAATATTTATTTGAACTGGTTTGCTGTTGTGTGCTTTGCAACTCCAACTATGTAGGATATGTTTTTGGGAGCTTGCCAATGAACTAAACCCCATAGCCTAGCTTAGTTTAGCTTTGAAATCAATTTTCTTTTTTGGACATGAAGTTATTCTAGATCAGCTCCATGGCATCTTTCTCAAGACGACTAATGATGTCAGAGGAATAGGCCACTTTGTAGATAGTATCATGCTTAAGACCCCTTGAAATGAAACACTATTCCCCTTCCACTAGAAGAATTTCCCTTGATAGAGGCATGGAACCTTGTATTTACAGGTAGCAAAGTAGCAAAAGCAGACAATTTCCATAAAGTCTTACAAAGAAACTTTTTTCTTCTAGGTGAAACGGAAGGGAAGTTATCTATCCTCAGCTTACAGTTATGTACATAGGTGTGGTTGTGCTTGTGAAGTTGGCCAGAGAGGGCTCTGTTGCTCGGTAACTTTCTTCCACCTCTTAGGCCTTGGCTACACTTGAGAATTCACAGCGCTGCCATTCTCCCAGGGGAGTAGCTTGCAGCGCTGCGAGCGAGTTTGCAGCACTGCAGGCGCTGATTACACTGGTGCTTTACAGCGCTGTACTCGCTGCGCTTGGGGGAGGGGTATTTTCACACCCCTGAGCGCAGCAAGTTGCAGCGCTGTACAGCGCCAGTGTAGCCAAGGCCTGACATATCAGCAAAGTGGGAAAGAGGAGAATAGCGGCTTTAATATTTACTTGCCATTTTTGAGACCTTCATGATTGATGTCCTCAGCTTCCAAGAGAACAAATTCATTTCACTAGACAAAGGGCTAAAATGTGAACTGATGCACTTAAGAGTCCCCAGGCAAGGACATGACATTTTCAGACATCTAATCTTACTGAGGATCATGAAACCACCACGTACCCTCAGACTTTTTGATAATTCATAGGTAGAATGGTTATTATCTAAGTGGACATTTAAGTCAAATACCTAACTGTATTTCTGGCATCTTAGATTTTCAGTAAGCGTATTTGCATTCCATCAGTGTGTGGCTTCTTACACATAGACAATTTGGATCAGTTCATGTCACTGACTCCAGGTTTAACGTGGCAATAGTCAGAATAGTCAGAGAGAATACTGGAATTATATTTAAACCTGCTGGGAAGCAACCTGGATAGGTTGGATAAGCATAAATAAATCTTGTGGTACAAAACTCAGTCAATCATGCACAGGTTGCTTGATATACATTTCCATTTTTATTTTATTAGCAAATAGTAGTACAGATATAGGCATGAACATCTCTAAAGCTTACTCTGTCCTGGGATGATGGATGAACTGTGGTCAGTAGCAACCAATTTAGAATGGAAAGTAAACTTCTAACTTGACTAGTAAATATCACACTTCTATGTCAATCAGTAGAAGATTCTCTTAGTTATCTGCATCTTAATTTCCACATGATCTGTCAAAGACAAAATGGGCTTCCCCAGAACAGGTGATTTCAGCCTATATTAAATATCTGACTTTTAACCAATAAGAGATAATATGCATCTAGATCACTAGCTAAGTAATTTTCTTTTCCTATTCAAGATTCACACAAGAAATTCCTTAAATTCGGCATTGGAACTGATGAGCATCAGTTCAATATAGGTCTCTTTGCCTATGCTTGAGTCTTCATGAAATACATATCTATTGTGGAAGTATTGCTTGCACTGGTATTTCAAAGAATAAATGGCTACCGTCTGGATTACTGTGGGCAGGATAATAGAAGAAATGGGAAATTCTCTCTCAGGGCTCACCTTCCAGTGACCCTCTCAGTTTTGTTCTGTGCTGCAGGCAGAGTGGTGGAATCCAGCACGTGCTGCAAGAGAGAGGATTCTAAATAAATAACCCAACCCTGCAGAGGCGGTTTGTCTCCTGCCCGGAATTGCCACTGTGCCTGCCCCAGCGCCCACTTTGTATCCCTGCAAGATGGGTCAGGTGGTGCTGACATTGCCGCAGACCATGGGCATCTGGCCTGGCCCACCTAGCCAGAGGGTGCAGAAGGAGAGGTTTGTTCCCTATGCACTGCAGCTGCCAATACTACTGGATTGGAAGGGCTTCACTTTGGCCACCTCACTCTGACACAGGAGCTGGTTCCCCAGGAGTTCTCCACCAATGGGCAATCTGACAGGCTGCGAATGTCTCGAAGAATGGCAGGAAAATGAAGAGAGCCCTTCAGCTGTGATAGGTGGTTACATCAAGGGGCAGTGGCTTGGCATGGGGAAGCCATAAATGGCAGCGACTAAATCCACCAAAGGCATAGTAAAGAGCAGCTGGTGAGACCGTTTTGGGTGTGTGCCCTCCTGCAACACAGGTCTCATCATCTTGCCCCTCCCTCCTTCCTTCCCTCACACTGGGCAATTGTTTCTCTGAGCCCCAGCGGAAGTCAGGAATTCTGCATGGAGGGGAGAAGAAGGGAATCTCCCTTTGGGAATAAAGTCCCTCTTGGGCTAGGGAGCTCTTGGATTTGGCATGAAAACCACCTTTATCTGGGAGGCTACTGTCTTGTGAGTTATAGGCAGCAGCTCAGAGGCATTCTATCCATTCCCAAAGGGGCAAAGATAAAGAGATAACTGTTAGCAGAAGAGATTCGCAGGACACCTCATCTGACTCTGGTTCCCAATCCCCCTCTCCCCATAGGAGTACAATTTTTAAAAGGGTTCAAGAAATTACTTTGGAAATGTAGGAAAAAGACTGCCCTATGCTTTCCCCAAAAGTTCATCTGACTTGTCCCCAGAGGGTGCCAGAGGTAAAGGCTCTGCTCACAAGGTTTTCATACGTGGAAATAAAAAAGCATAATAAAAGGAATAGAATTATGTCTGCTGGTTCTTCATCTTCCTCATCATTTAATTCATTAAAACATTGTCTTTGTCTCTCTGGAAAAAATAATTAAGACCAAATGGGAAACTCCAGCAAAGTCTATGAGATTGTCCGGATTTTCCAAAAAATTCTACAACATATACCATAGCAAAGTAGATTTTGTGTCTCTTCCCAAAGTGGACAGGGCAGTTTCATCACTAGTCAGATTCTGCTATCCCACTGGAAAGGGACTTTCTCCTGAAAGAAACCAATGGCAATATCACTGAGCTTAATGTTTTTGAGGCTGCTTCTTCACTGCACCAGAAGCCCTCAGAGGAAGGTGTTTTGCAAGACCAGTACTAATGTGGACTGACAATTTGGCAGCCAGATTGTCAAAAAAGGCTAAAACAACAAAGAGTCTGGTGGCACCTTAAAGACTAACAGATTTATTTGGGCATAAGCTTTCGTGAGTATAAACCTCACTTCCTGCATCCGAAGAAGTGAGGTTTATACTCACGAAAGCTTATGCCCAAATAAATCTGTTAGTCTTTAAGGTGCCACCAGACTCTTTGTTGTTTTTGTAGATACAGACTAACACGGCTACCCCCTGATACTTGAAAAAAGGCTAAGAAATCATTGAAGTTAGGTTCAGAGTTAAAGGAGATCTTAATGGCTCTAGCATTCATAACTAATGCAATCAGAGATGCTTTCTTGTTTTCAGCGCATGTCATGGTCTCCAGTGTGGTGACCAGATGGCACCTCTGGTTACAAGCCTAGATGATTTTAGGACCAAACAGAAAAGGGCATAGTTTTTGCTACAAACATGTAAAATTGTTTTCTTAGTGGGAGTGTATTCAGGTTCAGAGTGATATACCTGTCTCATAGAGCTGGAGGGGACCCTGAAAGGTCATTATGTCCAGCCCCCCACCTTCACTAGCAGGACCAAGTACGGATTTTGCCCCAGATCCCTAAGAGGGCCCCCTAAGGATTGAACTCACAACCTGGGGTTTAGTAGGCTAATGCTCAAACCACTGAGCTATCCCACCCAATTTTTTAGTAGAGAATGAAGAAAATTCCTTTATCTACAGCATGATGAAGATTGAAATAAAAAGGTTAGTTTCTTTAGTGAACGTGCCTAGCCCTAAATGTATTGGCATCCTTTCTCTCAGCCCCCCTCCATAATTTTTTCCAAACCCTTCTTCAACCTCTCCATCTCTCTCTTCTTACTTCTTTGTTCGAACTGGAGCACTTGTCTTTTGGCTAGCTAGCCTCCTACAGCCTGTGTTTCAGAAGTTGGGAGACCAGAGCACGTAGTCCTCAGCCCAAATGGTCTCTTAATGCAGTTCCATGCTGGAGGTGACCTCCTTATATTTGGATGAAGGTTCTTCTGCATTTTGTGCCATAGTCATGGTGCTTCTATATTATCACAGCCTCCCCATTAACCAAATTATACCTTTTGATTTTCCTTGTATACACCATTACCCTGGAAGCACTTGCGGTCCACCATTTTCATATCTTCCCCCCCTGGCCATTTTCTTCACTTCATCACATTGTCTGTCTTCACCAGGACACTACTTTTGCCAATTTATTTAAATTAGTATGCATTTTCAGAAAAGAATACTGAATTTTAAAGATTGTAATTGGTGCAGTTATTATATTTAAAATTCAGTAAAGTACATACTAAACAAGGAGTGTACCAATACCTGATGAGCCAAGAACAATCACATTGCAAATCTTCTCACAGGGATGGCCAGGGAAGAGCACTGTGCAATAAAAGCAAGCAAGCCATGACTCATTACAGTTTGCAGGCCTTTGACATAGGAGGAGTACATTAGAACAGCAGTGGAAATTCACTAATGCAACACATACAGAAAGAACATAGGCAGTTTAGGCTGTGAGAAAGCTAACAAAAAGGGAAATTCTCAGTTGCTCATGTCTACCTAGGCACAATGGGGTACAGCTTTAACTGTTTCACTAATGAACCCCTTTGTACCTTTCTTTCAGATGTAAGTCATAACTGGTAAGTTCCTAGTTTATATTAGACTCTCTCAAATAGTTATGTGCTGTCGATATGTCTGCAAATTTGCATAACATGACATGGGGGAGGGGAGAAATGATTTATATATATATATATATATATTTAAAATGCAGAAGAAGAACAAATTTTGCACATAACTATGCTGATTTAGAGGCAGTGAGGGAATCTTAACTGCAGGCTAGCTTCAGAAATAAGGATAACACTCTTTTCAAGCATCAGGGGGGAAGCCATGTTAGTCTATATCCACGAAAACAACAACAACAACAACAAAAAACGTGGCACCTTAAAGATTAACAGATTTATTTGGGCATAAGCTTTTGTGATACATCTGAAGAAGTGGGTTTTTTACCCACAAAAGCTAATGCCCAAATAAATCTGTTAGTCTTTAAGGTGCCACCAGACTCCTTACTCTTTTTTCAAGTGGTCACTAGCTAATGTTAAATTACAGCTGAACACCTATGATAATAAATGTGACATCCAAATGATTATACGGTGAATTAATACTATTATTCAAAATCCTAAGTGAATTTGTGTTGCTGTGACTGTTTCTACAGTACTCAAATACTGTCTATAAATCCATATACTGTATGTAATGGAGGTGTGTGAAAAGTTTCATACATACAACAAATCCTGTTTGTTAAGAAAAGGAGAACAATTAATTTCTCCAAAACATTCTAGTCACAAGCCAAAGCAAGTTTCAGTAACAAAACAGCTTTGATTTCACTACCTCAGAGGGAAAGGCTCTGTGGAATTGCTGGAATGCTGGACCAGAGCTGATGTCAAAGCATGGTCATTTTGTGGAATGCACTTATAACTATCCTGCTGTAAGGCTAATCACAAACCTCTTTTGGGTACATCCCTCAGCTTCTTCTGCAACAGACCAGGAATGACTTCATGACCTCTATGCTGGAATGGGGCTGGTCACAGAACACACAGGGTATGTCCACACAGCCTGTGGCAGTGAGCCTCCTGCCAGGGTTGACAGAGTCAGGCTCACTGGATTTATGCTACCACACTAAAAACTGCAGTTCAGGCTGGAGCTCAGGTTCTAGCTAGGAAGGAGGGTGGATGTCAGGGTCCAAGCCCTAGCTTGAGCCGCAACTTCAAAGAGCTATTTACGCAGCTATTTTTAGAACACTAGTGTGAGCCCTGCAATCCTGAGTCCATCAACCCAGTTTGGAAGATGGAGGCTATGTAGATATACTCTCTATCTATGATGTGCTGGCTTCACCTATATCTAACTTGCTGCAGGGGCAAAGCTGCTGTGAGGTGCCTTCCTCACTCACTTCACCTCATAGTCCTCTGAAATGCTGGCCTCATCCACCTCTATCCTGCTGCAGGACCAGTGTAAGGGCCTAATGCTGTCTGGTGTGACTGCTTCATCCACCTCTCTTTCCTACACCAGGGCAGATGTTAGGACAAAAATCCTCTGTGATATGCCTGCCTTGCATATCTCTACCCCAGCGTTGCCTACCCCAGTTATTCAAATTCATATGAGACTTTGAACAACACTGAAAAAATAAAAGAATGAATTGCATGATTTTTCACTTGCCTTCTGATATTTAGCCTTTAGTAGGAAGCCACCAACTCCCAATTGATGTGTGATTAACAGTACTGCCAACCCCAAATGTCCAAAAATCATGACTCAGACCTCAAAAAACCGTGAGATTGGCTTTAAAATTATGAGATTAAAAATAACGAGTTTTGGGGGTTGACATTATTTTTCTTCTGGTTTCTGAGCCTTTAAGGTCCACTTGTTTCATGAGTTCAAGCTTTATTTTGTAAATACGAAGGCTAGAAACTTTATTTTTTAAATGAAAGCAAATATCCATATGAAATCTCCTGATTCTGCAGCTGGGGCTTTAGGAAAAGCAGCTAAAAGTGTGATACTGTGGATAAAAGGGAGAGGGGTGACATCATTGGAGTATTTCAGGTTCAAAAAAATCAGTGGTAAATGCATCCATAAAAAATGTGGCCTCTCTGCAGCCTGCTGGAAGAAAATTTGTTTAACCTCTCCTAATCACTGAACTAGGAGTTGCCATTGTGTCCGTCCTCTGTTTTCTTACCTCATTCTCTTCTTAGCTACCTCACTGTACTCTCACGCCTCCTTCATCTCAGTTTTCTGCTCCCCACTTGCAAGTCTACATTAATTTGTGCTCCTTGCAGTCTCTTTTTCACTACATTTTCTCTGTTCCTTTCCCCCTCTTTTTTTGCCACTCAGCCTTGCTAATGCATCCCTTCAGTCTCTCTTACACCCCCCATTCCCCTATTCATGCAGACTCCCTCCTGCATTCCATGGTCTCCTGGTACCTCCCTTCAGGCTCCTACCTGCACCCAAGCAACATTCTCTTGTCCTCTCAAAGTTTCCAGTCCCATTTCCAAACCAAAGAGCTATTTTCCCTGAGAACAGTGAGTGAGTGGGCTTCACTCACTTTGGAAACAATGGGAGATGGTGACCATCTTTAATAGGAGAAACATTAGTCCCACATTAAAGGGTGGATTGGGAAATGGCAGCCCCCTTAGCTGAGGACAGCCTTCTTTCACTCTTTAATGGGAGATGGTGACCATTCTGAATGATGGCAAAATTTCACAAAATTGCTGCAAAAGATCATGAGCAACAACATCAACAAAATCCCCACCTCATGCAAGATGCTCAATAAAATGATGATGAGAAAATTTTATTTTTGTGTAGGTGCGTGTGAGAGGATAGGCTCAGTCACCAAGAGGATTGGGGAACATTTTCCCACTCCCCCATCCAACATTTTTCTCTCGCCTTACTGTGAATTTAATACTTAGAAGCATTTGCACACACAGTCCCCTTAACTCTTTTTTAATTGTCATCACATATTGGACATTGAGGTGGAATGGAGTCTTGCAGCATTCCAAGGGCTAGCTGCAACATGAATGCAATGCACATTATTTTAGCTTTGGGATTAACAGTCTTTCAGCCTGCACTGGGCAGAATTTGAAGAGAGCTTAGTGATCCTCATGGTGAAGGAGAGACGGGGTTGTTTATAATGAACACAAAGGAGAGATTTTGCTGAGGTTACTAGACACAGACATGGTTTTCTGGCTTCCAGACTAATTAAATACGATTTGTGTTGCTGGGGGTCGGCACACAGGCGTAACAATAGCCACTGGAGTCTGTGGATGCTGACCCTTGCAACATGATAGGGTATTAACCTTTTGTAACATAATCTGTGTCAGGTGATTGGGGCCAGGTAATAAAGTACAGTTGCTCTTGAGCGTGTTTGTGTGTGTCACATTTACTACAGTTTTTGCTTTCAAAAAGGGCACAGTTTGGTATATTATCCTTCTCTGATTCTGCACCTAGTCTAACATTTTCTCTTATGTGCCAGTTTTATGGAAAACAGTAGAATCTTGAACTAAATGACTGGAGTATAAATGTGGGAGAACATGCCACCCTAAAAATATTTTTTCATTTAAAGTAATCAACATGGCTAATTTCTATCTTTGGATATGTGTGTGGAAAGGGCAACTTTTTGAAGCCTTCGTTTCTATTTATGATCTTTCCTTTTACATTTGTATGTTTTTGTCTGAATACTTCTGAATACGTATATATAAAATATGCAGGAGGAGGAAGAGGTCAAAGCAATCAATAAAGAGAATTATTAGTAACATGATACACATTATTTTATTACAGCTGTATTTTCAGATAAAAGACGTCCTTTTATAACCAGTCCAAGAGAAGAATATAAATATCTAGCACAACTTCAATCATTCCTTAAAAAATACAACAATAAAATAAACAAATATGATCTAGAAATGTTCATGAAGCTTGACTGTTAGGAATGATGATGTGAAGGAAGCAACTATTGTAGATTTTAGAGAGGATTGTGTGTGTGTAAAGCAGAGGAACCTGATGTACATGGAAATTAATGTCATATTTTCCAAATGTGGATATCCATCTTAGAGAATAAAATAGCAAAATGGATATTAAAGTCTTAGGGCTAGACCTTCAAAAGTGCTCAGTACCCACATCTGGGGCCAGATTTTCAGAGTCCACCACATATTTAGGCACTTTAATGAAGTACCCAGATTTACAACAGTACTCCGAATCCAACAATCCCAACTGGGTTGGGTGCTGAGCTCTTTGGAAAATCTGTCCTTTACTCTGTTCTACTATTTAGTCTATTAGTGGACCCGGGAGAGATTTTCAAAAAATGCTGTGTATTGGCCTAACTTTCTTCCCATCGAAGTCAATAGGAGTTTTACCATTGATTTCAATGGAAGCAGCATTCGGCCAATGCTGAGCACTTTTTAAAATTCCTCCAATATGATCTGTAACAACTGTGTTACCCTTTGCATGAATCTCCTTTATTTATTTTATGTTAGAATCTATTTCCTAATAGTTTGTGTGTATGTATGGGGATGACCCCAAACATATTGATGGGTATTTTTTTCTGCTTTAATGAATCTTTATTTTTTTAAATTGACAGTCCTATCTTGAAATGTTACCGACAAGAAGTGATTGCAACCAGAAAGCATCCATTTGTTTTTCAAATACTCAGTCATTCCAGAATTTAGGCTACAATTTAGTTTAAATTAGCAAAGTTAATGGATGACTCCAGATTTGGGTCTTAAACATCACTGCACAGAGTGACCAGAGCTGTACTTAAACTCTAGAGTAAGAGATAATTGAAAAGAAACACAAATAGCAGAAAATGCTGAGTTTGAGCCAAGAGTTTATGCTGACTCCTCCATCAGAACACAGTACAGGTGATATTTATTCACTCTGAAGGGTAAAATATATATGGGAATATAAAAGGTCCCAGGATTAATGAGTTTGCCTAGTCCAAAAATGTTGTGCTTATCCTTTAAAATGAAGAGATAAATATATCATGCCACAAAAACCTCTATATGTTGTTTAATAACAACATACATCGTTTTTTTCCATTAAAGGGCTCAGCTATGTTAAGAAATTCAGTAAATGCAAGGTGTTTCATAGTTGCCATTTTATCTCATTCTAACAGGCAAAATGATTGTAGTTAGATCAAAGTCCAGTCCATGTGTTCTAAAAATTAAATTCAAACAAATTTTAAACTGTACAGATAGTATAGTGGCTAATACTTCAAGGCAAGTGATAATGCAGCACAGATTTTCAATGAACTTGCAGGAAGAAAAGTTCTTTTACAGTGATGAGAGCAATATAAAAGCCTACATACATAGAGAAAGCATCAAATTTTGAAAAATCTTAGCCCTAAAAGCATTACAATCCTTGTATCAATCAGTGTCATTGCTTTTGTCATCCTCCAGTGTAAGTAGTATCATTTTATAAAATCAAGCAATTTAGAGATTTCCGGATGTCAGTCTAGTCATTCTGCATTTGACTATACATCTTCTGTATGGAATATAATGTTTTAAATAGCAAATTAGCTCAACTATTCATAGTAGCTTGCCTTAGTATGTTACCTAAGGAATAAGCTTTCTTATGACTACATTTTTTTTTGTGTGGTGCATTCACATTTCTTCAAGATGGATTATTAGAGAACTGGTTGAAAAATGTTTTTGTAGAAAATGTTGATTTTTTTCTAGGGGGAGAAAAGACCCTTAGTTTTCTGCTAAAATGTTTTTTGATGAAAACTCAAAATGTTCTGGGGAAAGCAATCACCTTTTGTGGGAAAAAATAGTTTGTTTAGTTGAAGTCAAATGCAATTTTCTTTTGAAAAATATTTTTGATGGACTTTTTTGATCAGTCTTAATTATTAAGTTCATCACCTCCCCTATCTTAACGTGTTTAACTAAAATGAATGGTACATTGTGTGAAATTCTGGTCCCATTAAAGTCAATGGCAGTTTTGTCATAGGCTTCGATGCAGCCAGAATTTCAGCCAGAGGATACAATTCTGCCTCTAGTATGCCCCCAGATCTTCCACTGAAAGAATGAGAGTTAAAGAGTGCAGAAATGCAGGATTGGGCGCCTTGTGGTTAAGAAATTATATGTGAAACAGGGGCTTTTGGAACTTTTCATAGCATGGACCATGCCTTAACAGAGTGCCCCATAACCAACCTCCTATCCCATTCAAGATTGTATGACACCCTATACACACTACAGCAATTGCTTACATGGAAAAACACGCCTTGTAATCAGTGCTTGAAGTGGTCTGAAAAAAAAATGGGAGGTCTGTCATAACCACAGTCCAAGTAAATGTTTATGCACTTGATACACACAATGCAAATTTTCTTCAAATGCATTTCTGTAATATATGTAGTAATTTTTAGTTTCAGAAACCTATTTATATTTATGCTGTTTTTTTAAAAATGAGGCAACAGACCTCATGCAAATATTAAAATACATCCTGTGAGTTTGGGAGATAGGGCTATGGGGAGTGCAGTGAGATTCTGTGAGACTTGGAGGATCTCTATGGGGTACAGGCTAGGGGTACATTGAGATTATGTGGGATTGGGGTCCAATGGGCTTCTCAGATTTGCATGGATCTCTCTGGGGCTGGGGTTGGGGTACAGTGAGATTCAGTGGGGTGGGGAGGGTCTCTGGGGCTGGGGGGTGTAGTGACATATGGTGCATTTGGGGGGTCTCTGGGACAGCGGCCTGGGGCTTCAATGAGTTTCAGTGGGCTGTTGGGTCTTTTGGGGGTGTTTGAGAGTGCAGGGACATTCAGTGGGGTTGCAGGTCTTTCTGGGCACTGTGGTTCAGTGAGATTCACTGGAGTTTGGAATCTCTAGTGTTAAGGGTCTGGGTGTAGGGTGAGATTCATTGCAGTTTGGGGGATCTCTGGGATTTAGAGGGTTTATCTGGAGATATAGGGCTGGGGGTTCAGGGAGATTCAGTGAGGTTGGGGCTTTCTGGGATTGGAGGCTGGGAAGTGAAGTGAGATTTGGTGGGGCTTGGGCCTCTCTGGGTATGGGGGTAAAGTGACAGTCATTGGGGATGGGGAACTTTGTGGCTGGGTGAAGTGATAGTCAGTGAGCTTGAGAGTCTCTCTGGGAATGGGGGTGCGGGGACAATGGGAATCCAGGGTTCTCTCTGAATCTGTGGGGCCTTTGCCGGGGGTGCTGCCTCTGCCCTTCTGCCCCAACTGTTCCCCACCTCTGTTGCTGCTACTCCCCACTCTATCCCATTCCTCCCTGCTGGCCTGGCAGTGATCCTGTCCCTACACCGTGCTGGGCAGTTGGTGGAGGAGGGTCAATATCCCCTGCAGCTTACCCCATCCCCTCCACAGCTTCTAGGCTCCGTTGCACATTCCCTCTCCCTCCCCGCCCCCCGGAAGCTGCAGAGGTAGCTCCACTCCCTTCCTCCAGGACACAAGACACCTCTGGGTGCAACAGACAGGCAAAAAGGCCAGTGAATAGGGAATGGCTGCTAATGGGCCCATGCCCTCTGGCAGATGCTCTGCTCTCCACAGCGATCCCCCTCAAGCTTGTGGGGGTGTGAGTGACACTCCCCTCTGCACACACTAAGCACTGCTATTAATGGGGGTTAAGGAAGACCCAGCACCTTGTGGCTAGCAAGTGCTCTTTGAGCTACAGTTTGAGAACCGCTTTTCCAGAGTTGATATTACAAAACTAGTTATAACAACGGTAAAACTTAAAACAAGCAGAAAAGAAGCAATGTCAGAGACCCATTTAAAAAGTCATATTTGCAGCTAACAGAACTTTTACTTGTGTCTTGTTTGTTTTTAATAGACTTCATGTATTTTTAAATATTGAATTGTTGATCTTGACTGATTATTACATTCAGGTGATATCTACTAGTTCATAAAATGTGGAGCAAACAAAGTTCTTTTGAGTATGTTAGTTTTTCTCTTGAATTCCAATTGTGTCCATATCTCTGTTATTCTGGACAGTTACTATGGAGATGACCTATGAATTAAAGAAAACTGCACAAATATGGAATGATAGTTTGGGTGCTATGAAGGTTTAATTAGCATTTGTTTGGGATGATCACATTACTCTTGACTGGTGAAACCATATATGAGTTAAGTATCAGAGGGGTAGCCGTGTTAGTCTGAATCTGTAAAAAGCAACAGAGGGTCCTGTGGCACCTTTAAGACTAACAGAAGTATTGGGAGCATAAGCTTTCGTGGGTAAGAACCTCACTTCTTCAGTGCAAGAAGTGAGGTTCTTACCCACGAAAGCTTATGCTCCCAATACTTCTGTTAGTCTTAAAGGTGCCACAGGACCCTCTGTTGCTTTTTACATATATGAGTTAGGCAGGTCATCTGAAATTAGCTTCACAACTTTTATGGTGTGCTACACCATCATATAATCTTAATATAGCATATCTTTTACAGATTTTTTTTTCTAGAAAACTAAGTTTTGTTATTACTATTTTTCATAACCCTCTGTTGGAAAAGGTAAGCCAGTTTGGTAACAAGATTGCAGTTTTTGGCTTTGGAAATGAAAATGGTAATATATTATTACCCTCTAAAATTTTGACCCATGTTGTTCCATGAATAAATCTGTGATTTTAATGTCCAGTATTTCTAGGATTAAAAGCAAATCCTGTGTTCCCAATTAGGTGGTTGGAAATTTCTCCACTCCAGTGACATAAAGTTCCCATTTCTACCCCACCCTGAATGGTTATAGGATAATGGAACTTAAGTTTCGTGGTGGACCATGGTTACATGTTGCCCATACTGCAATTCAAACAAGTGTAATTTTAGGTGGAAATTCCATATTTGGGAGAAAATGTTCTCAGGTCCTTCTTTCCAATTATTGGGGCTAGACACTTGAAAATCTGACTTTTTGTTTTTGTTTTTTTGTTTTTATGTAGTCTATTGCTTCTGGATGCTCAGGTTTTAATAAAAACACCAAATCTCATGAGATTCATGATCAAATTACTGGAATTGGCAATACTGTGCATAACACTTGGTCCAATTGTTTGAAATTGTTTAATAGAAAGTAGCTGTTGTAGCCTCTTTATGATCCTGTGTTTCTAGAAGGGGATGAAGATATTGGTGTCGCTAAAAGCAATAATCAGTGCATTAGCAAAAATTGTTTCCCTGGGGATTTTTTTCATTTTATAAAAATTGTAGCTTCCTTGTTTCTAGCACTGTCATGCAAAATGTGGAAGTTATTCATAGAACTAAATATAACTTGCATGCAAACCTAAATGCAAACAGGCCTGGAGTGGGAGGAAAAATTCAGCATTATTCATTTTAAATGCAAATGACTAAACTTGAGCAAGGTAAAGAAGGTTTCCCCCCCCCCCCCCCAGGTCAGAGAAATAGTATCCTGTTGACAAGGAGTCATAGGAAGTAATTAATTTTAAAAAATTCAGGCAGACAAATTATATATATAATAGTAATTTTATTTAATTGTTCTGACAGACATTGGATTATACATCATGCACCTACAGCCTGATCTAGGGCCTGTATAAGTTAATGTCAGCTTTTCCAATGACTTCAGCAGGCATTGGATGAGGTCTACTAGTGTACACAAAAAACACTTACAATTTGGAGGTTCCTGTAGAAGTGTGCTAGACAGAGCATATCGACAGACATGGAGTATAATTGAGTCATAATGAACTATGTGTGTTGTCCTTATTGGGATTTATCCTACATGTTCACAGCTGATTATTTGGTTTATTTGTTTCCTTTGACATCCATACCAGTATTGTTCGCATTAATCTGAGTTATTCTTAAATCTTTTATAGACCTTTTCATTGGTTAGTTTCACTCAAAATGTTTTCTCTAACCAAATCAGCAAAGCATTAGCTCATGTAAAGATCATACTGAAATGAACAGGGAAATACTAATTGAAAATCCACATTAATTAAAATGGCAACAAATATATTCAGCAGAGAATATAAGCCTCTGTATGTATGGGTGGACAAGGAAGAAAATTCATTACATGAAGCGTTTTTTTAAGCAAGTTTAAACCCCTAGGTATCCAGAAATTCCAGTAGTTGTCTGCTTGGCATTAGAGAAGGAAAACATTTATTTGATATTTTCAATCCTACCAATCTTGCCGTTAGTCTTATTTGGACAGTAAGAGCTTCTTTGAGAGAGAGTTTGAGAAGCTGAAGTGGCTGCAGGCATCTGATTCCTGAGAGAATGTTCCCTCAATCAGTCACATTATTGAATTGAAGGTTTCAGGAAGTGCCACTAGTCGAAAATATCTAGGACTGAGGGAAGCAAAGAAGCAGAGCGCAGATTGTTCAGTGTTCTGGAGTTTTTTGCTCTGATGCTGGCACATTTTGAAACAAGATTTTACAAGACTCTCCCAAAGCTCTCTCTGTCTGTGTATGCAAATGTGATTTTTAGCATCATGATGAGCATGGAGAAAAATGTCCTTGTTTCTGCAATAGAAAATGGACATGGATTGGGGTGCAGTAGCTGTTGCCGTGTTTCCAAAATGTGGATTATCCTTTGGACTAGATGCTGTACAAATGTGTAGGTAGATTTGATCCTTTCCCCAAAGAGTTTTCAAACCTTCATTGTCCTTGACAATGAGGATGTTTAATCTGAATAGTGGAACAGGGATACCATAGCTGAGTAGTCTTCTACAACCTGCCTATATGACCTTCACTGTAGTATTAGGGGGCCTCACAAATATGAGTGAATCTCTGCTTACAGAACCTCTGTGAAGTAAAGAGGTAATCACCCCATTTTATAGATAGGGAAATAAGGCATAGAGAGATTAAACAACTGTCCAAAATCACATGAAGTCTATGGCAAAGCTGTGGTTTAAACCCAAATCTCCTGAGTTGCAATCCAGTGCTTGTCCCTTCCGCTACAGACTTTTGCTATGCCAATTAATTTATCATATCTTAGTGAGCGAGGAACTTATTTGACTTTGTGTTTTTTATGATTTTTGTTGATGAGCTAATGCTGTAAAAGTGTAAAGCTGCAGTTTTATATTTTAAAGAATATCTGAAAATATATATGCATTTCTTTCCATTTTAGTTTATTCTTTCATTATGTGTCCCACTATAGCCAGGGCAGAAATGTAGCAACATATTAGACTTTGGCCAAATTATGCAGTCCTTAATTAAATAAAACTCCCTTTGATTTTGCCTCTTATCTGAAAACTGTCTGTATAAGTAGTGATTTACTGATTATTATAAAAATGATTTGCTTTGCAAATTGCATATAAAACAACATAAAAAATGTTTTAGGAACATTTTGAAGTCAATGGGTGATCTGCCTGAATAGGATGGTAGAACTATACTCCTAAAGTTTTATCTGTTGACAGCAAAATAATGTCTGTAAATTAATGCAGATTTCACGCTTAGCTATTTTCAAACACTTTCCTCATAAATTAGGATTAAGGTCTGATAATATTCTGCCAGACATTCCCTTGCCTCTAGGATTCCTATCTTTAATGATGCATAAGTTATATACATATGAGAATTTTCAGAACTTGGAAGCGCTTTAATATGTGTTAGATACTTGTGTTTAATTGCATATTATATAGCCAGATATTGTTTTAGTGTTTTTACAATGAATTAATTGTGAGACCCAGTTATTATTGTTACACATGAATTTGTAATGATTCATTTATTTAAACGTGCAGGTTTCCACCCCATATGATGGACTTGAAAAAGATTAATTTGTAAAATTGTTGCAAGGCCCGTTCAACACCAAATTCATAACATGGGCCTTCAGTGGAATATATTTTTAATTAAGGGATTATAGACAAATTAGTATTATTATATTACATGTGAGTTCAGTAATCACCATTCAAATTGTAATCGTTCTATATTTCAGGTAAAACATTATGAATGTATTTGAATTCAGTTAGACCCGTTACTGATTCTTTCTTGTGTACATTTAATAGTTTAAAATGAAGGTCTAAGAATGATCTAGTCCTTTGATGATACTTATACTGTTGATCATGGTATGTGTGTTGGTTGTGGACTTCCATTGAAAAAGTTCTCACTATATTGTAGCAATTATAATTAAATCTCAAGCCTATTATGTGCTAATTTTGTATTGTGCCACATTTTAACCCCCAATCTTGTACATCTTTCTCTTGTCTTCTGTTTCTGTCTTGAAGCCCCTGACATCATATAGCAAAATCTCTCAATTTCCCACTCTTCCTGATAAGAATGGGGAGTTGATCCTGCAATCCTATACTTAGATAAAACTCCTACTCAAGCCAGTGGAAGTTCTACTTTCTGAGTAATGAGTTTCAGGATCAGAGCCAGAACAGAAAAATCATGTAACTACCCCCTGGATAAGCCCCTCTAGAGCAAATAGCAGCTTTGCTTGCTTCAGTGCAGTTATGCTGATTGCTGACTCCTAATGGCTGCTATCAGGGCAAATCCCTGGTGTAGACAATGCCTTGGAGACTGCTCAGCATCAGTGTTGAGCTACAGGTGGAAGCTGCAGTTTCCTTTTGGAGTATCATTGCAGAAGGATCACTAGCTATGGGACTTCAAAGAGAAACCACCACTTCTTCCTTGAACTCCAACATCAGTGGCCGGGTTGCTTTTCAGTTAAACTTCACTGTGAAAGAAGGGGGGATAAGGCAAAAGAGGAAAACAGATGGGGGCAATAGGGTAGAGGGAAGAACAGCAGGGAAGTCAGTTTTAAATTGTACCTTCTACCCCAACCCAGGCTACTCTTTGGGTAGCTCAATGTGGCCTTCAGGCTACTTCAGTGTCTCTTCCTATTGTTAAAACTAAATGGGACCCCTAATTTAATTTTATAAATAGGAAATGGCTCTTTGGGTCACAGTCTTGCTGATGGTGCACCAGAGGACATGGTGGGTGGTGGGAGAAAGAAGTAGGGGTTCAAATAGTTTATGTAACCTCAAATAAAATAAACAAGCATTAAAAATCATGTTACATTAAATATGTTCAAAACAAATGGTATTTAAAACTTTACCCTTGTCTTGTCAACTATGAACTGTTTTTCATAGTGAAAGAACACTTTGCATGTTTCTTCAACACCCCCAAAATTAGAACTTATTTTCAGAAAAAAATGAGTTAGTCATACAATAATAGTAATAAATTGCATCAGTATGTGTATGTCTGTAGTCACCTCAGGATTGCACAAACACCCTATGCATATCCCTGTGTGGCTTAATGCATTTTCAATATTGTGGATGAAAACATTGTGGGACAAATCCAACTGGTCTTAACAACACAAGTAGCCCTGTTGATGATAGTTGGATTACTTGTCTGAAGATGTCCAACAAGATTTGTCTATGTGTCTCAAATATTTCAAACTACAAAGAGGAAAATATAGATTAGTTGATGACCAGGCAAACCCAAGCAAACATGTACCCAAATTATGGCTAACAGTCTACTTTTTCCTTTTGAAGCTGTTTGTTGTTACCCAAACAATCCCTGCTCCACAAACTTTTAAAGTTAATGGGGCTACTCAGATGCTTATGGTTAAGCAGATGCTTAGATGCCTTGTTAAATAATGACCTAAAGGTACATAGCAGGAGGATCAGGCATTTTTAACAATTTCCTAAATCAGTCTGTGCTCTGCTTCCTTAGCAGATCTGAAGAAGAGCTCTGTGTAACTTGAAAACTTGTACATTCCACCAACAGAAGTTGGTCCAATATAAGATGTTGTCTCACCTACCTTGTCTCCGTGCTCCTATGAACATGTATTGTCCACATTCTCCATTACATCCAAGCTGTGCTAGGATGTAGTGGGCAGTGGTGGCTGTTAGGAACTAGCTCTGACTCTCTGCTCCCTGGTTGTTTGGCCCCAGTGGATGTCAGGTTCCTTGTTGCTCTGCTCCAACTTCCACTACCCCTGATCAGGCCATAATGGGTTTTATGTCAGTATGGGATCAGGTGTAATGAAGCTTTCCCTTCTATGTCCTTGCCTCTACTGTACATTACCCCCAAACTTGCCCTCACATGCTTCCTCCTATTCCTTTCACCATGAGAATGAAATTATACACTGGCGACTCCAGCCCATATACGTTCATATAGTAACAAATCCATATTTAAACTGTTACGTTTTAAAAACCCATTTTCGTGATGAAATAGAATGTATACTTTTCCCCCTGTCTGCATTCTCCACATTATCACAAGAATTAGTGAAAATTGGCAGGGTGACTTTTGATTATAGGTGCACAATACACATGAAATGGTTGGAAAGGAGAAGAGAAATTAATAACTAATAGAAACGGCACACACAATTATTTCCTTTTTTCCCCAAACACCCAAACAATTAATAAACTAGTGAGATAGTTCAGTGAAAAATGTAAATGAAATAGAGAACATTAGACAAGCATATAATTAAACTTTCATTTGTTCTTAATACAAAGTTGTTAGAGAGCAGCTATTTATTAAATATTATCCATAACTCATTATCATTTACAATATATATTATCCACCATTTATATACTTCTTTTCTAAATGTACAAAAACAATAAAAAGATGAGAGAAAATAATTCATAAAGGTTTTGATGACATTAATTCAACAACGTCAAAACATTCTTATTTGTAAAGTATATAAATGATTGAAATTGTCTCTTTTTTGAAATGTGAAAAGTACAAGCACATTTAATTAAACAATCATTACTGGAAAAAAAAATGGGAATAGCAAGAGGACTGTTCCTGGTCGGCAGATGCAGATGATTTTAATCTAGATATAGTGCAGGACATTAAATATACAGGTGCTAAAACAACAGACTTGCTAAACTATCAGTGAGCATGTTTGCTGTGAGTACATTCAATCTCATTTTTACCTCTTGGAAAAAAAACCCAGGAAATAAAATCCATTACAGTACATACTCCCGCACAAAATTAATGCCACCTTCTCTATGTTCTGTTTAAGCACTTTTTCACCATCTGCTCTGCTTGGAAACATTCAGGTATGTTTGCTCATATATTATTCAAGTATTGATGTGTAGTTTTTCAAATCTGTACTATAAACAGCAATAATGTGTGACAGAAATCCCAGCTGGATTGATGATGCCGAAGTAATAATCATTATAGGATGGTTAATTGTTGTTTCTTACCAAACAAAATGCAGAGAATATTCTGGGTTCAAACATAATTTTGTAGTGCACATATTTCATGTACTTTCAAGGTTGACCATTAAGTTATTTGGTATATGTTATGACATATCACAGACCTTCTGTGCACTTAATGTTTATCTTTGGGGCTGTGGCAATGATTTCTTGTGGAATCACTAGCTTCTGCTGTCTGCATTTCTATGGGTTCTTGCAGTGTGATGATGATAGACAAATTCTCCTAATAAGGTAGGAAGCTCTGTAATTCAAAAGCTGTGGTGCTTTTTGACTGTTTCATTTTTGTGGGAAGGGAACATAAGAGCTGAAATAACTATCCAGTATTCCACTGGTATGTCCCTATTTTAATAATATTCTCTTTGGTATAACAGTGTCAGATGTGTATTCTTACTCTAAAACTCAGGACTCTAAAACTGTTCTGACCATTGTTTTATTGGGATAATAGAGTTAATGCTAATTTAGGAATACATCATAGAAGGTGTCCTTGTAGCAGAATTGATGACCTCTGTACCAAAGGGACAGGGATTTAGGCCACAAAAAGGGTACACACCATTCGGGGGTGTGTGTGGGGGGGGAGGATAGGGTTCATGTAGACGGTCATGAAGGCTAGTCGAGTGCAGTAGCTACTGCAGAATGATTCTGCAGCCTCTCTGCAGCTTTTCTGCTACTTAAGCACCTGCCAGCTTCCAGCTTTACTATTTGGGATGAGCTCAGGGTTCAGCCTTTATAGCATTGCTCATAATTGTAATGTCACTGCCTTCCTTTCCTCCAGTGGCGCGTGACCTCATTTTAGCATTGAAGATCATGTGGGTGAATGTGTGGATGTATTCAGTAAGAGGAAGCTGATAGGAGAATTGTTGCCAGTAATGATAATATCAGAATATGTTATCGTAAGGCAAACAACCATTTATGGAAATCATTTGGATAACATATCACAAGGATTCGCATTGTTTTACATATACACTCTAGTGACATGCTGTATTTTGAAACACATACAATTATTTTTGTTTAAACATATTGCGTGACTATTTTTGGCACAAAGCAGACTTAACAGGACTGAGGATCTGGATCGCTAATTATAGATAAGGCCCTCAGAAAATTGCTGATTTTTATTTTTAAAGTCATGGCAGCCTTATGGGTAAATGTTTGTATTTCACAGGGTATGCATGACTGCTGAGTCCCCCTCCCTCCAAACTGCTTCAATTTTCCCAACAGCAGGAAGGCCACAGCTGCTCTTGGGCAGTTAGGAGTCTGGTTCCATCCTGGAGGGGGTGGGGAAGTGGTGGCCAGTCCTGTCCCAGGAAGGAGGATGGGCTGGGGTGTGAGACACCAACGGCCAGGATGACAAACACCACCTGGATGAACAGGCAGAGGCATCTCAGTATGCAGATGAACCATGTGGCTCTGACCGGTCTGGCCCGGGATAGGAATTTGGGCCTGACTCACTGCATGCTTAGCTCCAGCCCAAGCCACCATTGCTGCTTCCTGTCCAGCTGGTGGGGAGAGAGGATGGTGCTGACAACCTGGTGATTCAGAAACCCGGTTTGCCCTGCCTCACAGCAGTCCCCACAGGCCCACCAGCTATCAAGGAGCTGAGCCCAGTATCCATCCCCCAGTAGGGCAGGGCCCCCCTCACACACCTGCTCCTGTTTCAAACAGCAGCAGGTCTGGCTATTGTGCAGGCTACAGCAGTGGGGGTGGATCCTGGGCTCAGCTCCTTGCCAGCCAGCACTCTGGTGTCTGCCCCTGGGCCTGTGGCGTGGGCTGGGGTTCCTAGTCACTGCATTGTCAGCACCACCCCCTTCTTCCTGCCAGCTGGACAGAAAGCAGCAGTGGGGACGTGGACTGGAGCTGAGCATGGATCACACCAGGATAGGATTGGTCCATGCACACCTACTCCCGGGATAAGTCTGACCTGTCCCATGCCCATCTTCCTTCTGTAACTACTCTGCTAACCACCTCATGAGCCCCTGTGGCCTCATCAGGGAGGAGGAAGCAGGGATGCTTGCTTACAGCTTGAAAAAGTTGCAGTATTGAGCTAATTTTACAATTTCTATGCAGTCCATGAAATCATGATTTACCCAAGCTCTTAATTATATATAATATGTTGGCTGTTTTTATACAGTTCCATCTGTACCTCCTTCCCCAGCCAATTTCTATCCAGGTTGCTCCCAGTGTTGTGCAAGTAGTCCTCTTCAGATCTGGGTGCGACCTCATACAGAATGTTGATGAATTGAGAGGGTTTAGTGAACTTACATATTTTACTAGATTTTTAAACTTTTTGGAGTAAAATAATAAATTAGAGCTGGCCAGGAAACATTTTTCAATCCTGCAAAAAAATTTGAGATTTCAAAATATTTTCCTGTCTTCAAGTTGAGATGAAAAGTCAAAATATTGAAAATTTTCCTGATCCAAATATCCCCCAAATTTTGGTTTGGGTCAATCAAAACTGACCAAAAATATTTGGTTTATTTTGATTTCAACCATTTTTCTATTTGTGTCTTACTAAGCTATTTTTAGTATACAATTCAAAATGAAAAGTCATTTCAAACTGGAAAACTGGAATTTTTCATTTTGACAATTTTGTACCTTTTCAAAAAAAAAAAAAAAAAAAAAAAAAAAAGAGTTGAGAAACTTTCCCATGAAAAGTTTGTTTTGATCAATCAGCATTTTTGATGCAAAACATTTCATTGAAAAATTCCCAAACAACTCTTAGTAATATTGTTATAAATTTTAGTATACTGCATTTTGTATTTCAAAAGCAAATGGGAATTCTTACATGTAGTGTGCATAACTACTTTAATAATATATTATTCTAAGTTGCAATGGAAGGTATAAAGTAGATTCATAATCCTTGTGTCTTTGATATTTACCTTATTCACAAAAATGTGAGCCATCTTTTCTGGTTTCCATTCTGTTGCTTATGTACCAGTTCCTTATAAACTTCTGACCTTAGAAACCTAGGGAAAGAGTCCTTGGCCATGAGACTATAGATTAGTCTCTGAGCATCATCAAAACATTTCAGGGTTGGTTCCGAGATATTCTGAGAGATGTGGTCTCTGGTAGTGAAGTCAATATTAATCTGGGGAAAGTAAGGTGTAATAAAATTAGTTTAAATTTTACTGGAGAGTTGAAGTTTGTATTCGTGCATGATGCAAATACTATTTGAATTTTTTCTCAGAATATGCTGTCTGATGCAAACTAGCACATAGTTAATGCCTTTATTTTCTAGCATATTGAATATTAGTTTATTTTGGCTCCCTGGGATTAAAGAGATGGTATCACAGAAAGAAGATAAAAAATGCCTTTGATTATCTAAGTATAGATCAAGGCAGGAAATTCTAACTCTTTATAATACAGAAAGGAAAGTATTTGCATTTCCTTTCAGAGACCTACCCTTTGCAAAAGATATTCTATAAAACATACAACTCTATCAACCGAGATACCTTAATTCTCCAGCCATTCTAGGGCTATTTGAATGTTAACTATTAACTAAAGGGAATTCTGTTCTCCCGATGAATTGCAAATGTGTAACTTATTAATCATAAGGGAAGTAATAAGTGTCTTTTGAGGTGAAAATAGACTTTCTACTTGTTCTTTAATTGGCTAATTATTAACAATAATAATAAAGTTGTGGTACATGAGAGTAGGATGATCACACAGGAGTGGCTCTGGGTAGGGT